>NC_089581.1:88384711-89005457 GCF_019320115.1 Miscanthus floridulus | reverse complement strand
GACCCCTAAGTACCCCGGCCACAGAGCTCGGTGGCTCGGCCTTGGCGCATGGCGGCGCGCGGCCATGTTTTGGCCTGACTGGACCAGCGGGGACGGTGACATCTTCACCCAAGCATCAGTGTGTGATGGAGAAGACAAGATGAAAGCTAGGGAAGGAAGAGAAGAGCGGTGCAGTGCTGGCCACGGAGAGCATAACTCCGGTGAGGTCTAGACGGCGGCGGGAATCGAAATGTGGCCACTACCTCAGTTCACTGGCTCAATGGCATGATGGATAAGCTAGAGGAGGCTGTGGCAGAGCTATGGGTTAGCTGGAGGTGGCAATTTTGTGGTGGTGAGTGAGATAGGTGACGGCGCTTGCTCGGCGTCGATGGCGGAGGTGGTGCTATCGCAGCGGACGCTGTGCTGAGGTAGAGGAGGAGGTAGAGTGTGTGTGGGTGAGTGGAGAGGCAGCAGGACATCCTCCACTTCATGCCGCCCAGTGTGCAGCATGGTTAGGGCAAGCTGGGCACATGGCGGCCACGCGGCGGCCACCCTCTGGCCTCGGTCGGCCATGACTGGCCTGATCAGCACTGCCATCAGGCCTGATGGGGCCCACTAACAGGTGATCTTCAACGATGCTTATCTCCTAATTAGCTCGGCCAAATGCTAAGCCATTTGAACTACGTGATAGAGCTAAGTGAGTACTCCAATTAACTCAACATGAGCTCGAGCTAATTCGCCATGGATTTCAATCTACAAGGCTCCAAAGTCCCCTTCATGAAACTAGAAAACAGCTCCAACACTTAGAAAATTTCTAAGTGTTGGTACAAAACTGATTTCAGGCTTGTGGGTCCTATTTGAGCATGTCCTGCACATTTTCATGACTTGGCTCCCAAACAAAGTTTGTTCCTTATAAAATTTGCTACAACTTTGCTTTAGGTTGCTCAGACATGCAAATACTCTAAGCTATAGTTTTAAAATAGTCAAACCAAGGAGCTCTTGGGGTCCACAATAGTCAAACCATGACGTGTAAACTTAATTAGGCAAAATGATCAACATGAGCATTGTTCCTAATGACATTCTAAGTATAACTAGGTTGCTTGAGGGATAATTAGCCACACCACACATTGGTCACACCCAATTCAAGCATCACATGTATTGAAACAAGGAAAAACAAGTGACTTTGTTACTTCTGTTTCAAAACCATGTTTCATGTGTTTCATGAATTTGTGGCATTGTACTAGCTAACCATGTTTCACTAAAGTGAGTTGCACATGTTGCACTTGAGTGTTACACACTATTCATTTCCTAAAACAAACACACATAGAATATAACAATATGTTGCAATGTTTCAAAAGCATGTTTCATACAATTCTAAGCTCATGAATGGATGAATGATGCTCATGTTTATGAAATGCAAGTGCAAATGTGGAAGCCAAACACCTGGGGTGTTACACTCGTCGGTGGTGGAGAAGGGGCGACGGAGCACAAGGGGGTCCGCACACACCTGCTGGTTGTCTCGGATGGCCGAGAGGCGGCCCAAGGTGGCCCGGCCATGTGCACGGCGGTCGCAGCGGGCGGCCGCATGGCGCCTGTGGACGTGTGGCTGCTTGTCGTGGCCAGCAAGTGGTGGCAGTGAGTGGCTGGCCCACAGCGGCGCTAGCGGTGGTGTGTTGGCGGCCATGGCTAGCATGAGGCAACAGCAGCAGTGCGAGCAGGGGAGAAGAGAGGGCCAGCAAGAGAGATCCGAGAGTGAGAGAATGAGCAGGAGGAGGAGGGCAAGTGCTCAGCCTTTTCAACCACGCGGCGCGAGTGTTGGCGAGGTGGCGAGCGAGGGCGGCACAGAGGAACCACGCGGCGGCAAGCCTCTGTACATGTCGGCCACGTTCAAAAACTTTAGGCCAGCTCAAAAACACTAGAAAAGCCAACTGAACCTCCATTTTCTCGCCTCTCAATCTCCTAAACCGTTAAGTTTTGGCACAATCGATACTAACCAATGTTGTAGATCTATATGAGGACTACAAATTTTCTTAAAGGTTTAAGGTCGAACTCAAATTATATTGGAATATAAAGAGCTGCAAAGTAGAGCTCGTGAAACTAAAAATTCAGTTTCAGTTAACTCAAACTTAGAATATTTTTGGACTCTGAAAACAGCAACAGATTCAAAGTTTTAGCCTCGGTTTGACTTAGTTCCAAGTTGATCTAGCTCTATGTCCAAAACAAAGTTTGTTCTACTACACTCAAACTTTAACTTTTATTTAAGGTGTAACTCCATGCAAGCACTATAAGTGATTGGTCAACATAGGTCAAAGTAGCATCACGGTAAACCATAAATCAGAGTTCTTGACCGTTTGAGGCATTTTCTTGACCTTTGCTCAACATGAACCCTTCATGACTTTTGTTGTAGATTTCATTTAGAGTCATTTGGTCAAGATAGCAAGGTTTGGTTGATGACTTATAATTCCATTCACTTAATAAAGCAATCCAAACAAGGACATAACTTGTCATTTCATGTGACTTCTCAACTCCAAACTTCACAAAACTTTTCCAATCATCTAGGTGGGTGGAAATTGATGTGAGGCACCACCTTCAACATTACTTAGGTATATATCTAAAATGGGCCAATATGTATGCAAAGGCGTGTTGCTCAAGTTTAAGTTGGAGCTTGCTCTTGTAGATTTTATCTTGACACCTTCATCACCACTTAACATGTCATGTTTGAGCTCAAACCCATTGCTTAACTGGTGACAAACACCTGGGGTGTTATAGCCCTCCCCCTTATAGGAATCTCACCCCAAGATTTGGTGCAAAAGACTTTTAAGGGAAGAGAAGCATGTCCTCCATTTTCCAATATCAGTGATAGCCTTAGGCTACTTAACTTCAGAGTATCAGAGAGGCTAATTTGGTCAAGACACTTTCTGATACTTGCTCTTCGCAGTAAGTTTGGTCTGAAGAATTTTTCCTTCATTGGCTTCCATGAAGCATTGTTACTTTAGGAGGAATCCAAGATGGCATAATACTCCTTCTATGGGATACGGAGAGTAGTACGAAGCATAAACTAATTACCCATAATATCTATTTCCCTAGTGAATATAGCATGGACCATGTGAACTTAGCACTAGACTGCCAGCTTCTAAAAGCTACTTATTACAAGGGTTCTATGTTCGTTCAGCAAGTTCAAAAAGTAGTTCTCTATCAAAGTAGCTTGAGTACAACCTTTCATAAGGGGTGAGGTCATAGACATGGTAAATATCCTTTATGGCTATGAAAGAATGAGTAACCAACAGACAGTATCTATGCTGGTCGTAACCATTCAATCAATCAGATGCCAACCGATGGAAAACTACATAATGTTCCATGTGTGTAGTTCTCTTTCTCTGATGATGACACTTTATTATCTGAGTCCATTGAGTGAGCGGTGAATGTGATAGCTGACTTTGTTGACTCAGCGTGATTGATGATCATTATTTGGGGAATCCTTGTATCCAAGCAGCAATAGTTATCTGTGTTGAATATGAGGCAATGTCATGGGTAAAAACACATGGGAGGTACCAAGGACAAGTCCGCCTTAGAAATCCTTGTTGAAGAAGGATGTTAGCGAGGTCTGGAGGGCAACAAAGGTTGCAGTTATTCACCATTCAGAGAAATAGTACACTACTAAGCAGGTTGAGCACAATTTGCCTTCATGGTGCTATTGCACAGTAAATTGGATTGACTTGCAGTGTCGCAAAATTGGCCTGGTTGGACTACTTTTGACATTGAGGCTTCCTTTCTACTACCAATCAATGACTCATAAGCAAAATCTAAAATCTGTTGTTTAACACTTTTCACTTTGTTCTCGACTCGCAAAGGCATAAATTGACTTGTAGAACACCTTGACTGCTCCAGCATTGTTGATATGAGAGGGCAAAAGCGAGGCAAAAAGGGGTGCCTGGAGTCTTCTCTAGGGCATCTAAAGTATTACAATCATCACTTTGCCAACATGACCTGAACTACAAACACAATCATCTAATATGAAGAATGATAGCAGTCAGACAAGAAGATTATAGATTCTATTCCCATTGGTAATCAGTTCATATTCTGCAAACTACTGCTCCATTGTGCACAAATTTTTGGTAGGCATTTTGATCCAAGAGTCCTTAACTACTGACCAAACTGTTTGACTATCCAAACAAATCATCTACCAAAACTGCTTTGTTCTGAAATTTTGGGACCGAACTATCAAAACATCTCTAAAATCCGATGCTTTACTCAACCAATCCGCAAACCAACTTAAGACATCAATGTATCTTAAGCGAGGAATGAGCTTGGCAAGTGTTGTGGCAATCCAACCATGGTTAAACCACCAATCACTGGCTTAAGATAACTAGTGGAGTGCCATAAAACCTTGACAGATTTCCTGCTCTTCTTTTTCTTTGCTTCACACGTCGTGGAGTGTGTTCTACACTCTCTAATTCTCTTTATAACCATGGTAGCTTTCTCACTGAGGATGGAGGCTAGGGTTTTCCTTACATGTCTCTTAGGAAACAACCTCAACCGTCGATTTAGACACCAACCCGACGATGCGCAAGCATTGGACTGGTGGGCTATTTTTGTAGGGCACAATGCATACTCACATGGAGGGGTAGTCCTACATGATAAGGAAACATCTCTAATTACCCTTCTGTGCTTCATCCCATAGAATCCAGAATAATCCTTTAATAGCACCATATACATAACGATGCTGACCAAGACTAGGGACGTGCTTTCTCTAGCTCTTTACTTAGCCGATACATTATCTTGCACTACCCGTGTGATTGTCCAAGATGAAATTGACTTGACGACACAAGGCTTGGAGAAGAAAGCAGTACTGGCATCGCTGACCGGCCTTGCTATTCCATTGCTTAGTATTGTCTTATGAGATCTGGCCTTCATAGCTACCAAAGAGTCATTAGCTAGCTAGAGATTAACCTTCCTACTGATAACTAATCAGTTGTCTCTAAACACCAAAAGGTTCCAAATCTTTACTCTTGATAATAAAATTGTGGTCGAAGCATAATAGATGGTCACCATTGAAGTCAGCAGAAAGGGGTCACACCAAAGAAGGTCGGTTTGTCTATATGATCCTTATGCACCTAAAGATTGAGAACTTGGATAGGAAACTCATAAGTACCAGGTGACCTATTACAGCACACAATATCCTAGTCCATTATCATTCGACTGATAACTTGTTCAACCTTAAGTGTGGTGCACCTTTCTGATCCAACGAGAATGACATAAGTTGCTCACTAGATGACCGACATCATTACAGGGACAGTCAAGTAGAGTCACTTGTCTACCATCTCTTGCAGTCTATTCATGTTCCAGTCAGTGACCTGTTCTATAAAGGTTATCCTTTGGACTATTTCAGAAGGGAGTCCTATTGCATCTAGTTCAACATATATATCTCTTGACATGATAAGGAGAGATAACCAAGGAAGAGCTCACATGAAAATAACACATCGGTGTAGTTCTGCAATGGATCATGACTAGGAACCTCGATACCAGCGCGTGCCGAGCAGCACAACCTTGTGGCTGCAGTCCACAGGATGCCCTCGGTTTCGTCGTGGCATTGTAGATCACTAATCATGGCACCCTTACTTAACATACAACCCACAAGAAATCTCACATGGCACAAATTGGGTTGCATAGGAGCAAGCACTATGCGAAGGAGGGATAGCAAACAAAGGTGGTCATAAGGTTAGGAGTCAACAAGCAGGGGATCCAAAGATCAAAACATAGCTCAAGAGAATACAGCCTAATTGTCAAAGACAACTGAGCAGGTGAGTCTTGCTAATTTCCATATATGCCTTTTATTCACCAAAGTGATTACCAGATAAAGATTAACATGAGATTTGGTCTTGTCGAGCAGCAACATGAGATCAAGACTAATAACATCTAGAGACTTGGAAGAGTTGGAGACAAATAAAATGAGATTCGAGGGATAGAGCCAAGGCACTGACTATGGATTCAGTTGATAAAACAATGACATGAGCTGCGAGAAAAAGGTTCCAAAGCTAGGGTAGATAGCGATTAGCGTTGCGCCAAATCATCAGTAGGGGAAAGAGCAATAAGGCTCGACAAGGATTTTTGAGCAAGGTCTTCCCACACAGGAGCGGGACAACCATGACACAAGCAAGCATTCAAGGGAACTAAGCTTAGGCCTAAGGTCAAGCCAGGGCATGGATAAAGGTCTTTGTAGCGCAATGTTCAAGGGCTAACAACCATGTATACATGCTCAGACTCCTAAGAGAGAACTTAATTGGAGACGACAACCATGAGATTCCCAAAACTTGGACGTTGTTCCAGGATAGCAATCTTCAACACTTGTATGCTTACCGAGGACATAAGGGTGACAACTACGGCACTACCTAGATAATGAGCACCCACACATACATCATGGTCTTAAGCAAGCATTTCAAAACACTCAATCTAATTATCTTAAGCGACTATCACTAAGCACAAAGCTCGCACATAACAAGTAGTCACGTACAGCAACACTACTACACCTATCATGCAAAACACGGTGGTAAGGTACTATTATCTATTATTTCCTTTTTACTAAGTAGGTGGATATCTCTACAAAACAAGTTTTACTTACATTTAGCAATTTCATTTTCGAAGGGGTGATTTTTTTTTGCTATCTATTAACTTGTCATCTATTTCCTTTGGAAGCAAACATACAAGGCAAAACTAATCACACACTACCTTCAAGCATAGCTATTCAAATAGCATGGGACAATGCATTTTGTCTAGCTCTACACAGGGAAGATAGTAACATCACATTGATCATAAGTTACTTAGTATTAGAACAAAGTGTGGGAAGCATATTCATGTACAAGCACAATCATGATGCATGCTCATCCTATTCGTCCTCACAAAATTGCCAGCCTAAGGCAGCAATCACATTCTATGTCGGTGGCATAACACGTACTCTCTCGATATATAGCTAGTTGTTAGCAACATTCAATCTACGCATTCGTGGTTAGCGTACCTGTAAGCAAATTCATTGCAGCCCATCCCCACAAGAGATAAATAAGCACATAATGAAAGCAGTAAACTAAGATACTCTCCATATATACATCCCCAGATATATATACTTTGGTATCCATAGCTACCCGATAGATATACCCACAATTAAGTACCTTCTTATATACATGTGTGTAACATGTAAATATTCTAGTAACCACAGCTAAATCTCCCCTAGACTGATAGTTGGATGATCATGCTCTCACAACTCACACTTACCTGGGCGTAGAGGCAATTGATCCATACATTACCACCCAAGTGGATGGCATCCATACAATAGCACGTTGTATGGACTGCGAAAGTAAAAACCCCCATGTTAGTACTTAGATAGCCACCTAATAGTCCTTAACTAGGCATAAAGGAGGATGTCGCTAGCATAGTTTTGCAAATAAGTTTTAACAAATTTGCCTGTAGCCAAAGTTTTAGTCAAAAATAAGATTTTTAAAACCAAAACTTTGTTTTTAAAACTATGTACATGATAGCATTATGCTTAATCTTGCTCTGATGCTAGCTATGACAGAACCACCCAATTTATACAAGATCAAGTGCGGCCATCCCCACTAACATGTTGACACGTGCATACTTCACTTATATAAACCTGGTAGTCCGCCGAGTGTCCCAAAAGACCTCGGTAAATCAACATCACAACCAAGATCGCGTGATTAAGCTAATACACATCACATACACAGAGTTGTAGCAGAAATAATATTACAAATGAGTTCGCAAATAATAGTACAAGTTGGGGTTTCAAAACCGATTAGTAAAACAACATAGCTTTCAAATAATTACATTAATATAAGTTCCAAATACATTGCTAGCATAAGTGACATTCTTAAATAAAAGCATATAGATGAGAGATAATATAGAGTCACCGAGCCCACCGGCGGTTAGCCACCATCTTCAGTAGGCCAAAACCTCACCTGCAACATGGTGGGATAAACCCTAAGTACTTGAATGTACTCAGCTAGACTTACCCATCATAAACCAGAAATAAATTGACTCCAAGGATGATGCAAGGCTTTATAAGTGGAGGTAGCTTGGCAACATTTTGCAAAAAAAGCGATTAACTCAATTATACAATTATACTTCGGTCATCAAGTTAGTTATATATATTCATTCTAGATTAGCAACTATCCTATGCCAAACATGTGGTATATCATTTTAAGAGCATACAATAGTAACCATAGTAGGTATAGTAATTCCATGTTTATCCGAACCATCATATTCCATAATACAATTACTAAGATGTTGGGGCTAGCCAAGTTTCTCACTATTCAGGAGAGACAACGATTCAAATTGATTTCAACTAGCTAGGAATTTATTCCTAACACAAACCTAGGTAGACCAGATCAACGGTCACCTTAGGTCACTTTTGGTACAACTCAAGTACACATTTCGTGGGTTCGCCCAACGCCACACAATCAGGGACACCAAATGCCAGGACGTTCAGGCCTAGCCTGCCCTTGGGCTCAGTCTGGCTCCCCGCACATCCTTACAACCATCCAGAGTGCACACTCTTACAGAGCAGGGCCCAGCATGAGTTGAGCTACTCGGCTTTGCGGTCGGAACGAGTTATCCGGCTAGCTATGTGATAGGCATGCGTTCAATCTTGTTAGAAGTGCCAACAATGGTACGGTCCTTAATCGGCACAGACGGAATCACATGAGTCAACCTACCATAGACTCCGTCAGACCTCGATTTACATTACCCCATGGTTCTTTTCCATGATAGAAAATATAGCCAACCGTGCTTTGGTATCCACCTATATCTCACAGGTGACAGGAAATCACCCGACTTCTACTTGTCTAAGCATGGCTAAGCATATATTCGATCCTGTACCTACATAGGGTTAAAGGTATATTTCTAGACAAGGAAGTTATATGCATCGAGTGATTCCAATCAACTCTTATAACCTAATGCATCAATCATAAAGGACTTGAGTAAAATTTTGTAAAATACTGGGAGACTTAGAATGCTTCGGGGCTTGCCTAGGATCCAACACTAGGTTAGTGTTTGTTAGATGACACTCGCTAGATGAGTATCTCCTATCCTAGCACTTGTCTAGTCCTTCCATCTTCAGAATAGGTCCACCATACACCATCTTCGGGTTCGGTTCCAACATCACCTCCTTCACGTGATTCATCTAGCGTACCTAGATGAGATGCAAGATGCAAGTGCATGAATAAAAGAATAGCAATATGAGATGCATCTCATAATCTATTATAGAAAGATAGTAAGCATGTCAAGCATGGTACACAAAATAACTTGAGTTAAGCTATTTCAATGAAAACATCTATCACAATTTAAGATCTTAGGTAACTTAATTTAACACCATGAAAGGCATGAGTTACACTTAGCAACCCATAAGGCAATGCAAAGTGAAAGCAATCAACTTGTAAGCACAACATAGAATTTGGACAGCAGCATAGATAACACTTGTTTCACCCATAACTAGAGATCCAAACATCCAAAGAAGGCGATCCTAGACTTTTTGGAAAGCTAATGAAATTTCCTACAACATTGTTATTATCACCAAAAGCTTATTCCAAAGCTAACTAGTTCAAACATGCCAATGTTTTAGATCTACATAGAACTACGACAGAAAAGTAGTAGTAGTTTGAAAATAGCATAACTAGAGTTACAGACATCAAACAAGCATGAACCTTAACTTTCTAGAAAGATTATTAAATTATATAAAACATGTTTATTAACATCACAAGGTGATTCCGCCATTAACAAGGTCAATCAAGCACAATTGAGCACCTCTGTCTAGACTTGGACAGATTCTGTCATGCAACATCAAAAGCTTATAACTGGAGTTGTACTAATCCAAAAGACATGCAAAAAGACAATATGGAAATATTTAATCATCCCAGCATGATTCCCAAGTTAAAAGGGTCAAACAATCACATTTATCAAATCTGGTCCAGAAATTTCACAGAACTACAATTTCTGAAGACCAACTTAGAACAGTCATAACTCACAAACTATTTGGCAAAATGCCATGAAACTTTTACACAAGATAGTTAGGTGAGTTATCTACAAATTTCTTATTATCATCCTAAGATAATTATACATATAACAAGGTCAATTAATCCAATGAATTCATCTCTGTCTAAAACATGGACCGAAACTGACATGCCACTTTAAACAGCTATAAATGGAGTTGTACATGTCCAATAAATGTGGTTCTAGACTTTTTAGAAATCTTAGAAAATTATAAACAACTTTGTTGTAAACACCTAAAGCTAATTCTACTATTAAGAAGGCTCCACAATAAGAACAAGGAAACCCTCTCTAGGTTTGGGCAGAAACAACCATAGAGATTTAAGCAAGTATAACTCAAGATCTACTTACCCAAAAATCATGATATTTAGCTTTTTGAAAAGCTTAATAAAATTACTACAACTCATGTATTATCATAAAGTCATGATTCATAACTTAACTAAGCCAATTAATTTAAACATGCAGGACTATTTAGAGTAGGTGCAAAGCAATATAGGGCATTTGTTATTTTTATAACTCTTAAAATATAAATCCTAGACTCCTGAAATTTTTACCAGACAACAGCAATAACCAGATGAGCGCTCCATAAAAATTTCACATTTATTTGAGCAAAAGAACTACAGTTATGAAAAAGACAAGACACAACTAGTATTACAAACCTAACTGCATAAATTGATTTTTACAGAATAAACTTTAAACTAAATCATGCCATATTATAGATCTAGTGCATAGAAAATTTCACAAGGATTCTAAAAAGTCCTCATTTGCTATTTTTGGATTTTTCTACAATTTACTATGATTTTCAAAAGTTGAGCTAATTTCCTACAAAAAGGTCCTCAATGGCACTATTTATATGAGTCATAGGCTACGCATTTTGGCCCCTCCTTTCCTTCGTATTTCAACCCAAGGTCCCTGGTGGGATTTTGGAGCAGAGGAAGTTGGGGCCGGCCGTGGGGGTGCTCGTCGGCGGCGGAGAAGGGGCTGCGGAGCATAAGGGGGCCCGCACGCACCTGCTGGTTGTCTCGAATGGCCGGGAGGCGGCCCGTGGTGGCCCGGCCATGTGCACGGAGATCGCAGCGGGTGGCTACATGGCGCCTGCTGATGTGCGGCTACTTGTCGTGGCCAGCAAGCGGTGGCAGCGAGCGGCTAGCCCACAGCGATCGCTGGGAGGCACGGCGAGGAGGAAGGAGCACAGAGAAGGCACAGGGCTCTGGTGGTGGTGTGCTGGCAGCCATGGCTAGCATGAGGCAGCAACAGTGCGAGCAGGGTAGAAGAGAGGGCCAGCAAGAGAGAACCGAGAGTGAGAGAGCGAGCAGGAGGAGGAGGGCGAGTGCTCGGCCTTTTCAACCACGCGGCACAAGTGTTGGCGAGGTGGCGAGCGAGGGCGGCACAGAGGAACCCACGCGGCGGCAAGCCTCTATACATGTCGGCCACGTTCAAAAACTTTAGGCTAGCTCAAAAACACCAGAAAAGCCAACTAAACCTCCATTTTCTTGCCTCTCAATCTCCTAAACCGTTAAGTTTTGGCACAATCGATAGTAACCAATGTTGTAGATCTATATGAGGACTACAAATTTTCTTAAAGGTTTAAGGTCAAACTCAGAATATAAAGAGCTACAAACTAGAGCTCATGAAACTAAAAATTCAGTTTCAGTTAACTCAGACTTAGAATATTTTTGGACTCCGAAAACAGCAGCAGATTCAAAGTTTTAGACTCGGTTTGACTTAGTTCCAAGTTGATCTGGCTCTTGGTCCAAAAACAAAGTTTGTTCTACTCCACTCAAACTTCAACTTTTATTTAAGGTGTAACTCCATGCAAGCACTATAAGTGATTGGTCAACATAGGTCAAAGTAGCATCATGGTAAACCTTAAATCAGAGTTCTTGACCGTTTGAGGCATTTTCTTGACCTTTGCTCAACACGAACCCTTCATGACTTTTGTTGTAGATTTCATTTAGAGTCATTTTGGCAAGATAGCAAGGTTTGGTTGATGTCCTATAATTCCATTCACTTAGTAAAGCAATCCAAACAAGGACATAACTTGTCATTTCATGTGACTTCTCAACTCCAAACTTCACAAAACTTTTCCAATCATCCAGGTGGGTGGAAATTTATGTGAGGCACATGAAAGAAGCACCTTCAACATTACTTAGGTATATATCTGAAATGGGCCAATATGCAAGCAAAGGCATGTTGCTCAAGTTTAAGTTGGAGCTCGCTCTTGTAGATTTGATCTTGACACCTTCATCACCACTTAACATGTCATGTTTGAGCTCAAACCCATTGCTTAACTGGTGACAAACACCTAGGGTGTTATAGCACGCGCCTACGTGTGAAGGAGGGGAAGGGCGCCAAAGCGAGCCACCGAGCAGGCCATGATGATGGGCCACTTGCGCAAAGGAAAGGGGAAGGAAAGGCACTCAGGACTGGGCTGCTAGCAGGCTCTAGGCCAGATTGAGGTGAGAGTGAAAAATAGAAAATGAAACCTTTTTCAATTTCTTGTTTTTGCAAACTTGCTCCAAATTCAACTAGATTTGAATTCAAAGCCACTCAACTCTAACCCTACACTCAGGCAAAAACCAAAATGCCTCAGCATGAATGCAGCAATCATGTTACTAAATCTTATAGTAAATTTTAATTAGTCAAAAATTATTATTTAACCTAGTTTGAAATGAATAAAAATGAATTAAATGCTCAAATTTACTTACTAAATTATAATAAATTTTTAGGGTGTTACAAACCTACCCCCCTTAAGGTGAATCTCGTCCTCGAGATTTGAATGATTCGAAAAGATTAGGATAGTCAGATTTTAGATCATCCTCTCTTTCCTAGGTTGCCTCATCCACCGATTGCCTATTCCACTGAACCTTACACATTGTTATAATCCTGCTCCTTGTGATTCTCTTAGTTGTTTCCAAAATTCTCACTGGATATTCTTTGTATGAGAGATCATCTTGGATATCCAGTTCATCCAAAGGTAACTATGCCTCAGGTACTCTTAAACATTTCTTAAGCTATGATACATGGAAAACATCATGAACACCTGAGAGCTATTCTGGTAATTCCAGCTGGTAAGCAACATCTCCTCTCTGGTTAATGATCTTGAAGGGTCCCACATACCTAGGTGACAACTTTCCCTTAGTATGGAACCTCTTAACTCCTCTCATAGGTGAAACTTTGAGATAAACAAAATTACCAATCTCAAACACCAAATCCCTTCTTCTCGTGTCAGCGTAGCTTTTCTGTTGAGACTGTGCGACCTTTAAGTTTTGCCTTATTATTTGTACCTATTTCTCCACCTATTGCAAAACTTCTTGTCCAAAGACTTGACTTTCCCCCATTTGATTCCAAATCAGTGGTGTCCTACACTTTCTACCATACAACACTTCAAATAGTGCCATCTTAAGACTTTTCTGGTAGCTATTATTATAAGAGAATTCAGCATAGGGTAAACTCTTATCCCAACTTGTCCCATACTATAAAGCACAAGCCCTCAACATATCCTCTAAAATTTGATTTGTTCTCTCGGTCTGCCCATTTGTCTTAGGATGATAAGCTAAGCTAAATTTCAACTTCGTATCCATGGACTCATGCAACTTCTGCCAAAAATGAGATGTGAACTATGTACCCCTATCTAAAACAATCTTCTTTGGTACTCCATGTAAACATACAATCCTTTCCATGTATAGCTCTACCAACTTTGCACCAGAGTAGGTTGTCTTGATAGGAATGAAATGTGCTACTTTTGTCAGACGGTCTACAATTACCCAAATAGAGTCATATCCCCTCTGTGTATGGGGTAATCCCACTATGAAATCCATTCCAACTTCTTCCCATTTCCACTTGGGTATCTTCATAGGTTGAAGTAAACCTGCTGTCCTCTAATGCTCTTCCTTTACCCTTTGGCACGTATCACATATGGCAACATGTTTAGCTACATCTCTTTTTAGTCCATACCACCAATATCTCTCTTTAAGATCAAGATACATTTTAGTACTGTCTGGGTGTATAGAATAGGCTGAGTCATGAGCTTCCCTCAAAATAGACTCTCTAATAGACTTCACTTTTGGCACACAAATCCTTTTACCAAACCACACTGTTCCTTGATCATCCATGTGGAAACCTAGGGCTTTACCAATCACTATACGTTCAACAATATCTTTGATCTTTTCATCATTCAACTATCCCTTATGAATCTCTTGTTCTAAAGTAGGTTCTACCTCTAACTCCATAGTGTTAGCCACAATACCTAAATTCAAGTGTTTGAACTCCTCACACAACTCTCTAGGTAATTGAGTTGTATAGGCCATGTTAACATAACTCTTCCTACTCAGCACATCTGCTACAACGTTAGCTTTTCCTGAATGATAGTGTATCTCCAAATCATAATCCTTGATTAACTCTAACCATCTATGTTGCCTCAAATTTAGATTTGACTGAGTGAATATATACTTCAAACTCTTGTGATCGGTATAAATCTCACACTTATGACCAATCAGGTAATGCCTCCAAATCTTAAGAGCATGTACCACAGTTGCTAACTCCAGATCATGAGTCAGGTAATTTTACTCATGTTTTCTCAGTTGTCTACATGCGTAGGCAACAACTCTACCCTCTTGTATAAGAACATAGCCTAGACCTTGCCATGAGGCATCACAACAGATAGAGAAGCTTTTGGTAAGATCAGGTAAGACAAGCACTGGGGCAGAAGTCAGTCTCTTTTTCAACTCCTCAAAACTATCCTAGCATTGCTTAGACCATACAAATTTGACATTCTTTTCTAATAGAGCAGTCATAGGTTTAGCTAACTTAGAGAATCCCTCGATGAATCTCCTATAGTACCTAGCCATACCAAGGAAACTCTGAATCTCACTAATATACTAAGGTGGCTTCCAACTCAACACATCTCTAACCTTCTTGGGATCTACTGCTACTCCTCCATTAGAGATTATGTGGCCAAGGAAAGATACTTCTTTTAGCCAGAACTTACATTTGCTAAACTTAGCATAGAGTTGATGTTCTCTAAGCTTTTGCAATACTAGCCTCAAATGTCCCTCGTGTTCTTCTTCATTCTTAGAGTAGACTAATATATCATCAATAAACACAATGACAAACTTGTCAAGGTACTCCATGAATACTTTGTTCATTAAATATAGGAAGTAAGCAAGTGCATTTGTTAGACCAAAAGACATGACTGTGAACTCATATAATCCATATCGGGTCACAAAAGCAGTTTTGGGAATGTCAGAACATCTTATTCTTAACTGATGGTATCCAGATTAGAGATCGATCTTGGAAAATACACAAGCTCCTTTCAACTAGTCAAACAGGTCATCGATTCTAGGTAGTGGATACTTGTTCTTAATTGTGACCTCATTAAGTGATCTGTAATCTATGCACATTCTTTGTGTACCATATTTCTTCTCTACAAACAATACTGGTGCACCCCAAGGTGAAGAATTAGGTTGGACATAACCCTTATCTAGCAGTTCCCTTATTTGTTTCTTAAGTTCTGCTAATTCATTCACTCCCATTCTATAAGGTCTCTTAGCTATGGGTGCAATTCTAGGTAAAAGTTCAATTATAAACTCAATATCTTGTTCAGGTGGCATACCTGGTAACTCATCAAGGAAGACATTTGGATACTCATTTACTATCCATATATCCTCTAGGGTTGTGGCCTCTAATTGATTAACCCGACAGATTTTTTAGGCTAACTATGTTGCCACATACTCAACTTTCTCTCCAGATGGAGTGGTTAGATTCACAGAACTGTTTCCATAGTTTATAATTGCCTTCCGAGACCTCAACCAATCCATATGCAAGATAACATCAATTCTAGATGAGTCAATGACAACAAGGTTGGCTTGAAATTCTACCCCCCTTATGATGAGACTAGCAGCTAAGCATATCCAATTTGCTTTCATTTCCCCTCCAGGTGAGTTTACTAACATGGGTTTATTCATAACACATACGGGAATACCATGCTTCTTTATGAAAGTATATGCTATAAAGGAATGCGAAGCACCAGAATCAAAAAGAACTATAGCTAAGTTTGATTTGACTGGAAATGTACTGATCACCACATCAGGTGCCTCTTGAGCTATCTCTGTAGTTACATGATTCACCTTTCCATAGACATAATTCTGCTGCATATTAGCCGTCTTCTTGGGGCATCTATTGGAGTAATGTCCTGGTTCTCCACAATTGAAGCATTTGTTGTCATTGACTGCATTTGGTGCCTTTGGTGTGCCATTCTTCTGTGGATCATTGGGACATTATTCTTCATAGGAGCATTGTTAGTTTACTGCTAGCACTGGACTAGTGCCTTATACGGTTGCTGCTGCTGTTGTGCATGCTGTGGTTGCTGGTTGCAGTTGATCAGACTGGACTGACCCTGATAGCGCTGCTATGGATAAGCTTCTTGAGGAGCAGTGCGGACATGAGTGTTACTCTCGGGCTATTACCCCTAGAATTTCCTCTTCTTGTCCTACATTTGACGGTGCTTGTTCTCTATAACCAAGGCCTTGTCTACTAGCTGCTGGAAACTAGCAAAGGTATGGGATAGCAGTTGGTACTAGAGACCATCATTCAGACCTTTCATGAATAGCTCCTGCCTCTTCTCCTCATCTTCCACTTTAGTAGGTGCATACCATGACAATTGTATGAATTTGTCATGATACTCCACAACAGACATGCTGCCCTGCTTGAGAGCAAGAAATTCCTTCTTTTTTAGCTTCATCAACCTAGCAGGCACATGATGAGAGCGAAAGGCACTGCAAAACTCTTGCCAAGTGATGGGATTAGCTTCATTACGACCAAAACAGAAAGAGTCCCACCAGTCAAGTGCAGCCTCTTGCAGCTATCCAGAAGCATACAAAACCTTCTCTTTGTCATCACACAGTGCAATCTCAAGTTGCCTCTCAATTGCATGCAGCCAGTCATTAGCTTGGAGTGGGTCAGTGGAATGTTTGAAGATAGGTGGATGTCACTTTAGAAACTCTCCACTCTTGTCTCTAACTTGAGGGGGTGCATTTCCATTCCCATGGTTCTGCATATTCTTCTCTCAATTGCATGCAGCCAGTCATCAGCTTGGAGTGGGTCAGTGGAATGTTTGAAGATAGGCGGATGTCACTTCAGAAACTCTCCACTCTTGTCTCTAACTTGAGGGGGTGCATTTCCATTCCCATGGTTCTGCATATTCTGAGCCATCTGCTGCAACAATTGGGTTTGTATCATCATCAGTTGCTCCATAGTGATAGGGGGTGGCGGCGGCAAGTCCTCGCCTCCTTGGTTGTTCCTCCTGGTGTTCACCATCTGTAGATACATCATATAAGTCTCATATGTCCAAAATATAACCTTTAAGAGATAATGGCCTAATGAGAGTAGGTATCACTAGATCAAAGACAAGAGGTATATATATATAGGGTATACAAGAAGATAATTGTTCTGAACTTTCCGGCGAGTTGGACAAACAGCAGTGCAGTAAAATGAGTATATCTCACTCTGTTTTTATCATATGAATGCGAATTTTACCTTTCTGGAAAACTTAAGAAATTCTCTACAACTTTCATTTAGAACACATTCTCAGATTCTGATGTTTAATCAGGCAAAAACAGATGACAAGCAGTACTGCTCCAGATTTCTGACAGCACAGAAACATCAACTTACGGCAGCTGTGTTGCACAATTCGTAACAGGTATTGACGTGATTCCAAAGCCAAAAGAAAGATGTAGAAGTCTACTTATCTCCATAAAATTTTCATGACCATTGGACTTCTAGAACATGAGACATGAACTGATTAAGGTGGACTGCTCAGGATGATACCGAATGGACAGCAAGATAAAAAGAAACCCAACTATTTATTCATATCATCCTTAAGCCTTAATCTGAAACTAAATGACTATGGACATGCCCACAAATCATCACAATCATGACAAAAATCTAAATCAAACAGTATCCATCATGACAATCATCCAACCACTCAAGTAACAATTGTTCAACCATTGAAAAGAAAAGAAACTAACACACTCTCGTACATCTATGCGTGTTTATTATATTTTTGTGGAAAATCCTCCTATGGGTCGATGTTGGTGCTGGTGTTGGAGGTCTCCAAAGCCTCCTCTGTTCCTTGGGGGCAATTTAGCAGGAATTCTTGGCATCTCCACATCAGGGCAAGCTGCAGGTATGCCTTCCCCATGACATCTAGCTCATCCAAGGCTTGATCAAAGTCGGTGTTGGTCTAGGCCAAGCTCATCAAGGTAGTCCTAAGCCTATGGTTCTCCTTCCCAAGTGGTGTAGTGATGTTATAGGTGGACTGGCCGCTCTAACAGCAGGGAAGATAACGATCCTCCTCCCATTTGATGTCATCAAAGTGGCAGTCGCGATTGACCACCAACGCCTATCGAGCAGCATCCCTGATGGTGGCTGCACATGTGAGTCGTGTAGTGATAGCATGGTGGATGTAGTGCACCCGACTCCCTTCGTGGATGTACACCTCTGTCTCCCAGAAGCCAGTGTAGTTGGGGTGGGTCCAATGCACCGTCCAGTACTGCACGGTGCACCTGGTGTGGTAGCGGCGTACAAGGGAGAGAAGCTTGGGGTGGTGGTAGGCATCGCCCTGCAAATCATAGTGGATCTCCGTGGTCCACCTCGTAGCCAACAGTGCACACATGGTAGTCATCACCATCATCTCCACTGTCTTCTCCATCTCCGTCACCATCACCACCATCATCTCCATTATCAACACCATCATCTCCACCATCTCAATCATCACCACCACCATTTCCCCATCATTAGAATCAGAGTTGTTAGAATCATCACCATCATTAGGATCACCAGCTCCATTCTGACCCCCTATTCATTTTCCTCCATGGGATCCTCCTTAGATTCTTCTATCTCTATAGGCTCCTCATACATGGCCCCTTCTTCAATCTCCTCATCCATAGATTCCTCCTCCATCTGGTCCTCCAGAGATTCCTCCACGGGCACCTCCACAGGCGGTTCCTCCTCCATGTCCCTCAAAGCCTCAACTAGATGTGGGGGAATGTGCTTGCCAAGTGTGAACCTCGTCCTCCTTGTTGGTATCACAATGGTACGCTTGCGGGCTGTCAGCCTGGTGTAGGCCATCTATAAGATTGAAAAGGTTGAGTATTAGAATAAGATAATTTTTGCAATAGATAAAAGACAGAATATAAGCAAAAAAATTATAGTAAGTTAAAGGTAGCAAAATAAAGATAATGTGATCCTAAAAACATCCATTTCTAACTAGGTTGATCGTCCTACAATCAGTTATAACTCTGATACCAATTTGTCACACCCAATTTTACATAACAAAACCAAGTGCTAATATATGTGCGCCTAGGATGTCCAAACACACATATAATCTCAAATTGCAATAATATCAAAGTAAAGTACTTTATTACATCGCATATTTCATCACATAGTTATCATAAGTCTTGCTCATCGGCAACATTATTACATAGAGTAGATAATTAAGCCCAATGTGCCATAGGGACTCCAACTAGGGGACATCTTCCTAGTAGTCCTGGACATCCTCTAGAAACTCTTCATATGTATTATCTGTTACCCATCTGAGATTTTCGTTGAATGTAAAACAAGTGTAAGCTCACCATGCTTAGAAAGTATATCAAAGGGATCTATGAGGCTCAAAGGCTAGACACGGTTTGACTATGGTTAGCAATTTTAGTTGGTCAAGTTTTAGCATCTTGAATCACTACTTTAGTGAATAAACTGAACCCAATTGGTAGTAATGAATAATCAAGATTATATCAATTTCCCAACCATCCATAGTAACCACTAATCATGAAGGATCCAGATTGCTCATATCCGTGAGCACGGCTGTTATGACAGGTTAAATATTTTTGCAGAAATTGTACAACTTTATCCATCGAGCCGTGATTCCCAATGTCAAGGTTTCCAAAGCCCACATCACCTCTACCTAGGAAGTGTGGCAGGGTTTCACTACATAACATTTCACCAGTCACACTAACAAGTCATAGCTGCAAAGGTTTCAATCGTCTAGCCATATGTGGACCTCCTCTAGGAGTGGCATTCGTGGTTGTGGCATGGTACACACCCTAGCAGGCAAAGAAACATACCAACTAGTGCCCCATCTTGCCCTTATGGAAAGCTACACACGAGCTAGTACAATCTAGTTAATAGGTTAAAGTCGGAGCCATATGATAATCGGGGCTGTACGAAACCTCCTAGGTGGCCACTTTAGGATTAAGTCCTTATGGAGAGGCACTAGAGCACTCAACCCAGTACTCTAGCCCCCTAATTGTTGCTAAAAAGTTCCATTTTAACATATTGCATAATACATTTAGTCATGTTTAACAATTATTTTATATTGAGCGCTGCAGCATCTATCCAAAATGCATCCCAAACCATAGGTATCAAGGATATGTGGTACAAATAGTAATCTAGGTAAAGTCCTTAAAGGTAATTCAAATTTAGACACATGCATGTATATGAATTGTAGAGTTCATAGGTACAAGTGTCCTTTGCTACACTTGCCTTCCTCAAAGTCTCCTTCCTAGTACTGCTGGTCACTTGACTAATCCTCAGTAACCTCAAACTGATCACCCTCTACACATGTTCCAATTCACCAATCAAGCATTCATTCCAATCATCACATGCATACAAAGATACTTCTATTAGAATAGTATAAACATAGATTGAAAAACTTATAAAACTAATCTACGTACTGCTACGAACACATGAGCGAAAGAATCACTCAAATCGGACTTAAAATAGAAAAGTTATGCATGAAATAAGGTTCCTGTGGCATTTCTGTAAATAAACCAAACTCAAATTTGAATAAAAACTAAATTCTAACATGATTTGGACTGCGCACACTATTTCTCAAAAGTACAGGGGCTAAAATAGAAGAAAACAGGACTAAAAAGAAATACTTTTGAAATACGGTTGGACTGCGGGTTGATTCATTGAAAACCTAAGGGCTAAATTGCAAAATCACACAGCTGACCATGGGTTGACCCACGTTGCCGCTGACTGGGCACAATGCGGCTGCGCGGGATTGGTGTGGTGCACCACATGTACGTGGACTCGCTGACGTGGGAGCTGTGCACCACGTCCATGAGTCCATGGTGGACCGGTCATGCCCCGAAGGGGTACGTTCTAATCGCGACCGTTCAAGTAAATCCGATGGCGTGGAATGAAGGGGAGAACCCCCGCCGCCTACATAGTGGTTCCGGCGAGCACGCCATGGCCGATGACAAGCCGAGCACCATGGCAAACACCGATATGGCATTCCAGGCGACCTCATTCGTAACCAAAAGCATGGAAGCGAAGCACGGGATCTCATGAACTCGGTGAGATACAAAACAGAGATAGGGAGCACGTCGAGGCGACGGACGGCACAACTAGAGCTCACCGATATGGTGCTCCAGAGCATCATTTACCGAAAAGAGGGCATGGGAAGATTGAGTGGCTCACCACGAGTTCGAGGAAGGCGTCTGTGGTGTCCGGGAGGGCTCCGAAGGACCTGGTCAACGGCGGTGGTGAGCTGGAGAGAGAAAACATCATGTGTGAGTGCGAATCTATGCGATTTGTTACTAAAACAAAGAGGTGAAAGCACCTATGGATGCACGTGGCACGGTGGAGCTCCGAGGTGCGTCGGCGACATCGATTGGGCACTAGAGCGGGTGGACTATGGGGCGACGGTGTGATCTTGTTTGCAAATGGAAGGGAGAGGGGGAAGGGCTTGGCAGTGGGTCTTATAGGCGAGCAGGCATTGTAGGAATGGGAAGCAGCATGATGGAGCTACAAAATCATGGGATTTCGAATCCTTCCATGGTTGGCGTGGGCGCGACGGGTGAGTTGCGTGCATGGCAACGCTATCACTGGGAATGAAGAAGGAAGGCGTCTGATGTGCGGGTCCTGGTTGCTAGAGAAAGAGGAGGGAGGGGATTTGGCAGCGCATGAGCATGGGCACAGAGCAGGCTGAAGCTAGGCCGAATGGCGCGCCGAGCTAGGCCATGGTGGTGGGTAGCAGGCGCGCACGTGTGCGAAAAAGGAGGGGAAGGGCGCTGGAGCAGGCCACTTGTGCGAAGGAAAGGGGACGGAAAGGCACACGGGACTGGGCTGCTAGCAGGCTCTAGGCTGGATTGAGGTGAGAGTGAAAAATAGAAAATGAAACCTTTTCCAATTTCTTGTTTTTGCAAACTTGCTCCAAATTCAACTAGATTTGAATTAAAAGCCACTCAACTCTAACCCTACACTTAGGCAAAAACCAAAATGCCTCGGCATGAATGCAGCTATCATGTTACTAAATCTTATAGTAAATTTTAATTAGTCAAAAAATATTATTTAACCTAGTTTGAAATGCATAAAATGAATTAAATGCTCAAATTTACTTACTAAATTATAATAAATTTTTAGGGTGTTACACCCTTTGACCGCACGCTCACATCTTTCGGTCATGCCACCCACCATCTTACCTGGGCGTAGAGATATATTGATCCATACATTACTATTCAAACAAATGGCATCCATACAATACCACGCCATATGGACAATGAAATAAAAATTGCAAGAAAGTAACCCCATATAATTACTATCAGTTTACTTAGCCACATAGTAGTCCTTAATTGGACTAAACCAGAGGTTGTCGCTAGCATAGTTTTATAAATTAATTTTGACAAATTTTCCTGTAGCTAAAGTTTTAGTCAAAATAGGCTTTTGAAAACAAAACTTTGTTTTGAAAACTAAGTACATGACAATATTATGCTTAATCTTGCTCTGATGCCAGCTGTGACAGAACCGCCCATTTTATACAAGATCAAGTACGGCTGTCCCCGCTAACACATTGACAAGCGCATACATTCAGTTATATAAACCCGGTAGTCCATTGAGGGTCACGATGGACCTCGGTAAATCAATATCACAACCAAGATCGTATGATTAAGAAAATACACATCATATACACAGAGTTGTAGTGGAAATAATATTACTAATGGGTTCATAAATAATAGTACAAGTTTGGGTTTCAAAACCAATTAAGGGAAAACAACATAGCTTTCAAATGATTACATTAATATAAGTTCCATACATTGCTACCATAAGTGACATCCTCTGATAAAAGCATATAGATGAGAAATAAATATAGAGACCGAGCCCACCGGTGGTTAGCCACCCTCTTCAGCAGGCCAAGAACTTTACCTGCAACATGGTGGGATAAACCCTGAGTACTCAAAAGTACTCAACTAGACTTACATGTTATAAACCAGAAATAAAGTGACATCAAGGAGTATGCAAGGCTTTATAGGTGGAGCTAGCTTGACAAATTTTGCATAAAGACCACTAGTTGAGCTATACATTTTATAATTCGGTAACCAAGTTAATTATAGCTATTCATCTCTAGATTAGCAACTAACCTATGCCAAACATGTGGAATATCATTTAGTAACATGCAGTAGTAACCATAGACGGTGTAACATTTCCATATTCATCATAACCATCAAATTCCATCAATTAATGCTACGTTGCCGCTGCTCAGTCAAGTTCTCACTATCCGGGAGAGATGGTGACTCGAATCGATTCCAACTTTTTGTATGTCCTTCTCCAAGATGTAAACTCCAACTTTTATATTTGGCTCAACTTGAGTTGCTTAACAAAAATCCGAGAACGCGAGATGCCAACTGTTCTTCCCACTAATCTCAGACTTAGAATATTTTCTGGGGCTGAAAACAATAGCTGATTCAAACTTGAGACCATTGTTTGGGGCACTTAGGAGTTGAATCAGGTCTTGGTCCAAAAATAAAGTTTGTTATACTCCACTCAAACTTCAACTTTTATTAAAGGTCAAACTTGATATCTGGTACAAAAACCATTTCTTCATCTTGGTCAAAGTAGCACCTCGTTAAACCCTGGAATTAGGGTTTTCGACCAATTGAGGCATTTTCTTGACATTTGTTCAACATGAACCCTTCATGACTAGTGTTGTAGAGTTCAATTAGAGTCATTTGGGCAAGGTAGCAAGGTTTGGTCAACATCTCATATTCCCATTTACTTAATAAAGCAATTCAATCAAGGTTATAACTTATCATTTCATGCGACTTCTTGTCTCCAAACTTCACGAAACTTGGTCATTGGTCAAGACAGATGCATGTTGATGCAATGTATATGAAATAAGCATGTTTAACATTACTCATGCCTAATCTTAACTAGGGTCCACATGTAAGCAAAGTGTATTGTCCGAGTCCAAGTTGGGGCTCATTTTCATAGGTTTGACCTCAATACCTTCATCATTACTTCTAGATTATGAACTAGAGATCATGATCATTGCTTGACATAGTTTGCTTAAGTCCAAATCCACTACTTAACTTGTGACTAACACCTAGGGTGTTACAAACTATGACCCCTTCTTTCGTCCTAGCCGCATGATGTGTAGGAGACTCACGACCTCCTCGTCGTCCTAACCCCTAGGAGGAATGGGGAGACGTTAAGCCCAGCCAAACATGCCCACTCTGACAAGAGTAGGCACGCCGCACTGACCCCACAAGGACCGAGGGGACAATGGTCACCTCGGTCTGGTTAGACGCCACCCCTACGCCACATAGCTCAGACAAGACAACAATGCCCAAAGCGGTGATGGCCAATACGGTGCCCACCAACCAAACATGGCTCAACAAGACCCATGTATGATTCTACCCACTACGGGATGGGATCCATGACGAGGGCCTTGACTAGAGGCCATTCAAACTAGCAGGAGCCATGACCATAATACTTGGGATCATGGCCATCATCTCCACAAGCCAACAAGGCGATCGGTATGACGCTCCTAGAAACTAGGAGGCAATGATGAAGGCCACGACAGAGACCACGCTGCACAGGATGGCTAGTGAACCACCACCATGCCTACAGTGCCACCATGGTTGGCATTGTAGCACTATGTCACACCATGACATGATGTGGCCACAACACCATGATGACAACCATGCCTAGACTTGCACCATAAGATGGCATAGCTTGCAAACCAAGTTAGCTAGGTCCTCCCTCAGGCTCACGACCCTTCGATTGGTAGAACCTTCTTCTATGTACATGCCCTAGCCTCGAACTCTATATAAGGGTAGCTAGGGAACCCATCTTGTGTGGGCTAACTTTCATTCACTAACTGTTACACCATAGAAGGGCTCCTAAAGCATCCCTTCAGGTAGCCTATCTCCTAGCTCTAGTTCTCCTACCTCTTCCACCAGTCTTACATCCCCCATTGTAAGAACTTCAGAGTATTCAAGTGAGGAACAAGCACTTCATCATCTCTAAGACTAGACATAGGGCTCTGGCCTAAACTAGTATAAATCCTCATGTCTTTTGGATGCTACCATCGTCTTCCTAGAGCAGCGCAATAATTGTATAAATTTATTAGTCTAGTTTATAAAACACCGATAGTTGGTGCGCTAGGTAGGGGACAATAGCACACTTTCATTTGTTGAGAAGGAAGTGATGGCTCCTTGCACCGTCCGTAGACTCGCTCACAGAATGGCCCATGGCAGCCACATCCACCATGAAAACTATGAGTTCATTGGCGTCGGAGGGCCAGTGCCCACGTCTACCTACGGCCACGTCCTAGACCTCTACTTCAGAGATCTAGATCCTATGGTCTACAATGACACACTCTTAGAACTTCCCTCGGCCGCAGCATCCTAGCGTTCACCTATATGGGGGAGCAATAGACTCCCTCACCTCCAGCCATAGCCAAATCTTCCACCTAGGAAGCCACATGCCCATGGCTTGAGGCAAGCTCACCCAAGGAATGGCCTTGACCAGCGACATCCATTTGGGGAACCGCAAGGTCATCCATGCCAATGGGTCGACACCCATCACTAGCTTCTACCCCATCTAGGCCTAGGTTCGGTGGTAGAACCACGCCTCGGGCAACATCTCTGCAACCAGCAGAGCATGGCGTGTCAAGGCACGCACAAACCATGAAATCACCCACCACCCTATGGCAGCATCATTAGTGATCAGGTGGCTACCCGGTGACATAGCTCGTAATCCCAAGCCCAAAACTAGAACCTAGTCCTACACGATGGACAAACCGTCCATCACATCTTAGCGAACTATCACCCTTCATTTGGAAGCACATGCATCCGAGGAAGTAGGCTCCCTAAGCACACCACACGCCGCGCCAAGCGGATTGACTCGCGTTGCCCTCAGAACCCGCACCCGCAGTGATAGCTCATGCCAACTCTTTGTCAAGAGTGGCAACCACACCCAGAAGTGAAGGCATGATGACCGCGATGTCATCATGCCATGAGGGTTCAAGCACCAGAATGCATGAGCTTTCCTTGCTAGAAATCACATCGTGTTAGATGCGAGGAACTCATCCCTAGGGCTCACGAGCCCACCGAGGATGTCGAGCAGGCAAAGGTTGGCCCAAGGCAGCCTAAGAGGCTAACCTGTGTTAGCTATGGCCATTCCTAGAGATAAAGAAGCATCTTCACCAGCTTGTGGCCCAAGGACCACAACAACACCACCATGAACAGGCGCTCGGAGGCTCGTCATGTCCCGAGCAACGACAACCAAATCTGTGATAGCTCTCGGTGCATCGATCAGTCACATCCACCTTAACTTTAGCCTCTCTACCCAAGCACGTTCACATACACATGTAGCCTCACTTGTAGTTTTGAAGAACTTAGAGCTAACCAGGGAACATGACAACTATACACTTCACCCTAGCAACGTCCAAACTCCCAAGCAACTCGGTTCGGCTCGTGTTGGTAGGTGAACATGATTCACTCATGGGGGTAGCACATATAGACATACACATGATCCATGGCATAGCACTACTTGTCATTGTCCCAGTGTTTGATTCATCTTTGAGTTCTTTCTGATTGTGCCTCAAGCCACGATGAACTAGTGACCTAAGTCCTGATTTCTCGCTCACACCAAAAAGATCGCCCTGGCCAAGCCTCATGGACCAGCTCTTGGGTAAGGCTAGGCACTTATGCACGGGTTTGAGAGGAAATGGGGAACTCATTCGCTATAAGGAGAAAGGAACAAAAGGAAAAGAAAACTCTAGCCGCTTGCTTGTTTTCTTCTTGCATCGCACCGGATCTATGACTTTTTCTGGCGTCTTGACACGTGATCGGGTCGTGCACCTTTTAGCCCCGTGGGTGAGCCCCCAAGCTGAAACATGCACCCACATGCACATGACTAAGGAGGATGGCATACATTCCTAGCTCGAACTAGGAGAGAGCAAGGAAATGGCAAGGTGACAAAAGTGAATGCGCCGACCACATACCATAGATACACAAAACCCATAACATGTTCAATGCAACAAGGACACTCGTGTAACACAGAATCCTTACACAAGGATCATCACACACTAGAAGCTTGGCACTAGCATCATATGCAAGTGACTAACACTTTACCCACACGGACTCATGTTCCACGAGCGGTGGCTTCACTCATCACAATGATGTTGCCATCTGATCTCCCAAGTGCATGACCTCGGACGATGTAGCAGTCGGTGCCACTATAGCATGGGTCCTCTAATGCTAGGATGGCCAAACAGTGAATGACTATGTCAGTTGACCGGCAAGGGACATGGCACATAAGAATAAGCATGCTGAAATTGACTCTCTATTAGCACGTCCACACCTAGATGACCAGTGTCGATAGGCGCAAACAACCAACGTGGCCACTCAGAAGGACCACACCCTAACATGCCATGAGCTCATTCATAACAAAGGACCATGCAAAGTCAAATCCTCATAACTCGATCCAGGCAGGGCTTCATGCTCGTGCAAAAGCAAGGAGAGGAAGGTGTCAGCATAACTCGAAGAAAAATGAATAAAGGCACAATGCCGCCAAGCCTATCCTATAGACACTAAGGTCGCAAAAACAAGGTCATGCTGAGTCAAACTCCATGGCTCAATCCATGGGTGGGGCTACGTGGCTACAGAATTCAAGCGATCAGACCGACGGCGGTCACGGCACAGCGATGGTGCATAAAACAAACAAAGTCAAGGGACACGAGCCAAAAAGAGCATCTTTACTTGAAAACTTTTCAAAGACCCTAGACATGTCCTAAAACTCTTAATCATCACCATGGATGATACCCTCCACATCCATGGCAGCCACAATGGTGGCCGAAGTGATGGCAAAATCACTGACCAACTCCGCCCGCTTCTTCTACTCAACATGCTTTAGAAACCTAGGTGCCACCCGATGGAGGTCCATCCCAACTCACAGCTGCATGGCATCAAGAGCAACACTGGCCTCTTGCCTGACTCCTGCCACCACCGCCTGCTTGTGGTCCTCCACTATGATGAACCCCCTAGAGGCGAGTCGCCTCCTCTTCGTGGTGAGAAGCCACCAACCGCTCCTCTAGAGCTAACAATGAGACAACATGAAGGTAAGAAGCTATGGACATCACTTAGGATGTCAAGATGAAGGAGGTCCTTACCTATGATGTAGGGTTGGTAGCTAGTGGCCGCCGCCTATGCAGCGGTGGTCTTACCCTCTAAGGCAGCAAGAGTGACTTTAGTGGCATCAAGGTCGAGCTCCAGCCGCCTCACCTCGTGGGCTGCCATAGAAAACCACCAGTGAGCTTCATCCACCTCTTTGATGTGTCGGTGGAACTCTGGACGGTCGCCCGGGGACGACGAAGACGAGCATGACCACGCCACCAGTGGGACCCAAGCTAGGGCAGCGCCGATGGCTCCTCCAAACATAGCATGGGAGATGGCCCTGAGGAGGGCCCACAGTCAACTTAGGTTAGTGCTAAAATTCAAGCATCATTTAGACACTCACCCCTGATTGCGTAGGCAAGAGCAAAGATGCGGTAGCTGTCTATCGGCATTCGGTGACTCCTCCAATGGCCATTTGTTGCGGTCCATTTTGGTTGGTGAGGAAGGAACTCCAGGTGCACAAGAGCGAGAACGAGGAAGTAGTGGAGCAGGCGACTCAAAGCGAATTGTCATAGAACCATCCAATTTATAAGAGCACAAGTACAATAGCAATCACCGAAGCGATCAAACCGTCATACTTGAAACCATATAAACCCGGTAGTCCAAAGAAATCTCAAAGGATCTCAAACAACCAACATACAACCCAAAATCGTAGAGATTCAACACAACCAGTCACATGTTACATCACAGTTCACAAATATGTCTCATATATCGGAGTCCAAATAGTTATTACAAACCAAGTTCGAAAGTAGCGGAAGCAAAGTAGTTTTAGTACAAAGCCGGTGTCATAGTCATCTCCACCAAAAGCACAAGGGTGAGATGATATATAGAATGACCATTGCCCATGGTCCTAGTCCTCATCCACAGCAGGAGCAAGGCAGTTCTTGCAGTAGCCATGATACATAACGTTATCTACAACAATGGGAATAAAATCCTAAGTACGAGAAGGTACTTAGCTAGACTTACCTGTCCAGCTAATATACTAAGACACCAAGGAGTATGCAAGGCTTTATAAGTAGAGATGGTTGACATTATTTGTAGAAAAAGCATAAGTTATCCAACATATCTTTACTTATGAACCACCAGTTATTTATCCTATCTCATACTAGATTAGCAACTATCCTATGCCAAACATGTGGTACCATTAAGTCATCACAATAATAACCATATCCAATTGAGCTCTTGAATAATCTCATAACCATCATTTCCATCATTTACTACAATGAAGTGTACTCCTATCAAGTTCTCACTATCTAGGAGAGATGGCGATTCGAATCAATTCCTACCCAGCTGGGGAATTATTCCTAACACATACCCAGGCAGACCAGATCATTAGTTGCCTTAGGTCACCTTTGGTACAACTCAGGTACAATCGCGGGTACGACCAGCGCCGCACCCTCAAAGATACAACCAATCTGCCAAGGGTGATCAGGACTCTAACCCACCCTTGGGCTTATGCCATTGGCTCTTCGCACATCCTTACTACCTCCAGGGTGCGCACTTTTACCGCTTGTGGTCCTGGCCTGAGTTGAGCTACTCGGCTTTGTGGTCGGAATGACTTATCCGGCCAACTATGTGAGAGGCTGCATTCAACATGACAAGATAAACCTCCAATGGCTGGTCCTTAAATGACATAGATGGAATCGCTACCATACCACATATAAGACTCTGCCCGGTCTCCATTTATTCAACAATACCAGGTTATGTTCCACAATAGCACCATATAGCCAACCGTGATCAAGTTATCACCTATAGCTCGCAGGTGACAGGAAATCACCCGACTTATACCGGTCTAAGCAGAGCTAAGCATGACAAACGTTCCTGGACTTAAATAGGATTCATGGGAGATATTTTTGGTCAAGGAAGGTAATATGCAGCAAGTGTTTCGAAACAACTCATGTCATGTAATGCAGCAATATGAATAACTTTAAGTGACATTAATAAAATAGGGAGGCTTATAATGCTCTGGGCCTTGCCTTTCACGAAAGTTGAAGGCTGGTGATCGGGGCACTCGGGAAGGTGATCGGCTTTAGGCTCTCCTTCTCTAGGAACATCTAGGTGCTGAACTTCCTGGTTCTCCTCCTACGGCTCGGCGTCGATCTCCACTAGCGTGATCCCCATGGTTGCACCTATTGCATGCATATGCATAAGTAAGTCCCATACTCCCATGAATGCATAAGAAGGATCTTGAAGGATGTGATAAAGGAATGTACATGCTGCGACAGTGATGTTAAGTAGCAAAATGATAACAATGCTAACTCCATACTAATTGAGTAGGTGCATAACTCTTCTCAATCTACTCACCAATTTCACACAATGGCAGTTATATGTTTACATCATAACTGAAGTTCTACTTATCCAAATGCTGTAACCGTGGACTTTCTTGAAAGCTTATAAAATTGTCTACAACTCTTATTCAATCACCAAAAGCTGAATCACAATCTATCCTAGACAAAACAGGCAATCTATGCAGTGCTGTCCAGAAATTCCAGAGAACAAGCAATTCAGAAAACTAAATTTAAACAGCTATAGCTCCTAAACCCTTTGGCCTATTGCCCTGAAATTTTAACACAACATAGATGAAGAAGTTACCTACAACTTTGTTATTAACCATTTTTACAGAAAACATCATTTTTACTATGCAACATACCAAACCACAGAATCTGTCCTAAAATACTTTAAAACGATTTATAAGGCTACAATATTTCTACTACATGTAAGCATTCAAAATTTGACAACACCAAGTCTACCAACAGTTCAAGAATACCAAATACACTTAAGAAAACTTAATGGTAAAGCCCAAACTATTTATTTAAATACCTTTATCTATTTAACTAGATAATTAGGTTAAATAATAAACATATACCCAATGTGCATAATAAATTCTCAGAAAATTACAGTGGCCCCCAAGTGCTACCAAAATACTACTCTAAAAGGTTCATGCCATTTGACCTTGTATAACATCCTTTACAAAAATGACAAGCTAGAAATGTCAATTTTAGCGAAAATAGTAAACCCTATAGAAAAGTGTCAAATAACAGATTATATATTTTTCCTAGCATCATAATAGTGCATACTACTATACAAAAATTTGCATATCAATATGTTACATATTTTTATCCCTACAATTTTTCTTAGAAAATATCATTTATTACTAGATAAATAGAAAGACCCTACTTCAAACAAGTTTACAGCAAGTTTATTATTTTTCCTAGCTATAGCATGTCAACACAAGTCCAACAAAATTGGAATCACAATTTTATGAGTTTTCTAGCTCAAGATATCTATTTTACAAGATTACTAACATTCAAAAAGTGCTTATTTAAATACAGTTTAACGACCATGGAAAATACCAGAAATAGTGTGTTTTATATTTTTAATAAATACTACACTTCCTAAGGAAGCTAACAAAATTGTAATCACTCAAATTGGACCTCAGTAGCTCTAGATATTGAATTTACAAGATCCTCACAAAATCTGGAAAAAGATTAAAACGAAAACGACCAAACCATAATATATGCTACGCGTACACAGCCTATTGCACCCGAGGGGGCTGATGAATGGGCCCCTGGGTCAACCTAACCCCACATGTCATATGGACAGAAGCAGGGGCTACGCTTTGCCTGGCCGTAGCTCACCGGCGGCGAACTTTTTGGCAACACGACCACCACCAACGGACTCCTCTCATCGATACACATCTATCGGGATAGTTTAGCAATCGATTTTCACAACTACAACACATGTAGCGATGGAGAGAGTGGCTCAGTGGCGTGGCTGTATGGTCAGCGACAGCGAGCTCGTCGGTTCCAGCGAACTGATGGTGGCTCGGCCCTAATGGCCCAACGTGGGAGAATCTATGGCTCGAGGCAGACATAGAGCGATGGAGAGGAAGAGCGGTTAGAGCTCAGGGAAGTACGACCACGTACAAGCTCACACATGGCGGTAACAATGGCGGACACGGCGGAGCTATGGACTCGCTCGGCTAACCTACTGTCGAGGGATAGTGCAACTAGGTTGGGGACGCAGCGAGGCTGCGGTGGTGCTGTTGGTGGGAGGAGAAAGATGGAGGCGCTGCTACGGTGATGGATTTCACGGTGGCGGCACTGCTCTGTTCAGTAGCCGTTCACGGCGGAGAAAGAAGAACAACAAGCAAGGAGGAGCAGGCAAGTGAATGGAGAGGAAGACAGCAGGCACAGCGCTCAGTTCTTCACTGCGACATGCCGCGGCGTGTGGGGGCAGCGTCGACGCACTGCTTCCACGCGGCGCACGTAAGCTAGCCAGTCGACCACTCAGTCAGATTCAAAAAAACTGAAGGAGCTGCAATACCATCGCAAAAATGCACCTAAAACTCAAACTTCGTCCCTCCGTAACTCCTAAACTGTGGCGAGTTAGCGAAAATAATCTAAACAAAAGTTGTAGCCCGTACTACCATCTACAATTCCCATTAAAGGATCAACTTCTAATTCTCAACCAATACCGAGTAATATCATCTCAATGTTGAGCCTAAGAAACTATAAACCAAAAATACTTAGAAAATTTTCTAAGTGTTGCAATACAATGAATTGTTTAATTTTTGTGAGCTCAAAATGACTAAGCTATGCACTGAATTAGTTCATGACCCAAAAATAAAAGTTGTTCCTTTACTCAAATACTACAACTTTGCTTAAAGGTTCACTGCCATGCAAAGACTCTATGATATAGTTCAAACTAGGTCAAACATAGCACTTTAAAATGATGTCATACACCATACCAATGACTTAGAAACTAAACTAACCCTGGACATGAATACCAAAGTTGTTCCTTATGCTATTCTAAACATGTTTAAGGTGTTCCCAAGGTGCCACACACATTTCATACATTGGTTCCATGTAAACTCTAACTTAAGTAAGGTAATTAAGTAATACACATGAAATATAAGCTTAACAAGGTATAGCAATTGAGATGCTCATGCACATGCATGCTCATGGATGCTTATGATCATGAATGCTCAATGATGATTGTGATCATGCAATGTCAAGGTTTAGTGCATGCTTAACACCGAGGGTGTTACAGCCCTTCCCCTTAAAGAAATCTTGTTCCGAGATTGCACGACCTACCATTCCTTGTAAAAACTCGGATAAACCTCACGAAGATAATCCTCGCATTCCCATGTAGAGTCTTGCTCACTATGATTATTCCAAATCACCTTGTAGAGCTTGATGACTTTGTTACGGGTCACTCTTTCCATTTCTTCAAGCACTTTAATAGGTCCCTCTTCATATGTCAAATCTGACTAAACCTTGATACTGGTGGGTTCAATAGCTTCTTTGGGCACACGAAGACATTTCTTGAGTTGGGAGACATGAAAAACACTGAATATAGCTTTCATTTTCAGAGGTAACTGGAGTTTGTAGGCTACAGGCCCCTTTCGTGCAATGATCTAGTATGGTCCAACATACCTATGAGCAAGTTTTCGCTTAACTCCAAACCTTTGTCCTCTCCTCATAAATAAGCATTTACAATTGAAACATTACATTGAAACATATGCAACATTTGCTTGTTATTGCATGTTTCATTGTACATATGCAAAGGATCATGAGTGTATACACGTAATTAGTTGATGTGGATCACAACAACATGTAGCAACACATAGGTTAGCAAATAGGACCTTGTTCATGAAGTCACCTTTCATGAACCAACACTTAAGATTTCATGTGATTATACTAAATAGCACTATGAGTGACTAATACATGAAATGATTGTATGACCTTCCAATTAGCCTAAACATGTTTAGAGTATCATTATGAACAACTTTGATATTCATGGTTAGGGGTAAATAGGTCATTAAGCCATAGTTTGAAGTGTATCATCATTTAAATGTGACATGTTTGACCAAGTTTGAACTAGGTGCTAGGGACCTTGCATGGAGGAGGTCACTAAAGCAAAGTTGTAGTGTTTGGCAAGGGGAACAACTTTTATTTTTGGGTCATTGACTAGTTTAGCTCCTAAGATACTTGAATTGGTCTCACAAGAATCAGCAAAATCAACATTTCAACACTTAACAAAAATTTCTAAAATTTTCTAAGTCCTTGTTAACCGACAGCCTGACAAGCTGACCTTTAGGGTGTTGTAACTTGGTTTTAGCTGTGGATTAGAGCATGATTCCTTAACAAGAGTTGGAGCTGGTACATAGGGCTATGATTGTTGTTAAGACCGTTTACACTTTGGAGCCACGGATTAGCGGTTAAATGGATGGGAAAACTCGCTGTCAGGCTGTGATTGCTTAACTGAATGAACTGCATCGGCTGGCTTTGGTGGCTGATAGGGCAGAGTCTACGTGCCGCATGGTGGCCAGCAGCGGCCGCGCATCGCCGGCGTCCTGCCCCGCGCGGTAGAGCCAGGCCTAGGCTAGCTTTAACACTCCCAGCGCTCGCCCGCACTGAGCTGCGCCCTCATTTTCAACTTTCTGCTTCCTCCTTTGCTGGCCATAGCAACACCGCAATAGCCAAGCTCGTCCTACCTTTGCTGTCGCCATAGCCAGCGCAAGCTAGCGCTGAGCCGCCCATTCGTCACCACAGCAGCACCACCAGCTCGCCAGCAACCCACCGTGTCCACCTTTGCCCGCTGATAGCAACCGGTAAGCTCCAGCACCATGCAAGTGCTCGCTGGAGCCCTGTCGCCACCCTCCGTTGCCGTGGTCCGACCTAACCCGACCACCGTAGGCCACGAGAGTGCGCGCAATAGGGTCCTTGTAGTCCAGTGATGCTCGTCCGAGCTTTAGTAGGGGCCGCCAAGGTTGTCACCGGCATACCGCCGTCGTCCCGCCTTGCCAAGCCACCATGGCCACTGCCGTTGTCACTAGCGTCGACAATAGGGCCGGCCAAGTAGTGCAAATGATGCGCCTGGTCGAGTAGGTCATACCGTGAAGACGTCACCGCCGGCAACCTCGCCGTCGGAGAGCTTTGGCCGCGCAACCGTCCTGCAGCGCCGCTGCCCTATCTCGGTGTCTCTGACGCATGGGGTCCTCTGTCAGCGGGTCCCACCGGTCAGTGGTAGTTAGAAAGTAGGCTAGTTCATTTTGATTTCAGATTTCATGTATTTTGTGATTTTTAGATCTCCAGTTTGGTAGCTTCAAAAATTGTGAAATAAATTTGGTAGTGTTCCTTAGGAAGTGAAGTATTTAAGAAAAATATGATCTTGACACTTATAGTAGAAATTTTGGAAGATTTAAATGGAGATTTGAAATGTGTTTTTGAATGCATGCAAACTTGTTTATTTTATATCTAGAGTTCCTGTGCTCCAAAAATTATGAAAGTTTTGTGGTAGACTACTCTTGACATGTATGAGATCTGGTAAAAATTTGAGGATCAGTGCATGTATAGATTTATAGTTATTGATTTTTCTTTTATAAATAGGTAATCATTGTACGAATTTTTATAAATTATTTATGCATCCAATATTCATGAAATTTGTTGGAGGTTATCCAAGTACCATATGGATGCTAAGAAAAATAGGAAATCTATTGGTTGACACTTTTCACTAGGGTTTTCTATTTTTGCTATTGTAAGCCTTTTTGTCTTGTCATTTTTGTATAGAATGTTTTACTATATAAAATGGCATGAAACTTTTATAGTAGTCTTTTGATAGCATTAGTAAGGCACTGTAAATGTTTGAGAATTTATGAAGTACATTTGGTATATGTTTATTATTTAACCTAAGTATTTAAATAAAATAATAAAGGCATTTAAAGAAATAGTTTGGACTTCACCATTTGGTTTTCTTGAGTGTATTTGGTATGCTTAAACTGTTGGTAGACCTTGTGTTGTAAAAATTTGAATACTCATATGAAGTAGAAGTATTGTTGCGTCATAATGCGAATTAGAATAGTTTCCGGAAAGATTCTGGAGTTTGATAAGTTGCATGATAAAAATGATGTTTACTGTAAAAATGGTTAATAACAAAGTTGTAGGTAATTTTATAAGCTTTCTAGAAAGTCTAGGATCACTCCATTTGGATAATTAGAACTCTAATTATGAGTAAAACAAGTAGCTGCTGTTTGTGAAGTCGTAGATGCATTCTTGAAGTAATTAATTACATAATCAAGAAGAGATATGCACCTACTCAGTAAACGCGATGCACTTGTTGTTACTTAAATCACATGCTGATAAGAATAATTGCAAGAATGCATTCTTCATGTATCATCACACCACCCTTGTTAACATATATGCATTCGCAATATCTTATGCCATATTCGTGCATCTAGGATCGGAGGAAGAAATAAGGTTGCTGGAATTTGACGAGATAGAGGAAGGGGACCAGCAGGAGAATCCTCAAGTCATAGCTCCCAAAGGTGTGGAGCAGAATCCTAAAGAGCTTCCGGAGTGTGCTGACCATCGCCCCACTTCCTTTCTATGAGGCAAGCCCCGGAGCATTCTAAGTCTCCCAGTATTTTACAAATGATTACTTAAGTACTTATGATTGATGCATTAGGTTATAAGAGTTGAATGGAACCACTTGATGCATATAAATTCCTTGTCTAGATATTACACCTTTAACCGGTATTGGTCTAGGATCGACATATGCTTAGCCATGCTTAGACTAGTAGAAGTTGGGTGATGTCCTATCACCTGCGAGATATAGGTAGATACCGAAGCACGGTTGGCTATATTTGCTATCATGGAATAGAACTATGGGGTAAAAGAAAATCGAGACCGGGCGGAGTCTATGCATAGGATGACTCATGTGATTCCGTCTGAGCCGATTAAGGACCGTACCGTTGTTGGCGCTTCTGACAAGATTGAACGCATGCCTATCACTTAGCTGGCCGGATAACTTGTTCCGATCGCAAAGCCAAGTAGCTCAACTTAGGCCGGGACCCGTTCTGTTGTGCGCTCCTTGTGGGGGGCGATCAGACTGAGCCCAAGGGTAGGCTAGGCCTAAATGTCCTGGCATCTGGTGTCCCAGATTGTGCGGCACGGAACGGACTTGCGAAATGTGGACCTAAGTTGTACCAAAGGTGACCTAAGGCTGCCTTCACGTGGTATGCCTAGGTTTGTGTTAGGAATAAATTCCCAGCTGGTTGAAATTGATTCGAATCGCCATCTCTCCCGGATAGTGAGAAACTTGGCTAGTCCCAATATCGTAGTAACTGTGTTATGGAACATGATGGTTCGGATGAATATGGAATTAGAATACCTGCTATGGTTACTATTGTATGCTTTTAAATTGATATACCACATGTTTGGCACAAGATAGTTGCTAATCTAGAGATGGATAGTTATAATTAACTTGATAAAGGAATCATAATTGTACAACTAAGTCAATTGCTTTTATGCAAAATGTTGTCTAGCTATCTCCACTTATACAGCCTTGCACAATCCTTGGAGTCATTTTATTTTTGGTTTATGACGGGTAAGTCTAGCTGAGTACCTTCTCGTACTCAGGGTTTTATTTCCCATTGTTGCAGATGGCACTATGTATCATGGTTATTGCAAGAGTTGCTTCTATCCCACCATGGATGAGGAGTAAGCCTTGGGCAGGCTTCTTTAGTAATCTCTATCTTTGCTTTTGTGGACCATGATCCTACTTGGCACTATATCAAACTATGTTGGAAACTTTATTTTTGAACTTAATTGCTTCCACTTTATCTATCAAACTCGGTTTGTAATCACTTTTATTCATACTCTGATGACAAAAATGTATCTGTGAACTTTATGTAATATGTGGCATGTATGTTGAATCATGTATGATCTTGGTTGTTGTAAATCGTTTATCGAGACCCATCGTGGTACTCGATGGACTATCGGGTTTATATGGGTTCAAGTATGACAGTGCGACCGCTTGTGGGCTACCATTGTACTTGCGCTCTTATAAATTGGTCGGTTCTACGACAGCTGGTATCAGAGTAAGATTCAACGTTAATTGTCACATGTGTATTTAAAACAAAAGTTTTTGTTTTCCCAAAAACCCTTCTCTAGCAACTGATAGTTATATTAATAGGTATTTGAAACCTAAAGTGTGCCAATGATCACTTTCCTTATGCCCAAATTAAGGACTATTAGGTGGCTATTTAAGTACTAACATGGGGGTTTTTACTTCGTCGTCCATACGGCGTGCTATTGTATGGATGCCATTCACTTGAATGGTAATGTATGGATCAAATGCCTCTACGCCAAGGTAAGATGATGAGTAGTATGACCGCAAGATGTGAGCATGTGGTCGGGGAGAGTTAGCTTTGGTACGGCTATGTATGCATGCTTGCATGTGTATATGGTACGTATTTAATTGTGGGTTTAAATTATTGTCGGGTAGCTTGATACGGAAGTATCAGTATGGGTATACATATATGGAAGTATTTAAATTTACATTCTGCATATTTCATTATGGGTTTGGGCTAAAATGAAATTCTTATGCAGGTACACTAACAATGAAACGTGTAGCTCGACTAGTTACGCGATATATGAGAGAACGTGTGTATGCCACCGTGTCTACCATTAGAAACAATTTTTTGCTAAGTTTGTGAGGACGTACGGAATGAGCATGCATCATGATAATTACCATTCACATAATTAAATTGTTCCTCCCCTTATAAAATTCTTACTCGGTTATGTAACTCTTATCCATTATGGCCTTGTCTCACCAAGTGGACATATTGATGGTACAGATGGCAGCACCCGTTGGTAGTGAGAATTTCCTAACTATTTTTGGAACACCTACCGTCTTGTGGAGAGTTCTGCACCTTGTGGGGTACCATGAACTGCCCCTTTATAATTGGATTGAAGAGTACCTGGAAGGACAGCCATGGTACAAGGTGCGGCTCACTATACCAGCCCGCACACAACTGCCCTTCTAGTAGGAGGGGAAAGCAGAATCAGAAGAGGAAGAGGTGGAGCCTGAGGAAGGAGATGGTCCTATCTCTGACCTCGATAGTGATCATGACGAGGATTAGACCGCGTAGTATTTAGTATAAGTTCCTAATATATCATCATTGGATTTGTAATGGACCTATAGTTTGGAATTGGTATTGGTAATTTGAACTATCATGTAAAATTGTTATTTGCATGACTATCGACGTTCGGTTAAAACTCTAATTCCCGTTGAGCTATCTGTGCTCATGAATTGGATATTAACATGCTACGAGTCCGATGAGCGATCAAATTGGTGATGTCATGTTGCGAGAATGAATTGTTATGCCTCTGTTTTTATTGTGAATTTGAGAGTTTTCTCTAGTAATTTCAATTTGGCATGATTATGATTCATCTGCAATCTTGTGGCATCAACCGATAATCGCTTATTGTTGCAACATCACAGATGACGCGCACCTGTGTTGGAGCTGGTGGCAGCCATGATGGCAATAATGATGACTTACCACCACCGCCGCCGCCATCCACTCAGGTGTTCTTTACCCAATTCTTGGGGAGCCAAAGGACAATGGAAGAAGCTCTGTGCCTCATCGCACAAAACACCGCTCGTGGCCACCCACATCAACCAGGGGCTGAGCCAAATCAGCATAGTACATTCAAGGAATTTCTGGATACGAAGCCTCCTATCTTCAAGGTGGCTAAGGAACCACTGCAGGCTGACGAGTGGCTCAATACCATTGAGCAGAAGTTTCATCTGCTAAGGGTCACTAAGCATCTGAAAGCTGAGTATGCTTCTCATCAGCTGCAAGGACCAGTAGAGATCTGGTGGACACATTGCCTATCGTCTCTGCCTGCTAATGTGTGAGTGACATGGGAGCAGTTCAAGTTGGCTTTTAGGGGACATCATATTCCCCTGAGCCTAATGCGCATGAAAGCGGCTGAATTTATGAGGCTCACTCAAGGAACGAAGACCCTCACAGAATATATGCATGCATTCAACATGTCCAGATATGCTCTAGGTTTTATGGATACTGAGGAGAAAAAGATAGAGAGCTTCAAGTAGGGTCTAGGTACCAAACTGATGAAGACCATGGCCAATTCTAGGTGTGCCACATACAATGAATTTATTAGTGATGCTTTGACCCAAGAGCTAAGTGTCGCGGAAATGCGTATGTTACGTTGGATTTGCGGTCATACAAGAAGGGATCGAGTTCAGAACGATGATATACGTGAGAGATTAGGGGTAGCGCCAATTGAAGAAAAGCTTGTCCAACACCGGTTGAGATGGTTTGGACATGTGCAACAGAGACCTCCAGATGCACCGGTGCATAGTGGAATCCTAAGTCAGGATACTAACATGAAGAGAGGTAGAGGAAGACCGAAGTTGACTTGGGTAGAGGCAATAAAAGGAGACTTGAAAGGATGGAATATACCCAAAGACTTAGCCTTAGATAGGAGTGCTCGGAAGACAGCTATTCACGTGCCTAAACCTTGATTGCTTCTGATGGGTTTCAACTCTAGCCTACCCCAACTTGTTTGGGACTTAAAGGCTTTGTTGTTGTTGTTGTTGTTGTTGCTTTGACCCAAGAGAACCACAATAACATGCATGCCATTGCTAAGGGACGCAAGAGGGCATTCGAGGTAGGTGCCTCCGGATCTTCACAGTCAAAAGCGCCTATCACAGCTAGGCCACAATTCCATCCACCTACACCCAAGTTTAGGCCTCCACCCCCTAAAGCTCAGAATAGCAGACCTCAGAAACCATTCCATAAGGCATTCACTATTGCCTTACCAAAAGGGACTGGCAGTCAGGGGAGTTCCGTAGGACCTAGGAATAATCAGCCATGTTTCAACTATAATCAAATGGGTCATTGGGCCAAGGAATGCCCCCACCCCAAGAAGAATGGCAACCCAAATTAGAACAATCAGAGGCAGGCGAACGCAAGGGCACATCCGGGATACGTGCATTATACCGCTGTTGAGGAAGTGCCCGCTGGAGAAGTTGTCACGGCTGGTATGTTTCTCATCAACAAGCATCCTGCTGTTGTTTTATTTGATTCGGGAGCTTCTCATTCATTTATGAGTCAAGCATTTGCATCTAGACATGATCAAGAAATAATTGAAGTAAGCAAAGGGGGTTATAATATAAGTTCAGCAGGGGGTACTATTTCTACCAAAAAGATAGTAAAAAATGTGCTCATCTCTATACAAGGGAGGGAGTACACAACGGATTTGATAATATTGCCCAGATTATCGATAAGTGTAATCTTAGGCATGAATTGGATGAAGGATCATGGTGTTCTTATTGACACTAGCACCCGTACTATTATGTTGAGAGAACCCATGGGAGGGAATGCTTTTCTAGTGCCACTCTCCTGCAATTTCGAACTCCAACATTTAGCTTGTGCTATCCAAACCACCACACTCTGTGATATCCTAGTGGTTTGTGAGTTTCTAGATGTATTTCTAGAGGAATTACCTGGCTTACCACCTAATAGGGAGGTGGAATTTAAGATTGAGTTAGTGCCAGGTACGGCACCCATATCAAGAAGGCCCTATAGAATGCCACCCAATGAGTTAGCGGAACTTAAGGTTCAATTACAAGATCTATTGGACAAGGGTCTTATCCAACCAAGCTCATCTCCGTGGGGATGTCCAGCATTGTTTGTGAAAAAGAAGGACAAGTCACTAAGAATGTGTGTGGATTATAGACCACTTAATGCTGTGACCATCAAGAACAAATATCCATTGCCCCGCATCGACATCTTGTTCGATCAGCTAATAAAGGCAAAGGTATTCTCCAAAATTGACTTGAGATCAGGCTACCATCAGATAAAGATCAGACTGGAGGATATACCTAAAACTGCTTTCTCTACTAGGTACGACTTATATGAGTATTTGGTTATGTCTTTCGGACTAACAAATACTCTAGCCTACTTCATGTACTAGATGAACTCGGTATTCATGCCCGAGCTCGATAAGTTTGTGGTTGTGTTTATTGATGATATATTGATTTATTTGGAAAATGAGTCAGATCATGAAGAGCATCTGAGGATTATTTTATCCAGATTGAGGGAGCATAAGCTATATGCAAAATTTAGCAAGTGTGAGTTTTGGTTGAGCAAAGTACCTTTCTTAGGTCACATCTTATCAAGGGATGGAATCTCTGTAGACCCATCAAAAGTACAAGAGGTCATGGATTAGAAAGCCCCAACTTTGGTTCATGAAGTTTAGAGTTTTCTAGGGTTAGTAGGGTATTATCGTCATTTCATTCTAGATTTCTCAAAGACAGCTAACCCTATGACCAGACTACTTCAGAAAGATGAGAAGTACAAATGGAGACCAGAATGTGAAGCAACTTTTCACACCCTCAAAACTTTGTTGACTAATGCACCTATGCTAGCACAACCAGACATTGAAAAGCCTTTTGATGTATTTTGTGATGCATCGAGAATAGGTTTGGGATGTGTACTTATGCAAGAAGGAAGGGTTATTGCATATGCTTCTCGGCAATTGAGAAAGCATGAAGTCAACTACCCTACACATGATTTGGAACTTGCAGCAGTTATTCATGCATTAAAGATATGGAGACATTATTTGTTGGGCAATGTATGTCATATATATACTGACCACAAAAGTCTCAAGTATATCTTTACCCAACCAGAGCTGAACATGAGACAACAAAGATGGTTAGAGCTAATTAAGGACTACAATTTAGAAGTGCACTACCATCCGAGAAAAGCTAATGTAGTAGCAGATGCACTAATTCGAAAGTCTCATTGCAACACTACAAAAGCATTATTAGAAGATGGATTCAACTTGTTACACCCTGCGGTACTACACAATATCACAATCAGTTGTTCACTTGAGAGCAAAATCATAGAGCTGTAGCAGACAGATGTAGGAATAAGTCACATCAAGAGAAAAATGTAAGAGCAAGAGACCAATCATTTCAGATTGGACGAAAGAGGTGTATTATGGTTTGAGGACCGACTTGTGGTACCAAAAGACCGTGAGCTGAGGAATCAAATTCTAGATGAAGCTCACTCATCCAAATTGTCTATCCATCCGAGTAGTAGTAAGATGTACCAAGATTTGAAAACCTATTTTTGGTGGACTAAGATGAAGAAAGAGATCGCAGCCTATGTCGCTAGGTGCGATAACTGTAGTAGAGTAAAAGTTGTTCATATGAAATCTGCCGGATTACTTCAGCCATTGCCTATTCTAGGTTGGAAATGGGAGGAAATCAGCATGAACTTTATCACAGGCCTTCCAATGACACCACAAGGTCATGATTCAATATGGGTTATTATTGATCGTCTCACCAAGTCAGCACATTTTATACCCGTGAACACAAGGTATATAGTTGGGAAATACGCTAAGATATATGTTTCCCAGATCGTGAGACTACATAGAGTACCCAGGACCATCATCTCAGATCGAGGACCACAGTTCATAGCTCATTTCTGGGAGCACTTACACCAGGCTTTGGGAACAAAGTTAATCAGAAGTTCAGCATACCATCCGCAAACTTCAGGACAGACGGAGCGAGTGAACCAAATCCTAGAAGATTTGCTTAGAGCTTGTGTTATATCTTCAAAAGGTTCCTGAGAGAAATGGTTACCTTTAGCTAAGTTCTCCTATAACAACAGTTATCAAGCGAGTATCAAGATGGCTCCATTTGAAGCATTGTATGGCAGAAAATGTAGAACTCCATTGAATTGGATTGAGCCCAGTGAAAGAAGATACTTTGGTATTGACTTTGTCAATGAAGCTGAAGAGCAAGTATGTGTCATCCAACAACATATGAAGGCAGCTCAATTGAGACAAAAGAGTTATGCTGATAGAAGAAGAAGACCACTGACTTTTGAAGTAGGTGACTATGTATACCTAAAAGTATCACCCATGAAAGGGGTGAAGAGATTTGGGATGAAAAAGAAGCTTTCACCTAGATATGTAGGGCCATACCAGATTTTGGAACGGAAAGGGAACGTTGCTTATAAGTTACAACTTCCACCAGAGATGAGTGCAATATTTGATGTCTTCCATGTTTCTCAGTTGAAGAAATATCTTCGAGTACCTGATGAGGCTATTGCACCCACCAACGTGCAACTTCAATCGGATTTAACCTATGAAGAAAAGCCAATTTGAGTATTAGAGGAGATGGAAAGAGTAACACGGAGTAAGATTATTAAGTTCTATAAGGTGGTGTGGAACAATCACAGTGAACAAGATGCTACGTGGGAAAGAGAAGATTATTTACGAGAAGTTTATCCCGCCTTTTTCCAAGAATGGTAGGTCTTGCAAATCTTGGGATGAGATTTTTATAAGGGGGAGGGGCTGTAACACCCTAGGTGTTAGCCTTGCATAACTTGACTTGCATAGCATGAGCATGATCATCATGCATTCATAAATAAGCATTTACAATTGAAACATTGGATTGAAACATATGCAACATTTGCTTGTTATTGCATGTTTCATTGTACATATGCAAATGATCATGAGTGTATACATGTAATTAGTTGATGTGGATCACAACAACATGTAACAACACATAGGTTAGCAAATAGGACCTTGTTCATGAAGTCACCTTTCATGAACCAACACTTAAGATTTCATGTGATTAAACTAAATAGCACTATGAGTGACTAATACATGAAATGATTGTATGACCTTGCAATTAGCCTAAACATGTTTAGAGTATCATTATGAATAACTTTGATATTCATGGTTAGGGGTAAATAGGTCATTAAGCCATAGTTTGAAGTGTATATCATTTAAATGTGACATGTTTGACCAAGTTTGAACTAGGTGCTAGGGACCTTGCATGGAGGAGGTCACTAAAGCAAAGTTGTAGTGTTTGGCAAGGGGAACAACTTTTATTTTTGGGTCATTGACTGGTTTAGCTCCTAACATACTTGAATTGGTCTCACAAGAATCAGCAAAATCAACATTTCAACACTTAACAAAATTTTCTAAATTTTTCTAAGTCCTTGTTAACCGACAGCATGACAAGCTGACCTTCAGGGTGTTGTAACTTGGTTTTGGCTGCGGATTAGAGCATGATTCCTTAACAAGAGTTGGAGCTGGTACATAGGGCTATGATTGTTGTTAAGACCGTTTACACTTTGGAGCCACGGATTAGCGGTTAAATGGATGGGAAAACTCGCTGTCAGGCTATGATCGCTTAACTGAATGAACTGCATCGGCTAGCTTCGGTGGCTGATAGGGCAGAGTCTACGCGCCGTGTGGTGGCCAGCATTGGTCGCGCGTCGCCAGCGTCCTGCCCCGTGCGGCAGAGCTAGGCCCAGGCCGGCTTTAACACTCCCAGCGCCCGCCCGCACTGAGCCGCGCCCTCATTTTCAACTTTCTGCTTCCTCCTTCGCCGGTCGTAGCAACACCACAACAGCCGAGCTCGTCCCGCCTCCACCGTCGCCATAGCCAGCGCAAGCTATCGCTAAGCCACCCATTCGTCACCACAACAGCACCACCAGCTCCCCAGCAACCCACCGTGTCCACCTATGCCCACTGATAGCAACCAGTAAGCTCCAACGCCATGCAAGTGCTTGCTGGAGCCCCGCCACCACCCTCCGTCGCCGTGGTCTGACCTAACCTGACCACCGTAGGCCACGAGAGTGTGCGCAATAGGTTCCTTGTAGTCCAGCGATGCTCGTTCACGCTTTAGTAGGGCCCGCCAAGGTCATCACTGGCGTATCGCTGTCGTCCCGCCTCGCCGAGCCGCCATGGCCGCCGCCGTCGTCACTAGCATCGACAATAGGGCCGGCCAAGTAGTGCAAATGATGTGCCTGGTCGAGTAGGTCATACCGTGAAGACGTCACCGCCGGCAACCTCGCCATCGACGAGCTTTGGCCCCGCAACCATCGCGCAGCACCACTGCCCTGTCTCGATGTCTCTGATGCGTGGGGTCCTCTGTCAGCGGGTCCCACCAGTCAGTGGCAATTAGAAAGTAGGCTAGTTCATTTTGATTTCAGATTTCATGTATTTTGTGATTTTTAGATCTCCAGTTTGGTAGCTTCAAAAATTGTGAAATAAATTTGGTAGTGTTCCTTAGGAAGTGAAGTATTTAAGAAAAATATGATCTTGACACTTATAGTAGAAATTTTGGAAGATTTAAATGGAGATTTGAAATGTGTTTTTGAATGCATGCAAACTTGTTTATTTTATATCTAGAGTTTCTGTGCTCTAAAAATTATGAAATTTTTGTGGTAGACTATTCTTGACATGTATGAGCTCTGGTAAAAATTTGAGGATCAGTGCATGTATAGATTTATAGTTATAGATTTTTCTTTTATAAATAGGTATTCCTTGTATGAATTTTTATAAATTATTTAGGCATCCAATATTCATGAAATTTGTTGGAGGTTATCCTAGTACCATATGGATACTAAGAAAAATAGGAAATCTGTTGCGTGACACTTTTCACTAGGGTTTTCTATTTTTGCTATTGTAAGCCTTTTTGTCTTGTCATTTTTGTATAGAATGTTTTACTGTATAAAATGGCATGAAACTTTTATAGTAGTCTTTTGATAGCATTAGTAAGGCACTGTAAATTTTTGAGAATTTATGAAGTACATTTGTATATGTTTATTATTTAACCTAAGTATTTAAATAAAATAATAAAGGCATTTAAAGGAATAGTTTGGACTTCACCATTTGGTTTTCTTGAGTATATTTGGTATGCTCAAACTGTTGGTAGACCTTGTGTTGTAAAAATTTGAATACTCGTATGAAGTAGAAGTATTATTGCATCATAATGCGAATTAGAATAGTTTCCTAGAAAGATTCTGGAGTTTGATAAGTTGCATGATAAAAATGATGTTTACTATAAAAATGGTTCAATAACAAAGTTGTAGGTAATTTTATAAGCTTTCCAGAAAGTCTAAGATCACTGTATTTGGATAATTAGAACTCTAATTATGAGTAAAACAAGTAGCTGCTGTTTGTGAAGTAGTAGATGCATTCTTGAAGTAATTAATTACATAATCAAGAAGAGATATGCACCTACTCAGTAAACGCGATGCACTTATTGTTACTTAAACCACATGCTGATAAGAATAGTTGCAAGAATGCATTCTTCATGTATCATCACAGCACCCTTGTTAACATATATGCATTCGCAATATCTTATGCCATATTCGTGCATCTAGGATCGGAGGAAGAAATAACGTTGCTGGAATTTGACGAGATAGAGGAAGGGGACCAGCAGGAGAATCCTCAAGTCGCAGCTCCTGAAGGCATGGAGCAGAATCCTGAAGAGCTTCCGGAGTGTCCTGACCACCGCCCCCACTTCCTTTCTACGAGGCAAGCCCCGAAGCATTCTAAGTCTCCTAGTATTTTACAAATAATTACTTAAGTACTTATGATTGATGCATTAGGTTATAAGAGTTGAATGGAACCACTTGATGCATATAAATTACTTGTCCAGATATTACACCTTTAACCGGTATAGGTCCAGGATCGAACATATGCTTAGCCATGCTTGGACCGGTAGAAGTCGGGTGATGTCCTGTCACCTGCGAGATATAGGTGGATACCAGAGCACGATTGGCTATATTTGCTATCGTGGAATAGAACCATGGGGTAAAAGAAAATCGAGGTTGGCCAAAGTCTATGCATAGAATGACTCATGTGATTCCGTCTGAGCCGATTAAGGACCATACCGTTGTTGGTGCTTCTGACAAGATTGAACGCATGCCTATCACTTGGCTGGCCGGATAACTCGTTTCGACCGCGAAGCCAAGTAGCTCAACTCAGGCCGGGATCCATTCTATTGTGCGCTCCTTGCGGGGGCCGATCAGACTAAGCCCAAGGGCAGGCTAGGCCTGAACGTCCTAGCATCTAGTGTCCCAGATTGTGCGGCGCGGTATGGACCCGTGAAATGTGGACCTGAGTTGTACCAAAGGTGGCCTAAGGCTGCCTTCGTGCGGTATGCGTGGGTTTGTGTTAGGAATATATTCCTAGCTGGTTGAAATCGATTCGAATCGCTGTCTCTCCCGGATAGTGAGAAACTTGGCTAGTCCCAACATCGTAGTAATTGTGTTATGGAACATGATGGTTCGAATGAATATGGAATTACAATACCTGCTATGGTTACTATTGTATGCTTTTAAATTGATATACCACATGTTTGGCATAGGATAGTTGCTAATCTAGAGATGGATAGTTATAATTAACTTGATAAAGGAATCATAATTGTACAACTAAGTCAATTGCTTTTATGCAAAATGTTGTCAAGCTATCTCCACTTATATAGCCTTGCATAATCCTTGGAGTCATTTTATTTCTGGTTTATGACGGGTAAGTCTAGCTGAGTACCTTCTCGTACTCAGGGTTTTATTTCCCATTATTGCGGATGGCACTATGTATCATGGTTATTGCAAGAGTTGCTTCTATCCTGCCGTGGATGAGGAGTAAGCCTTGGGCAGGCTTCTTTAGTAATCTCTATCTTTGCTTTTGTGGACTGTGATCCTACTTGACACTGTATCAAACTATGTTGGAAACTTTATTTTCAAACTTAATTGCTTCCGCTTTATCTATCAAACTCGGTTTGTAATCACTTTTATTCACACTCGGATGACGAAAATGTATCTGTGAACTTTATGTAATATGTGGCATGTATGTTGAATCATGTACGATCTTGGTTGTTGTAAATCATTTATCAAGACCCGTCGTGGTACTCGACGGACTACCGGGTTTATATGGGTTCAAGTATGACAGTGCGATCGCTTGCGGGCTGCCATTGTACTTGTGCTCTTATAAATTGGTTGGTTTTGCGACACATAATCTCCAACTTGGAACACAATAGGACTTCTCCTTTTATCAGCATAACTCTTTTGTCTTGATTGAGCGGCTTCTATATGTTTTTGAATGATTTGAACTCGTTCTTCAGCTTCTTTAACAAAGTCAATTCCATCATATCTTCTTTCACCTAGGCTCAATCCAATTCAGAGGGGTCCTACACTTGCGACCATATAAAGCTTTAAATGGAGCCATCTTGATACTCTCTTGATAACTATTATTGTAGGAGAATTCAACCAAAGGTAACCAATCCTCCCATGAACCCTTGGAAGAAATCACATATGCTCTCAACATATCTTCCAAGATTTGATTCACATGTTCAGTTTGACCGACGGTCTGAGGGTGATAAGCAGAACTACGAATCAATGTGGTACCAAAGTACTTATGTAGATGTTCCCAAAAATGATTAACAAATTGGGGCCCTCAATCTAATACAATACTCTTAGGTACTCCATGTAATCTGATAATTCATTCAATGTATAGCTTTGCATATTGATGAGGTGGATACTTGACATTGACAGGAATAAAATGTGTAGACTTGGTGAGACAGTCAACAATTACCCATATAGAATCATGACCCTTTTGGGTGTTCGAAAGTCTAACGATGAAATCCATACTAATGTCATCCCATTTCCAACTTGGAATGGACAGCGGCTGAAGTAACCCTGTTGGTTTCATATGAATGGCCTTAACTCAGCAAAAGTTATCACATCTTGCAACATATGCCACAATTTCTTTCTTCATTTTTGTCCACCAAAATCTAGTCTTCAAATCTTGGTACATCTTGCTACTACCCGGGTGAATGGATAGCTTGGAAGAATGAGCTTCCTCTAGGATTTGATTCCTCAACTCCCTATCCTTCGGCACTACAAGTCGATCTTTAAATCATAGAACACCATTCTCATCTAACCAAAATGTTTACTTTCTTCTTCTTTCATCTTTCTCTTGATATGGAATATACCAACATCGGTCTTTTGTAGCTCAATGATCCTTGACTCTAGAGAACAACTAACGGTGATATTGTGTAGGACTACCGGATGCATTAAGTTGAAACCATCTTCCAACAAGGGATTACCATGATGCTTGTGACTTAAGGCATCGGCAACTACATTAGCTTTCCCTGGGTGATAATGCACTTTGAGGTTGTAATCTTTGATCAATTCTAGCCATCTTTGCTGCCTCATATTCAACTCAGGTTGAGTGAAGATGTACTTAAGACTCTTGTGATCAATGTAGATATGGCAAACATTACCAAGCAAGTAATGTCTCCAAATTTTTAGAGCATGGACAACTGCTGCTAGCTCTAAGTCATGCGTTGGATAGTTGACTTCATGCTTTCTCAACTAGCATGAGGCATAAGCAATGACTCGGCCTTCCTGCATTAAGACACACCCTAAACTAGTTCCTGAGGCATCACAGAATACATCAAATGGTTTCTCAATGTCGGGCTGTGCCAACACAGGTGCAGTAGTTAGCAAGGTCCGCAAAGTTTGAAAAGCTGCTTCACACTCTGGTGTCCACACAAACTTCTCATCCTTCTGAAGTAACCTCGTCATAGGCTTCGATACCTTGGAGAAATCAGGGATAAACCGATGATAATATCCAGCTAGACCAAGAAAACTTCAAACTTCATGAACTAAGGTTGGGGCTTTCCAATCCATCACTTCTTGCACTTTAGATGAGTCTACTGAAATTCCATTTTCTGATAATACGTGACCTAGGAAAGGTACCTTCTTCAACCAAAACTCACATTTACTAAACTTTGCATACAACTTATGCTCTCTTAGCCTTGATAATACCACTCTTAAGTGCTCTTCATGTTCTTTTGCCATCTCAAAATAAATCAAGATATCATTGATGAACAAAACCAAGAAACTTGTCAAGTTCAGGCATGAACACCAAGTTCATCAGATACATGAAGTAGGCAGGAGCATTGGTCAATCCAAAGGACATGACTAAATACTCATAAAGTCCATACCTAGTGGAAAAAGCCATCTTAGGTACGTCTTCTAGCCTAATCTTGATTTGGTGGTAACCTGACCTCAAATCAATCTTAGAGAACACTTTGGCTTTTGACAATTGATCAAACAAGATATCAATGCGAGGCAAAGGATACTTGTTCTTGATGGTAACAGCATTGAGTGGTTGATAGTCCACACACATCTGCAAAGACTTGTCCTTCTTCTTCACAAATATAGCCGGACAACCTCAAGGTGATGAACTAGGGCGAATAAGACCCTTCTCTGAAAGTTCATGCAACTGAATCTTCAATTCTGCTAACTCATTGGGAGGCATTCTATATGGTCTTCAGGAAATAGGTGCGGTACCAGGCAACAATTCTATCTTGAATTCTATCTCTCTGTCCGGTGGTAACCCTGGCAATTCCTCAGGAAAGACATCCAGAAATTCACATACTACCGAAATATCTGGAAGGGCCATAGGCTGGATAGCATTGGCCACATTATGGAGATCAAACTCCCTAGGAAGGGGTACTAGAAAAGCCTCATTATTCTTGGGATCTCTCAACATAACAGTTCTAATCAAGGTATCAATAAGAACACCATGGTTCTTCATCCAATTCATTCCCAAGATCACATCAATACCCAATCCTAGTAATATCACTAAGTTTGCAGTATATTCCCGTTCACTTATTTGGATGCGTACACCTCTAACTATATGATTGGTAGAAATGTTGCTCCCAGCAGCGCTTATGCAATAACCACCCTTGTCTACTACAACTATTTTCTGATCATACTTGGATGCAAATGTTGGACTCATGAACGAATGCGAAGCTCCAGAATCAAATAAAACAATGGCAAGATGATGATTCACAAGAAACATTCCAGCCATGACAACTTCACTAGAGGGAATCTCTTCCATGGTGGTATAGTGCACATGTCCCTGACGTCCATTTGAGTTGCCTTGCTTCTAGTTGTTGTTTTTCTTGGGACAAGGACAATTTCTTGCCCAATGTCTAGTCTTGTTACAGTTCTAGCATGGCATACTACTAGGTGGAACGTTGGAGCTACTTTGTCTAGTGCAACCCTTAGGTAGGGCAATGGAGTAGGCCTTGCGATATACCTACTGGTTCTGACTGGGTTGTGCCTTCTTCTAAGGTGGTCTATGCTTCAGAGCGAGAGGGCGGAACTAGGGTCTCCCGGTGGTAGGAGCTTAGGACTAGGACACACCTGCTTCAAAAGCTCTCTTGTGATTCTTGGATGTTGTATAGATGTTGTTATGATGCTCTTGGGTTAATGCATCACTAATAAACTCATTGAATGTAGCACTTTTGTTGTTAGCTAGCGTCTTCATCAGCTTCGGGCTAAGTCCCTGCTTGAAACTGGCAATCTTCTTTGCATCTGTATCCACAAACTCTATGGCATACCTTGATAGGTTGTTAAAGGCATGCAGATACTCAGTCAAAGTCTTAGTACCCTATGTCAGCCTCATGAATTATATATGCTTCATACTCATCAGACCTAGGAGAATATAATGTCCCCTAAATGTAGATTTGAATTGATTCTAGGTGATTTGTGCATCTTCAGGCAAAGTGGAGCGATGGTGACTCCACTATATGCCTGCAGGTCCATGCAGCTGGTGCGATGCATATTTTGTCTTCAGGTGCTCGATGAGCCTCAAAAGATGAAACTTCTATTCAATTGTATTCAGCCACTCATCTGACTGCAATGGTTCTTCTGCTTCCTTAAAGACAGGAGGCTTGGTCTCGAGGAAGTCCTTAAAAGTGCTAAACTGGTTAGGTTCAGGTCCTTGATGCTGATCTCTTCCATGTCCTTGTCCAGCATTCTACACGAGATCACGTGGCACCTCACCCACAGCACGTCGAGTCTCCATCAGCTGAGTCATCATCTCTGTTGGGGTAGGATGCGGCGGTGGGGGAAGATCCACATTGCCATTACCATGGCCATCACTACCACTCACATCATCACCAAAAGTTCCCCTACGAGTGCGTGTCATCTACGAATTTGCAACAACAAGTGATTATCGGATGATGTCAAGAGATTGTAGAAGAATTGTGTAATCATGCCATACTATAATTACTGGAGAGAATCATAACTCATACAATAACACAGAGGCACAATAATTCATTTCCACAACATAACATCACCAAATGATCGCTTATCGTGCTCGCAACGTGTTCCATACATAAAGAGCTAAGACATCAAGCTCGCACTACTATAGCTAAACTACTCCTTAGGTGGTTGCTATCGATGTCGAACACACCATCACCATGGTCGTCCTCTCAAGGCTTCACCTCTTCATCTTCAGTTACCACATAAGTGAGACACGCATTCTAGAAATGGGTTACTTAACAATAAGATTATTAAGGGGGAAATGCAAGAACATGAAGGGATAATGCACCATGATGTATGCTCGTTCCGTACGTCCTCACAAACTTAGAAAAATAATTTCTAATGACATACGCGGTGGCATACATACATTCTCTCGATATAATCATCACTAAACTGAGCTACACGTTTCGTTGTTAGTGTACCTGCAGAAAATTCATTTCAGCCCAACCCAATAGATATAAGTACAGAAATGTAAATCTAGACTCTAGGTTGCAACTAAATACTTCCATATATGTATACCCATACATATACTTCTGTATCAAAGCTACCCGATAACAATTTATACCCACAATTAAATACATACCATACACACATGCAAGCATGCATATACAGCCGTATCAAAACTAGCTCTCCCCGACCGCACGCTCACATCTTGCGGTCAAGCCACTCATCAACTTACCTTCTTACCTTTGCGTAGAGGCATTTGATCCATACATTACCATTCAAGTGAATGGCATCCATACAATAGCACGTCGTATGGACGACAAAAGTAAAACCCCCCATGTTAGTACTTAAATAGCCACCTAAAAGTCCTTAACTAGGCATAAAGGAGATGACCACTGGCACACTTTAGATTTTTATAACACAAAACCTTTGTTTTTTAAATACACATATGACAAGTTTTAATGTTGAATCCTTGCTCTGATGCCATAGAACCGTCCAATTTATAAGAAATTTATAAGAGCACAAGTACAATAGCAATCACCGAAGCGATCAAACCATCATACTTGAACCCATATAAACCCGATAGTCCAAAGAAATCTCAAAGGATCTCAAACAACCAACATACAAACCAAGATCGTAGAGTTTCAACACAACCAGTCACATGTTACATCATAGTTCACAAATATGTCTCATACATCAGAGTCCAAATAGTTATTACAAACCAAGTTCGAAAGTAGCGAAAGCAAAGTAGTTTTAGTACAAAGACAGTGTCATAGTCATCTCCACCAAAAGCACAAGGGTGAGATGATATACAGAATGACCATTGCCTGTGGTCCTAGTCCTCATCCACAGCAGGAGCAAGGCAGTTCTTGCAGTAGCCATGATACATAACGTTATCTACAACAATGGGAATAAAATCCTAAGTACAGAGAAGGTACTTAGCTAGACTTACCCGTCCAACTAATATACTAAGACACCAAGGAGTATGCAAGGCTTTATAAGTAGAGATGGTAGACATTATTTGTAGAAAAAGCATAAGTTATCCAACATATCTTTACTTATGAACCACCAGTTATTTATCCTATCTCATACTAGATTAGCAACTAGTCCTATGCCAAACATGTGGTACCATTAAGTCATCACAATAACAACCATATCCAGTTGAGCTCTAGAATAATCTCATAACCATCATTTCCATCATCTACTACGTTGAAGTGTACTCCTGTCAAGTTCTCACTATTCGGGAGAGACGGCGATTCGAATCGATTCCTACCCAACTGGGGAATTATTCCTAACACACACCTAGGCAGACCAGATCATTAGTCGCCTTAGGTCACCTTTGGTACAACTCAGGTGCAATCACGGGTACGACCAGCGCCACACCCTCAAAGATACAACCAATCTGCCAAGGGTGATCGGGACTCTAACCCGCCCTTGGGCTTACGCCATTGGCTCTCCGCACATCCTTACAGCCTCTAGGGTGCGCACTTTTACTGCTCATGGTCTCGGCCTGAGTTGAGCTACTCAGCTTTTCGGTCAGAACGACTTATCTGGCCAACAATGTGAGAGGCTGCGTTCAACATGACAAGATAAACCTCCAACGGCCGGTCCTTAAACGACACAGACTGAAATCACTACCATACCACATATAAGACTTGCCCTGGTCTCCATTTATTCAACAATACCAGGTTATGTTCAACGATAGCACCATATAGCCAACCGTGATCAAGTTATCACCTATAGCTCGCAGGTGACAGGAAATCACCCGACTTCTACCGGTCTAAGCAGAGCTAAGCATGATAAACATTCCTAGACTTAAATAGGATTCATTTTAGATATTTCTGGTCAAGGAAGGTAATATGCAGCAAGTGTTTCCAAACAACTCCTGTCATGTAATGCAGCAATACGAATAACTTTAGGTGACATTAATAAAATAGGGAGGCTTATAATGCTCTGGGGCTTGCCTTTCACGAAAGTTGAAGGCTGGTGATCGGGGCACTTGGGAAGGTGATCGGCTTTAGGCTCTCCTTCCATGGGAACTTCCAGGTGCTGAACTTCCTAGTTCTCCTCCTACGGCTCGGCATCGAGCTCCACTAGCGTGATCCCCATGGTTGCACCTATTGCATGCATATGCATAAGTCCCATACTCCCATGAATGCATAAGAAGGATCATGAAGGATGTGATAAAGTAATGTACATGCTGCGACAGTGATGTTAAGTAGCAAAATGATAACAATGCTAACTCCATACTAATTGAGTAGGTGCATAACTCTTCTCAATCTACTTACCAATTTCACACAATGCAATGTCTAAACTACACATGGCAGTTACATGTTTACATCATAACTGAAGTTATGCTTATCCAAATGCTGTTATCTTAGACTTTCTGGAAAGCTTATAAAATTGTCTACAACTCTTATTCAATCACCAAAAGCTGAATCACAGTCTATCCAAGACAAAACAGGCAATCTATGCAGTGCTGTCCAGAAATTCCAGAGAACAAGCAATTTGGAAAACTAACTTTAAACAGCTATAACTCCTAAACCCTTTGGCCTATTGTCCTGAAATTTTAACACAAGATATATGAAGAAGTTACCTACAACTTTGTTATTAACCATTTTTACAGTCAACATCATTTTTACTATGCAACATACCAAACCACAGAATCTGTCCTAAAATACTTTAAAACGAATTATAAGGCAACAATATTTCTACTACATGTAAGCATTCAAAATTTGACAATACCAAGTCTACCAACAGTTCAAGAATACCAAATACACTCAAGAAAACATAATGGTAAAGCCCAAACTATTTATTTAAATGCCTTTATCAATTTAACTAGATAATTAGGTTAAATAATAAACATATACCCAATGTGCATAATAAATTCTCAGAAAATTACAATGGCCTCCAAGTGAATACCAAAATACTAATGTAAATGTTTCATGCCATTTGACCATGCATAACATCCTTTACAAAAATGACAAGCTAGAAATGTCTATTTTAGCGAAAATAGTAAACCTCTATAGAAATGTGTCAAATAACAGATTATATATGTTTCCTAGCATCATAATAGTGCCATACTACTGTACAAAAATTTGCATATCAATATGTTACATATTTTTAACCCTACAATTTTCCTTAGAAAATATCATTTATTACTAGATAAATAGAAAGACCAGTACTTCAAACAAGTTTACAACAAGTTTATTATTTTTCCTAGCTATAGCATGTCAACACAAGTCCAACAAAATTGGAATCACAATTTTATGAGTTTTCTAGCTCAAGATATCTATTTTACAAGATTACTAACATTCCAAAAGTGCTTATTTAAATACATTTTAACCACCATGGAAAATACTAGAAACTATGTATTTTATATTTTTAATAAATACTACACTTCCTAAGGAAGCTAACAAAATTGGAATCACTCAAATTGGACCTCAGTAGCTCTAGATACTGAATTTACAAGATCCTGACAAAATCTGGAAAAAAATTAAAATGAAAACTGATCAAACCCTAATATATGCTACGCGTACACAGCCTATTGCACCCGAGGGGGCTGACGAATGGGCCCCTGGGTCAATCTGGCCCCACATGTCATATGGACAGAAGCAGGGGCTGCGCTTTGACCGGTCGTAGCTCGCCGGCAGCGAACTTTCCAGCAACACGACCACCACCAACGGACTCCTCTCGTCGATACGCATCTATCGGGATAGTTTAGCAATCAATTTTCGCAACTACAACTGCATGCGGTGATGGAGAGAGTGGCTCGGTAGCGTGGCTATACTGGTCAGCGACTAGTGAGCTCGTCGGTTCTGGTGAACTACAGGTGGCTCAGCCCTAATGGCCCTAGTGTGGGAGAATCTACTGGCTCAAGGCAGACGCAGAGCGATGGAGAGGAAGAACGGTTAGAGCTCAGGGAAGTACGGCCACGTACGAGCTCGCACATGGTGGTAACAATGGCGGATGCGATGGAGCTACAGGACTCGCTTGGCTTACCTACTATCGAGGGATAGTGCAGCTAGGTTGGGGACGCAGCGAGGCCGTGGTGGTGCTGTTGGTGGGAGGAGAAAGATGGAGGCGCTGCTGTGGTGATGGATTTCACGGCAGCGGCGCTGCTCTGTTCAGTAGCCGTTCATGGCGGAGAAAGAAGAACAACAGGCAAGGAGGAGCAGGCAAGTGAATGGAGAGGAAGACACCAGACACGGCGCTCGGTTTTTCACTACCAGCGTGTGGGGCAGCGTCGGCGCAGTGCTTCCACGCGGTGCGCGTAAGCTGGCCGGTCGGCCACTCAGTCAAATTCAAAAAAACTGAAGGAGCCGCAATACCACCGCAAAAATGCGCCTAAAACTCAAACTTCGTCCCTCCGTAACTCCTAAACTATGGCAAGTTAGCGAAAATAATCTAAACGAAAGTTGTAGACCGTACTACCATCTACAATTTCCATTAAAGGATCAAGTTCTAATTCTCAACCAATACCGAGTAATATCATCTCAAAGTTGAGCCTGAGAAACTGTAAACCAAAAATACTTAGAAAATTTTCTAAGTGTTGCAATACAGTGAATTGTTGATTTTTGTGAGCTCAAAATGACTAAGCTATGCACTGAATTAGTTCATGACCCAAAAATAAAAGTTGTTCCTCTACTCAAATACTACAACTTTGCTTAAAGGTTCACTGCCATGCAAAGATCTATGATATAGTTCAAACTAGGTCAAACATGGCACATTAAAATGATGTCATGCACCATACCAATGACTTAGAAAATAAACTAACCCTGGACATGAATACCAAAGTTGTTCCTTATGCTATTCTAAACATGTTTAAGGTGTTCCCAAGGTTCCACACACATTTCATACATTGGTTCCATGTAAACTCTAACTAGTAAGGTAATTAAGTAATACACATGAAACATAAGCTTAACAAGGTATAGCAATTGAGATGCTCATGCACATGCATGCTCATGGATGCTTATGATCATGAATGCTCAATGATGATTGTGATCATGCAATGTCAAGGTTAAGTGCATGCTTAACACCGAGGGTGTTACACAAATGCCTCTCCCGTCGTACCACTCCAAGCGTATATATAGTCGCTAAGCACACTTAAGGCGCACGCACGTTCATTCACTTTTACTAACTGCATGGAAAACCCCAGCAGAGCAGGTGAAGCGATCGGAGGGAAGGCAGAGCGATGGTTGCCCACGTAGCTGGCGCAAACCAAGTAAGACTTATGCGTTTCCACTTTTTCCATATCAGTTTCAATTCGCGTGCCTACGTTCTGTGGCAAACAACTACCTAGAGAGTGGGAGCCATTACGCCATGACATGACTAGGGAGGCCAACTGCCCTCGAGATCGTGCACTAGAATGACCCATCACAATCATGACCCTACATTATGCTTAAGAAAACCTCTCTTGGGCTAGCCCTTAGAAGGACTCGAGGCTACAAAAGGGATAGGGACAGGGAGGAGATGGGCCCCTATGGCTCCAATCGGTGGTATGGAGCCACATGACATATCTCTCTATGTCTGAGTCAAACACTTAGAAGTCCCTGAGTTGACCCCCTCTAGGGGGAGGCATCTTGCCCTATGACCGCTACAGAGGTGGCCGAGGACCAACAGGTTTGATGGCCGACGATTTATGGGACGTTTCTTAATGAGGCACAACTCTCTATGTCTAAGTCATCCACGTTGACTAGGGAGGATATTGGGTCCCACTTGGATTACCCATCGACACCGAAGAGGCGCACTGTTCCGACCACGTGGTTATGGTGGACATGCCTCTCCCCGCGTGGGACGAAACCAAACCCGCCTATAACAAGGCATCATGACCTCTTGAGGTCGGTAGGGAGGCTAGGTAAAAATAGGAGTTAGGTCCCCATGACCCCAAAAAGAGCCGAGGCCAAGCCACGATCAAAACTCCTCCTGGCACCTCTAGGTCCAATGACCTAAGGCTAGCCTCGCAAGGTCACAAACCATTAGATGGTCCACGACCTCTCTGGGAGAGATCGATGAAGCAGGCAACCCAGGTAACATAGCAGTGCCTTCCATATGAAGCAATGTGGAGCCCAAAGTGTGATCATGGCTCGGTCATGAGAAAGACACAAGAAGGTCCAAGACCTATGAGCCAATGTGCGATCGCAAAAAGCCTCGCGACCATGCAAATAGAGGTTAAGGAAGCGTTTCTCACGCCATCAGAGCAAGAGGGGCCCACCAATGACCCTAGGCTAAATCCATGACCCCAAGCTCATGACTTAGGGGCTCACCGCCTCCACAAAGGGAACATCGGTGTAGAGGAAAGGAAACTCCCTCCTTAGTATCCACAAGTGTGAAAGCAGCCTCTCTACTCAAGAAAAAGAGAGAGGTACAAAGGATACAGTGCCACCTCGATGGTGGTACCTTCAAAGGACAGAGGACGAATGCTACAACAGCGGGAAAGGTGAGGTCAAGGTTTGCCCCACCTGCCCTCTTATGAGCATCACATTCCCATGGACAAAGCACTGGACAAGAAGGATGATGGCTCCGACAGCTTTGGGATATACTCCGCATACACCAGGAGACTTCTAACAACCACTCCTAGAAAGCATGGCGCCCACCAAGCCAACAAGAGTCGTTCCCTTCCACATGATGGCAAAATGAGACCGACCAGTGACCGAAGTGCACCCGTGTCATGACTACACCTTACTTGGCACAGGCAGCATGATGAGGCCGTGCTACTTCATCCTTCTCCCATTCTGCGGATAGCATGAAGCAGGCATCCAATGACCTCCCTCAAAGGTCATGACGCACCCTCGGCCAACGCACAAAACTAGGGAGGAAGACAAAGATGTCCCTAAGCATCGTCCACTTTGGGTACCCAAACCAACATGGTCTAGAGGAAGAAGCGGTGGTGGGATGAAGGCCCGAGGTCATGTATGACCGAACTCGGTGCCTACAACATCTCCTGCCCCTACTCGCAAATCTCCTTCTAGCACCAGCTGCTACAAAAGGCGACACTAGCTCCGGCCACCATAGACGACCCCCAGCGAGACGTACAATGTGAACCGCATGATTCCCCTCAAACCTTTCTCTCCATTTTTCTCACCCCTTAGCACCTAGCCGCTTAGAGAGGTGAAAGAACAGTTCATAGTTATGGCTATGGGTGCCTTAAATGGCAGGAAGGCCTCCGTCTATAGGCCAGGGACGAACTGAATAGCCTAAGACCCCCACGCTACGTGGCAAACCACGGTAGGTCACAACCAATGTCAGATACCCGTGTAAGGTCATAGAAATCGAGACTCTCACAAAGGAAGGAACAGTATAGCGTTGATGAGACCATTCTATCCCACCTGGGTCACAAACCTTGATACACAACACACTAACATGGCATGGCTTAGTGGTCACGTACCACATCATCAGGGCATCCTAATGGGGCCAAACACAATGGCCACCTACCGCATTGAACCCACTAGCCTACAAGGGGTCGAGCGATGAAGCTCGAACAAGCCACGAATTACGAACTAGCACTCGACATGCATGCATCATAGCGCTCTTACGATCACTTCATGATTCCAAAAATGCTTGGGGGCTACTATTGGGGTTATTATCCTCGGGTGTCTCAAGGCACCGATTAATTAGTAGGCCAAGCGGACAACGACACATCAGCTAGCGAAGGCCCAAATGACAGAGGCCTAGTTGAGCCAAGCAGAACAGGCCTCATGCCAAGGCTAGGGTCAGCCACAACCCCTCCTTCTGTCTTAGCCACATGACGCGTAAGAGACTCATGACCTCTTCATCATCCTAACCCCTAAGAGGAATGGGGAGAGGTCAAGCCCAGCCAAACATGCCCACTCTGACAAGAGTAGGCATGCCACACTAACGCCGTAAGGAACAAGGGGACATCGGTCACCTTGGTCCGGTTAGACGCCACCCCTATGCCATGTAGCTCAGACAAGACAACACCATCCAAAGCGGTGATGGCTAGTATGGTGCCCCTCGGCTAGACATGGCTCAACAAGATGCAAGTATGATTCTACCCACTATGGGATGGGATCCATGATGAGGGCCTTGACTTAGAGGCCATCTGGACCAGCGGAAGCCACGACCCCAATGCTCGCGATCATGGCCATCAGCTCCACAAGCCAATAGGGTGATCGACGACCCGAGGGAGGCTACCAACTTCTATACCATGCCCTAGGAAACTAGTAGGCAATGATGAACGCCATGGTGGAGACCACATCGCATAGGACGGCCGACGAACCACCACCGTGCCTATAGTGCCACCATGGCCAACACAATAGCACCATGTCACACCATGCTACGATGTGGCCACAAGACCATGACGACAACCACGCCTAGACATTCACCACAAGATGGCATAGCCTGCAAGCCAAGTTAACTAGGTCCTCCCTCAGGCTCATGACCCTTCAATCAGGAGAACCTTCTTCTTTGTACACATCCTAGCCCCGAACTCTATATAAGGGAAACCAGGGCACCCATCTTGCATGGGCTGACTTTCATTCACTCATTCTTACAACGTAGAAGGGCTCCTAAAGCTTCCCTTTGGGTAGCCCATCACCTAGCTCTAGCTCTCTTACCTCTACCACCTTTCTTGCACCCCCTATTGTAACAACTTCAGAGCATTCAAGCGAGGAACATGCACTCGATCATCTCTGAGACTGGACATAGGGCTTCGGCCTGAACTAGTATAAATCCTTGTTTCTTTTGGATGCTACCATCATCTTCCTAGAGCAGCGTGATAATCGTATAAATTTACTAGTCTAGTTTAGAAAACACCGACAACCCCAAATTAGGAATCTAACCAACCCAAAACCTAGAGCATAGGTTCTATCGCCCAACTCATGGAGTGTTCACCAAGTGCAGTGAACTATCCGATAAGCCTTCCCAATTTAGTAAACTTCCCTATAGAAACACCATACCCATGCTAAGTGGGAATAGCAAAGTATCCGACCATTTGTCGGAGCGTCCGTTAAATTATATAGAATAGTCACCCAGTAACCCGAGAATCCTCAGTTCATATCGGAGCATCCATCAGTCGGTTGGACCATCCGATGTTGCTAGTAAACCCTAGAAGTGACTAAGTCCCGAGTCAACCGAGGTACGCATGACCTCCATAGAGTGTTCGTCAACCTAAATAGAGCCAACCCATGGATAACCTGCCTCAGCATCCAACACAGCAGAGTGTCCGTCATTAAGAACCGAGTGTTCGCCAGCCCACAAAGAGTGTGAAGATTGTTCAGCAAGCTTACCCAAGAGGTCAACAACACCAGTTTAGACCCTTTACCAAATAGCATAATAGTAGAGCCACAGTAGATGTCCCTTCCCAAGTTCCTAGTATTGACCTATGCACCCATATCCTTTCTCGTTATTCTCGGTCATCGATGTATCTCCTAAGTCATGTCTCCCCTATTCTTTTAGATATGCCATGAGTAAAGATTGTGTACTTATTCAAGTCACCATCGTCAGCTTTGAGAGTTAGAATGATAGCAAATCAGGCTGGCACCCTAGTACTATGAACCCTATTTTGGATACTTATCGAGTTTCATTATGAGTTATGCATTACATGTAGTTTTGGGTAGTAAACTTGTTCATTCTACACTTAGAGTCACTCTTTGATCTAGTAGAAGCCTCTCATCTAAACAATGGGAATGGAAACGCTTAATTGCTTATTGCTTAGCTACTTAGCTACGGTAGAAGTCGAGCATGAGAAGGGAACTCATACTCGCGCGTGTAGGATGCTACAGTTGGATAATTAATCACCAAAACTAATGGGGGTATAACATGACTTACCTTACTAATCTGGCTAAGACACAATATCACTAAAGGTTCTAAACTTGGATACCACCTTGATAACTTCGCTCATGCGAGGGTAAGTCATTGTGAGTGTGGGATCTCAAGCGACATAGCTCGTGGAGCAGTTAAGGACCGTTTATTGGGATACATGAGTCCGAGTAACCACCCATACAGACCACATGTCGTGGATGGGGTCAACAAGCCAATAACTAATTGCGACCGGTTTATCTGTAAAACTGGCAAGGGGGAGGTGTCGGTCAGGAATGTCCGAGACATTGACAGGGCACTAGTAGAACCTTTCGTCGAACACTTGGGCTAGATTAGCGAAAGGTTGGAGAACGTGAGGCAACCCTTACCACTAGACCTGGTCTATGGTGGTTAGTCCCATTTTCCCTATGGGTACAGTTGTACACCTCTACAGAGTTTTGAAAGCCTAAAGTCATTCGGGATGGAATCATTCGGTTGTTCCTATTTTCTATACCCATGGTAGTTTAATTGATGGAACATGAGTACCTTGACTTATATACATACTATGTGAATACTCTCATTCTAGTGATATAGGATAGCATGTCATACTTTTAATAAATGCCATTGCTTTTCTACAAATGTACAAATTCCTAATACTTACCTTGCATCCACCAAATATCTATGTGTTGGAATTAAGTCATGTGAGTACGCAATGTTCTCATGGTGCAGCCATTAAGTTATTTTGCAAGTACCAAGACATTCCTCCAAGACTAGATCTGATGAGTGCAATGGTTAGCGGACCTTAGAACGGGTGTTCCCCAAGATGAGCTGCGTGTAATCCGATGAGTAAAAGAGTGAATTGAGGTGTAACCGAGATTGAAGGCAGTAGTTAAATGGAGAGTTATTGTTAATAGTAGTTTCTTGTCCAGAATATATTTTATGGTCAATGATGATGTTTCAGCCATGTGTTGGAGACTCAAGTGTGTAACCGATAGAGTTGTTCGGTATGCCCTATATCAGGTATATGTGTGTAACTCAACGCTAAGATCCTAAGAGCAGTTGCTAAGTGTGCTACTAGGGCCTCGCGGTGGCAAGTTAGCGACAACCCCCCTGCAACCAACCCGATGCCCCCACATCTAAGGGTTTTTAACTCGAGCATCTAGCAAGTTAATCCTACAATCATACAATAAAAAACTAAACAAGAACCAACTCAAGGCACTCAATATGCAACTAATTATATGCAGTGCACAAGACTATGAAGTCCTAGTCTTGAAGTTAGGCCAAGAAGGGAAAGAGTTGGCTTAGGTTGGACCTAGCGACTAATGCTTCACACAATGTAGGAATTTTTTTTTAAAAAGCTGATATTTTTTGTTGCACAAAAAACCTGGGTTCTTACACTTCGGGCACCGGATCGCACCTAGTCTACCAAGTGATGCCAGCCTATAGCTCTATGCCAAACTCGAACGTGGGGGATTACAAGGGATGGATAGTGCTGTCACCACCTGCCGCCTACCCGTTAACCATGGGGAACAAGGCAAACGAAGGTAGCCTCTAGCCTAGACACCACATCTATGCTATTGACTACTACTCTAGCATCGCATAGGGTTATCCATCTTTATTAGGGCCCTCTACTAGAGTATTCATCACAAGGACAAATGATGAACCTGCAAACAAGTAAGAGTAAAGCTTAACTAATCAAAAGACTTAATGCCATAGAAAACATGAACACTCACTTAGCAGAAAGCTCCATTGAGGTACAGGTGTTCATCGAGGTACAAGTTGGGGAGACACCTACAAGCCCGGCGTTTCCCTCAAGCTCTTCCTCACATCTCTCCCTAGCCAAGTCTACTAGCTATCTAGGGCCTAAGGCCTTGGAATGGTGCTCAAGTGTGGTGCTCTTCCTCCTTGGTGTGTTGTTCTAAGAGGGGGGCTCTCCCCATCTATTTATACTACTCTTTGGTTGGTTTGTTGGGGAATATGCTGGGGAATCTTCCCAAACCAACTTCCCTACCATTAATGCACCGCCTTGCGAAGGTTGGGCCTGAGGTGAACCAGTAGAGATGTGCCCGCACCATGGGTGCAGCCGCACCCTAGTTGGGCCACCTTGAGTCCAATTTCCTTAGGAGATCTTCTTTGGTCTTCTAGAGTGGGCCTGTGGGTGTTTGGCGTAGAGTTGAGGTGATTTGATTTGGGTTTGCCCATGTTCTCCTCTCTTTTGGGCCTTCTCCCCCTCGGGCTTATGTCGGGTGTTTGTGTGGTTTTATTTCTTGTACACTTTAGGTACATTACATGTGTTATAACAGCATGTCTTTCTGTAAATGGTAAATCACCAAAACTTGTGGAATTCATTAGTTATAAGTCCTACTTCTAAGTTTGGTGTTCATTTGAATGGATTTTATATAAATGCTGGCGATTAAAAGTGTGAGTTAAGGATGGCCAACAACCATATTGGTCGTTACCCATAAACCATTAATCCAATTCTGAGTGAAATTACCGCCTTTGGAAAGATAAAAACAAGGGCTATAGATTTTATTTTTGGCAACATTGAAATTCTACACCGATTTACCCTAGAAATCCATCAGATAAATCTTCCCTAATTCTTTGGGAAACTGTAACCAATCCACTAAAGTCTAAATTAAATTGTAAGGCAAAATTTGTGTGCCTCTAACGAGCAATAGGGAATTCACCTTGTAGAGAGTAACTTGGATTCTAGAAGAAATCAATGGAGTTCCTAGAAGTCTGATTTCCTTTCTACTTTGTTTACCTTGCTCTGTTGTTCTCGTCTTCTCCCTTAATGCACCAACAGGCCACGCACACATCAACTAACACAAGGATACAATAGTAGGGCAGAGAAACCAGATAGCCACTAGGCTTACCAATCACGACATATTTGGGTGAGTGATGGCAGCAACCACTAGTGACAACCGGCGAACGTGAGGTCAAGCAAGATTAGCAGGTATAAATGGTAGCATAGCAAAGGAGCACCTAGCCGAAATAGGATTGACCAACATCCACATGGGGAAGCAGCAAGGCACTCAAGGAGCAGAACTCTGTTGTGAAAAAATGGAGAGGCGGCAGCGGCGCTGAACAGGAGTAGTCGCAAAGGAAAAAATGAGGAAGGGGAGATGGCATGATGAGTCTAATAAAAACTAGTAACGGAAACCTAAGTCCTATGGAGCCATCCATGTTTAATGACTCACCAAAATTTATCCAACATCCAAACAAAACATGTTAGTAGTCAATCGGATTAGATTCGATGAGCTCTACACAACCAGGGTTTTTGATCGTCTATATAACTTATGGTTCAAAATATCAAAATTTTCTCCTCACTTCAGTCCGCCTGGTCAACATGTTAGTTTTATTTAAAATAAAAAAATAGGGTATTATAGTCACATCCGAAGGTCCTTGTAAATCTGAGCACCACTCCCATTTATAGAGAAACTACCCAATTCCCCCTAGGACACCGACCCTACGGATCAACAAGCATAGGACTTGGTCAAGCCCGAAGGTACGACGAACTGCCACCTAAACTTAGCTCTTACTCATTCCATATACATTGTATGAATGATTAAGCACAACGTTCCACATGCTAAGTTCATAACATAAGAACTTTGCTCTAATTCATAAGCATAATAACTATATTGATAAGAAGACAGCAAGAACATATTGGATCCAATTGTGTTTCTCATACCAAGTGTTGCCAAGATGTCCAAGCCTCTCCAAAGAAGCTTAGCCTAGCTCCAAATACTACTAAAAAGGAAAAGAGTACAAGTGTAGTGAGGTGTGAAGACCAAATGGTGTGAGTTAGAGAGGGGGGCTCTCCCACTCCTCTTATACTAGTGTACAGGTTGGTTTGGGGGGGGATATGCGGGTGAATCTCCCCAAAGCACCCTCCTAGGCCTTAAATGCACCGACTAGAGGAAGCTGGGCACGAGAGGCGGCAGGGGGGTGCATCCACACATAGGGTGCACCTACACCTTAGCTGGTCTACCTCACCACCACCTTCGCCTGGTGGGCCTCCTAGTCGGCCTAGATTGCTTCCTCGTGGGTTTGAGGCCCAAATTTGTTAGGTGAGTAGGTCTTCTCTTTATTTGTTTGTGTAGAGTCTGCTTTTATGCTTTCCTAGTTGTGTACTTTGACTCTATTTCCATGTAGTCCAAGCATGTGTCCTACAAAACAATGATCTCCCAATACATGTGGAAATACGTTAATATAAATAACATATGTGCATAAGTTATGCTAGTTCTCTCCTTTTTTATCTTATTTGGCGTCTAGATAGGTCGATAAGGACCACCAACAGGCCCCACATGCTCCATCAGGTACAACACTCAGCCAGGCCTACCCATAAGTAGGCAGCGTGTGGCGCCAAGATGGTCCCCATTAGCCCTCAAGCATAGGAGACTTCCCTAGCTAGATTACGCATTGACTCGACATTGAAGTGCGCTTGAGCATGCGTCCAACAAGAGTGGAGACGGGGCTGAGGCCCACAAAATTTAGGTAGTGGGAGGCATACGTAATGCACAGGCAGCGGCACCAAACCAATGTAAGAAGGTCGGTTCTTGGCCAAATGTTGCCCAAAGAGTGAATGAATGAAGGAATTGATGTAGACTAGGCCCGATCTTCCAAAAGGTATGATAGCGTCGATTGGTGGAGACTCGACGTTCACAATCTAGGCTTCAAGCCAAGACTGATTTGGACCCCCACAACCGTTACACCACTGCTCCGTTGGTTATCAACCACGCGAATGCGATTGACCTCGCCGAGAAGGCTTTCCTACAAGCGAATCGAGAACACAAGCAAGAACGGAATGAACACAATCTGAAATTACAAATAAATATGAGGCTTATGATAACGAGAAGGAGTTCAAGTCTTTATTCGAAAGGACTAATCACCACAGGCAAACAAGATCAAGAACTGGGGCCCTGGTTCACAGCAAGCAGCCTTGGCGGCACAGTTGCAGCACAACGATGTCTGTTTCATGAGGAAATCAAGAACTAAACAAAACTCAAACCCTAAGGAGAGCGACGACTGCTATTTATAGAGTCTTGGGCGTCACCCCTCCTGGATGCGGCCCTTAATGGGCCCAAACACGATATATGGTCCAACGGACCAAAGGACGATGTCACAGCACCCTAGCAGATTCTGGATGCTGAATTGTTTCAACGATTCCCATTGATTTCGAAGGTCTTTTGATGTGAAACAACTTGTATTGGCTTCCTTATCAAATTATCTTTCCAAGCATATGTGGATCGTCAAAAACGGAGTCCGAATGCGTCCTAGGTGACCAGTTTAAGGCAGACTGGTCCTGGAGGCCAGGATGGACTCGAACTTGATTTGGGCCTCCACCTTGGTGACTCGAACCGGATGAGCTTTGGGCCTCCTTCATGCTTAGGACACCCACGCTGATCTCCTTGGTCTCCATATGGTTCTCCAAGCATGGTCATATGTATGGAGGCCATGTCCTCATCATCCTCCCTTTCTTGACGAAAAGCCGTCCTCGGCGTCGATTTTGTTTGAAGTCGATCCTGCACAATATGAGGACAAACGAGGTTTCCAAAATAATGGGAATGGACAATGTTGTGAGAAAGAATATGACCATATGTCCAGGTTTGTAGCATGTCTTGTCCTACAGACATGTAGTCTACTCGATTAAAATACACACGATCTTTGCCAATACTATCCTACAAAAGATTAGTACTAACAAGAAATATATGCTCCCTTTCTTTGGATTCCACTTGTGTTCGAAAAGCAAAACTAGAGGAATATGGCATAACAACAGTGTTGATTTTATTGTCCTCTAGTTGATCATTAATTTGCACAACAAAAGGAGAATTCAGATTTGTACAAATGTAAACTCGTTGTATCAAATATTGCCCTTGGTTGTTATATTTACCAAAAACATGATATGTATATCTAGAGAACCATGGTAAATCAGCATATGCATAAAGGTTCTCCTCTAAAGAACTAAGATTACATGAAACATCAAATTCAATGTAACCCAAAGTATTTAAAGAAGAATAATTTCCGCTCATCAACTTCACTAGCATTATGAATAACAAGTCTATTTTCAGTACAAGTGCTCGATTTTCAGCACACATATAGCATGATCATTTCGTCAATGATTGCATGGGTATAACATAAATATCATCATGCAAGTCATCTTCGTCATAAAAAACATCAAGCAAATCATCTTGTGACAAAGGTAAATCAAGCGAAGGCTCCACTAAAATTTGCTCTATCATAGCATGATTGGTGGAAAAATTCAGCACATCAAGAGAACTCTCACCTTCCATGAGTTTAACATTGTGGGCTTTACCTTTGCTCTCATGTTTCAGCAGGAGTAATAGTTGATGGTTCTGAATTGTCACATAAGACTGTGAGCATCTCATTTTCTATCACTGTCATCCTCGCTCTTTTGTACATTGTCCTGCAAAAGGTTAGACATAGTAGGAGGAATAACAAGACATTGATCTAGTTGATGCACCTCATTATTTGAATTAATTACAAGAGATGGATTAACAAAATTTTCTCTCATAAGATCTTTCATATCATTCCAAGTTTGAGGTTTATCACAAGGATCTAAAGACTCCCACCAAGATAAAGCAGAATGTCACAAAACACTAGATGCATTTTTACCTTCCTCCTTGGACACATAAAACGAGTAGCAAATATGTTATCTATGGCACTTTCCCACTCCATGTACTCATCCGCACCTATACCATCATAAGTCGGTGGATATGAACAACTTGTCATTGTTAGTTTCAAACAAGAAAACACACAAGTATGTATTTTCCTATGAACCACTATAGGATGTGGTCAAGAAGTAAAGTCACACACTCTCAAGCATCTTACCACGGTCTTACAAGTGTTCTTACCAAAGCAACCGGCGATGCAATCGGTCGGTGACTGTGATACCATTGTAGCTTGAGTGTAACAGTTGCAAGGTGAACCTGTACTTGGTTAGAAGAAAGTGGAGCTTGGATAGGCACAATATAGTAGCAAGGAATAGCAAAATTCGCAACTGAATAGCAAAGCTGAATAAGTATCCCAAGTACTTGTCTTAGTTACTGGCCTACTCACGTTCCAAGTATCAGATGTATCAAGTGATGTGAATAGCAAGAATATGATTAGGAACAAGGTAGAAATCAGCACACGTAAACACAGTTCAAATGACGCTCTCTATATGCTCCTCTAGATATTGTTCCTCTTTTGCCCCTCTTTTTTCTATTTTTTTGGGCTATCGTTGTTTTTTGAGAAATTTCAACTTTTCTTTTTATTTTTTTGATATTTTTTCTTCACTTAGGAGCACAAAAGAAGTAACCATAGAAAATATGAGCTTAAACAAGTGAAAGACGTGGCCTGTGGAATTTTCAGAAGACGTGCTCGAAATCGACAAAAACCTTGTGACACGAAAAGAGGATCTTGTGACCACTTTTTGACCAAAATAAAAATCTTTGACCTCAACAAAGCTGGGGATGGACGGATCCAAAATTTTTTTCTAATCGATTTTGATATATGGAACGTCAAAATCTGAGTTCGTATGCGAAAACTAGACCAGTTTTACGAACGCACTCCGAATTAGAGGACAAAACAGGAACAATACGCGCAAAATTGGTCACGACAAGCAAGGATTTGATGGAAATAGTGAAGCCAAGTGTAGGAAATTAGATGGCGTGGACTAGGGTTTGATGGATACAAAGGAAACTCAATAAGACTTGGAGATGTTCATGGATTATGATGAAAAACAAAGGGGAAAACACAAACTGGACTCAAAAACGACGGGAGGTGGGTTAAGGAGCAGTGGAATGCCACATGAGGGCTATGCCGACCCTATCATGAACTGATGGACCCAGATTCCACTCAGACATGCCCGTTAGCGAGCTCATCGAGCTGCGACACTCGAGCCATTGAGGCAAGTGTCATTAGCTCAACCCCTCCAGTTGTAGAAACCGTAGACGGGGTGACGCATAAAACATGGCCAACCCCTACCGAGCCCAATGGGGCTCAGGGGCTTGAGCTGTCCGACCCTGACTCAGGAATCCTGACCGACCGAGGTTCGACGGCTAGCTCGTGAAGGGCTCAAGGCCACCTCACGTCGAATAGAGCCAGGGGAGAAAACAGTAGATCAACCCCTAGTGGCCTTTGCCCGAACCAGCTTAGAAGTGGATAGGGTCATCTCGACCTTCTCGTTTGATCCTAACCTCGAGCCAAGCCCACAAAATCTCCATCGAGGAGAGGCCAGCGAGCCACCTGAATCGGTCTCTAGAATGATTCGAGCATCTATCGGGAGGTGGGTTAAGGAGCAGTGGAATGCCACATGAAGGCTATGCTGACCCCGTTATGAACGATAGACCCTAGATTCCACTCGAACATGCCTGGTAGTGAGCTCACCGAGCGCGTCACTCGAGCCATCGAGGCAAGCGATGTTAGCTCAACCCCACCAGTTGTAGAAACCAGTAGACAGAGTGAGGATCACAAAGACAAGTTGACCCTCTACCGAACCCCAGCTACGCATGGGGGCTTGAGGAAAGTTGGACTCACAAGGAGAATGAACGTGCAGTCGCAGAATGATAGACCCTGTAGCGGTCGAAATCAGGAAAGACCTTTTCTAACCTACCAAATCTCATGGCTATACCCCCGAGGGGTCTGATCATGACAAAAGGGAATCGCCGTCCCTAGGACACACCATGGGTGACAAAAAGAAGGCCAAGGCCCTCATAGTCCACCTATTCAGAAAAGCCTCCAAAGGAGTATTCTACTCCTTCGCAGGCTCGGGGGCTAATGTTGGGGAATAATACTAGGGTACCCTGAAGAGGAGCTAATGACCATCAACATTGATTCATCTAAGCAGTCAAGAGCATAGCTACAACTCCAATTGACCCCTAGGTGCGCGAGCTCTAACTCGCCCGACCTCTAGGGGCCGGCTCCGCCTCGCCCGACCTTGAGGCCGCGAGCTCTGCCTCGCTTGAGCTTTGGGTGTGGGCTCAGCCTCGCTCGACCCTGAGACTGTGGGCTCCTCCTCACCCAACCTCTAGGGGCTAGCCCCGCCTCGCCCGACCCCGAGGCCATGGGCTCAGCCTCGCTCGACCTCAAGGCCATGGGCTCCACCTTGCCCAACCCTAAGGCCGCGGGCTCTGTGTTACCCTGACCCTTGGGTTTGCGCTCCACCTTGCTCGACTCTAGGGTTTGCGCTCTGCCTCGCTCGACCACTCAGGTGCGGTCTCTGTCTCAGCCGATGAGGTTCCATACCGCCGCCAACCACTCTAGGTCCAGGCATATGGGTCTGGGTCAAAACTCTAACACTAAGGAAGAGACTGGCATGACTTGATGTAACCCGTGGCCATGATGAGCCATACCTAAGGATTCACATCAAGAACAGCATCAGGTGTACCGGTGCTGTTCCCCCTAACCCTCGTATAAACTGCTGGCAGGCGCAGTCAGTTCACCATGATTGTCCGCCATGATGGAATGGAGCACCATGACCAGGTAGATGATGCCTGCGCATGGCGCTAGTGATGGACAGGGCCATGATGTGGAGCCACCCCTGTTTACATCTACAGGGTCAGCGGGACCCGCATGAAGGAGAAGGACCCGGTGATCCTAGAAGCCTTCCTCTCTCTTGTTCTTCTCCTTTTCTTCCAGTTGTAACCCACTTGTCGACACATAATTTTTGTCTCCATGTGCTGAGGACACACTGCAGCAAGTCCGAAAGGGTCCGCTCGATGGAGCAGATCCGCCTAGCTTCAGCAGCAATGGTGGTCGATCCTACTGCAATCCTCCTAAGACAGTGCCAGTCAATTTGACACTGTAATTGACAAGGAGAGAAAGCTCATCAGTAATTAAGGGAGGAACATGCTGGTGTTGCCAAACAGTCCTGAATGTGCGGCTCTGAGAGCCGATATGAGAGGAGATCGACTAAATAGTCGATTCCAGCATATTCATAAGAATAAATCGACTAAAGCTCATGGGGTTGTATAAGAAGAATCGGTTATCATTCAGGATAAATATTATTTAAGCAAATGTTAATCAATGGCAATAAGATATCAATGATTATTGGTTATACTGAGCCAATGATTACAAGTAACGGAACTCCTTTTTATATAAAGAAATAATTCAACACCACTTAACCATTTAATAAAGATAAATCTAATGAACATATTAGATCTATCTATCGCCATGACCAGTGGGGCATAAGGTAGAATCATGTAGGCCGTAGTAACAATAATAGACTCGATGACCCTAACTCATTATTAATATCAGTGGGGCATGAGGCAGAATCATGTAGGCCGTAATACAATAATAAGATCATGGGGCTAACATATCTTTCAACTTATCTCTACTTCAATGATCTCGTAATGTGAACTATTCGTGAAAGCGCTCGATATCGGCTAAACTGCCGACTTAGGCATAGCGCACAGTTAAGGTCATGCCTTCTCAGGAACGGGTCTACCAACTAACGATCCCCACTCCATGGTGCCAATAGTGGGTGAGAGGCAGAATCCCATAGGCCATGATGACGGGCCATGGAACGATTTTCATTAACTAATAGATCTACTCAAGATCGGACATGCCTTAACCGCACGCTATGCATGATTAAGATTGATGTAAAATAGCCGATAAAAACATAACTTATCACTTATGATGTAGATTAGATCAATTTTTAGATTAGCAAATGATGAGTTAAATAAGATATAAGGTCGATTTAGATCAATCTCAATCGAGCAGAGTGATATTGCTTGTAATTAGATAAACGATGAAAGCAATAAGCAATATCGGTAACTTAATGAATCTACCAAAGACTGCCATACTAAGGTAGAGCCGATAACTTAACCGTTGATCTAATTCAAGCAGTGGGGTGTGAGGCAGAATCACATAGGCCATACTTGAATTAGACAAGAGTCGATAACTAGCCTATACTAGAGTCATAGTGGGGGTCGACCGGATCGATGCAGCCATACGAACAGAGGTATAAACCATGACTGGTACTTACAGACAAGCAGTGGAGGTCGACCTAGATCGATGCAGCCGTACTTGCTGAAGAACTCGTCGAGATCTACTCTACTCCTACTCCTAAGGGGTGGCCTGGAGCCGAAAAAAGTAATTGACTTATATTTGATTGATTGTGTTCTTTTACAATAGCCAGGGTTTGGTATTTATACTCAGAGTCTAAAAACAAACCCTACTCGAGTACGACTCAATACGATTCTTTGGTATGAAGGAAATATTCCTATCTTAAGATAACTTGGACTCTAATTTTTTTCCTTTTGTAGAGTCTGATATGTATCTTCTTAGCGCCAATTATATCCTGTCATCGTTATCTGCTGACATCATTCGGAGAGAATCAATCCAGTGTTGCATTCGATCCAGTAGATATCAATCATTACTCTATCGACTCCTTGATTGGCATAATTCTAGAAGCCCACGAGTTCCCGCTGCTCTTCTCCCAAATTTTGGTGTAAACACCAACTGCTTTCCCTTGGCCTATAAAAGGTAAAGTAGGGCGCCCCATGAAGAGGAGGGAGCTAGATCCTCACGAAGCTGAACCACAAGATAGAAAACACAAGAGCACGACACTGAACACACTATTGAGCAGCAACCGAGCTCTCAGCACCCATTAACTCCTTCCATTAGAGACTTGGGATCCTTTCCCTCTGTCACCTATTTGTAACCCCTACTACAAAATTTCAGTGCTAGTAACACAAGCAGCAGCGACGAACTAGACATAGAGACTTTCTGCCCTGAACCAGTATAAACCTCGTGTCCTCTAAGCACACCATCCGAGCCAGACGCATAAATACAAATTTACTCATCGGTGGTTCAAAACACTGACAAGGAGCCAGGCCTGTCGGATCCTCCTCGACTTTGTATCTCGGCAGGTGTAGCCTAGTCTTTAATTAACATCTAGAATATTACTTTGGTATTTTTGGCTTATTTATTTAATTAAGTTCATTATTAATCTTATGTTTATTTGTTGGATTCCCACTTGCATCAAGTGCTCTAGTCTTTCCAACACTAGAGTAGTAATCGATAAGAGTAGGCGTGGTGCTTAGTCTTGTGATTACCTAGAATTGCACCTAGCCCCATAGATAGTTGTGGTAGCCCTAGGTGGTAACAGCTCTGATGGCCGACATAATCCACCATGTTCAGGTTGGTGTTTGTAGGACCGTAGTCGAAGCTTCCTAGCCCCTTTCTTATCCCTGTCTATATCTAGTGTTCTGATGTCTCGAAGTAAATAAACTTGAGATAACCTGATCCTTGATTTTATAGATTGGCCAAGGAAACCTTAGGAAATTCCTCTCTACCCACAAAAACACTTTTCCTTAGATGACCTTGATTCTTGATTAGTACACTTTGCATTCTATGTGGAAATCGATACCTTGTAATACTCCCGAGTGAAAGCTACATCGGTATCCATGCGCTTACGAATTTAACTATTTGCGTTAACAAATACCAACACCTGAGTGTTGTGCAAGCGCCCATGGTTAGTGAACACAATGCCGGACAACCTGTGGAGGCAATTGGTGTCGTGGATCGAGTAGAAGTTGTATCAATTTTACAAAAAGTTCGCCCTTGGCAGGCATATCAAGGTGGTGGATCGACCATTTCAGTTTCGTTAGTATATACAAATGCATTTATTTGAACACCGAGGTGAATGTGTCTAACTACACATTTAATTATTTTGTAGATTTAATGTACTCAAATGCAGGTTTAGATGGGGTTCTTAAACCCAGCCAATGCTCATTGTTTTTGATGAATTGACAAAGGGCTTGTTGTTTAACAAGTCAGATATCCTCCATACTTGTAGCCTAAAAAATGCCATGTAAGTTTGTTGCAAATGCCTCATTTTGTAGTACACATTACATATTTAGTGGTTCAGCCAAGCTATTTTTCATGGGGACATTGTGAATGCAGGAACCATTATATATATCTATTTTTACATCATCCTACAGGAATGCACTCTCACTATTTTTGGCTCTCCAAGGATACCATGAGACCAATATCCAACATCTATCATGCTGAACAAGTAAGACAAGCTAGGTAGCTACTACTATCCCACATTTGGCCAAATATTAGATTATTGTTAGCTTTGGTCATTATATGTCACTCTCATGATGAGTTTTTCACACTGGGCCTTTGAGAACTACAACAAAAAGAGCAAAGCAATATCGACTGCTTTAGAATTTTTTTCATCACTATGCATGTACATGATGCCTATGTGATCGCAACACAGCACTTGGGCACTGGATTAATATGGTATGTCCTGCATTACATTACCACCCTCAACCAAGATATATATGGCTACTCCGGCTCTTAGCTTGTTCCCCCTTAGTCAATTGAGCGACCTAATTTTAAGTCTATAGCAAATGCATGTCCTAACTATGTTTCTTATGTTGTAGAAACTATGGTCAAGGTACAACGATGTTGACCGACTACACTTGGGTTGCAAGAACACCTTGGCAGTTTCATTATGGACCTATTCGAAAATCTCGATGGAGACCATTGTCGTATGTGTTTTATGATGCAACTCTGTCATTCTTGCGGATGGATGTGTTTTATGGAACTGTGTCTTGGTAGTGATGTATATATGTATGACATTGTGTATATATGTATATGACCTAGGGTCTGGTGTAATTGAAATAATATTTCTATTATTATTATAATTGATTCTAGAAAATGCAGTATCAGTGATGGCCTATCAAAACCATTGGTTATATGGAATCAACCAGTGGCAATGATGGTAACAACATCGCCGCATAGTACGACAATGATGGAGAGGGCTTCACTGTCAGCATAGTACGCCAGACCGACATTGGTACCGCCATCAACACCATAGGATCGAACGGCGACTGGCTCTGCTCATAACTGCATCAGCGTCAGGATCATCTTCCCTGGGTGGTACGTCAAACCGACTTTGTTATCCCTATCATCACTGCCAGATCGTGCATAACACTTGTGGTGGTACGCGAGCAAGTGCCGTCGGACCATGATCTAACATGCCGGTGAAGTAACCGCCAGCACCGCCGGATGGTATGCTGATCTGACGGTGATGACCAATACCTCCACTAGCACGCAACCCGTGGTGGTCAGTCCGACTTTCACCGTCGACGTTCACCAATAGGGGCCAAAATCATCGGTGAAGGGGGTCTAGAACCGACGGTGATAAACTGTCTGTAGTAGTGGTCACTCGACGCTCACTGCCTTCCACCACCTCACTCACTGCCTATAAGTACCCCCACCTCCTCTATACACTATAAAAGGAGGTGTGGATCTCGGCGAAGATCATCCCCAAGCATAAGCAAGCATATCCAAGCTTTCAAGCTACACACAAGCTCGAGGAGTAGCTCTAGAAGTAGTAGTAGGCTAGTAGTGGAAGTAGAGCTAGTGCGGAGCTATGCTCGGAGTTGCAAAGAGTCTTCTGGGTCTGGTATAGCTCTCTTTTATTCTTTCTTAGTACTTTAATTTATTCAGTACTTTACTTTGTTCAGTATTTTATTTAGTAATATAGTTTTTCTTTATTCAAGTTTTAGTTCACTCTTGTTCATCTTTAGTGAGGTTAGGTGCTTGCTCTTAGCATTATTAGCATAGATAATCTTTACTTAGTTTGATATTCAATAGTACGAGTTCCACCGTCTGGTTAGGGTACTTCGATCTCATTTCACCGAAGGTTGGATCGATGGAGTGAGTTTATAGATTAAGCGTGGTGCTTAGGCTATAGCTTGCCTGTGGATACGGCTAGATCCCTAGAATAGATTGTGGTATTTAGCAGGTGGTGATAGTCCTATCCATCCTCTGTATTCCACCACGTTGGGTCTAGTTATCAAATTGTAGGGCTCGTGGCAGACCTTGTCTAGTTCATCCCCTAGTTGTTTAGGCGGGTTGTGCTCTGAAGTACTAAATAGCTCTTTCTAATCCTTAGATTAACATTGTTGCTTAAGATAGATAGTTTGCTCGCTCTCCCATTAGCTTTGCCTTACTTCTAGACTCCTTGACTTCTACCCTTTTTTTCTAATCCACCTTTATCCCACCTTTCTATCAACACCTCTACACTATCATCAACTCACTTTGGCTGAGGACTTCTCTTTTACCAGATACTCCAGTCCCTAGCATTTCTATTCATCAGCCATCCTATCCTTTCCACCTTCTCTTAGGGAAATATAAATATGACCTCGAAATACTTACCGAGCAAAGTGCTACACGATATTTTTCTATATGCTTGCGGAAACCATCCAATAGATATAAGAAGTATCAACACGCGCCGGTCGTCTTTGTCTGGTCTCGTTCACATGATCACGTCGCAGGAGTGAGCGGTGCCGCCTGCCCCTAAGGCCAACTTGGTGTTTGTTGGGCTGCTGCAAACGGTCACGGCCTAGTCTCAGGAGGCCAGGCCTGGCCCATGATGTTCTATTCTCCGCCTCGTCTCGAAGAGCAGCACCACCGTTAGCGCTGCCGTTGTCTTCAACCTCTCGGTTCCTCGTCTCTTCCACCTCGCGCCCTTTCGCTAGACGCCAAGTCTAGGGGTGGGGGGGGGGGGGGGGGTGCCCGGACTCAAGGTACCTAGGGTGGTCGTCCAAGCTCGCCCCTAGCGGTGGCTCCGCCTCTTATGACTAATATAGCATTGCAGGTGAACTGACCTAGCCATCGTTCTTCTCATGTTTTTCCTAACTAAATCGTCTAACTTTTTTTCATTGGACACTTGTGCTCGAATGAGACCTATTATTAGGCCACGCATACTAATAAGAAAACAAAAATAACATACCTGAATTGGACCAATGGACAACCAACCTACAACCAACCTAAAACCTCCACGGGTCGTCAAAGCAAAACGGCAATAATGAAACCCGCGCGACAACGGTGACTACACGAGACCCGAACGGTCACATTCACCACACCCTCCCGCCGACGTGTGGGCCTCGTGGGTGGCGTAGACCGCTCAGCTGACCGGCCCGTGGTTTAGATGCTCCATTCTGGCTCGCGTATTTTCCGGCACCCATTTTCTCGTGCAAAGATTCTTTTTAACCATTTCGACGGTGGTGAGGTCTATATAAAAGCCATGCCGATGCGGCGATGCCGTGGCCAGGGAAAAGCATCAATCCCATTCCTCTCCTCCTCTGCTAGTAGCCGCCAAATCGACAAGAAGCCGAGGCCACACGACCTCCAAGTCTCAGATTCCACGCCCTACGAATCATCGCAATGGTGAGCATCCGCCGGCGGCGGCCCTGTCCAGCTATGTGTGGCTTATTGCTCGGTTAGCCTCATCCGCCGTGGGCTTGGATTGACGGCCCGCTTGTTTGCTGAGGTGAGGTTTTGTTGTGTGTGTTTGGTGCAGACTGAAGAAGCAGCGGAGGGAGGCGCGGGCGAAGCGACGGCGAGACCGCCACCACCATCACCGCCGGCAGCTGTCGGACGAGCGCTGTGTTTCCTGCACCACGTTTAACATCCTCGCGCCGATCTACAAGCGCATGGACAACGAGGTGGGTTGGATCTTGCTCTGCTTTCCCTTTTGGCGGGGAATCTATTTAGTTAGTTTTGGCTTGATGGAAAATTCTTGACGGTTGGTGTTTGGCATTGTGAGCAGAATTGCAGGGAGAGCCAGTACAGGGCCTACTGGTTCAGCCGCAACGAGAAGATCATTGACCGCCTTCTCGCTGATCACTCCTCCATCATCTGCCTCCAGGTGAGCTGAATCTATCGATTGTTCGACCCTCTGGTGATGTCTGGGATGTGAGCCATCAGTATACATGATTCATGTATCAGGAGGTGTGGTTGGGGAACGACGAGCTGGTCGACATGTACCAGAAGCGTCTGGGGGATGCCAATTATATGCTCTTCAAGCTTGCGCGCACCAACAATCGTGGAGACGGTGAGCCCTGATTACTCATTTCAGTTTGAGCCTAGAAGGATGGGGAAAAACATATTATGCTGTGTTGTTGCTGCCACCGTCCATTTGTGCAAATTGTTGTTGTTTGTATTTTGAAGGTTCATAAAAATATAAATAATTTATTGATCTAGGAAATCCTGATCATAGGCTATATTAAAAAGGTAAGAAAGGTGATCTTTGTGGGAGTGTGCTTTTGAAGGGGACCATGGTAGGAATTCAACTTGGCCGCTGTGTGTGTCCTTTTCGATTCGTGTCATCAAAATCCAAAGTGTATTGATGCTGGGGTTGATGGTCTCTTTGTGTCGAATACCACTGATGATGATGTCAAAATGACTATCATTGTATTGTGAGACCTATTTTCCCTTTCCAGTGTTGATAATCGCTTTGCCAAATGCCTATGTTGTTGACATCTGTGGTGATTGTCAATTAGTATGGGATCTATGTTTTCTTTCTGAATGTTTTGAATATGTGCATAGACAGATTTGAATTGGATACATGGAATGCACCTTGGTGTTTTTCTTCCCTAAAGATGAATCTCTATGCAGGTCTTCTTACTGCTGTACATAGCAACTACTTCAATGTTTTGAATTATAGGGAACTCCTCTTCAATGACATCGGTGATCGAGTAGCTCAGCTGTTGCATGTGGAATCAGCAATGCCGTTCTTGCAAAATCAAAGCTCCAGCTGTGTCCACCAGCAGAGCCTCATTGTCAACACTCATTTGTTGTTCCCTCATGATCACAGCCTTTCAATAGTTCGCTTGAGACAGGTAGAGACATTATTCTTTTCTACATCTAAGCATAATGTTTTCAATATTTCAGTAGGATTCTTAAAAATTTTGTGGTGTAATTGGCAGGTATATAAAATCCTTCAGTATATTGAGGCTTACCAGGAAGAGCATAAACTTGGTCCAATGCCAATCATCCTTTGTGGGTCTGTATCTAGGGTGCACAGTAATTTATAATTTCTTTGGATTCTACCTGAGTTATGATGTTAATATTTTTTTGGACATCTATTACAGGGATTGGAATGGAAGTAAACGTGGCCAAGTTTACAAGTTCCTTCGCTCGCAAGGGTTTGTTTCATCATATGACGCTGCTCATCAATACAGTGACAGCGAAGAAGATGCACATAAGGTAACAAGAAGAATATTTTGCTATTTTGATTGTTCAAAATAGTACTATGAGCACTGAATTATTGTTGACTTTTTACTTTTTATACATCTTGAGCATAGTGGGTCAGTCACCGAAACCATCGAGGGAACGTCTGCGGAGTTGATTTCATATGGCTTTTGAATCCTGATAAGTGCAGGAAGCCCCTGAAGACAAGCTGGAACGAAGCTGTTTTTGGTATCATCAAGGTAAGCAACATAATGAACAGTTTATATCACTAATATATGCATCTTAATGCTGATATAAAATAGAAGTTGACCTTGAAGTACATGCTGTTAACAACAGATCTAATTATTCTGGCCTCTTATTTAATCATCACCAGGAGCTAAGAATCTAAATTGTGTTAATTTCAGTACCTGCTCCAAGTTGCATTCCTTTCTGAGGAGAATGCATTTGCACTCCTGAAGGCAGACAACCTTTATGATCACATCACGTATTCAAGTTTCTACCAGGCACTGTGTCAGGTATCAACAACAACTCCTAGGTACACATATACTACTGTCGACAAAACTGGTGCTGATATTAAAGTAAATGCAGTTAGGAATGGTCCATCCTGATCGACTAAATTCAGAAGAAATTGAAAAGCTATGGAGTGAAGCTGACCGTGATGGCGATGGTGTTATTGACTACAAAGAATTTCTGGTAATTCCTTGTGATTGTTTGAGATACATGTTGAATCCTCATGGAGTTCTTTAGGAGAGGAGTTAATTGCGTGAAATGGGATCTAACAAGGACAGATGGACCATAAAAAAATTAGATGTCACAATAGAATGCATGCTTGGGAGAATCTAATGCATTATTCTGATAGAGTGTGGATATAATCTTTAATGGTGTGTTTGGTTTGAGGAAGAAGTTAGTCCATCATCTCCTCATTCCTCACTTTTTTTGGTTCATGGAATGGAATAGATTGATGCATCATCACCTCATTCCTCACAAGCTAATAACTAGTACTAGTATGAGGAATGGAGTCATCCCACCAAATTTGAGGAATGAGCTCATGATGCACCACCTCATCTAGGATGGAGTGGTTCCTCAAACCAAAAACCCTGTAAGTTTCACAAAGGTCAGATTTTGATGAAATCTCATCTAATATGTCATCTGACTACAAGCATTCTTTACTTTTGCTTTGTCATCAAGACAGTTTTTTTACTTCAATTCTAGATTTATACTGCTCTTTATCAGTTTTACCATAGATCAGAGTTTCCGTATATAAGTGAACCATCATTCTCTGTTAACTTTAAATGGCATAGCCCTAGCAAAAAGATTGTGGCAAATAAGTCTTCAAATCTGAGGTATGAAACCATGCAGTCATTAAAACTGTTCAAGGAATTATAGCATATGCATAAAAATTGGAAATCACATAATTATATATGCATAACAAAGGATCTAAATCACATATATATATTTTTCCAAGAGAGTGGAAATCTAACAGTGTTTCTTAATTCTAAAGCAGTGCATCTGGAGCCCAAACTGCTGTAGTCAAGAGGAGGATGATACTGAAATCGATATCACTGATGAAAGTCTGGAGACTTTTGAGCCAAACAACGAAGCCTTTGGCTTCACCGTGAAGGAAGCTGTTCTCTTTCCCCCAGAAGTAGAGAAGGGCATGTGGCCCGAAAACTACAGTCTCTCGGATCATGCCCCCCTCACTGTGGTATTCTCCCCTACTAGAATGCCTTGCTCTCCAGGCATTCCTGGGGAACTCTAGCTATCTAATGTCAATGATCTCATGCATACATACATGCCCCACAAAAGCCTTGTTAGATTTGCTGGGGAATTGGAGAGGTTGAACCGAATTAAATCCCTAACAAGTCAAAATTTCCCTCAATACCCTTTGATCCTAACCAAACATGACCTAACTAGTATTCTCCCCCAGTTAAGCCTTGCTCTCCATGCACTCCTGGAAGTCTTTAGCCATCAATCATCACATGCATATATACACAACTTCTGTACAGCCGTAGATATCTTGTGGGACATACAATGATACAAACCTCAGAGCCTGGGGTTTAGGTATCCAAAGTACTAACTACAGGCGAGTGAATAACCTTTTGGGTTCATGCCTTTTGTTGCTACTAGCTGATTCGTTGAAGGGCATGCTTCTTCTGCCTTCTTAAATATATGTATCTAAAGCTTTCTTCATTTGTAAATATAACTTTTTAAGTTGCTAGGCTAATCTTAGAACAAGCTTGAAACATAAATATTTGGCTTTGTTGAGTAATATCTATCCGTTGTATATTTGTGAAACACATGTCTACTGGGGTTGACAAATTCTCATCTGTCTCATGATTAGGGCTAGGCTATTAGCGAAACGAACAATCGAACCAAAAGAACCGGTTCTAAAATTGGGGTAACTGGAACTGAAAAATTGGTTCTTTGTTTGGTCATGGATATTTATGAACTGAAATTGCTACAGCTAATTTGGTATCGAACTAATTGGGAACGCTCAGCCCAACTAGACATTTACGGCCTAGCCGATTGTAACCCTAAGGTATATATGCCACCCCTCAACACTAAGTCTGCCTGCCTAACTCCTTCAACTCCTTTGCTCACCACTCTCTTTCGACCCTTCCACTATAGTTGCCACCGACTCCTCTCTCCTCACCAGCAATGGTGGTGGCTTAGTCACACCAGCTCCTTCCCTTCCTGTCTTACCCCTCTTCTACCTGACCCGTTAGGCTGTAACCGACACTCCCTCCATTGATAGGCGATGATCATGCTGCCGACTCCTCATCTCCTTCCTGGGACCGTGACGCCTAAGAGGCGTTTGAGTTAGACAACTTGAAATCTATTTCTAAAACCAAGGCCTCTAGATTTCACCTGAGTCAAAATATATGCAAAATACAATCTGCGACGCCATGCCGCTGACCTCCTCATCTCCTCCCTCCTGAAGGGATGGTGACACCTAAGAGTGGGTTGAATTAGACAACTTAAAATATATTTCTGAAACCATGCCTCTAAATTTCACCTAGTCAAAACCTATGCAAAAAAATCTATTGTGCAACTAAGGTTTTGACAGTTGTGTTGATATCTCTACCACAAAAGTGTATGCAACCTAGATTCCAATTCTATCACTAGCCTATGAATCTAAGCTAGGAATGTAAATCACACAACCTAAGTACATAATATAAATGTGGAGGCTAAAGAGTGGTATCCAAGGAGAGAAGTGTCATACTCTCAAATCAAGATGTGCATGTATGTTTCATGGTATATGAAAAATACTCCTTTATTTGATATGATCTCTCCCTAACTTATTTTGAGACATGACTATCTTTCTCTCTTTTTTCTCATTTTTTTTATTCTTGAGCCTTCATGTGCTCACTTTTTTCAACACTTTGGACCTTCATGTGTCCATGTTTTGTCTTTTCATATTCTTGCATAGCTTTATGTCTCATCTAATAAAAACATAGAGAGAGATCATAGTTTTAGAACATGGAGCATTTATTTAGTGGAAATGAAAGGCATGTTTTTTGCGTACTTCCAGTGTAGCACATATATCTTGATCTTGGGAACATGATAAGCCTCTCAACAAAGGTCAACAAGACTTGACAAAACTCAACACAAAGTAAGCAGCTTACGTAGATAACTTATATCATGTAACGTCATATATCAAAATTTATCACCGTTAAGGAACATCAAGGTTTTGATTATTTTTCGAAGATAATCATACTCATTTAGAACAATTTTATAGCAGCTCTTGTCTTGCTATATCATACCTCACAACAACTTGGACTTTGTTATAGCACTTGGATCCCACAAAATTTTAGGTTCATGATGGTTTCATATGAGCTAATAATCCAAACTTAGAGAAATACCAGGTTGTATAATAGGCACTACAGAAACATTAACAGAGTAACTATTCATCATCTCAAGATGGGAAGAGTTAAACATACATGAAACATATATATAAAAGATAGGGAAATATTTTTTTGGCATTTTTATTGTGAGGGTCTGATGCATCTGCCTGGCTAACCCGGGTGTCATCCACTCGACCGACTCGTCTTAGCTTAGACCAACATCAAGGATCCCCAGGAGAGTGCCACCCGCACCTCCGCTTCAGGACCTTTTATGGTTGAGTTACACCACACGAACCATTCATCAAGCAAATTCGCATACCACAATCATCATACAAGAAATAGTTTGGCTAATAGCTGAAACATCATTGACCATAAAAGAAATTACAATGAGTTGTAGTCTTATACTTAACCTCTACATGTTTGCATGCTAACCCATGTTCCATCTAAGTTTTCGCTCAGTCACTAGATACTATCATCAGAGTAACTAGCAGCTCACTTCGACTTCATTGAGCGTGGCTCAATGGTCATTAAGTCGAGAGTAACTACAAAACAACTTATTGGTAGCACCATGAGTACAATGTGTACTTGTCGGCACAAAAATGTGGCGATGCGCCTAACACACAGCAAGTCAGACGATCTGAGCGAAGTCAACCCGAAGATCTGCTTCGCTTCAACACAGGATCAGTCGATCCTAAAAATCCAATGGTGTGCTAGTCAATTTGACCTACAATGACAAGGAGAGAAAGTTTTATCAGTAATTTAGGGATGGAACATGCCGGTGTTGCCCTGGACCGTTCCAAGTATGCCAGTTTCGAGAGCAGTCAAACAGGGGAATCGACTAGATAGCCGATATGAGGAGAAATCGACTGTTAAGAACTGTGATGCTTGTGGGTCATGATTGATTTATAATAACAAATACGATACACCTAGATATAAGTAATATAAAGAAACATCATCAGCTAGATGGATATAACCAGTATAAAGCATTGAGCCGATAAATTTAACGAGAAATGATTTAACATGCGAACAAATCGACTGTCTAGTACAAATGAATCTACAAACGCTCTGAATCTAATTTGTTACCATCAACAGTGAGGTTCGATCGGATCGATACTGCTATGATAATAATAACAAACGAAAGCCAAAGAATCTATAAAACCATCTGTATATTGACAGGTTCATAGAAAACATGCTATATGGGTGAAAGCATAGGCGAATCAGCTAAAATAGCTGATGTGTGCTTAGCAAACAAATAGACTACACATCTCGATCATGAACAAAACCACAAATCGATAATCTCAAATCCAAAGTCTTACCAGTGAGGTTCGACCGGATCGATGCAGCTATGGTAGTGTCATTAGATTAGATCTCATTAACTAGTGAGTTTATTTAAGATTAAAACATGTCTTTGAATGCATACTATGTTTGATTGGAATAGAGATAAAATAGCCGATCTAGCGGAATTAAATCATCAATTATTAGATTCAAAGTGTGACCAGACTAGAAGATGACCAATTATGATGATATGATACCGATCTATCTCTATCTCAATCAGATGATTTGTTATAATTAATAAAACATTAATTATAACAAGATCGATAACCGGTGAATTAACTAAAAACAGCAAGAAAAATCTTACTAATCTTAGTAGATTCTATAACTAATTATATTGTATTAAACAACATGTTATTTAACACAAGATCGATAACTTTGATCTATATTATGATTCATAAGAGATCAATTAGCTGATGCAGCCTTACAAATAATGATACAGATCGATAAATAACTTATATTATACTCGTAAAAGATCACTTGGCTAATACAGCTTTACAAGTATGATACAAGTCGTGACAGTACTCACAGACAAGCCGAAGGTCGATAGTCGATGCAGCCCTACTTGTTGAAGAACTCGTTGAGACCTACAGTACTCCTACTCCTAAGGGTTGGCGTGAAGCCAAAAAAGTAATTATATTGATTGATTGTTCGTTGATATGTGTATAATAACCGGGGTCCAATATTTATACCCTGAAACCTAAACATGAATCCTACTCAAATACGACTCATTATAATTCTTGGAACACAAGAAAACATTCCTAACTTAAATAACTCAGACACGAATCTTTTCCTTTTTGTAGAGTCCAACATATTTTCCCCCGACACCAACCGTACGTAGTCCATTGATGTTGTCTGCTGACGTCATGTATAAAATAGCCGATTCCGAACACTACATCAAAACCAGGTGATATCGATTCACATCTGATCGATTCCTTGATGATACAATCTTAGAAGCTTCGAGTTCCCGCTTTCTCCTTTCCAAATTTTGGTGTAAACACATGCCCCCCAATTTTGGGATAAAAATGATTTTATTCTAAAATTCCTATTTACTTGCTCACTGTGTCGCAACCATTTTTTCTAAAATATACGCGCGACTCTTGAGTTCTCGATCTAAATTTTATTTAATACCCCAACAGTATCATTTTCAACTCACTTAGCCTATTCGCTTTCCCCTTCTTTCTCGAGCAAGCCTCAACAACCAAAGCTGCCATCGCCAAGGCCTTAACCCTTATCAAATCCTCTGCTATAAGCTGTTATTCAAGTAACCCTGCTCAAATTCAGATCCATTTTGGCTGCAATGGCGACCAGCGACTACATCCCTGAGGTATGTCTCGAAATTTCCGCTTCTTAACTATAAGCTGTTGCTCTGTATTTCCTTTTCCTTAAGTTCTAACTTTCTAGGGAATGGAAAATGAAATTTTGATTCCTTCGTCTATTATTCCGAATGCTTATTACCTTGGACCCATGGGCGATACTAATCCTTCAGATTTTATCAATCAAGAAACCAATCAAATTCCCTTTAGACAGTCCTTGGTAGATTTATCTTCTTGGAACACCAAAAATCCCTTTAGGAATTGGCCCAAAATGCCTAAGGGATGGAGAGACTTGTTCCGAAGATTGTCAGATAAAAATGGCGGAGATTGGGAAGTTTACAATTTAAGCCAATGCCTGACACTTTCACTGTCCAGGATGGAAAGAAATGATTCACTCCTAATTGTTGCTTCTTACTTTTGGTCCAACACCTTGAATGTCTTCGTCTTTGGTCATGGCCCAATGATTATTACCTTGGCCGATGTTTATAAGCTGACTGGCCTTAGAACATGTGGATGGGCAAGCTATATCCAGAACCACATTAGGAATGAATCGACGGTTAGCGAAAGAGAACATGTGGCTTTTCTGAACACGTGGTTAGAAAGATTCATCTTCTATGGGTCATCTTAGTGGTCCAACTTACAATCACAAACTCCTAGCAGACCATTTAGCAGTAGGCATTGAGATTCCTCTTGGAAAGTATCTGTTAGGATCAGCTTACCACTTGATGCACCAGGTGGCTGCCCAACTGCTGAAGAATGAAGTAGTGCACACCATAAGCGGCCCTTGATTGGTAAATACTAAATGTGGTTAAATTTGTATATGCACAAGATTGTGAAGCCAAATCTCTAGAATTTGAGTTTTCCCCTTCCAACTTTGATGAGGAATACAAAGGCAAAGAAGGAAGAACCCGCCAGTGTATGAACTATGGTGAAGCCGCATCGGCCATAACAATTGCTGTCGATGTAGGCCACCTCTTCAAGAAATTTTATAGCGGGTTTGATGCAGATATTCTAACCTAGCTGCCTTATGATGAAGATGAAGACAATGAAATTAGTTCTGCCAGTCAATTTTTGATTTGAATCAGGCTGCTTAGATGAAATAACTGTAGCAATTTTTAGTTGCATCATCAAACCCTGTGTATTGCCAGCTGAATTTCATCATGGCCGCGGCAAAATGTCCATAGGTTCTTTTCTTCTAGGCAACCTTCCAACCTATGAATTTTACAACCCTTCTTTCGTAGCTCATCAATTTGGTCTTGGTCAACTGCCCCCCGACTATTTTTTAAAGATATACTAAAACCGAGAGAAGGCATCAGTGAGGCAATGGAAGCTTCTAGAGTTTTCCAGTTAGGATTCAAATCTTCCTCCTCTCTATCTGAGCCCACTTTATATTTATATGATTCCTAGTAGCAAGAATGGACACTCCCACCTCTTCTACAGGCCAGTCCATCCTAGCTGCATAGCTCTAGATGAAGATTTTGCTTCCAACAGTAAGGTACCTAGCTAACTCTTTTTCCTTCCATAAAGATCATCCTTTGTCAACTCATCTAACAGAACTCCCTTGCGGGATGCTGAATTCAATCCCTCGAATGTGGATAGAAAAGGACATGCCATAGAATATTATCCACCATGTCCAATCTCAAGAATGGGATCAACCTCTCCTACACTAAAGAAACTGATGAAAACCCAACCTGCCCCTATAATTGTAACATATTAATCTTTAAAATGCAAGGCAGCCCAAGGGGTAACCCAAAAAACATTACTGGGAAACAATGTTTTCCTAAACGGTAAACGGTCTTTACACGGTCACCATTCGTTTAGCGTTTAGTCTGTTTACAGGGTGTTTAAACAAAGTTAAACAGTCTAAATGGTTTTGTACTTTTAAAAAAATACATATAATTATATATGTGCATGTAAAAAATCAAGTATTCTAAGCATTTATACATATTTATCCGAGTAAAAATCAATTATTTTGGTATGTATATATATTTATGCATGTGAAAAGAACCAAATATAGATATTTATGCATGTAACATATCAAGTGTGCACATTTATAAATATAATAAACTTAAGTATACAAATTTATCCATATAAAACTGAACTAGATTTACCTCGTGTTTGGCTAAACAGCCGTTTAAACAACTGTTTAGCCCGTTTAATGTTGTTTATCTCCTGTTCATGTTTAGGTCGTTTAGACCATTTTTTCCCAGTTTAAACGTTCAACCGTTTAATTTCCGTTTACCCCATAAACAAAATAGTTTACCACCGTTTACCGTTTACTAGCCGTTTAAACGACCATTTAATCCGTTTAGGTGAACACTAGAAAAACTTCGTAAAACGAGACCATCAACTGCTCAGGTAAAACAATTCATCCTTTTCCCAAAATGATATTCAATTTCTAATTCCAAGTCTTCCCTCACAGTTATCAACCATTGTATCCCAATCTATTCTGAGTGTTGAACTGTTGTCCCAAGCATTTAGATTCAGCACCAACCAGACCTTCGTCGGCTGACCTCCCGAAGGAGCCGATTACGACTAAAACAATCGATGCTTCCAAAATAGTAGAAAATGAGAATCCTTTCGCTTCACCTCCTAATGCTGCTAAGGTATCCTCTCAAGCCTCCTAATTTTATATAATTTTATTTTCTTCTGACCATTTACCATGTCAGACTCTACCTGAAAAGACATTTGCACAAGAACAAAGGTCTGATAGTTCACCAACTAATGATCATCCTGCTTATGCTGATGCCCAATCTACCGATTCTCTAGCTCAGCAAACAGTTGATGGTAAGAAACTCTCATGTTCATCTATCAGTTTCATAGAAAACATAAACTGAAACACTCTTTGATGCTTGCAGACACTTTCCCTGAAAACCCAGAGCCGATTCAAACGACTATTGAAAAAGATGCTGGCACATCATCGGTTGTTCCTTCTCTTCAACTCGAGCCTCTTCCAGAAAGGTACTATGTTTACTTCACCATTTATCTTATTATCAACTGATTTGATGCTCCTAATAAGATTTCCTTTGCTCATATATAGACACTTAATTCTCCAATTCTGAGCTACTCCTTCAACTTTGAAGACTACATAAATGAAGGTGAGATTAGCTCATCAGCCACCTCTCTCCAAGAGACTTTATCAGAAGAGACCAAAAATTGGCTAAGGGACATATTGCCAATGCTTGAGAAGGATATAGCCAATTTGGTCCATGATGCAAGCCAATTTCACTAAACTGCTTGTTCTTGACCTTTTTGTTACAATGCCTTGCAACCCTCAACTTATTGGCTTCAATATTCTCAAGAGCACGCAGCCGATGACAACTTAAGTCATCTAAATCATCCATCATTAGATTCTTGTAGACTTCGACTATCAAATCATTCTATAATGTAACACTGTCTTGATCCAGCCTAGATTTCCCAAGGAAGAACTACATTATGCCCATATACTAACTCATAAGGTGGTGATTTAATCGATCCATGGCAAGGCATCCTGTATGCCCACAATGCCTCATTGAGTGTTAAGTACCACTTCCTTGGTTGCTCCTTAATTTTCTTCTTAATTAATTTAATCATAATTTGATTGGATGCCTCTACCTGGCCATTAGCCTGACCATAGTAAGGAGAAGAATTTAATAACTTAATTTCCATACTGACAGCAAAATCTCTGAACTCCTCTGATGTGAACATTGTCCCCTGATTAGTAGTAATAGTTTGAGGAATTCCAAAATGATATACAATATGTTCCTTGACAAAATCAATCATGTTCTTTGAAGTTACCATCTTCAAAGGAATTGCCTCAACCCATTTAGTAAAGTAATCTGTTGCTACCATTATAAACTTATGTCCTTTACTTGAAGGTGGAAAAAATCTGGCCAATTAAATCAATCCCCCAACCTCGAAACAGCCATGGTTTAATTATTGGATTCATAGCCGATGCAGGCGATTTCTGAATATTACCAAAATCGGCTAAAATAGCCGATGCAGGTGAAAGCATAGCCGATGTATGCTTAGCAAACAAACAGAGTACACATCTCGATCTTGAACAAAACCACTAATCGATAATCTCAAATCCAAAGTCTTAATAGTAAGGTTCGACCGGGTTGATGAAGCTATGGTAGTGTCATTAGATTAGATCTCATTAACTAGTGAGTTTATTCAAGATTGAAACATGTCTTTGGATGCATACTATGTTTGATTGGAATAGAGATAAAACAGTCGATCTAGCGGAATTAAATCGTCAATTATGAGATTCATAGTGTGACCAGACTAGAAGACGACCAATTATGATGATATGATGCCGATCTCTCTATCTCAATCAGATGATTTGTTATAATTAATAAAACATTAATTATAACAAGATCGATAACTGGTGAATCAACTAAAAACAGCAAGGAAAATCTTACTAATCTTAGTACATTCGATAACTGGTGATATTGTATTAAACAATAAGTTATTTAACACAAGGTCGATAACTTTGATCTATATTATGATTTGTAAGAGATCAATCAACCGATGCAGCCTTACAAATAATGATACAGATCGATAACTAACTTATATTATACTCATAAAAGATCAATCGGCTGATGCAGCTTTACAAGTATGATACAAGTCATGATGGTATTTACAGACAAGCCGAAGGTCGATAGTCAATGCAGCCCTGCTTGTTGAAGAACTCGTCGAGATCTATAATACTCCTACTCCTAAGGGTTGGCGTGAAGCCAAAAAAGTAATTGTATTGATTGATTGTTCATTGATGTGTGTATAATAACCGGGGTCCAATATTTATACTCAGAACCTAAACATGAATCCTACTTAAATACGACTCATTACAATTCTTGGAACACAAGAAAACATTCCTAACTCAAATAACTGGGACCCTGATCTTTTCCTTTTTGTAGAGTCCGACATATTTCCCCCCGACGCCAACCGTACGTAGTTCATTGATGTTGTCTACTGACATCATCTATAAAATAGCCGATTCCGACACTGCATCAAAACTAGCCGATATCGATTCACATCTAATTGATTCCTTGATGATACATCTTAGAAGCTTCGAGTTCCCGCTTTCTCCTTTCCAAATTTTGGTGTAAATAGTACTTATAGGACTTAATCTATCACATACATATTTGGTGGATGAGGGATTAATAGGCATTTGGAACAATGCAAGAAAGGCATGGCATTTATTACAGAGATGACATGACCATGAGTTATAGTTTATTTCATGGCAATTGTAACTATATGATAGGTAGCATTTGAGAAACATATTTATGTGATCAATATCAAATTCCATCTCATCATCAAGTGTTATCATTCTCACTGCACCGAGTCTAGAAGAATGAACAACCAGGTGATTCCATCCCGAAGGACTTTAGGATTTCGAAAAGGTCTCTGCGGAGGTGTACAACTATACCCACAAGGGCACAAATGAAAAACCACCATATTCTCGGTTCGAAAGTACTGGTTGACTCATGGTTCCGACCTTTCCTCAATGAGGCTCTCAAATCAATGAACGGTTTGACTGGGCACCAATATAACACCATCACATCTACGTCGCGTCACCCTTCGTGTCAAATCCATGCGATAAGCGAGTCACCACCAAGTACTTGGCTTACCACCCCCATTTTTGATATGTGGTTTGTACGGGTGGTTACTCAAACTCGCTAGTCCCAATGATCCTTATCTACTCCATGAGCTACGTCACTTGAGGTCCAACACCCACAGTGACCTTACCCTCACTTGAGTAGAGATTACCAAAATGATCATTACTTAATTATCTCAAATTAAGGTTGGTCTTTAGTCACATTAAACAGTTTGGGCCGAGTTGACACCCTTGCAAGTTCTAGATATTTAATTACCCCGGTGTAGCTCCTACACGCACGAGACTGAGTGCCTGCTCACAATCAACTTCTAACGAAGCTAGCCATCTAAGCAATTAAGCGATCCAATCCCTTGGTTAAGTAAGGTTATAATTAGCTTGAGTGAGTTGACCTAATCTTAGTGAATCATAATGGAGTAATTCATCATTTTAAATGAAATTCAAACCCATAATGAATCAACATGTGAGCTTCTAAAAGTGGTGCCTACCTGTCATGAAGTCCCGATGACCAAGGGTGATTATGACTGATGTATAAATGTTCCTCACATCCTAGATTAACCTATGAGAGAAAGTCGGAAGTGCTGGAGATGAGCTCACTTGATGGATAGAGATAAAGAACATATGAGAGTGATCTGAGATAAAGAGCTAGAAAGAGATATCTACCAATGGATTATTGTCGTACTAATCTTTATCACAACATGTGATAGGGTGGTTAGGTCCTAGGGTTAAGGGTTAAACATTTTAACATTATAAAATACTAGGCAAAAACCCCATGCGTTGCTGTGGGATTTATAGAAGGTATTTTATTTATTTTCTTAAATGGTCAAACTAAAAGAAAAAGATGTAGAATATATCTATTATACTATAGATTCATGCTATAGCTATTTTGACAGTATTATTTGAAAAATGTGCATTGCGCCAACCATGGATGGTGGGGCCAAAGCATCCTGAGCTGATGAGATTACACAAACACTTGAGTATGCACATTGATGAAATACCACAAGACTACTTAATTTTTTGAAGGAATGGGCACGAGACTGTGCACCAATTCTATTAATATAGAAGAAGAGTACAAGGTATTTACAGGGGCCAACAGACACAAATAAACACATTAATAACAAGAGAGCGAAACTAGGCGCCCACAATCACGATGGTCAAAAACTTTGCACCAGCCAAAACCCCAAGTCATTGCCTCTTCATTGATCTTTTGGACAAGGTCCAACACCGACATCTCTTTCCATAGAAAAGTATGTGAATTCCTCTCTTTCTAAATCTCCCAATTTACTAGAAGCATGAGGGAGCGGAGGCCCTTCTGAGGGACCCCAGGCCAAGACCCAATGAACATCCACCAATCCATTGATGGTGGTGGAAGGGGGCCATCCCTATGGCTCAAGCTAAGGCAGAGATAGCCAACTAGTGATATAGTTCTAGATACACCTCGAATAATGACATTCAACAAGGATGTAATGCATTGTCTATGGTGCATGTTGACAAACGGTGAAGGAAGCTTTTCTTGGCCAATCTAGGACCTCTAGTCGATCAGACGTCCAAACATGATTGCATATGATGAGCCAAGCAAAAAATTTGCATTTTGGTGGACCCCAAGGCTGCCAAATAAGCTATCTAAGGTTCAAGGTAGTGGACCCGATGAATTGCGCGCGATACGCCGTTCTTGATGAGTATTCTCCTAACTCATTGATCCCACATGTTATTGTATCCTCTATTCCTTGCTAGAGAACTATTGCATGCACAATGGACCATAGCTCTACAAATTGTTGCAGATGGACAACTGTAATTGGTGCATGCAGGTTGACGTCCTTTTATCCATGTGTGCTCAGCAAATGCTTCGTTTACTATCCTCTTTTCGTTCCTCGAGATGTCAAAAATAGTGGGGGCCATATCCTTAGGACGTCGACCTTGAACCTAGGCTGCATTTCCTAAGATTTCTAAAATGTCTAAGATCACTGCTTTTGGTGGTCTAGAACTCTAGTTATTGTTGTTCAAAGTGGAATGGCAGGTTCTATTCAAATTTGGATAGAAATGTCTTCATTGGGTTGTTTAACCTTGTTAGCTATAGAATCATCTTAAGATGATAATAAGAAAGCTATAAGTAACTTAATAATCTTTCTATAAAGTTAACGATCATGTTTGTTGGATGACTAAAACTCCTAGTTATGCATTTCTGAAGTTCATATCAATTTTCTATCTTAGTTTGAGCAGATCGGCTTGTTAGTGTTTTCACCCTTGTTAACCTTTGAATCAGCTCTAGGAGTAAATAACAAAGTTGTAGACAATTTCCTAAGCTTTCCATAAAGTCTTGGATCACCTTTGTTTGATGCCTGTAGCTCTAGTTATGGTTGAAACAAGTGACTGTTGTGCTGCTACCTAGAATCTGAGCATGTACCTAAAGTTGTTTGCTTCACTTTACATTGCTTTGTATGCTTGCTAGTGTTAGCTCATGACCCTACTAGAGTTAAATTGATCTACCTGAGGTATCTTATAAATGTGTTATATAATGTTGGTTAAGCACGTAACTAATAAATGGTCATGTATGCATGTTGCCACAAATTGATCTTGATGCATGCCTTCCTAGAGCTTTAATTATGTTGGTGTCGTTCACTGCAGCCCTAGTTCTTATGTGATGCTAGGCTTAATTAGTTCTTGATTGTTAAATGCTTGTGATAGTTTGACTTGAGTTAATTGGTGTGCCATGCTTGTTATGCCTGCTATCCCTATGCTAGACTTGAGTGATAGTTAGTTAAATGACTTGCTCTCTAAGTGTATATGTCTTGAGGTATAACCTTATACTTGTCTTGAATGCTTTTATATGACGCATCTCATGTTACCATTCTTCGCATTCATGCACTTGCATCTTGCATCTCATTTAGGTACTGCTAGATGAACCACAGTGGGGAACCGAAGGACATGATGTTGGAGCCAAACCCGAAGATGGTGTTTGGTGGACCTATCCCGAAGATGGAAGGACCCCTGGAGTGCATGCCTAGAGCGGAAGATGCCACCAAGATGGTGCAAGCTAACTAAACTGACTTGTGTTGGATCCTAGGTAAGCCCTAGAGCATTCTAAGCCTCCTATATTTTACAAATATCAACTTGAGTCCTTTTTATGTTTGATACATTAGGTTATAGGAGTTGATTGGAACTACTTGATGCATAGAACTACCTTGTCCAGAAATATACCTTGAACCTTATGTCGGTCCTAGGATCAAACATATGCTTAGCAATGCTTAGACCGGTAGAAGTCGGGTGATTTCCTGTCACCTGCGAGATATAGGTGGATACCAGAGCACGGTTGGCTATATTTGCTATCGTGGAAAAATAACCATGGGATGTAATGTAAGTGGAGGCCGGGCGGGATTTCATATGCAATGGTGTTGGGTTGGCTATGTGGACCTCATCTGTGTTGATTAAGGACCGTACCATTGCTGGCACTTCTGCCTAGATTGAATGCATGCCTCTCACTTAGCTAGCCGAATAACTCATTCTGATCGTGAAGCCAAGTAGCTCAACTCAGGACAAGTGTCGTTCTGTAAGAGTGCGTACACTAGAGGTAGTAAGGATATGCGGAGAGCCAGACATGAGCCCAAGGGCAGGCTTGGGCCTGAACGTCCTGGCAGCTGGTTGTCCCTGATTATGCGGCGTTGATCGAACCCATGAAATGTGGACCTAGTTGTACCAAAGGTGACCTAAGGCTACCATGGTTGGTAGACCTAGGTTTGTGTTAGGAGTACTGCCTAGCTGGTTGCAACCGATTCGAATCACCGTCTCTCTCCGATAGTGAGAAACTCGACTAGCTCCAGCATCGTAGTAATTGAACTATGGAATTTGATGGTTATGATGAACATGGGAATGTTACACCGGCAATGGTTATTATTGTTATGCTACATAATCATACATCACATGTTTGGCATAGGTTAGATGCTAATCTAGAGATGAATAGCTACAATTAACTTGGAATCGAATTATAAAATGTATAGCTCAACTAGTGGCTTTTTATGCAAAATGTTGTCAAGCTAGCTCCACTTATAAAGCCTTGCATGATCCTTGGTGTCACTTTATTTTTGGTTTATGATGGGTAAGTCTAGCTGAGTACATTCGAGTACTTAGGGTTTATCCCACCATGTTGCAGGTGAAGTTCTCGTCCTACTAAAGATGGTGTCTAACCGCCGGTGGGCTCGGTGACTCTATATAGTGTTCTCACCTATATGCTTGTCAGAGGATGTCACTTATGCTAGCAATGTATTTGGAATTATATTATCATAATCATTTGAAAGCTATGTTGTTTTCACTAATCATTTTTCTGAAACTCCAAACTTGTACTATTATTTGTGAACTCATTTATAATATTATTTTCAGTGTCAACTCTGTGTATATGATGTGTAATTGCTTAATCATGCGATCTTGGTTATGATGTTGATTTATCGAGGTCTTTCGTGACACTTGGCGGACTACCGGGTTTATATAAGTGAAAGTATGTGTGCGTCAATGTGTTAAAAAGGGACAATCCGTACTTGAGCTTATATGAATTGGGCAGTTCTATCATAATCACCTTTGACAGGAAGGATCACCCTGACCACATTCCCTGTCGGGGCTCTTCCCCCTTGTTGTCGACCCAATCATTGATAAGACATGTCTATCCTATGTCCTCATGGATGGCAGGAGCAGCCTGTTCCTCCTCTATGCCGAGACCTATGACACCATGGGCCTTTCAAGAGCAGCGATACGCCCATCCAACGCTCTGTCCCACGGAGTCATACCTGGACTCCAGGACATCCCTCTCAGGGTAGGTCGACCCACCCATGACATTCGGAGGTCGAGCAAACTTCCACACAGAGATGCTCACCTTTGAGATAGCAGATTTGTTAGGCGCCTACCATGCCATCTTGGGTCAGTCATGCTACTCCAAGTTCATGGCCGTCCCCAACTACACCTACCTCAGGCTCAAGATACCTGGTCCCCAAGAGATCATCACCATAGGTGGTGGCCTTTGCTAGGCCCACCTCTACGAATGGGAAAACTATGACATCATGACGGCTGCATGTCAAATCCCAAAGCCTTGACTCATCAAGATGACAATGACCAAGGCTGCGCTTGAGGCAAGCATCAAGGGACAACCACTGGTAGTTAGGACCGAATGCTGACTTCTCCATGTAACAGAGAAGCATGCAGAGGTCATGCTAAGCGACTGTGACCTCAGCAAGCGACAAGGCTTATGGTGGCCTAGCACAAGCGTAATGGGATCGGTAGGCTCCAAAGAGCTTGCGACACAACGCACTCCAAAAACAGAGACATCAAGGCTCACAGTCGACTACACGAGCACCTAGCGCCTGCACTGAAATTGTTCCAAAAACCCTTGGCCAAACATGTACATATCAAATCACTCAATCCTTCCCTGTTCATAATGCTCTTGGTGCAACTGTTCAAACAAATCGGAGGGCACGCACCGCGCATAGCATCCCAATGGCGCACTCACTCCTCGGGTGCCCTGACTCGACTTGCACAAGTAGGTCAACATGGCTCACTCATGGGGGCTACACTACAATACACCATGTGCTGACATGCACCTACGGGTCGCACGAAACAAGACTCTGAGTGCTAACCTTTGGGCAAAGTTGAGCACCTATGCCTGAAGAATAAGGGAAGAGAAGCGCTACCATGACCTAGGCCAAGGAGGTTGAAAATAAGCTAAACACTACCAAAGTTTGCCCCTGCACATGTCAGTCATGCTAATGAACCACTAAAGGAATGGTTAATGGAAGTCAGCAACAAATTAACTAAAAAGAAAATGGAGATCAAATACACGGAACAAAGTTCTTCATTTTCAACAAGGCCCTATGTACTAGTTAAGGCCCTTGGATAACACCACTAATGATGTCCTCCACTGTTCATGGCCACTATGACGGTAGCCGTGGCGAAGCTACCGACTAGCTTTGCCCAGTCCTCCTGCCCGACGTAGTCTAGGAATCTAGGCTCCAACCGACGGTGGTCCTAGCCGGTCAGCAGGCTATGCGGTGGCAAGGGTGACCCTTGGCTCCCTACCAGAAACCTACCACTACTGCCTACTAGTGGTCCCTAATTAGAAGGATCTCCTAGAGGCGAGCCTCTCCATCTCGTGGTAGGAGGCCGCCAGCTGCTCCTCCAATGCTGGCTACAAGGAGAACTGTGAACATCAGAAGCCACGAAAAATCAAATAAAGTTCTAAGACAGAATAAACCCTCACCCATTATGTGGGCCTAGGCATTGGCCACCTATAGCCTGCATGGCTATGGTCTCCCTCTTTGAAGATGAGAGGGGCCACCTCGACAGGTGTTGAGGCAGAGCTGCAGCTAACCCACCTCGCGGGTGGCAGTCAAAATAAAGGCGGTGGAATTCATTCGCTGCGTGGATGAGCTCTCAAAACTCCCATCGGTCAGTCTGAGGTAGAAGACAAAGAAGAAGATGAGCTAGATGCCACCAGTCCATGGGGTCACGACACGAGTAGATCCTCTAGTCGCTGCCATGGCATGGGAGATGTCCCTGAAAGTGCAAGCGATCAGTACAAGTTAAGCTTGATCTCAAAACTGATTAAAACACTCACCCCTAACCACACAGGTAAGCTTGAAGATGCGGCAGGTGGCCCATCAGCCTCTGGTGAATCCTCGCTGGGGCACTTGCCATGATCCATCAATCCAAATAGGGGAGAAGTTGTGAGCACACAGATGAGAAGAAGGGATAGAGTAGGCAACCAAGAGCGAATGCCTTCCTCACCTCACCCCCTTCGCCAATTTCTAGACATAGGGCCAACCATGGCAGATGCCTCAAGCACACGCACACTCACTATAATTATTAACCACTTTGAGCATTTGTAAGGCAGGGAGAGTGGCTAGATGGAAGGTGAAGTGACGGTTGCCCATGCGATGATAGAAACTAGGTAAGCTTCACACATCCGCACTTTCAATATTTCTCGATCCACACGCCTATGTTCTGTGGTGCATGACCACTTGCGAGTGGGTGCCATTAAGGCACGATGTGATTGGGGAGGCCAATCGCTCCCGTACCCATGCATAAAGTGACCCACCGTGTTTGTGACCCCTTGTTGCACTTAGGAAACCAAACCTTGGGACGACCCTTAGATGGGATCGAGGCCACAAAGGCGTAGGGGTAGGGCATGATGGGCCTTGAGTGGCCCTTATCAGTGGTGTGGAACCTCTTGACCATCTCCCCCTATGTTCGAGTCATTGGCTTCAAAGTCACCCGGGCTGACCCCCACTATGGGGAGGCATGTTGCCCTCTGGCCACTATAGAAGCGGTTGGGGACCGATGGGATTGACGGTCGATGATTTATGGGATGTCTCTTGATGAGGCACGGCCGAACTTCACATCATTTGTTGGAGGATATCGAGTCCCACTCAAATTACCCATTGACTTCGATGAGATGCACCACTTCAACTAACGAGGTTATCATGGAAAGTCTCACCCCACGTGGGGCTGAAAACAAACCTACCTATAATAAGGAATCATGACCTCTTGGGGTCAACAAAGGACTAGCAGGGAAAAATAGAGTTAGGTGCCTACGAACTCGAAAGAGGTCAAGGCCAAGCCTTGACTGAACTCCTCCCTGAGGCCTAGGTCATCGACCTAAAGCTAGCTCTAGAACCTCACAAACCGATGGAGGTCAACGATCTCTCCAGGAGAGGACAACTGGGCAAAATAGCTAAGGATTGGTGATGGCACCTGTTGGTTTTTCTTAACACAAATAGAAATAATCTGCAAACGCATAGAAGTACCATTGTAGCAGTTCACTCAAAAGTAATCTAGGTATCGTATTTTCCATAGGGAATGTAGGTAAATATTCTATCTAGTTCATCCAAGGACAACACAAGGATAGAGTTGGTAGAGGGTACTAAGGATTCCTAAGGTTTTAGAGTCTAAGGATAGATAAACTCTACTTCTACTTGCTTACTTCGGCCAATGGAGTGCACCTAGTCTGCCAGACGATACCGGCTTGTAGCTCTATGCCATACCTGGACTGTGGGGGATTACAATGGACAGACAAGGCTATCACCACCTTCGCCTACCTCTCAACAATGGGGCATGAGGCAAACAAAGGTAGCCTCTATCCTAGACATGACGTCTTTGCTATTGACTACTACTCTAGTGTCATACAGGGTGATCCATCTTTATTAGGAGCCCTCTACTAGAGTATCCGCCATGGGGATGGATGACGAACCCCCAAACAAGTAAGAGTAAAGTTTAACTAATCAAACTTTATAACCAAAAGAACCACAAACACTCACTTAGTGGGAGAATCTGTTGAGGTATAGGTGTTCATCGAGGTACAAGCGGGGGACGACCGACAAGTCTGGCACTTCCCCGAACTCTCCCTCACACCTCTCCGTACTACACAACTCTAGAAAGCTATGGCCTAAGCCCTTGGAATGGTGTTCTTAGTGTTGCTCTTTGCTCCTTGAGGTGTTGTTGAAATGAGAAGGGGGAGGCCTCCTTTTATAGGTGGAGAGGAGGGGTTGATTCCTTGGAATATGCTTGATCCCCTCATCAATGCACCAAACTACCTTTCTAGATGCACTAAACCTAGACAAAACCCTAGGAACCGATGTAGGTAAGGCAGTTAAGGGATGGCCCATGAAAGATGGGCCCAAGATGCACCTATAGGGGTGCTACCCTATTGGTGGTCCTTAACTCCTAAAAATAATTGCCAACACTTGCATAAAATCCTAGCATACAGACACCAAACTTAGACATAGGGCTTTAGAACTAACAATTTCCACAAGTTTTGGTGTTTTACAATTTGCAGGAGGGCATTTATGGAATACATGGAAAATACATTCAAAATGTGCAAAGAAACAAAGCCTAACACCATATTGCACAAAGCAACATGAGCCCAAGTGGAGTAGGCCCATTACTAGACAAATCAGGGCCTAGACAAAGAGGAGAATAAGGCCAAAACCCAAATCCAAACAACACCAATCAGTGCAAAACCCACATAGGCCTACTCTAGAAGAATAAAGAAGACTGCACGACAAAATTGGACTCAAGGTGGCCCACCTAGGTTGTGGGCGCACCCATGGTGCGGGCGCACCCCTAGTGGCTCATCTCAGGCCCAACCTTGTCAGGGTGGTGCATTGATGGCCCTAGAAATCGGTTCAAGAGGTTTTGGTGGTATATTCAATACGAGAAGGATGGTTTGATCCCTCCATGTGGGAATGGGGAGGCTCCCCTCCTCTCCACCTATAAAAGGAGGCTCCCCTCTCCTCATTTCAAGAACACCACACAAGTGAAAGAGCACCAAAGAGAAAGAGAAGAGCAACACCACTCCATGGGCTTAGGCCCTAGCTAACTCTAGAAAAGTAGTAGGGAGAGATGTGAGGGAGAGTTTAGGGAAGAAGTGTCAGATTTGTTGGTATCCTTCCCTCGCTTGTACCTCAGCGAACACCGGCTTTGTACCTCAATGGATATTTAGTAAGTGTTCGTGATTCTTATGGTTCCAAGTCTTTGTATTAGCTAAGCTTTACTTTTACTTGTTTGTGGGTTCGTCATCTGTCCCCATGGTAGATGCTCTAGTAGAGGGCCCTGATAAAGATGGATAACCCTGATCGTGCTAGAGTAGTAGTCGATAGCATAGACATGGTGTCTAGGCTAGAGGCTACCTTCATTTGCCTCTTCCCCTCGGTTGAGGGGTAGGTGGCAGGTGGTGATTGCCCTATCCATCCCTTATAATCCCCCACATTTGGGTTCAATGTAGAGCCTCATGCCGGTATCGCCTAGCAGACCAGGTGCGCTCCGGTGCCTGAAGTAAGCAAGTAGAAGTATGGTTTATCTATCCTTAGACCCTAAGCCATAGGAATCCTTCTCTACCCTCATAAGCTATCCTTGTGTTGTCCTTGGATGAATTAGCTAGAAGAAATACCTCCATTCCCTATGGAAAATATGATATCCTGAATACTTCCATGTAAAAGCTACAACGGTAATTCCGTACACTTGCAGATTAATTTCTATAGACGTTAAGAAATACCAACAAGCTTTCTGGCACCGTTGCTGGGGAATGGTTGCTATTTTCTTCAAACCTAGTTGGTCCTTGTATTTGTATCCTTTCTTTCTATAAAAACAAAAATATTTTCTTTTATCTTTTTCACCATGAAGCCAACTCAAAATTCTAACCTTTCCGCTTCAAAGGGGGAGATCTGTGAGCCACCACGAAAACAAACCCTTTCATCAGGCTATATACTCTACCCTATCTTAATAGCCATTGTTTGGGCACTACCCTTCTTAGGGCACAATGACAAACACCCTTGCCAAAACTTGCACGAGTTCGAGGAGATGTGTTCATGCCTGAGCATCTCTGGTATGACACAAGAAACACTAAGGTAGAAATTGTTTCCCTTCTCCTTCATTGGTAAGGTAAAGCAATGGTACACACATGCTGTAGAAAGTATGAATGGGGACTAGGATGAACTTAAGGACAAGTTTTGTCTTGCATTTTTCCCCATGTCCCGTATTGTCTCACTACCATGGGCAATCCTCGACTTTGAGCAGCATAAGAAAGAGTCTATAGGTGCAGCCTAGGCCTAGTTTTTAGCATAATACACACTGGCCTAGACTTGTCTTTACCTAATAGCATTTTGCTCTGACTCTTTTGTTTGGGTATCGATATACATGCTAACCTATGCCTAGACGTGACTGTTGGAGGTCATTTCACACATAAACCTATGACAGAACAAGTAAAATTCCTTGAAAACTTCATAGAAAAACACACTTCTTCTGTCATAAGAACCAAACCCCTCAAGGACAAAGTCATGTCTAGTGTAGAGGAGTCCTCATCAGTCAATTCCAAACACATACCATCCTTAGATTTGACTCATGAACCCTCACCCGAACCATGGACATAGAAGGAAATATTAATTCATCCTTCGGAGTTCCATATCAAATTTGAGGATTATGGCAATACCTTGAAGATATCACGGCATGAAAAGCACACAATAGAAGTTTCCCCCAAGGTATAACCACCAAAGGAATGGTTAATGGAAGTGAAACATGCTTCCAAAGCAATTCGGATTCTTTCACCTTCCACGGCCATACCTTGCTCGATAAGGGGAACAAATAGAGAAGCCCTACATGTAACACCTCGGGTGTTTAAATATTAAAATCTGGTATGTCATCATATGCATTGCAAAGCATTTGGCATTTGGTGAAAACTTTGATATGCATACACTAATACAAGTTTATATTTATGTGGTATGTGTTGCAATGTATTGTTTGACTCAAGTTCAATGTTTGTTTGGATTTTGAATTTTTCGAGAAAACCCCGCTTTTCCACATTTAAATCCTACCCTGAAAATCCATTTCAAAATCTAAGCATATTTTGGAGTTGGGCCCAAAAGCAAAAGTGTAGAGCTTGGCAAGTTATACAAAGTTTGTTTTTGGAGTTTTTCAAGTTATTTAGGAAAATTTTGAGTAATTCGAAAAGGAGTAATTCGTGGCCAGAGCCCATCGGTGAGCCGTTGCCCTTGATTGGTGTACCTTTAGCTTCGTCTCGATGCCGTAGTGCTCATTTCACTGTTGATTGGCCGTTTTATCCACTGCAGTCGCCGGCACACCGTCACCGACGATCCTTGCTCCACCGTCGTTGCTGTTCACGTCGACCCGTGTCTACGCTGCTTCTCCAGCCTTGCTTTCTGCTCTGTAGTGTTTGTGGTGAGCTCCTAATGCTTCCTATGCCCTTTGATTAACTGCTACCATACTCCTGTCGCTGGCGTAACATCACCGAGCCACCGCGTCTGCCATGGCCGACGCCAAGCTCGTAACTCGTAGTAATTCGTCTAGCTAGTGCCTTCAGTCGATGCGCCGTGATGATGTGGTCATTTTGGTACGTTGGCCGTCGCCGTTGATCTCACCGTTGGCGAGATATCGCCGGTCAGCGCCATCATCGCCGTAGTCAAAGCGCGAGGTAGAAGATGACAGGTGGGGTCACCATGTCAGTGACTCAGCGTTCAAATGGATTTTTCTATTTTTAGATTTGAATGAATAGTGTCTATTTTTGTTATTTTTGTGTAGATTTATTTAGAGCTCCAAAAATTATGAAAATTTTTGAGTGACTTCTATGTGAGGTATACTATTTAAGAAAAATATGAAATAGTGTTTTTCAGTAATTTTTAAATGTGATAAAAATTGCTCAATTTATTCATAAATGGATTTCCATGATTTTTCTAGGCTTATTTATTTATCCAAAAATTATGAAATTTGTTTTGCCACTTAGTTAACATGTAATGAACATGTACTAAAATTTTGAGCTCAATTGGAATAAGTTGATTTATTTCATAATTTTGAATTAAATAATTAATTCATAAAAGCGAATAGTAACCTTTAATGATTTAGGTTTTTGTTTGGAATTTTGGATTGAGTGATGACCTTGGGTCATTTGTTGATAATGATCCTTGGCAGTGGATGTATGTGTTACGAAAAAGATTTCATTTGTTTGACTTACAACTGTACCGCGAAGGAAAGTTGTATTCAAATTATTAATTTTGCATCCATCATCGAGCATCATATTTCGTATTCCGCATCATGTTAAACATGGCATTGTTATTACATGTAGTGAACGAAGGTGAATACGTGGTAGTTAATCAAGTTGTTGAGGAGGTTAATCCGTCTGTTGAAGTCGGATCGAATACTTGTGTAACGTCGCAGGAGCCGGACTTTTCCGTCAACAAAGGCAAGCCCCGGATGCATACAACCCTACCTTGTATTTTATAAATTAATTTCGCTTTTGCTTTCTGTTACTACATTAAGTGATTAGGAGTTAAGTAAGAGCCTAATTGGTGCATTACCACCCTTGTTATTCCATATTTACCATATTACCAATTTTAAACTCGTGTATACCTAGCCTTGCTTAGCTGTGCGTAGAACGAGGAAAGTCGGGTGACTACCTACCACCTGCTAGTTTTAAATGGAACATTGGTTAATTATGTTAGCATGTGATATGGGAATGTGGAGTAATAAATCTAGACCGGGCGGACTCGGTGTGTGTGAGCCACAGGACATGGAGGTCTTGTGAGTGGGTTCTTTCCGCCTGTGTCGATTAAGGCACGTTTGTTGCTGAATTGCATGAGGTGAGAATTTGTAGTACTAACCACATACTCCGGTAAGCCTGAACTTGGCAATTCTATTATGAGAATGGCTACTCGCGCACTGGGAGTGGAGAAATGGCGGGAATAGCGTGTACCCACGTGGCCATGGGCTGGAATGGTGGAGTACTGTGTTCTCGGGTGGCGCGGACCCGTTCTTGTTTTAGGGGATCCGAGGGTAGGTTGGTATATGTAGGTCGGGGACCTGCATATGTCGTGTGGTCTAGAATCCCCACCTGGGTTTAATCGGTTCGAATCGTCGTTGCTCCTCGGTTAAGGAGACTCAACTCACTGTTCATCATCGTAGAATTAATAACCGGAACTTGAATAAGGCTTGTGAAGGTGTTGGATATGAAGTTTCATGATCTCAGTGCGGATCGTGTCAGCTTTGTATATAATTCTTGAGAAGTTTTCTATATAAAGAATATTGTTAAAAGAGCTTTTACGCAAAAGAACTTTGATCATTGTTAAAGCTATACCTTGAATCCCTGAGCCTGCATTCCTGAGTTTATCAGTTAATATTTCGGATAAGTCTTGTTGAGTACTTTTGTACTCAGGGTTCGTTGACCCCTTGTTGTAGGTGAGCCTCATGAGCAGATCTATTTTGGATCGTGCTGCATGACTATCGTTCGTTCTGACGATGAGAAGTAAATGTGTGATCCTTGGGCAGGATGTTTATTTTGTGTGATATGTCTATATTAATTGTGCCACTCCACTACTACTATGGTTTGTAATAATTATCGAACTTAGTTTGTAAGGTTTGAAACAACTGGTTCGTAAACTAAGTTATCGTAAGACTTCCGCTATTTTTACTCTGGTTTTGATATTTGAATAAATGTTGTAATACTGCAATGACTCTGTAATGTGATCCTGCTCGGAAATCGTGGATGATTCGGGGTTCCCCGAGGACACCCGACAGTCTTTTTAAGTTAATGGAAACATATGCATAAATGTCAAAGGTCGTCGGATAGTGATAGGTGCATGTGGGCCCTATAACTTAGGAGGTTCTGCCACACTACACAACCCCATAGTCAGGACTAATATCATGTTAGAATTCCTAACAAAAAACCTTTTGCATAATATGCCGCTAGTCCCAACCAATAAACTCTTTAAAAGTCCATCGGAACTCATTTTTTAGTGTTGTGGGATTGCCAGGGACATGCCAATCATAATAGACAAAATCGAGGTTTTCATATATTTCCACATCATTGCCATCCTCAAGTTCGATCTTCTCATAGGCTACCCATTGGACAAACTTTTTCAAGAAAAACCTTCCCATGGGAGCCTTGATGAAAAGTTGGGAACAACTACTTCTGCCACTCCTATCCCTCACCTAGAAAATCCAATGGCAAAGCAATGTCCCAACCATGACCTATTCAAGGAGGTGAAGTTTGTGTAACACCCTAGTGTTAAGAATACAATTGGCACTTGCATTTCATTAGCACAAACATCATCCAAGCATACATGAGCATGAGCATATTAAATTTCATCTTATTCTTACATGTTATCACATGTGATGTTGCTTATATACATGCATATGCTTGTGATCATGTGTGACCAATGTAGGACATGGTTGTGGGGTCACAAAAACACCTTAGGCATATCTAGGATGGTAAATGGAACAATGTTTGTATTCATGACTTGGTCCAACTATGCTTCTATGTGTTGGTTTGCTCAAAATGTCATTTTTCATGATCCTACTGTGTACATCAAAATTTGGGAAGAAGAACATAGGAACTCGAAGCCTCCAAGAGTGTGTCAATCAAGGAATCGATTGCATAAGAATTGATCTCCGCTGATTTAGATGCGGCACTAGAATTGGCTCTCTTCGAATGATGTCAACAGATAACGACAATGAGTTATGGTTGGTGTCGGGAGGTATATGTCGGACTCTACAAAAAGGAAAGATTAGGGTCCAAGTTATCTTAAGTTAGGAATATTTTCTTTATATCAAAGATTGTAATGAGTCATACTTAAGTAGGATTCATGCTTAGGCTCCGGGTATAAATGTTGGACCCCAGCCAATGTAAAAGAACATCCAATCAACCAATACAAGTTACTTTTTTTTTGGCTCTGTGCCAACCCTTAGGAGTAGGAGTAGCATAGATCTCGACAAGTTCTTCAACAAGTAGGGCTGCATTGGTTTGGCCGACCTCCAGCTTGTCTATAAGTACCATCATGGCTTATACTTCCGTTTGTACGGCTGCATCGGTTAAGTTCGACCTCCACTGCGAACTCTAGTATAAGCTAGTTACCGACTCTTGATGTAGACTAAGCCCGATCTTCCGAAAGGTATGATATCGTCGATTGGTGGAGACTTGATGTTCATGATCTAAGCTTCGAACCAAGAATGATTCAAACCCCCGCAACTATTACACCACTGATCCCGTTGGTTATTAACCACGCGGACGCGATTGACCTTGCCGAGAAGGCTTTCCTGCAAGCGAATCGAAAACACAAGCAAGAATGAGATAAACACAATCTAAAATTGCAAATAAATATGAGGCTTATGATAATGAGAAAGAGTTCAAGTCTTTATTCAAAAGGACTAATCGCCACAGGCGAACAAGATCAAGAACTAGGGCCCTGGTTCACAGCAAGCGGCCTTAGCGGCGATAGTTGTAGCAAAATGACGTCTGTTTCATGAGGAAATCAAGAACTAAACAAAACCAAAACCCTAAGGAGAGCGATGGCTACTATTTATAGAGTCTTGGGTGTCACCCCCCTAGACGCGCCCTCTAATGGGCCCAAACACGATACATGGTCCAAGGGTCCAAAAGACGGTGTCGCAGCACCTTGGCAGATTCTGGACGCTGACTTGTTTCGATGATTCCCGTTGATTCCAAAGAGATTTTGACATGAGACCACTTGGATTGGCTTCATTATCAAATTAGCTTTCCATCCATATGTGGATCATAAAAAAACGGAGTCCAGAAGCATCCTGGGTGACCAGTTTAAGGTAGACTGGTCCTGGAGCCCAAGCCAAACTCGAACTAGATTTGGGTCTCCACCTTGGGGACTCGAACCGAATGAGCTTCGGGCCTCCTTCTCGATTAGGACACCCTCGCTGATCTCCTTGGTCTCCATATGGTTCTCCAAGCATGGTCATATGTATGGAGGTCATGTCCTCATCATCCTCCCTTTCTTGACGAAAAGCCGTCCTCGGCGTCGATTTTGTTTCAAGTTGATCCTGCACAACATGAGGACAATCGAGGTTTCCAAAATAATGAAAATGGGCAATATTGTGAGAAAGAATATGACCACATGTCTAGGTTTGTATCATGTCTTGTCCTACAGACATGTAGTCTGCTCGATTGAAATACACACGATCTTTACCAATACTATCCTGCAAAAGATTAGTACTAACAAGAAACATATGCCCCCTTTCTTTGGATTCCACTTGTGTTCGAAAAGCAAAACTAGAGGAATATGGCATAACAATAGTGTTAATTTTACTATCCTCTAGTTGATCATTACTTTGCACAACAAAAGGAGAATTTGGATTTGTACAAATGTAAACTTGTTGTATCAAATATTGCCCTTGGTTGTTATATTTACCAAAAACATGATATGTATGTGCTAGAGAACCATGGTAAATTAGCATATGCATAAAGTTTCTCCTCTAAAGAACTAAGATTACATGAAACATCAAATTCAATGTAACCCAAAGTATTTAAAGAAGACAACAATTTTGGCTCGTCAACTTCACTAGCATTATGAATAACAAGTCTATTTTAAGCACAAGTGCTCAATTTTAGCACACATATAGCATGATCAATCTTCAATGATTGCATGGGTATAACATAAATATCATCATGCAAGTCATCTTCGTCACAAAAAACATCAAGCAAATCATCTTGTGACAAATGTAAATCAAGCGAAGGCTCCACTAAAATTTGCTCTATCATAGCATGATTAGTGGAAAAATTCAGCACATCAAGTGGTATCAGAGACCTTGTTGAAAGGTATGATATCATCGATTGGTGGAGACTCGACATTCATGATCTAGGCTTCGAACCAAGATTGATTCGGACCCCCGCAATGGTTACACCACTGCTCCGTTGGTTATCAACCACGTGAACGTGATTGACCTCGCCGAGAAGGCTTTCCTGTAAGCGAATCGAGAACACAAGCAAGAACGGGATGAACGCAATCTGAAATTGCAAATAAATATGAGGCTTATGATAATGAGAAGGAGTTCAAGTCTTTATTCGAAAGGACTAATCGCCATAGACAAACAAGATCAAGAACTGGGGCCCTGGTTCACAGCAAGTAGCCTTGGCGGCACAGTTGCAGCAAAACGATGTCTATTTCACAAGAAAATCAAGAACTAAAGAAAACCCAAACCCTAAGGAGAGCGATGGCTACTATTTATAGAGTCTTGGGTGTCACCCCCTGGACATGCCCCCTAATGGGCCCAAACATGATACACTGTCCAACGGACCAAAAGACGGTGTCGCAGCACCCTGGCAGATTCTGGACGCTGACTTGTGACCACAATTCCCATTGATTCTGAATAGATTTTGATGTGAGACCACTTGGATTGGCTTCCTTATCAAATTAGCTTTCCATCCATATGTGGATCATAAAAAACGGAGTCCAGATGCGTCTTGGGTGACCAGTTTAAGGTAGATTGGTCCTGGAACCCGAGATGGGCTCCAACTTCAGTTGGACTGGGCTTACTGAGCTTCCACCATGAAAAAGATGAATTGGACACCCATGCTGGACCTCCTCCTCTCCTTGGCTTGTATGCAACGAAGTAGTGATGTCCTCATCATCCTCCCTTTCTTGATTTGAAGTCGTCCTCGACTGAAGTAGATTGTCTCCTCCATTGGATGATAGCAACGATGGTTCTGGAAGAAGACGTTCATCTTGGTGCCCCATCCTTCGCAAAGGCGGCTACCATGGTGGCTTCCTTGTTGGGAATTCATCCTCCTTCTCCTGCAAAAGGTTAGTACCAACAAGAGGCATAGCACTAGGAGTAGGACCAAGTGGACATATAGGCGATGTACAAGTTAGAGCATAACATGGTTCATCATGAACACAAGAATAGATTTTAGAGCAAATAAAGCTTCTTTCATGTTACTTGAAGGTTCATTTAATGGTTTGCTAGAGTCGTTACATGGCCTTTATTTTTCTTTTTAGCAAGTTCCTTTTCATATTGCACAATTTCAGCAGGTGTTAAAGGAAGTAAAGCAATGGTCTTTCCTTTAAACATAAAAGTATATCTATTTTGCCTACCATGATGTACAGCATTATTATCATATTGCCAAGGGTGGCCTAACAATAGTGAACAAGCTTGCATAGGCACGACATCAAAATCAGCATAATCATGGTATGACCCGATAGAAAAATGCACACGAGCAGATTATGTTACCTTTGTCTTACCACTATTGTTGAACCACTGAACATGGTATGAATGTGGAAGAGCACATGTAGATAAACCAAGAGTCTTGACAAGCTCATAACTTACCAAGTTATTGCTGCTCCCTCCATCAATTATAGCATGAACACAAAAATTGTTGACAATGAGGAACATTTGAAACAAATTATGGCGTTGTAGCTTGTCTACTGGCTCAACTTGTGTACTCAAAACACACTGAATAAGGATTGATTTATAGTCTGCAGTGCATGCCACACTATCAATTACCTCATTAGGATCTTTAGCACTATCTGCAAATTTATCTGCATAAAGATCAGTTGCAAATGCAAATTCATTCTCTTCATCACTAGCACTAGCATACCCACCATCATCAATAGCAATATATGCACATTTGCTGGGGCATTCTTTAGCAATATGTCCCATGCCCTTGTAGCGGTGGCATACAACTTTAGAAGAGCTACTAGAGGAAGGTATAGCAGATCCACTAGAAGAAGGAGTGATAGGAGAACTCTTCTTTACAGGCGCTGGTGGTGTCTGCACATCAGAAAATTTACTCACCTCGGTTGGACGTGAAGGAATGGATGGAGTCATGGATCGCCTAGGTTGACCAGTTTAAGGCAGAATGGTCTTGGAACCCAAGATGGGCTCCAACTTTAGTTGGACTGGGCTTACTGGGCTTCCACCATAAAAAAGATGAATTGGACACCCATGCTGGACCTCCTCCTCTCCTTGGCTTGTATGCGACGAAGTAGTGATGTCCTCATCAACTCTTATCTAGTTCAAGTATGGCTGCATCAATCCGATCGACCTCCACTGCTCAAATTAGATTAAGGTCAAGTTATCGGCTCTACCTAAGGGTGGCATCCTTCGGGTAGATTCATTAAGTTACCGATCTTGCTGATGTTCTTATTGCTATTAGTTTACAGCAACATCAACCTACCTGATCAAGATCGATCTAGATCGGCCTCATACCCTTTTAGTCCATCACTTGCCTTGCTACAACAAGATATTACTTACTTTGAGCGATGGTTTATGTTTCATTGGATGTTCTATTTCGATCTTGATCGTGCATAGTACATGGTTAAGGCACATATGATCTTGAAGAGGTTTGCTGGCTAGTTAAATCTGGTCTACGGTTCACTATTATGGCTGTAACAATCTGGTCAATCCCCATGATAGCACTTTAGATTGGAGGATGCTAGTTGGTAGATTTGTTCTCGATTAGGCATGACCTATATTGTTTGCTATGCTTGCATTAGCTAAATAGCCGATCACCTATGCTTTAACGCCTATAGTGTGTTATCATGATTCTATTAAATGTGAATAGATCTGTGTACTTTAAAGGTTAGATTTGTTGCCTTTATCACGGCTGCTGTCGACAAATAGCTTAAAGCGTGACTTAGCTTTAGATAGAACATCTGGTCGGCAACGTATGGCGTTATTTGGTCGGCGTTGACAAAATTGCCTAGCCCTCGAGCCTTCTGAACTATCATCATGGCAGCAGTCCTAGTTGTCATTGTGTCATTGTTCATAGTGATCATCATTGCGACGTGGTAGGTGGTCGGAGTAAGTAGTCTGGGCGACATCGTCCTTATATTAGTGGTCGACGATGCGGGCAACTCGCTTAGCGGCTCGCTTGGCGGCTGGAACAAAGTTGATCTCATGTTGGAGTAGGACCACGAGAAAGTAGATGAGCCGATACATGCAACGTATCTCCATGAACATGAGTGCATGTAGCTCCTAATTGCTTGCATGGCCATGACGTTTACATGCCCGTCGATCATGATTCGGATGGGATCAGTAAACTGCTCCAACCATCTTGTCATATCTGGCTCAGCAATGGATCACATCGAGGAGTTCGATCTGAGTATGCGAAGGGAGTCAAGGAGCCATTGTGATTGACACTGCTCATTGCTTGTATGACTATTCATGGCCCAGGACATAGCAGCGACCTGTCACCACGCGTGATAGCATGCCACCGCAAATCATCGCATGATGCCAAGGCGATCTCGCCATCTAGTGGGCCGTCGATTGTCGATCAGTCACTGTAGGGATAGCAGCGCTTTGACTTGGTGATGCGTGCTACTCGGAGATGCACCATGATCACTAAAGGATGTCGACTTGATCAGCCGAGCTGCCGTGAAGCATGTTGATCTTGAGATCCCATCTAGTTCGCCATGGATCAGCACGCACAGCCCCATGGCAGGTGCCAACTGCAGACAAAAGATGCTCAGCAGTCCTCCGAGGGGTATCCCACAAAGATAGATTGATTGGTGGAGGTGTGCGTGATCAGGAACCGGATGGTGACACAAGGCATAGAAACAATAATTTAGACAGGATCGGGCTATCTCATCGACGTAATACCCTATGTCCTATGTCTTTGTTGTATTGTATTGAATATGGGATGTATGTAGATGTTGACTAGGGGACCCCTGCCTCTCGTTATATACTCTAGAGGGGTAGTGTTACAAGGAAAGTATCCTATTTGGACTATATAATATCTTGCGGTGCACGTCGACAGTGCCGTGCATGCCTTGATCTTGTGGGCTAGGCCATATCTGATGGTGCATCCCATGTCTTGTCTTATGGATACCGGGGGTCATATCACCACAGCTGCCATCGATTCGATCGAACCCCACTGTTAGAGATAGCAGGTTAAGTCTGATGAGTTCATAGGTTTGTCCTTTTGAAATAGTCGATTGTACACACGCTATAGTCCCTTTTCACCTGAATCGGCTATTTTAGCTGATTCACTCGAGCTTTCACATATATAGAGTGTCTTTCAGAAAGCCTATCAATGTATAGATAGTTTTATGGATTCTAAGGTTTTAGTTTGTTATTATCATCATAGCTGCCATCGATCCAGTTGAACCTCACTATTGATGGTAACGGATTAGATTCGGAGCGTTTGTAGATCCATTCGTACTAGACAGTTGATTTGTTCGCATGTTATATCCTTTCTCGTTAGATTCATTGGCTCAATGATTCACACTGGTAATATCCACCTAGCAGATGATTTCACTTATATCTACAGGAATTGTACTTATCAACATAAAATCAATCGCGGTCCATAAGCTTTACTGTCCATAGCAGCCGATTTCTTCGTGTGTTGGCTATTTAGTCGATTTTCCCATCTAGCTGCTCCCGAAGTGGCACACTTGGAATAGTCTGAGCAAAGACTAGCATGTTCCACCTTAAACTACTGATAAACTTTCTCTCCTTGTCAATTGTAGGTCAAATTGACTGGCATGCCTTGGGAGGAATTCGCAGGATCGATTAACCCTATGTTGAAGCCAAGCAGATCTCTGGGCTCATCCTAAGCAGATCCTTCTAGCTTCCTATGTGCCTCAGTGCATCGACATGTTTTTGCACCGACACACATTGTGGTAGGCCCAGTGGGACACCACAATCATCATGGCGACTTACAACAACAATGACATCCTTAGGGTGCCTTATGAAGACCTCCCCGATGAAGATAAAGATGTCATCAGCAAAGCTGTAGAAGAATTTTAGAACAAGTGTTTGCTGTCCTACACCAAGACACGTGACAATAAAGTTATTCAGAAATATCCACTGCCAAGAGTTTTGTTGCATGGGCAGACAGATGTAGATGAAGCTAAAGATAGGTGTTTCTTTGTAGAGGCTGTAAACAAATCTGATCATGATGCCATATTGAACCATAATGAATTTTCTTGAACATGTTCCACAACTCCATGAAAGAGGTGTTTCATGGATATCCAATTGATTAGGTTGGGTCGTCTTATTACAACATTCCACATCCATCGACTCAGGGAACTAATCAAGTTGGTACTAGCCATCAAGAAGCAGCACCAGCTGGTAATGATGATATCTGGATAGTTCAGAGCTCATCTGAGCAATTTCAAGGTGCTACTACTAATCAGATACAATATAATCCTAGATCATTAGTGTAGCATGTACAATAGCCAATGGGGCAAGTTTAGAATCAAATGGTCAATTTTGGCACATCAGGCCAGATACCGTCGTCGGCTAAAAAAATAGCGCCATTAGTTCAAAGGATTCATAGAGATATAGATCCTAATATCTACAACTAGAGACTTCAAGCAGCAAACCAGCAAAGGACCCAACAGATAGACATTCCACAAGGATATCATTATGGCACAGATTACAATACTCTTCACATGATTCCAAATCTAGGGTATCAAGGTACCCGAAATTTTAATTCACAGATAGGTCAATAATTGTAGAGAGATCCAAATTCAAATGTTGATGAGTTGTTGCTTAGAGTGACCAAGACGATGAAGAACCAGTTTGGTTTGAAGCCAAAAGGGTAGACCTTTTCATATAAATGCCCATATCCAAAGTGGTATGATTTGGTCGCTCTTCCTATAAATTATAGGCTCCCAGAGTTTGCTAAATTCATTGGCCAAGATAGTACAAGCACAATAGAACATGTCAGTTGGTATCTTACATAGTTGGGCAAAGCATCCATTGAAGAGGCCCATCGAGTTCGTTTCTTCTCCTTGTCTCTGTCAGGGCCAACCTTTACTTGGTTTTCATCGCTGCTAGTTAACTCCATTGCTAATTGGGCTAACCTAGAGAAGAAGTTTCATACATATTTTTACACTGGGACAGGGGAAAAGAAAATTACCGATTTGACGACTATAAGACAGAGAACTAATGAATCAGGCATCGAGTTTCTTTAGAGATTTTGAGAGACTAGAAATTTATGCTTCTCATTGAACTTGACTATGATCAGCTAGCTGCTTTGGCCATTCAAGGAATGTTGCCAACGTGGAGAGAGAAGCTGCTGGGACAAGAGTTTGACAACTTTGGTCAGTTGGCTCAATGAGTGGTAGCGCTCAATAGCCAATTCCAGAATATACGTAGAGATACCCAATTCTAGAAGAATGCCGCAATTGCCGAAACCTATAATCCATATTCAGTTGATGATGGCTATGAAGACGATGAAGAAGAAGAGGTTGCCATGGCTGAATGGAATTGGGGTAAGAAGACAGTGATGGTGCCAAATCCTTGGGGAAGAGTAGTCGAAGAGAGCTATGATTTCGATGTCACAAAATTAGACAAGCTCTTTGATTTCTTGCTTAAGAAGGGACTGATCAAGTTGCTCGATAATCATGTCATGTTGCCTCCTGATCAGTTGAAGAATAAGAAGTTCTGCAAATTTCATAACGCCACTTCTCATTCTACTAATGAGTGCAGAGTTTTCTAGCAACATATACAGAGGGATATTCAGCAAGGAAGGCTTAAATTTGATACACCTCGAAAGATGAAAGTTGATGATAATCCTTTCCCAAGTGATCAGAACATGGTTGATGCTAGGTTGCTCAAAGGGAAGACTAAAGTCCTGACATCGACTAGATCAAGAGAAACTAGAGCAGTCGATCCTGAGATGCAAATATCGGCTGATGGATATAGAGAGATTAGAAGGCGTCGTGACCAACAAAAGAGCCAATATGGGCAGAGAGAGACATCAAGGGATGGGGCGACAAGGCCATGTGTTACATCTCGAATTTTGTTAAATAAATGGCAGTGGTAGAAGGAAAAAGATTATCAGCATTGGTTAGAAGAGTAAGAATACCAGCATCAACAAGAGCAAGAGGAGTATGAAAGAAAGCAAGCTAAATCACATTGAAATTATTCTTTCTTTAGACATTGCTAGAATGAAGGTTTGAAATTGCCTACCAGAAATAACTACCCGGAGTGCAGTGAACAATATTGGGAGTTTAGGCAATCTCAAGCCAACCATCGGTCTATCCATGCTCAAGATGAGTATCATCATAATAACATGGATCATCTCTTAAAAAATAGAAATGTTCATGATCAGCTTAGAAAGCGAGTTGTTGATCAAAATTGGGCTGATTATGAAGAAGAAGATAATGAAGAAGAATATGTTTGGTAGGAAGACCAATGGTGTACAGGAGGTTTGACAAGAAGCCAGAAAACAAGGGTGCAACGCCTAAGGAATAGAGAGCTAGAATAGGCTCAGGCATCTAGTAGACCTCAGGTGTGGCGTGCTAAACAAACAGCCGATAGGGGGCAACCATCGGCTAATATTCAAATGGCTTTTCTATTGCCATCAGAATTTAGAGCTCTAGTAGATCAAGAAGTTTACTTAGATTTCGATGAATCAGAGTATAAGGAGATAGTTGCCAAGTTGACAGTTATACATCAGGCTATATTCGATAAGCCAGTCAAGCATCGGCACTTAAAGACTTTATATGTAAAAGGTTTTGTTGATGGGAAGCTGATAAGCAAGATGTTGGTAGATGGAGGTGCTTCTGTCAATCTTATGCCTTACACCACTTTTTGCAAGCTTGGCAAGGGGCCAAGAGATTTGATTGAAACTAAGATGATGCTTGAAGATTTTAGGGGTAATGCATCTAAGACTAGGGGTGCAATGAACGTCGAATTGACAATCAAAAGTAAGACTTTGCTCACCACATTCTTCGTCATTGATGGAAAAGGGTCATATAGTCTACTCCTTGGTCGTGACTGGATTCATGCAAACTGTTGTGTACCATCAACCATGCATCAATGTTTGATTCAATGGCATGGAGATGATGTCGAGCTGATTCACGCTGATGAATCCGTTAGTATCGCAACAACCGATCCAATATATTGGGAGCTAGAAGACTTCGAGTGTTTTTCTAGCAAGCTATGGGAAGGAGGCTTCATTAAGATCAGTGATGAAAGCTAATAGTTGATCCAAACAGTCGGCTCTGAGAGTTTGTTTTAATGGATAATCCAATAGATGGTACAGATGGTAAACTAGGATATGGCTTTATGTTGGCCGATGAATTAGAAGAGATAGATATTGGTTCTAGAGATAGGCCTAGGCCGACGTATATAAGTGCCAAGTTGGATCCTGAGTATAAACAAGAGTTAGTGGATTTGTTGAAGGAATTTAAAGATTGTTTTGCTTGGGAATACTATGAGATGCCTGGTCTAGACCGATCGATTGTTGAACATTGGTTGTCAATCAAACCTAGATATTGGCCGTTTAAATAAGCCCCAAGGAGATTCAACCCAAATGTTCTTGATGATATAAAAAAGGAGACTGAAAGGTTGCTAGAAGCAAAATTTATCCGACCGTGCCGATATGCAAAATGGATATCGAATGTTGTTCCTATGTATAAGAAAAATGAGAAGTTAAGAGTTTGCATCGATTTCAGAGATCTAAACAAGGCTACACCCATGGATGGTTATCTGATGCCGATAGCTAATATGTTGGTAGATGCAGCAGCCGGGCACAAGGTTATTAGTTTTATGGACAGCAATGTGGGATATAATCAAATTTTTATGGCTAAGGAAGACATAGCAAAAATAGCTTTTAGATGCCCTGGCATAATCAGTTTATTTGAATGGGTTGTAATGACCTTTGGTTTGAAGAATGCCGGTGCAACTTATCAAAAGGGCAATGAATTATATTTTACATAAGTTGATCAGCAGGATTGTTGAAATCTACATTGATGATGGGATGGTAAAATCCAAGGGGTACAAGGAACATCTAGCTGATTTGTGGGAGACTTTGGAGTGCACAAGAAAACATGGTCTAAAGATGAATCCTAATAAGTGTGCCTTTGGAGTATCAGCTGGACAATTTTTGGGTTTCATGGTCCATGAGAGAGGAATCGAAATTGGTAAAAAAAGTATGAGAGCAATTAATGAGATAGTGCCCCCGACCACTAAAACAGAGTTACAATCTTTGCTTGGTAAGATTAATTTTATCAGGAGGCTTATTTCAAATTTGTCGGAAAGAGTGCTGCTGTTTTCTTCCTTGTTGAAGTTGAAAAATGATCAAGAATTTAAGTGGGGTGACGTACAACAAAAGGCATTTGAGGAGATAAAAGAATATATGAAATATCCACCTGTGTTGGTCCCTCCTTAGCAAGGTAAGCCTTTTAAGTTGTACATATCGGCCGATAACCAAACAATTGGATCGTCCTCGATGCAAGAGTTTGAAGGAAAAGAACGAGTTGTTTTCTATCTAAGTAGAAGGCTTTTGGATCCAGAAATAATATATTCTCCCATCAAAAAGTTATGCTTGTGCTTATATTTGTCTTGCACTAAGCTGCGACATTACTTGTTATCGGCTGAGTGTACAGTTGTTTCTAAGGCTGATGTAATCAAGCACATGCTATCAATGCCAATATTAAATGGAAGAATGGAGAAATAGATTCTTGCATTGTCGGAATTTGACTTAAGGTTGAATCGGCCAAAGCAGTCAAAGGGCAAGTCATAGCCAATTTTGTCACCCAGCATCATAAGCCAAGTATTGGCTACATAGAGGTGGTACCTTGGGCATTGTTCTTTGACGGGTCATCATGCAAGCAAGGTGGTGGCGTTGGTATCGTTATTATTTCACCTCGCGAGGCAAGTTTTGAGTTTGCTTTTCCAACTGAGCCAATGATTTCTAACAACCAAGCAGAATATGAAGCTATTCTTAAGGGGCTTCAACTTCTTCATGAAGTAAAGGCCGAAGCAATTGAAGTATTTGGAGATTCATAGTTAATTATTAATCAGTTAATCGACCTATATGAGTGCAAAGAAGATACTCCAAGGGGATATTATGATGAGTGCCAAAGGTTGCTCAAGGAATTTCCTCATGTCTCTCTTCAACATATTCCGAGAGCACAGAATCAAGAGGCTAATCATTTGGCTCAGAGTGGATCGGGTTATTGAGTGTTTCAAGAGATCTTAAGTAGCGAGACCTTGAATAATGGTTGGAGAGTTGAGATAGCCGATTACCTTAAGAATCCATCATAGAAGGTTACCAGGTGGCTAAGGTATAAATCGACTAAGTATGTCTTGCTAGATGATCAGTTATATTATAAAACAATCGATGGGGTGTTGCTTAAATGCTTAAATCAAGAAGAAGCTAAGGTGTTGATGGGAAAAGTGCATGAAGGGATATGTGGATCTCATCAATTGGCTTATAAGATGAAATAGATTATTCGTAGGACTGGATATTTTTGGCCAACAATACTAGAAGATTGTTTTGAATACTATAAGGGGTGTCAAAATTGCCAATGTTTTGGTAATATTCAGAAATTGCCCACATTGGCTTTGAAATCAATAGTCAAACCATGGTCGTTTCGAGGTTGGGGAATTGATTTAATTGGCCAGATTTTTTCACCTTCAAGTAAAGGACATAAGTTCATATTGGTAGCAATGGATTACTTCACTATGTGGGTTGAGGGAATTCCTTTGAAGACGGTAACCTCAAAGAACATGGTTGATTTTGTCAAGGAGTATATCGTGTATCGTTTTGGGATTCCTCAAACTATCACCACCAATCAAGGGACAATGTTCACATCATAAGAGTTTGGAGATTTTGCTACTAGTATGGGAATCAAGTTGTTAAATTCTTTGCCTTACTATGCTTAGGCTAATGGCCAGGCAGAGGCTTCCAACCAGATTATGATTAAGCTGATCAAGAAAAAGATTGCAGAGCAGCGAAGGAAATGGCATTCAACGCTTAATGAGGCACTATGGGCATATCAGATGGCCTATCATGGATTGATTAAAACATCACTTTATGAACTTGTGTATGGTCATAATGTAGTCCTTCCTTGGGAGATTCAAACTAGATCGAGGTGTATCACATTGCAAAATGATTTGTTAGCCGAAGTCTACAAGAATCTTATGATAGACGACCTAGAGGACTTGAGTTGCCATTAGCTACATGCTCTTGAGAATATTTAGGCCAATAAACTAAGGGTTGCAAAGTATTAGAATAAAAAGGTCAAGAGCAAACAATTTTTTGAAGGAGACTTAGTCTAGAAAGTGAAATTGCCGATCGGGTCAAAGGACAGCAAGTTCGACAAATGGTCACCTAATTGGGAAGGACCTTATCGGATTAAATGTTGCACACCTGGCAACGCTTATATTTTGGAAACACTGGGAGGAGAAGAAGAGTTTGATAGAGCAATTAATGGAAAATATCTAAAGAAATATTATCCTAGCGTTTGGATTAATACTTGATAACCGATTTGTTCGGTCATCGGCTCTAATAGCCGATACCAGAAGGGTATCGCCTCTAGTTCAAAAATAAACCCAAAAGGGGTAAAAGGCAGTATGATGTGTATCACCTATGGAGTAGGAACAAACATAGATTGGTGCATGGAATATGAGTACAAGAAACCAATTAAAATGAAGAAATTGTTTGCCAGCTTCTCCTATTACAAGCTAAAGGCCGGGGAACACTTTATTCATCGCCCTAGGAAGCAAGGGCTATGGAGTTGGCAGCATCGAAGAAATCCTCAACCAGGCGCTCATGATCCCTAGGGTGTTCGGTGGCTGGAAAAGCATGGAGAAGAAGTCAAAGCTCATGGCCAGAGCGAGCTTGCGCAGCAGCCAATGCCATGGCAACACCATGACAAATGCCATGAACAGCAACCTCTCTAAGATAGTTTGGGATATTGTGCAAGTGAACCACCAGCATGGCACCCCTAGCGTTGACGAATCCTACCACGTACTCCGTAGTTGATCGAAGGCTTTTTAGCTAAGCTGATAGATCTAAAAAGATTTAAGGAAAGGATGATCAAGATCTTGAAGACAAAAATTAAGAAGAGATAGAAAATTGTGGTAGGCATCTTACCCATGATTCTAGCCTCAGCCTTGGCCAACCTCTCCTCCACCTGGTCAGCCTTAGAAAGTGATTTGCACTGAGCCATGGCCGGAGCCAATTCCGTGATGGAGAGGCAGTCGACGAGCTTCTAGCCAGCCCAATCGACGGAGGTGATCAGATCATCGTTGTCTATCCACTTCCTCGGGTAGCAGGGGAGCTAGCGGTGAATTGTTGAAGATGACCTTGGAAGTTGAGTGGAGTTGGCCCTATGGTCTAGGACGATGGGAGCATCCCAGGTTGCACCCTCCTGATGACGAAGACATTGGCATGGTGACATAGACCCATTGAAGGCCTCCTCAGCAGACCTCTTACCGTTCTCCATGCTTTCAAACCTATGGGAAAGCATAATCACACCAAAGATATAAAAGGTTTGGGATGAAGTAGGTTGTTTTTCAATCCACAGCTATGGCCCATATATATAGCCTGGGAGGTGACAAGATGGGCTTCGTTGGGGTTATGGAATTAAAGTTAGATATGGAAATGGATCGACAATCTAAAAATTCAGGGGACAGATCATGAAGAGACAATAGATTTGGACTTATTACTTCCCATAATTACAAAATATCATGGGATTGATATGAAAGGTTTACATTAACTAGCAATCAACCCACTAAGAATTCTTTGGATTGAAGGGACTCCGGATCCCCATAAGGTTGAAGGTCATCATGGACCAAGTCATATCGACCCGCTGATAAAATTGCATCAAGGGAAGAGGAAAGGCCGCCTGCTTAAAAGATGCCCATATAACCAACCGATTTCTCGATGACTGGGAAACAATGGGAAAGAAAGCCGCCTACTAAAAGATGCCCATTTTTCGGTGACTAGGAAACCGTGGGAAAGAAGTCTGTGGTTTCCCCGATGGGCATTTAATGAAGCAAACAAGGGGAAGGTGTCCACACATTTTAGCCCTTGCAAACACTAGAACAACTCTATGATCATGTTGAGAAAACTAAGGTGATGTCACAAGAATTCTTCTAACCGCATTAGCTGATCCTCTTGCTCGACAAGGTGCTAAAATGAGCGACACAATCACCCTATGCACAAGAATTCTTCTAACCACTCAAGATCCTCATAGCAAGGAATTAGACCATGGAGGGTCTAGCGGAGCCAAGGGCACTCGAGGAAGCAAGCAGAAGAGAAACATAACTGAGTTGTTGAGTTGCTCTCGCCAGAGTCGGATAGGCATTTATAGTGGTCTAGAAAGATGAATCCAAGCGCCCATGAAGCAATGATGCTCTCATAAAGCTTCGAAGCAAGGTCTCATAAGCTAGCAAAGACGGTGATAGATAGTAGACCCTAGATCAAGATTCTCTACCTATGACTACGGACCTATCGCACAGGCATAGTAATTTTGGAATAAAATTACTTTTATCCCAAAATTGGGGGGCATGTGTTTATACCAAAATTTGTGAAGAAGAATGTAGGAACTTGAAGCCTCCAAGAGTGTGTCAATCAAGAAATTGATTGCATAAGAATCAATATCAGCTGATTTAGATGCGGCACTGGAATCAGCTCTCTTCGAATGACATCAGCAGATAACGACAATGAGCTATGGTTGGCGTCGGGATGTATATGTCAGACTCTACAAAAAGGGAAAGATTAGGGTCCAAGTTATCTTAAGTTAGAAATATTTTCTTTATACCAAAGATTGTAATGAGTCATACTTAAGTAGGATTCATGCTTAGGCTTTGGGTATAAATGTTAGACCCCGGCCATTGTAAAAGAACATCCAATCAACCAATACAAGTTACTTTTTTTTAGCTCTGTGCCAACCCTTAGGAGTAAAAGTAGAGTAGATCTCGACGAGTTCTTCAACAAGCATGGCTATATCAGACCGACCGACCTCCGGCTTGTTTGTAAGTATGGTCATTTCTTATACTTCTGTTTGTACGGCTGCATCAGTTAAGTTCAACCTCCACTATGAACTCTAGTATAAGCTAGTTATCGACCCTTATCTAGTTCAAGTACGGCTACATCGATCCGGTCGACCTCCATTGCTCGAATTAGATTAAGGTCAAGTTATTGTCTCTACCTAAGGGTGGCGTCCTTTGGGTAGATTCATTAAATTACTGATCTTGCTGATGTTCTTATTGCTATTAGTTTACAACAACATCAACCTACCCGATCAAGATCGATCTATAACAGCCTCATACCCTTTTAGTCCATCGTTTGCCTTGCTACAACACGATATTACTTACTTTGAGCAAGGATTTATGTTTCATTAGCTGTTCTATTTTGATCTTGATTGTGCATAGTACGTAATTAAGGCATGTATGATCTTGAAGAGGTTTGCTGGCTAGTTAAATTTGGTCTACGGTTCGCTATTATGGCTGTAACGATTCGGTCAATCCCCACTGATAGCAGTTTAGATTGGAGGATGCTAGTTGGTAGATTTGTTCTTGATCAGGCATGACCTTAACTATTTGCTATGCCTGCAGCGGCTAAATAGCCAATCGCCTATGCTTTAACGCCTACAGTGTGTTCTCATGATTCTATTAAATGTGAATAGATCTGTGTACTTTAAAGGTTTAATTTGTTGCCTTTATCACGACTACCATCGATCCAGTTGAACCCCACTGTTAGAGATAGCAGGTTAAGTCTGATGAGTTCATAGGTTTGTCCATGTAAAATAGTTGATTGTTCACACGCTGTAGTCCCTTTTCACCCGAATCGGCTATTTCATTCGATTCGCTCGATCTTTCACACATATAGTGTGTCTTTCGAAAAGCCTATCAATGTATAGATGGTTTTATGGATTCTAAGGTTTTAGTTTGTTATTATCATCATAGCTGCCATAGATCCAGTCGAACCTCACTGTTGATGGTAATAGATTAGATTTAGAGTGTTTGTAGATCCATTCGTACTAGATAGTCGATTTGTTCGCATGTTATATCCTTTCTCGTTAGATTCATTGACACAATGATTCACACTGGTAATATCCACCTAGCTGATGATTTCACTTATATCTATGGGCATTGTACTTATCAACTTAAAATCAATCGTGATCCATAAGCTTTATTATCCGTAACAGCCAATTTCTTCTCGTGTCAGCTATTTAGTCAATTTTCCCGTCTGGCTGCTCTCGAAGCGACACACTTGGAACCATCTGGGCAAAGACCGACATGTTCCACCTTGTCAATTGCAGGTCAAATTAACTGGCATGCCTTGGGAGGAATTCATAGGATCCATTAACCCTGCATTGAAGCCAAGTGGATCTCCGAGCTCATCCTAAGTAGATCCTTCCGGCTTGCTGTGTGCCTCGATGCATCGACATGTTTTTGCACCAACACTTACTTTGACCAAAGTTGAAGCATAGCATAGAGTGTTTGCATGTCAGTGCACCCTTAATAAAAGTTGTAGTTATTGACATGAGTAACAAATATTGTTTAAGGATCATAAGCTAATTCAATGCCTAATAGGGTCAAATAGGGCCCAGAAGTAGCAAAGAAATGTTGTTTTTTGACATGGAAAATTTTGCTAAGTCAAAACAGTTTTTCAGTTTCAATGTAGCACACTTGGGAGCTTGTAGCTTGCTAACCATTGAGGATTAGATGATGATTCCTATAACAAAGTTGGAGATCTCACATAGCTATACAACTTTTACTAATATAGTTTTTGCTAATTCTACACGGATTAGGAGTAATAGTGGTACGAAGTTGGGATGTTAGTCGGCAAAACGACCAATTGGAATCAGTTGGCCGAGCATGTTGTGGCCAAACGCTGCTAGGCCGCGCACGCCGCATGGCGGCCACTCGCCGGAGTTGGCCTAGCTGGTCTGGCCAGCAGAGGGAGAAAAGGGAGGCGCACCTGTTGCTCTCTCCCATTCCCACTCTCTCACCTTACCTCTCTCGCTCTTGCCCTCACCATTGCCTAGCCGCACCGCCATCGCCACCGCCGCACCACCACCAAGCTGGCGGGCCGTTCTCGCCACACCACCAGCCAATCCATCTCACCCACTACTACGCCGTCATCTCCACTACCTCCCCAACCTGCCATTGCCACCATTCGAGCCCAGGTAATGCAACATTTCACATCGTCATCGCCGCCATGGCCATGGGGCACCGTCGAGCTCTAAGCTCACCATGGCCAGCCCTATCTACTGCTCCTCCTACCTCTTTCTCACCACCGTCCCAATAGCTCAAGTTGTAGTCAGTTTAACCGCTACTGCCACCGTCATGCGGGAATGTGTGACTGCACCGCACACGCCCGCCATGGGCATGAGCTCAAGCTCACCACATTTGGCATGACTAGACCCTGTTGCCCCCTCTAGAGTGTGTTTCCGCATGGCCTTGAACCCTAGGACCATCACCGAAGATGTTGACCCACCACCAACCACCATCTTGTCATAACAGCAAGCGCCATCGCGTGTGCTATGCACCGCCATGCATGTGGCCGAAGCTCACCGTCGCTTCACCATGGCTCAATCCACACCATAGAGCTCCAATAGGGTTTGTAGAAGTTGTAGCCGCACTCACCTGGCCGTGCCATCACCGGACATGATGAGTCCACCACCGCACACCACCACTGAGCCACCATGCTCATCGGCGAGGTTGCTCTGGTGATGCGTCGAGCCAATTGAGGGTACCCCTCAATGCGGCTTGATGAGGCGAGTGTAGTGGTGAAGACCTCACCGCCGGTGACCTCGCCGCCGACGAGATAGGGCCAGTCAACCACCGTGCCCCTACTCTATCTATCTGTCTTGTGGGGTCCTTTGACTCATAGGACCCAGCAGCCAACTGCAGTGGGTGCATGGACCGGGTGCACTTAGCTGCTGAGCCCGATTTGAAAAAATGATTTTTTTCTTGATTTATTTTCATAGATTTGAATGTAAACTTCAAAAATTTATATCTTGAGCTAGGAGTGTCCAATTTGGGTGTACCAAATTTTGTTGGATTCATCTTGAAGTGTAGTATTTGATAAAAAATATGAAATCTACTATTTAGAGTATTTTTCTAGGGGAATTAAATTGAGATAGATAAGTCCTTTTAAATTTGTGTCGATCTTGTAAAATGCATATCTTGAGCTAGGGAAGTGCAAAAAAAAATTGTGATTCCAATTTTGTTGGTCTTGTGTTGGCATGCTCTAGCTAGGAAAAATGCTAAACCTATAGTAGGCGTACTTGGAATATGGTCTTCCTTTTTAATCTTAAATAATTGCTAGTTTCTAGTGAAAATAAATGGGGTAAAAATACATAACTTTCGATCATGTTAATTTTTGCACAGTGTTCTTATGCTAGGATGAAAGTAATAAAAATATGAAATATGTTGTTTGTCACCTTTCACTAGGCTAGACTATTTTTGCTAAAATAAGCATATGCAACTTGTCATTTTGGTAGAGATGGCTATACTTATCAAATTGGCATGAAATTTGCACAGTACAGTTTTGGGGTCATATTTAAGCTACTATAATTTTCTTAGAATTTATTGTGCACTGGAAGTATTTATCTTCTAAATCACCCTATTATATAAGGAAATTAGTAAATGTATATAAATCAATTAGTTGGGCTTAACGATGATGTTTTCTATGGTGCTTGTGATGCATATGATCTGTTGATATTAGTAGTTGTGCTTGGAATTAATTGGTTATAGGCAGCTACTTAATCATTGCTTTATAATTCAACTAGATGGCTGCATGAGTAGTTTCTATTTTGTTGACAAATTCATGATGATAGTGACTTTTCCTGTTAAACTTGTTAAGAACAAAGTTGTAGATAACTTACTCATCTTGCTTTTTCTAAAATTTCATGGTCATGGGATTAATGGTTTAAGAATTATAGCTGTTAGAAGTCTGCTGTCAGATTTGCTTATCCTCTAGACAGATCTGAAAGATTGAATTGTTTGGCCTAGATAGCTACTGAATCACCTTAAGATGATTAAAAGAGAGTTGTAGTCAATTTCCTAAGCTTTCCATAAAGTCCATAATCATATTGTTTGGATGCTTATAACTCCAGTTATGGTCAAAACATTTGGCTGCTGTCTTGCAGTCAAGAAAATGCTTTTTATGGGAGTTGTTTAAATTACTAGAGAGGAGATATGCACCCACTCACTAAAAGAAAGTTAATTTTATTATCACCTTAATAACTTGCTATCATGGACATTTAGGAAATATGCAGTTCATCATATCATATCATCCATATCATTATCTATGCATCCTTGATATCTTATTTCAAGATCATGCATATAGGCTCGCCCGAAGGAGTAACCCTACTGGAATTCGAAGAACAGGCGGAGGACAATCAAGGGACACCCCAACCCACAGCTCCTAAAGGAGAGGAGCCGACCACTAATGAACCTCTAGAGTGCCCTAACCACCGACCCACTTCGTTCCTGAAAGGCAAGCCCCGGAGCATTTTAAGCCTCCTATGTTTTACAAAATATCACTTGAGTCCTTTATGTTTGATGCATTAGGTGGTAAGAAATGAATTGGAAACACTTGATGCATAATACTACCTTGTCTAGAAATGTATACCTTGAACTGTATGTAGGTCTAGGATTGAACATATGCTTAGCCCTACTTATACCGGTAGAAGTCGGGTGATTTTCTGTCACCTACGAGATATAGGTGGATACCGGAGCAGGTTGGCTATATTTGCTATCATAGAAAATAACCATGGGGTGTTATTAAGTGGAGACCGGGCAGGAACTTATATGCAATGGTATTAGGTTGGCTATGTTGGTCCCATCCGTGTCTATTAAGGACCGTACCGTTGTTGGCACTTTTGTCGAGATTGAACGCATGCCTCTCACTTAGCTGGCCAGATAACTCGTTCCAACCATGAAGTCGAGTAGCTCAACTTAGGCCAGGCCTCGTTCTATCAAAGTGCACACACTAGAGGTAGTAAGGATGTGTGAGGAGCCAGACGTGAGCCCAAGGGTAGGGTAGTCTGGATCGTCCTAGCAATCGGTAGAGTCCCTGATTGTGCGGCATTGATTGAACCCATGAAATGTGTACCTGAGTTATACCAAAGGTGACCTAAGGCTATCATGGTTGGTAGACCTTGGTTCATGTTAGGTATACTATCCAGCTGGTTGCAATCGATTCAAATCACCGTCTCTCCAGGATAGTGAGAAACTTGACTAGCTCCAACATCGTAGTAAATGGATTATGGAATATGATGGTTATGATAAATATAAAAATCTTACACCGGCTATGGTTACTATTGTATGCTACTAAATGATATACAACATATTTGGCATAGGTTAGTTGCTAATCTAGAGATGAATAGCTATAATTAACTTGATGACCAAATTATAAATGTATAGTTGAATTAGTGGCTTTTTATGCAAAATGTTGTCAAGCTAGCTCCACTTATAAAGCCTTGCATGATCCTTGGAGTCACTTTATTTTTGGTTTACGACGGGTAAGTCTAGTTGAGTACCTTCTCGTACTTAGGGTTTATTTCCCACTTGTTGTAGACGGTACCGTCTATCATGACTACTATAAGAATTGCTTCTGTTTGCTGTGGACAAGTAGGCCTGGGCAAGGCGCTTCTACTTTTATGTCTTATCTATGATGCTTTTGTCAGACTTGATCATGAACTGGCTTGTAATAAACAATGGTGCGAGATGTTGCTTTTAAAACTACTTTGCTTCCGCTACTACCTTATTTGGAATTGGTGTTGTAATAACTTTAATCGTAGTCTGATGTATGATAATGTATTTGTGAACCTTATGTAACATGTGGCATGTATGTTGAATCATGTACGATCTTGGTTGTATGTTGGCAATGAATCAAGACCCGTTGTGGTACTCTATGTACTACCGGGTTTATATGGGTTCAAGTATGAAAGTGTGACCGCTCTGGTGGTTGCCATTGTACTTGTACGCTTATAAATTGGATGGTTCTATTATAGTTCATATCTCCATTAATTTCACATGAGCTCTCTTGGGAAACGGAACATCCACCATCACCCTCATTCAGACCTAAACCCTATCCCTCTAGCCATCAAAATGATGTTCTCGATAGTGTTCGAGAGTCAGCCATGATCTTACACAATGAAAACTGTTGTGCCATGGACAATCTTGAAAAACTAACTCTAGAGTCCAAAAGGAGGAATTCCATAAATTAGCATGGAAGTTTCACTTTTGAGACTATCGATGAAATATGGTCGGCAGTCTACCTAGGGGTATGCCCAAGGTAGTAGATTATTGGTAGACAGATGCGCAAGCTATGAACGAGATGGTGACGCAAGATAGACATGAGGTTTTATCTAGATTCAGCCGCCGTGAAGGCATAATACCTACGTCCTGCGTCTGATTGTATTGCTGTATATCAATGAGATGATTTTTGAGAGGGGTCCCCTGCCCACCTTATATAGTCTAGGGGGCAGGGTTACAGATCTAGAAACTAATCCCAACCAGTTACAATTGCCACAGGTGGCTAGATAAGGATTCCTATTCTAACCGACCAGGATCTTGCTTGATCTCCAAGTCTGCCTTGATTCCTTGCGTAGGACTCTGAGCAGATCAGCCGGGCCACGCGTCGTCTTCTACTGGGCTAGATCCCATGGTTTAGGCTAGCCCAAGCCTAGCCATAAGGGTATAGGGGTTAATACCCCCATAGCTAGTCCTCGAGCACCATGTATTATGTTGCGACACGCCGTTTGATCTTCTTCGGCTAATGCGGTCTGTCTTCATGTCATCTCCAACTGGTTGAAACATTGACCAAGCAAATGTGCTAGTATTCTAGTCAGCACAGAGAGCAGTAGACCATGATTATAGCCGAAGATTCCAGTTGTCCGAAGAATGCATGGTGCTCTAAAGAAAAAAGAAAAAGATTTCTTTCCTGATCAAGTGTGCCCACTTGTATTTTTGAAAAGAAATGTAAGTGACCCTTGTATAGTAGTAGTTATGGCGAATAGTCAGAGCATAGGGGTCGATAAAATAAGCACATTTACCGCAAGGTGAAGTGTGCCCACTTAGTCCCCGAGCCTGGTAGTAGGTGACGTAGGCACATGGTGCCAGGGTCTAAAAAGAATTCCTAGTTAAGTTGAGAATCCAATCGTCGTACAAGCGATACGAGCTGCACCGACAGGTGCAATCGTACCAATGTAGTCCCCGAGCTTGCTTGTAGGCGAGGTATCAGCCTTGTAGCAAGGTCTATGTGAGAAAAAAATAAATGCCTCTCAACTGTATGTGAGTACAAATCACATGTAGCCAAGGAGAGCGGTCCCCGAGCAATGGTCAGAGAGTGGTCGGGGCAGTCCCCAAGCGCGGCATGGGGAAAATGACGAATCCCCAAGAATAACCATAGTCGGGATAGTCCCCGAACACAAGAGCGGTCGAGACAGTCTTGAGCACGAGAGTGGTCGGAACAGTCCCCGAGCACAATGGTGGTCGCGACAGTACCCGAGCACGAGGGTGGTCGGGACAGTCCCCAAGCACAAAAAGTGTGGCAAAAAACCATATGCCACTTTTACTATTATTTTGTGTATTTATTTATTTATTTGTTCCGACAAGTCTGGTCTGACACGTCTGGTAAAAAAAGTAGACGGGTACAGCACGTCATACTGCCTTTTTGTCTTGTCAAGCAAACAGTTGCGTGGTACCTATCAGTAGGTGCGTCAGCATGGGCCCTCCCACACTGGCAACGAAGAGGCACATATATTGGCATAGATCTCGAGGCTAAGTAATACTGCAAATGTGAAAACAACCATCTACGGCGCGTGCGCATGTCCCTCAAGAATCCTGGGCAAACAAAACAACATAACTCTTGGGTTAAATGCGGTATATGATAGGTCAGTTACTATTTACTGAACCCCATTGCCATTCGCAACCGTAGCTTTTGTCTTCCTCTCGCCAACCAACCCTAACACATCTAAAATCGCCACCAATCAATCCGCCGCCGCTTTGACTGCCGCCTCTGCTAATCCCCCGCTGCTATTGAAGATCAGAACACTCCCCGTTCACCAGCAAGGCCAGAGTCTGAGGTGGAAAATGAAAGGAAATGCCAAAAAGTAATGCGCAGAAGACAACAGGGGTCATGGTGAAGGAATGGTGGAAGTCAAAAAGCAATGAGCATACCATTGAAGACCTCATCACCATGGGGGTACTCCACAATAAGGAGCTCATAGGATGGCATGCGCCAGAGGGCGAGAGGTACCCCAATCCACAACCAGGTGAGATCGTGGTGTTCGAGGATTTCTTTAAACAGGGATTTGGAGTTCTGGTGCATCCATTTCTTCAGGGGCCCTGTCTTTACTACGAGATTGGGATTTGTAATCTGCATCCCAACTCGGTCCTCCTTGTCGCCACTTTTATTCATCTATGCAAAGCGTATGGCGGCTTCTAGACCCATTTTGATTTTTTCCGCCATCTTTTCTATCTGTGGAAGAAAGGAAGCGGTGGTTCGAAGATAGTCAGGGGGTGTATACCTCAACCTCCATGATGGCATGAAAGCCCAGTACCTGCACTACCCATGGAACACGTCGCTCAATGATTGGTACAAAAAATGGTTCTACATCCATGAAGAGTCGAACACGATCATGCTATGCGATGTGGGCTACATTTCGGAGAAGAAGACGAGCTGGTTGGAGAAGCCTGAGCATCTAGGGATAGATCCTAGAAATATTTGGAATGATCCCGTGGAAAAAACTAGATGGTCCGAGCGTAGTTAGGAGTTTCATCAGCTGATGGGTCTAAGCCTTGCTAGAGGAGGGTACATCCTGGCTATGAGTATCAAGGGAGCGTAGACCCATCGAAGGACGAGGCAGAGGGCGCTTGACAAAATTGAAGTCAAAGCTAGAATTGGCGAGCTATTTAACTTAGCTGATCCAAATTATGCCAGATTGAGCTACATCGAGCATGCTTTCAAGCTTGCTCGACCTCCCCCAAAGGTAACTTCATCTTACCAGCGTACTCGTAGTCTTATATTATGGTAGGGTAAGTGGAAACTTACTATGTTCACTCCCTTTTGTTACCCTAGGTTAATGGTCAGGATAGAGCGACACTATTTGTGTCACCACCCCCTAGAGTAGAGTGGCCACAAGGAGATGATCCCACCACCTAGACTAGCGTCGAGATCGAGGACGAGGACATCAACTGGGTGGAGCTCGGAGCTGGAGAGGAGGCAGTGGCCAAAGCTACTGGTAAGCAGCCAACTACCCCTAAATAGTGGAAGAAGAGATCAGTAACCACTCTGCTCACCGAGGGAGCACTAAATATCAATGAGCCTAAGGAGGACCCAGAGGAGAACCCGGCCAGCAATCGTCGGTAGGCGATTTTTGCTTGGCCGGAGAATGGCATAGAGGAGGGAGAAGATGCAGACACCTTTCAACTTGTCCCTTGAAAAAGGAGGAAACAACTGGAGTCGATGGAGCAAGGTGGGTCCTCTACACCTGTGGGACCCACATCACCGACGGCGGTGAAGGATGCAGCCGGGTCGACCTCGAGAGTACCTAGGCAAGGAACACGGTCGGCGACAGGAGCGACAACTCAACCAAGCACGCCACCGACCACTGCAACACAAAGGACAAGTGGCGGAGGAGTCGAGCACCAATGCCCAACGATAGTGCTAGATGTAGAGGGAGACCAGGAGTCACCTGCATAGCACGTGGAGCAAGTACGGCCGAAGAGATGTGCCTTCTCCACATCATTCCATGCTTCCAACATGTAAGTATTTGTAACCTTGATATAAGTTAGTAATTTGCATTTAATATGATTGCTTTCTAAACTTATCTCGGATGTACTAGCTCGGCGTCCATAGAAAGTCTAGACCAGCTAGCTAGAAGTGGCGAGGCAGCCACCAATAAGTATAGAGCAGACTACCCTAGCAGCCGACCACCGAGGAAGCCATAGTAGAAGATCCATCGGGGACCTCAGTAAGCGAGTAGTCAGACAATAGTCCCCTGAGCAGGTGGTCGAGGGACCAGCCGAGCCAGGGCATGAGTGCTCCGAGCGCTAAACCTGCTAAGGGCAACACCTCAGTGTCGATTGTAATAGAGCAGATCGAGGAGCAGCGACCAGAGGTGAGAGCATAGACCACATTTATCGATGCTATAGCTCATAGGAAGGCTGTGGTGATCACAGATGCTACTGATGCCTGGGCCAGCACCAGGACCTGAAGAAGAGCCCAAAGAGGACTGAGGTGGAGGAGGTCCTGGGCCATCTGCAAGACAAGCAACAACATGTTTATGTGTCGTGTTGGCGGAACAACCAATGGATTATCCATGAGGAAATCCCAGAGGTCAAAGAAACCAAGAAAGTTGAACAGGGCGGCGAAGCGGCTTGTCACAGAAGTGTAGGTAAGCTTCGCTTCACCCCTTGGTCTTCAGTTTAGTTGTAGTTGTCTTCCTTAGTTATCTGCACATAGGACTTAATGAAGACCACAAGGTACCACAAGAAATGCTATGACCAAATCGAGGGGATCGTTGCAAACAACAAGGAGCTGATGGCGGAGGTGGACCGCTTGCGCCAGCGACTTGAAGCCACCGATCAAGAAAAGATGGTGCAAGATTCCTAGAACCAAAACCTGGTCATCTAGCTCAGTAAGAAAGAGCGGGAAAGAACAAGTAAGTAGCCATTTTATCATACCAACTACTAACAAGTGCTGTTACATTGTTGGTAGTAACAACTATAGTGCAAGCTTAGAAGCTAAAGTGATCCGTCTCCGAGAGGAGAACAGTCGTGTGGTCGGGGAGTGTGATCGCCTAAATGAGGACAACAGAAAACTGGTGCAAGACTAGGCGCAGCTCCGGGACCACACGACCAAGATGATAGAGGAGCTAAAAGGTAAGTTGTCCAACCGCCTTTGCTCATTTTTGTTGCCTACCTGTAGTTTGGCGTGGTCTAATGTCTTAATAGCGTGTGCAGTTTGCAGTTATAAAAATCAATGCAAAGAAGCATCTGGAAGCTATGATGAAAGACCGTGATGGCTAGAAGGCATAATGCCATGAGATCACCAAGGACCGTGACACCTAGAAAAGCCGGTGCTAGGAGGTGGCAAAGGGCATTATGCTGGTCCTTAACCTGATCGATCCAGGTGCTAGCAGAAGATGTGCCAAGGACGCCGCAGCTGGGATTGATCGAGAGATGCCAAAGGGCATGGGGATGATTCTAGGGGTTCGTGAAGGAGGCAGGGAGAGTACATAGGCGCACATGTGCTAAGCATGGTACATGCTTGTAACACCTCAGGTGTTAGCCTTGCATAACTTGACTTGCATAGCATGAGCATCAAGCATTCATAAACAAGCATTTACAATTGAAACTTCCCATGATCAAGCCCTTAAGTCATGTTTCATGTGATTACATTAAATAGCTCTATGAGTGACTAATACATGAAATGATTGAATGACCTTGCAAATTGCTTAAACATGTTTAGAGTATCATTATGAACAACTTTGATATTCATGGTTAGGGTTAATTAGGTCATTAAGCCATGATTTGAAGTGTATCATCATTTAAATGTGACATGTTTGACCAAATTTGAACTAGGTGTTAGAGACCTTGCATGGAGGAGATCACTAAAGCAAAGTTGTAGTATTTGCTATAAGGAACAACTTTTATTTTTGGGTCATTAACTGATTCAGCTCCTAACATGTGTGAAATTGGATCACAAAAATCAGTAAAATCAACATTTCAAGACTATACAAATTTTTCTAAGTCCTATCGACTGACAGCCTGACAAACCAATCTTTGGGATGATATAACTTCGTTTCGATTGTGAATTAGCATGAGTTCACTGAACAAGAATTGTAGATGGTACTTAGGACTACAAATTTTGTTTTGGAATCATTCACTGGATTGCTTTGCATTGGGAGATATTTCAACTGAAAAACTCGCTGTCAAGCTGATCTCGCGTTCACTGATGAACTGACCGAACCGTTTCGGTGGCCGACCGTCGCCAGGATAGAGCCACCGCGTGGACATCGCGATGGCCGCGCGTCACCGTTGCCCTAACCACGTAGGCCATGACACGCCTGAGCCGGCCATTACCACCCCAGCTATCGCCCTGCTCCTGCCCACGCCTCCATTTCGCATTTCCCGGCTCTCCTTCGTCACTCGCAGCACCTGCAGCAGCAGCGCCGCTCGCCGCCATCACCGTGCCAGTCACCGGCTTGCCTAGCCATTTCTACATCACCGCAACAGCACCACCGCCATCCCAACGACTCCCTGCGCCAGCCCGTGCCCACTGATTGAGCTCGGTAAGCTCTAGCCCTGCGCACAGCCTCGCCGGAGCTCCGCCGCCACCTCCGTCGTCGTGGTTAGACCTAATCCGACCACCGCTAGCAGTGTTAGTGAGTGCATTAGCTTCGTCGCAGTGTGTCGATGCTCGGTGTAGCATTTGATTGAGTCGTCATGGCTTCCACCGGCGTCTCACCGTCGACCCGCACCTCCACCCTACCATTGACGCCGCCGTAGTCGCTAGCTCCGACGGGAGGTCCCACCAAGTAATGCAATGTGTGCGCGAGGTCGAGTAGATCACCGTGTGAAGATGGCACCGCCGGTAGGTTCGCCGTCGGCGAGCTCTGGCCATGCCAGTAGAGTAGCGCCACCTGCTCTGTTCTTGTCTCGATGACATGTGGGGTCCTCTGTCAGCGGGTCCCACCGGTTAGTGACAACAGTATTGAAAGCTAGTTCATTTTGAATGCAAATTTCATGTGTTTTGTGAATTTTAGATCTCCAGTTTGGTAGCTTCAAAAATTGTGCAATAAATTGTGTAGTGTTCCTTAGGAAGTGAAGTATTTAAGAAAAATATATTCTTGACACTTACAGTAGAAATTTTGGGAGATTTAAATAGAGATTTGAAATGTGTTTTTGAATGCATGCAAACTTGTTTATTTTATATCTAGAGTTCCTATGCTCCAAAAATTATGAAATTTTTGTGGTAAGCTATTCTTAACATATATGAGCCCTGGTAAAAATTTGAGGATCAGTGCATGTGCTAGATTTGTAGTTATAGATTTTTCCTTTATAAATAGTGAATCCTTGTATGAATTTATATAAATTATTTATGAATCCATTATTCATGAATTTTGTTGGGGGATATCCTAGTACCATAAGGATGCTAAGAAAAATAGGAAATCTGTTGCTTGACACTTTTCACTAGGGTTTTCTATTTATGTTATTTTAAGCCTTTATGCTTTGTCTTTTTTGTATAGAGTGTTTGATTGAACAAAATGGCATGAAACTTTTATAGTAGTCCTTTGATAACATTAGTAAGGCACTGTAAATTTTTAAGAAGTTTTTGATGCACATTTGATATATATTTATTATTTAACCTATGTATCTAAATAAAATAATAAAGGCATATAAAGAAATAGTTGCATGATAAAAATGATGTTTACTGTAAAAATGGTTAATAACAAAGTTCTAGGTAATTTTATAAGCTTTCCAAAAAGTCCAGGATCACTGCATTTGGATAATTAGAACTCCTAGTTACGAGTAAAATCAGTAGATGCTTGTTTGTGAAGTAGTAGATGCATTGTCGAAGTAATTAGTTACATAATCAAGAAGAGATATGCACCTACTCAGTAGAACATGATGCACTTGTTAATATATATGCATTCACGATATCTTATGCCATATTCATGCATCTAGGATCGGAGGAAGAAATAACGTTGCTGGAATTTGACGTAGTAGAGGAAGGGGACCAGCAGGAGAATCCTCAAGTCGCAGCTCCCGAAGGCTTGGAGCAGAATCCTGAAGAGCTTCCAGAGTGTCCTGACCACCGCCCCTACTTCCTTTCCTATGAGGCAAGCCCCTGGAGCATTCTAAGTCTCCCCATATTTTACAAATGATTACTTGAGTATTTATGATTGATGCATTAGGTTATAAGAGTTGAATGGAACCTACTTGATGCATATAAATTCCTTGTCCTAGATATTACACCTTTAACCGGTATAGGTCCTAGGATCGAATATATGCTTAGCCATGCTTAGACCGGTAGAAGTCGGGTGATGTCCTGTCACCTGCGAGACATAGGTGGATACCAGGAGCACGGTTGGCTATATTTGCTATCGTGGAACAGAACCATGGGGTAAAAGAAAATCGAAGACCGGGCGGGATGTCGATAGAGAAGCAACAAGACATGGAGGTCTTGGGTGTGGATCTATCACCGTCTGTGTCGATTAAGGACCGTACCATTGTTGGTGCTTCTGAGAAGATTGAACGCATGCCTCTCACTTAGCTGGCCGGATAACTCGTTCCGACCGCTGAAGCCGAGTAGCTCAACTCAGGCCGGGACCCGTTCTATTGTGCGCTCCTTCTGGGGGACGATCAGACTGAGCCCAAGGGTAGGCTAGGCCTGAACATCCTGGCATCTAGGTGTCCCTAGATTGTGTGGCGCTGGTATGGACCCACGAAATGTGGACTTGAGTTGTACCAAAGGTGACCTAAGGTTGCCTTCGCGCTGGTATGCCTAGGGTTTGTGTTAGGAATAAATTCCCAGCTGGTTGAAATCGATTTCAAATCGCCGTCTCTCCTGGATAGTGAGAAACTTGGCTAGTCCCAACATCGTAGTAACTGTGTTATGGAACATGATGGTTCGAATGAATATGGAGGTACAATACCTGCTATGGTTACTATTGTATGCTTTTAAATGATATACCACATGTTTGGCACAGGATAGTTGCTAATCTAGAAATGGATAGTTATAATTAACTTGTTAAAGGAATCCGAATTGTATGACTAAGTTAATTGCCTTTATGCAAAATGTTGTCAATGCTATCTCCACTTATACAGCCTTGCATAATCCTTGGAGTCATTTTATTTCTGGTTTATGACGGGTAAGTCTAGCTGAGTACCTTCTCGTACTCAGGGTTTTATTTCCCATTGTTGCAGATGGCACTGTGTATCATGGTTATTGCAAGGGTTGCTTCTATCCCGCCGTGGATGAGGAGTAAGCCTTGGGCAAGCTTCTTTATTAATCCCTATCTTTGCTTTTGTGGACCATGATCCTACTTGGCACTGTATCAAACTATGTTGGAAACTTTATTTTCGAACTTATTTGCTTCCGCTTTATCTATCAAACTCGGTTTGTAATAACTTTGATTCGTACTCTAATGATGAAATGTATCTGTGAACTTTATGTAATATGTGGCATGCATGTTGAATCATGTACGATCTTGGTTGTTGTAAATCATTTATCGAGACCCAGTCGTGGTACTTGACGGACTACCGGGTTATATGGGTTCAAGTATGACAGTGCGACCGCTTGGGGGCTGCCATCGTACTTGTACTCTTATAAATTGGTCAGTTCTAGCGATAGCTGGTATCAAAGCAAGATTCAACGTTAATTGTCACATGTGTATTTAAAACAAAAGTTTTTGTTTCCAAAAACCCTTCTCTAGCAACTAATAGTTATATAATAGGTATTTGAAATCTAAAGTGTGCCAATGATCACTTTCCTTACTGCCCAAATTAAGGACTATTAGGTGGCTATTTAAGTACTAACATGGGGGTTTTTACTTCGTCGTCCATACGGCGTGCTATTGTATGGATGCCACTCCCTTGAGTGGTAATGTATGGATCAATTGCCTCTACGCCAAGGTAAGATGATAAGTGACATGACCTGCAAGATGTGAGCGTGCGGTCGGGGAGAGATAGTTTTGGTACGGCTATGTATGCATGCTTGCATGTGTATATGGTACGTATTTAATTGTGGGTTTAAATTATTGTCGAGTAGATTGATACGGAAGTATATGTATGGGTATACATATATGGAAGTATTTACAATTACATTCTGCATATTTCATTATGGGTTTAGGGCTGAAATGAAATCTTATATAGGTACACTAACAACGACACGTATAGATCGGCTAGTTATGTTATACATGAGAGAACGTATGTATGCCATCGTGTCTACCATTAGAAATAAATGTTTTCCTAAGTTTGTGAGGACGTATGGAACGTGCATGCATCATGATAATAAATAATTACATTGTTCCTCCCCTTATAAATTTCTTATTCGAATATGTAACTCTTCTCCATTATGGCCTAGTCTCTCACCAAGTGATACATGTTAATGGTGCAGATGGCACGCACAAAGCAGACCGCTCACAAGTCCACCGGAGGCAGAGCTCCCCACCGTCAGCTTGCTCCATGTACCCATCAACGCCACACGTTTCTTGGAGAGTTTGGGATGCCTACACTCTTGTGGAGAGTGCTCAGCTATGTAGGCTATCCTAATGGAATGGAGCCCCGCTACTTCTAGGCGAATGAGTAGTTGGGGGAGGGTCTCTTGGTTACTATGGAGGCCGTTGTTCGTCCCCGAGGTGATGGTTTTGAGTGGACATGTTGGTGTTATGAGTCAACAGGGCAGGACTGCTGAAGAAGCAGCTGACAGGGTAGCCTTTGGGATACTGAGGGATATCATGGATCATTTTCCTCAGGAGCTGGCAGCCGCTTTGGTTGTAGTCTTTCCGAGGGGCAACCCCTCCACTAACTCATGGCAGCAGGCAAGAGGAAGATCTTTGGAGATTGGTGTAGCAAAAGGGCAGAACAGTGATAACCCTACCATGAGCGCCATGTTCGCAGTGATGAAGGTGTTAGATGGAGTAGAAGGTAGCCTAAGACGTGTGTTTGGTGCTCTTGGTCATGCCCATAAGGACAGACATCAGTTTCAGAGGGAGCACGACACCGAGATTGAGAGGCTCAATGCAGAGATGGCTCAGTTAACTCACCTAGAGGAATGTAGCCTGGTCTACAGAAGATGTTCTGAGAGCTCGACTAGTTTGAGCTGGAGCTAGTAGCTGGCCAATGCGGAAGAGTACAACTGACAACCTACATGAGGAGGTTCATCAGCTGAATAACCAGCTCCACCCTTACATTCTGCCTGGAGCCACTAGAGATGGATCTAGAGGAGGACTGAGGAAGAGGTAGAAGTGGAGCCTGAAGGAGGAGAGGATCCTATCTCTGACCTTGATAGTGATCATGATGAGGATTAGATCACTTAGTACTTAGTGGAAGGGCTAATGTATCACCTTTATTCATGTAATGGACCTATAGTTCGAATTTGGTATTGGTAATCCAACTATCATGTAATATTGTTAATCACACTGACTATCGCACGTTTGGTTAAACATCAATGCAATTCCAGTCTTTTGTTGGTGATCACGATTTAAATTTGCATGCGTTATGAGTGCGAATAAGTGGTCAAATTGGGGATGTCATGTTGCGAGAATGAATTGTTATGCCTCTGTTTTTATTGTGAATTTGAGAATTTTCTCTAGTAATTTCAGTTTGGCATGATTATGATTCATCTGCAATCTCTTGACATCAACCAATAATCGCTTATTGTTGCAACTTCGCAGATGATGCGCACCCGTGTCGGAGCTAGGTGGCAGCTAGGATGGCAATAATGATGACTTACCACCACCACCGCTGCCGTCCGCTCAGGAGTTCTTTACCCTAGTTCTTGGGGAGCCAAAGGACAATGGAAGAAGCTTTGCGCCTCATCCGGCAAAACACCGCTCAGTGGCCACCCACATCAACCAGGGGCTAAGCCAAATCAGCACAGTATATTCAAGGAATTTCTAGATACGAAGCCTCCAATCTTCAAGGTGGCTGAGGAACCACTACAGGCTGACGAGTGGCTCAACACCATTGAGCAAAAATTTTGTCTGCTGAGGGTCACAGAGCATCTAAAAGTTGAGTATACTTCTCATCAGCTGCAAGGACCAGCAGGGATCTGGTGGACACATTTCTTGTCGTCTCTGCCTGCTAATGCACGAGTGACCTGGGAACAGTTCAAACTAGCTTTTAGGGGACATCATATTCCCCCGGGCCTAATGCGCATGAAAGCGGCTGAATTTATGAGGCTCACTCAAGGAACGAAAGACCCTCACTAGAATATATGCACGCATTCAACAACCTGTCCAGATATGCTCTAGGTTTTGTGGATACCGAGGAGAAAAAGATAGAGAGTTTCAAGCGGGGTCTAGGTACCAAACTGATGAAGACCATGGCCAATTCTAGGTATGCCACGTACAATGAGTTTATTAGTGATCTTGGTTCAAGTATGACAGTGCGACTGCTTGGGGGCTGCCATCATACTTGATGGACTACCGGGTTTATATGGGTTCAAGTATAACAATGCAACCGCTTGCGCGCTGCCATTGTACTTGTACTCTTATAAATTGGTCGGTTCTACGACAGTGCTCTCTACCCCATGATCGATCTCAAGCGCCTAGGAGGCTAGATACCCGAAGGAGGTAGATCTAGACAAGGCCGAGGGGCTATGGATGACCCAGCTGGACTTGTTGGTGAAAATAATTGGCGATATTAACCTATGTGGAGGTGCGACACCACCCGTACAAGGAACACTATCAACAAGTCAGCTGGGAGCACCATCATCTTCAAGCTAGCTGGCGAAGCCTGTGGTCTCAACTAGCTAGACATTGGCGGGGCCATCTTCTTTAGCTCGATCAATGTCAGAGTCCTCAAGACCCGAGCACAATGTCAGGCCCAGCGAGCAGCAGGCGCCGCGTGCCCCGACCAGCCAATAGTGTAGGCTATAGCTGTAGAAGAAGATGTAGTTGGGTTATTGTAAACTTGGACCTTTTTAGGCAAGCTTGTAATAACGTAATTGTATATCAACATAAGCTTGTTTGTGTTTGTAGAAAATATGTTTAAGCTTGGATATCGTGTTGATGTAATTAAGTTAGAACGTGTTGTCGTTCTGTTTAGTTGTACCAGTTTAGACGACACGTCATCCTAAAAGGTTTGTATGACCCTGGTTTGTCTTGCAGTCTAAGTGTGAGGTGCGTAGCTTGTGCACACATAGAAACACACAAGTCAAGCCAGAGAGCACCTGCCGATCACTCATAGCGTAGAGAGCAGATCCCATGCACGTGTTGGGAGGAACAAGAGACAGGGCCTGCTCTAAGAACCCAAAAAGGAATGGTGGTTAGTTTTAACTGGTAGAGTTAGAATAACAATAGACTTCGAAGTGACACATTAGAGTGGTCGGAGAAATCATAATAGCTTTATTGAAATAAACCGAAAGTACAAGAGGGGTACATATCTTAGTAGCTAAGCATAAAAACGCCTAAGCTTGTCGATGTGCTAGGAATTGGGTACGTCTGTGCCGTCTAGGTGAGCTAACCTATAAGATGTAGGGTGTGTAACCTCCTTGATCATGAAGGGTCCTTCCCATGGGGTTGTGAGTTTGTGGATATCAGCCTGATTCGTCTTCCACTTTAGAACTAGGTCCCCGACCACGAAGAACCGCTCCTTGACGTTCTTATTGTAGTACCTATGCAAAACAGCAAGGTATTTGGCTGTACGTACACAAGAATCGAGCCGCTTCTCTTCTGCACTATTCACTTCTAGCTCCCACACTTCATTGGCCTTGTCTTCAGTCAAAGTTCTCTACCCAGTGCTGATCTAAAGGCTATATCTGCTAGGAGCACTGCCTTAGCGCCATAAACCATAAAGTATGGTGATACGCCGGTATTGCGACTGGGCTGGGTTCTGAGACCCTAGACCATGGCTAGGTAACTCTTTGAGCCATCTTCCAAGAGCTTTGTCGTTCTCTCTATACATCCTCTTCTTAAGTGTGTCCTAGGATCATACCATTTGCCTACTCGAACCTATCCATTAGCTCTAGGGTGTGCCACCGAGATGTATTTTACTACTATGCTCCTTTCATCGCAGAAGTTCCAAAAAGCGTTCCTAGTGAACTGAGTACCCAGATCAGTGATGATGCTATTGGTATGCCAAAGTGGTGGATGACCTGGTCGAGGAACGCGATAGCCTTTTCTGAAGATGCATTGACCAGGGGCATGTACTCTATCCACTTGGAGAATTTATCGATCAGCACAGAGATGCATGTAAATTTCCCAGGGGACGGTTTGAAAGGCCCGATCATATCTAGTCCCCAGCATGCGAAGGGCCAAGAGGCTAGGTATAGTCTGAATCTCGTGTGCTAGTATGTGGATTCTCTTGGCGAAAAACTGACAACCTTCACAATGGCGGACTAGCTTCTCTACATTGGCTACGGCTGACTGGCCAATAGAACCCTGCTCGGAAAGCCTTGCCGACCAGCAGTTCTCGAGGCTGCATGGTTGTCCGCAGGAGCCTAGAGTGGATTTTGTGTAGGCGATGTTCACCATCCTCCTGGGTTATACACTTCATCAAGATTTCCTCCTTCGCATTCTTACACCACAATTTGCCATCAACGAGCTAGATACTGTTTACTGCAACACATCAGGTGTTTGTTTTCTATCTGATCAGGTGTAACCGCTACCATCTATCAGGTACTTGATGAAAGGTACTCTCTAGTCGGGCTCCTTAGTGGTTGGAGGTGGTTTGGTGGTGTTTGACGCCAGGAACCGTAGCCACCAATGGCTGGTCTAGAGGCTTGTCGATCGTGGGATCTTCTTCTTTGATGGAGGGTGTGAGCAGGTCTTGAACAAATATGCCATGTGGGACTTTGGACTTGGGATGATCCTAACTTTGACAGCGCATCTGCTGCTTGATTTTTGTACTGGACCACATGTGTGTACTCGATGCCATAGAACTTGCCTTCTAGCTTTCTGAGCAGCTTTGCAGTATGCGTTCATCTTTTCAATGGTCGTATCCCAGTCCTTGTTGAGTTGGTTGATGACCAGAGCTGAGTCTCCATAGACATAGAGATGCTTGACACTGAGCTCGACCACAATGCACAGACCATGTAGGCATGTTTCATACTCGGCGGCATTATTAGACACCGGGAAATAAATCTTGAGAACATATCGGAGCTGCTCCTTGGATGGTGATACGAAAAGGACTCCTGCTCCTATGCCATCGATGTTGAGAGAGCCATCGAAGTACATCTTCCAATACTCGCGCAGGGCCCCTGAGAGGTAGGTGTGCTTAAGTCTATCCACTCAACTGATGAAATCAATAAGTGCCTGAGACTTGATTGTAGTACGGCTTGCAAATTCCAAGGAGAAAGGGCATAGCTCCATTGCCCATTTGACAATGCACCCATTTGCAACCTTGTTGCGAATGATGTCTCCTAGAGGGTACTCGGTCATGACCACCACACTGATATCCATCGAAGTAGTGTTTCAACTTTCGGGATGTAATTAGTATTGGCGTAGATCAGTTTCTGAATCTATGGGTACCTGGTCTTGGATTCACTGAGCACCTCACTGATGAAATAAATTGGTCGATGTACCTTGTAGATGTGGTCGGGCTCATCGCGCTCGACCACCATAGCATTGGAGACCACTCGATTAGTTGCCACAATGTAAAGCAGGAGGGTTTCGTCTTCTATAGGAGCAGTGAGGACCGGAGGTGATGTAAGGAATTGTTTCAACTATGTAAAGGCAGCGTCTACTTCTTTCGACTACTCAAACTTCTTAGATGCTTTGAGTAGCTAGAAAAATGGTAGTCCTTTTTTGCACCTAATCTAGATATGAAACGACTGAGGGTAGCCATGCATTCAGTAAGCTTCCGACATCCTTCACCTTTTTGGTCGACTTCATGTCCAAGATAGCTTTTACTTTCTCTAGGTTAGGGCATATGCCATCGTGACTGACTGACGTTGCCTAGCAGTATACCAGATGGAACACCAAAGATGCACTTCTTTGGGTTTAATTTCCATTGGAATGTGTTAAGGGCTACAAAGGTACGTTCTAGGTTGTCGACAAGGGTGTATGCTTCCTTGGTTTTAACAACTATGTCGTCAACATAAGCCTCGATGAGGTCGTCTTTTATCTTGTCTTTGAGGTAGGCCTGTATGGCGCGTTGGTAGGTAGCCCAGCGTTCTTGAGCCCCAATGACATGGTCGTGTAGCAATAGGCGCCAAAGGGCGTGATGAAGAATGTCTTAATCTGGTCATCCTTTTTGAGAGCGATCTGATGATAACCAGAGTAGCAATCGAGAAAGGAAAGCAGCTTGCAACCAGGTAGTTGAATCTACGACCTCGCCTATGCAAGGTAAGCTGAAGGGGTCTTTAGGGCAGTGTTTGTTGAGATCAGTGTAATCAATGCCCATTCTCCATTCCTTATTCTTTTTTAGTACAAGAACCGGGTTGGCTAACCACTCCAGATGATACACTTCTTTGATAAATCCGGCTGCTAAAAGCCATGTAACTTCTACCCTAATAGCCTCCTTTTTGTCGCGAGTGAACTATCGTAGCTTTTGCTTGATGGGTTTGGCCTTGCCTATCGACATTTAAGGAGTGCTCAATCAAGTTCTGAGGTACACCAGGCATGTCAGCGGGTTTCCATGCGAACACACTCACATTGCTCCTCAAGAACCTAACAAGCGCGTCTTCCTATTTAGGATCCAGGTTGGCCCCGATAAGGGCCATTTTGCTGGGATCACCGTCGACTAGCTGGATCTCTTTGTGCTCTTTGGACTTGATGTTCTTGCATGGGGCCTTGAGCTCTAGGATCTCTAGGTGGTTGGCTGGGGTCTGCTTGGCGTCGAGCATGGTCTCGGCCATGCGAATAGAAACGTCGTGAGCCTCTACTATTTTGAAGCTATCATCCTCGTAGGTGTAAGCTGTGTATACATTGCCCCTAAGAGTTAGAACCCCCTTCTTAGTAGGCATCTTGAGCACCAAATACCTATAGTGAGGTATGGCCATGAACTTGGTGAGCGCTGGTCGGCCAAGGATAGCATGGTAGGTGCCTTCGAAGTCAGGTGACCACAAAGTTGACGTAGTCGGTGTGGAAGTGGTCTGGGGTACCAAATTGCATAGGTAGCATGATCTGCCCGAGAGGTGTGGAGCTCTATCCGAGGAGAACACCCTAGAACTGTGCCTCATATGGCTTGAGATCAGCCTAAGTTATCTTCAGGCTAGGCAAACTATTCTTGAACAGTATATCGATGGAACTGCCGCCATCAATCAGCACTCTATCGAACTAAACCTTGTTGATACAAGGATCGAGAACTAGAGGAAAATGCCCTAGGCTTAGGTATTGGAGCCCATTGGTCCTTTCTGCTGAAGGAGATCTTGCGGTGAGACCAAGGAGGAAGCCACAGATCGGCGATGAGGTTGTCGGCATTGGCCATGTTCAAGCAAGCACGGGCAAGCAGCTTGCACTCTCATTTGGTCTCGATGGACACTCTACCCCCAATGATGGTGTGGATGCGGTCAGTTGGCTTGACATACTTGTGATGAGGATCTACGTCTTTATCATCGTTGTCCTCGTTACGCTGCTCCCCTGCGTCATTAGGCTTGTTGAATTTATCTAGAGCCTATTGGCGCGTGTAGATGGATTTGAGAACACGATAATTCTCCATGGTATGGTTTGACTTGGGATGGAGCTAGGCAAGGTCCTTTCAATGCTTTGGCGTAGTCTTCTTCGTAGTTACGATGTCCTGCCACCTTTTTTAATGATGTTGACTTTGCCATCATCTTCCCGAGCACGCTTGCCCCTATAATCGTCACGGTGATTATGCCGCTGATTACACTGGTCGTGGTGGTCGCGGGAATCGTTGCGCTGGTTGCGGTGATCAAAATTGTCGTTCCGACCATGGTTGCCATGGTAGTCATCGTGGTGTGGGGGTGGTCAGAGCGTGGAACCCTTGTTGCCTCTTCGATGATTATCTTTTTAGCATCATCGACGTCCACATATTTTTTAGTAGTAGCTAGGAGCGCTATGACCGATTCAGGTCTTTTGTGAAGGAGCTTGTCCCTTAGGGCATCGTGAAAGTGGAGACCAGTGATGAAAACTTCGATTGCCTCGTTGTCGAAGATTGATGGGATCTTGATGCGCATCTTCCGAGAAGCGTCGGACATACTTGCGCAGTGGCTCATCTTTGCGATCTTGAATCCGCTGCAGATCATATTTGTTGCCGGGTTGTTCGCAAGTAGCAATGAAGTTGTCGATGAATGCTTGCTTGAGCTCTTGCCAAGAATCAAAGTAGTTTGCTGGCAAGCTGACCAGCCATTGGTGGCCTGCATGGCCAACGGCGACTAGGAAGTAATTAGACATGACGTGCTCGTCAGCCATGGCTGATCTGCATGCTGGTTTCATAGAGCGTGACCCATAACTCAGGGTTCTCCTTGCCATCGTACTTCTAGAGTTTTTTGAGCTTGAAGTTTTTTGGCCACATGACTTGGCGAAGGTGAGGAGTAAACTGCTTCAAACCTGGAGGGCCATGGGTAGTATCATATTCCATATGGTGATAGCTTTCGTGGGATGCACGATCGTTGGCTCTTTGGTTAATGCAATCGCGTAGATCACGTTCTCCTGAGGGAATGGCGGAGATCGTTATTGCCATCATGGCGATCCCGATTGCCACCCTGGTTGACCCTGCGACCGTGGTTATCACAGCGATTATCGTGGTTGTCTCATCCATTATCATCCCAGTTGTTGCGGCGGTTGTCGTCCCAGTAGTCGCGACTGGTTGTCATTCCGACCACCATCATGACCACCAGTTTCTGCCTTGATGGTTGTCTGGTGGGTCGTTGTTGCGTAAGCCACTGTTAGTTGGATGGCTGTCGGCGACATGAGTACTAGCGACTATGGCTTGATTCGACTGAGACTAGATGGAGCCTAGGCTTGGTTTGCAATCTCTACGGTCTAGGGCTATAGCAGCCGTCAGGTAGGCTTATACATCATCACGAATTGCTTGGATTTCTAGGGGTATTGGGTAGTCGTTGCATTGTCGCCATAGCAATAGCTATGTTGGTGCTTGGAGTCCTGAAGACCTGCTTTTCCCCTACCCTATCAAAGGCATTGTTGAGATCGCGTGGCTAGAACCTTATGCAGTCATGCCTCCTCTTCTGCCTCGGCTTTGGCTTTTCTACGATTAAACCAGGTCAATATTGCATGCTTCGCGTGCTAGCCTTTCTTGTTCTATTTTGCCAACTGCCAGTGGTTCGTCATTACTGATGACATTGATCAAGTCTCCTCGCCTTGGTGGGAAGGATGGGAATCATGGGAACCCCAGGGAGTGGTCTAGGATATCTAGATCGTATTCAACTTCTACATTGTCACGATGCTGGAGCTCAGTGTGGACGGAGCCATTAGATGCGATGCCAGATCAGGAGCTTGAGCCACCCTCTTGAACTATGTGGACCGATCCTTCTTGATACTCCTCAATCCGAACCATGTTGATGAAGTTGCGTGGCTTTGGCCGAGGTCGATGTATAAAACACAGATCCAAGTAGCGTTGTATATTGTACGCGTAGTTGGAAGCAGTGTTTCGTAGGCCATAGGGCTGAGCCTAGTAATTCTCCATCAAGGCTTCGCACTCGGAGAGCCAGAGACCTGTTGTGGGGGCTGGTCGACAACGAATGGAGCGCCCTTCAGGAGTAGAGGTGACCATGAGATCTATACCGAGTCGTGCAGGGCGACTGGCCTGAGCTGGTTGGGTAGATCTATTGTGGGTAGTGGTTACCTACTCGGTAGGTTGATTTTGAATAGAATCTACCAGAGCTAGGGTTTCAGCAAGCTTGGTGCCGACCTGATCGATGGAGTCGAGCAGGTCAGTATTGTCGATCTGCCTCCCTTTGTAGTGAGGAAGCAAACGATGGGTTATCGGCGTGGCTAAAGACGATGCTGGTGTGGCTGGAGCCAGATCCAACATGGTCGGAGCCATAGCTGATGCTCGCGAAGCAGTGGTCAACGCAGATTGGATGTGCGCCTCCTCCATGGTCATGGTGATGAAGTTGTTAAAGCCAGTGGTCCAGGTGATCTGGCCGATGGTGAACATGAGGTTGTTCGGTGTAGCCATGGAACCAGGGATGATGACCATCTTGTCCGTCTGGGGAGCAGTACACACACCCCCTACCTGGCACGCCACTATTGATGAAATATGGTCGGCAGTCTACCTAGGGGTATGCCCAAGGTAGTAGATTATCGGCAGACAGGTGCACAAGCTACGAACGAGATGGTGACGCAAGACAAACACGAGGTTTTATCTAGGTTCAGCCGCCATGAAGGCGTAATACCTATGTCATGCGTCTGATTATATTGCTGTATGTCAATGAGATGATTTTTGAGAGGGGTCCCCTGCCCACCTTATATAGTCTCGGGGCAGGGTTACAGATCTAGAAACTAATCCCAACCAGTTACAATTGCCATAGGTGGCCGGATAAGGAATCCTATTCTAACCGACTAGGATCTTGCTTGATCTCCAAATCTGCCTTGATTCCTTGCGTGGGACTCCGAGCAGATCGGCCGGGCCGCGCTGTCGTCTTCTAGTGGGCCAGATCCCCTGGTTCGGGCTGGCCCAAGCCTAGCCATAAGGGTATAGGGGTTAATACCACCATAGAGACCCTTCATGTTTGATGCTCACTAGTCAAAGTCTCTAGAGTTCGTTTCACTTAGCACCAAGTGCTTCTAGGAGGATCGCAACCATCTCTTGATCCTTGTCTCCAAACTTTTTAAGAGGATGGTTGTCGATGCTTTTGTTTACCACAAATACTACAAATCTTGTTGTTGCACCGTGACACTAACCTTGTAGGTTGAGCGATAATGTTTTATGCTTGGTGGTAAAGTTGGGAACTATATCGCCATTGATAGCTATAAGATGAAGTTCCTGTGGTCAAGCTTAAGACCATAAATTAAGCACTACCAGGTGGTACCCTAGTTTATCATAAAAAATATATAATAAAAAAACAATTTTTCTTATTAATAAATGCAAGAACATGTTGTCAAGTTAGTATGCACTTTTGGGTATTATTGGTTGTTAACCCTTTCAGGTAAAAGATCAAGAAGAACATGGGACATACAATGCATGAGAACATGGGAGCGACATCAGTTGTACACCTTGATGTTCTTTGGTGATGGAACGCACTCAAAAGGAGACCCCTAACATTGCACACTTGACTTTTAACACAAAAGTCTAAGTGTGGGGGAGGATGGTGAGAGTCCCAAGTTCCATACACACCAAAGACAATCCTGCTTAAAAAAGGGAGAGATGCTGATGTTGGCTCTACCTTGCTATAAAAAAGTAATATAAAAATGATGATGATAAAAAAATAAGAGTTAGAAAAAAAGAGAGGAAAATATATATATTTGATAAAAAAAGAAAAAGAAGAAGAGGAAGAAGAAGAGAGAGAAGGAGGATTCTCCTCTTCCATACCTTTGCTACCACTAAGGCCCATGGTCCATATACATTAGACTATGTGTGGCCTAGCCTTGTGGCTCGCCTGAGTTGGAACACATGCAATCAATGCAATCAAGACACCACAGCAGTAGGCTCAAAGCTTCCATCCACATGCTAGCAGTAAATAAAACTCAGGTATGCAAAGGTAAATAAAAGTTCACCAACTCCTTCACTCATTTTTATCTCCATATGACTTGATCACGCAAAAAATCCATAGTCCCTTTGTTTTTGTCATATGCTCTAGTTTGGGTGTATTCGATATCAATACAAACATAGGCATTTTAAATTAAGCATGGTGCTTAGGTTAAAATAGCCTTCTTTAATCAAAATTTAACATTGTTTTGAATATTGGTTAATGAACTTTGTGTTATTATTTTCATGAACAATGGAAGTAATCTAAAATGGGGATGAATCAAGGCTAGAATTACTTTTGCAAAATTCATTTTAGCCATGCTTCAGTTAAGCAAAAAAATATAAAAAGAGTTGGGTGAACAAGTTTTTTATAATAAAATAAATAAATAAAATATAATAATGATAATAAAAATAATAAGATGATTTTGGCTCCCCGGTGTTCAAACCGATAGAGCCCTTGTTTTGTTTCCACCTTTGTTTCTTTTTGTTTGAATAAAACATGTACAATAATAAGTGTGGGGGAGATCTCTCAAGCAAAACTAACACACATTCGAGATTTCCCACCTACACATTGCACAAACATCAGATGATTCATCATGCAGAAGGACAAGACATATAGCTTTAGAAAGGATTAGCTAAACCTTTGGTTTAGCCAAACCACATCTGAACCCCTTAACTCCTTCCTCTACAATGATGGTTTGTGCAACAAATCCCTCGACTCTCCTAAATTTTGAAGTTTAAAACATTGAACAAATTAAAAATGCAAAACAAATGTCGCTCCACCTCCATGAAAATTTATAAACCATGCTTCATTCAATTTCCAAAAGTGACATGTTCATAACATCTTTAAGATAGATGCTTGCATAAAGTTTGTTCCATATACATACACTTATGCTTGTGGGAAATATTCTAATAGGACAATCATGTTGACTAAGTTGTTGTGAGGTGTGATATAGTTCTGACATAGAAATCCTACCATTTCTATTCAAAGTACTTGGAGAATTTGTTTTGATAAAAAAATGTTATAAAGCCATAGTATCACATACTCCTCAATTAGTGAGCAATTTCCTACCAAAGCCAAATATGACATCTTGCAAGTTTTAAGCCTTCCACATACGCTGCTTGTTATTGTATTGACTTTGGTCAAGTCTTGTTAACCCTTGTGAGAGATTTATTATGCTCCCAAGATTAAGATCACGTACACCAACATATATATGCTGCTCCTACACTGGGATTATGCAAAAACTTGCTTCCATCCACCAAAAATTCTACACCTACACTAGGAGTAGGAAAAATATGTTTGTAGGCAAATACTCCATGTTCTAAAAGATAGTGATCTCTCTCTAAATATGTGGTTTAGAAGTTAGAAGAAGAGACATAGGCTATGCAAAGAAGCTTTAAAAAATATGGACACATGAAGGTCCGAGAAAAAGAAAAAATATGGACACATGAAGGTCCAAGTATAGAAAAAAGAAAAAAATATGAGCACATGAAGGCTCATGTATTGAAAAAAGAGGAAGAAAGATAGCCATGTTTCAAAATAATAAGTTATAGAAAGAGATCATATCAACAAAAGTGTAACACCTCTAGTGTTTTAAACCCTAAAAGATGCCATGTCATCATATGCATTGCACATCATTTTGAGTTAGTGAAAACTTTAATATGCATTCACTAAAACAAGTTTATTGTATGATTATATGTGTTGACTTGTATGGATGAATCAAGTTCAAAACTTTAGCATTGAATTGGAATTTCCGAAAACCCTAATTTCCAACATTTAATATTACCCTGGAAAACCTAATTCAAAATCTAAGCACATTTTGGGGTTGAGCCTAAAAGGAAAAGTGTAGAGTTTGTCAAGGTGTACAAAGTTAGTTTTTGGAGTTTTCAAAGTTGTTATATAAAATTTGAAGTAATTTGAAAAGGCGATAAGTTCTCAAAGTGTCCCCTTTTGATTTCAAACTTGCATTTTCAAATGTAGAAAGAATTTCGGTATGGTTGTTAAAGAAAAGTTGTAGAACTTTGAATTTGGAACAACTTTTATTTTTGGAGATTTTTGAGTTACCATACAAATTTGGGAGTAACTTGGGAATTAAAGCGAGTGGCAATTCGGTAATTAGTTGGAACAGTGGAAGCAGGCACACTCTCGCCGTCGGTGAGCTTCCACCGGCTTCTACGCGTGCCCGCAGATGCTACCTTCAGCTTTGACATGTCCGCGTCATCATGGCATGTCAAGCGCACCTTAACCGCCGCTCTTCGCTCGCTAATATGACTAGGAGTGCTCTCCCGTCATTCTTTCTCCTTCCTCTGCTTTTCTCGTCACCACCGCCATTGCTCCGTCGAGTTCGTGCCATCACCATAGTGTCCACCCAGTCGCAGCAAGGCTAGTCATAGCTCCGTCTACTCCTTGCAAACCCAGCCGACCAGTCCTTGGCATCTGACTCGACCAGGGGATGCCACGCGTTGCCTTTCTTCCTCACGACCGGAAGCATCACCGTCGAGTGCGCGTCACCGTGGCCAGCACTCTATGATGCGTCCTTGCTCTTGCTCAGTGCAGTTCCAACTTCGCCATGTTGCCGTGATGCTTTGTGCCTTGTTGATTGATCCTTTTGTCCACCACAGGCACCGGAACACCGCCGTCGACGACAGCCTACACTGCCGTGTTTGCTGTGATCGACGACCCGCTCCTTCGTTGCTCCTCCAGTCCATCTTTTAGCTTGAGCGTGTTTGGGGTGAGCTCTTGAGTCTTCCCGAGCCTTGTGTTTAACCACTACTAGCCTCCCTTCACTGGCGTACCACAGCCACACCGTCGTGGCCGCCATGGCTGGCGTCGTGCTCGGACCAAGCCGTAATTGGTCTAGCTAGTGCCACCAATCGATGTGCTGTGATGTGGAGAACGTGGTAGTACCTTGGCCATCGTCGGAGTTCTCACCGTCGGCGAGAAATCGTCGGTCAGCGAGTTTCGCCGCCGTGGTCAGCGTAGGAGAACGGTGCTGACATGTGGGACCCGATGTCAGTGGTCGTGGGTTTGAAAATGGATTTTTCTATTTTTGCAGAATGGAATGAATAGTGCTATGATTTGTTATTTTTGTGTAGAATTAAATAGAGCTCCAAAAACTATGAAAATTTTTGTGTGACCTCTCTGAGACGTAAACTATTTAGGAAAAATATTAAATGTTACTTTTCAGTAAATTTTGAATGTAATAAAAATTGCTCAATTTAATTAATAAATGGGTTTCCATGATTTTTCAAGGCTTAAATAATTATCCAAAAATTATGAAAATTGTTTTGCCACTTATTTATCATATGATGAGTCTTCACAAAAATTTTGAGCTCATTTGGAAGAAGTTGATTTATTTCATAATTTTGAATTAAATAATTAATTCATAAAAGCAAATAGTAAACCTTAATGACTTAGGTTTTGTTTGAATTTTGGATTGAGTGATGACCTTGGGTCATTAGTATAAAATGATCCTTGGTACTTAAAGTAAGTGTTTGAGTTTGTGAAAAAGTTTAGTTAGTTGTTGGTTTGCAACTGTACCGCGAAGGAAAGTTGTATTCAAGTTTTTAACTTTTGCATCCATCGTCAAGCATCATGTTTTATATCTCGCATCATATTAAACATGGCATTGTGACTATGTGTAGTGAACAAAAGTGAGAACATGGTAGTCAATCAAGTTGTTTAGGAAGTTAATCCATCTATTGAGGTCGGATTTGATAACCGTGGAACATCCCCGGAAACTGACTTTTCTGACTACCAAGGCAAGCCCCGGATGCATTTAAACCTACCTTGTGTTTTACAAATTTATATCACTTTTGCTTTTAAATATTGCATTAAGTGATTAGGAGTTGAGTGAAAACCTAATTGGTGCATTACCAACCTTGCTTTTCCATATCAACCTTGTTACCAGTTTCAATTCGAGAATGCCTACTCATGCTTAGCCATACTTAGACCGATAGAAGTTAGGTGATTACCTGTCACCATGAGATATAAATGGATTTTTGGGTATTTATGTTACCTTGAGGTATAATCATGTGGAGTAATAAATCTAGACTAGGCGGACTCAGTGTGTGAGAGCCACAAGACATGGATGTCTTGTGAGCGGGTTCTTTTTGCCTGTGTCGATTAAGAACCGTCCATTGTTAAATTACATGAGGTGAGACTTTGTAGTACTAGCCACATGCTTCGGTAAGCCTTAACTCGGCTATTCTATTATGAGAATGGCTACTCGCATACTAGGAGTGGAGAGATGGTGAGAGTAGCATGTACCCATGTGGCAATGGGCTGGATTAGTGGAGTACTGTATTCTCGGGTGGTGCGGACCCATTCTTGTTTTAGAGGATCTGAGGGTGGGTTGGTATATGTAGGTCGGGGACCTGCATATGTCGTGTGGTTGGGAATCCCTAGCTGGGTTATAATCGGTTTGAATCGTCATTACTCCTCGGTTATGGAGACTTAACTCACTATTCATCATCGTAGTTAATAAATGAAACTTGAGGAAGATTCGAGAAAGGGTTTGATATGAAGTTCATGATCTCAATATGGACATGGCAGATTCATATGTGATCTTGATGAGAGTTATATGTCAAAAGAAAGAATATTATGATAGAGCTTTTACGCAAAAGGACTTTGATTCTTGCTAAAGCCTTACCTTGAATCCCTAAGCCTGCATTCCTGAGTATTATCTTTTGTTACTTCGGTTAAGTCTTGTTGAGTACTTTTGTACTCAGGGTTCGTTAACCCTTATTGTAGGTGAGCCTCATGGGCAGGTCTGTCTTGGACCATGCTACATGATGGTTGATCAAATCGATGATGCCGAGTAAATGTGTGGCCTTTGGGCAGGGCACTTTCTTTGTGTGTTCTATTTATGTTACTAATGCTACTCCACTACTATGGTTTGTAATAATAATCGTACTTAGTTTGTGAAACAACTATTTTGTAAATTAAGTTATTGTAAGACTTCCACTATTTTACTCTAATATATATTAATGAATAAACTGTTGTAATACTGCAATAACTCTATAATGGGATCCTGCTCAAAAAATCGTGGATGATTCGGGGTTCTTCGAGGACACCTGACAGTCTTCTTAAGTTACCAGGAACATATGCATAGTCGTCAGAGGTCATTGGACAGTGATAAGTGCATGTGGGCCCTATAATTTAGGAGGTTCTGCCACAGAGTGGTATCAGCGCGACCATTACAAAGTTTTTGTAGTATTATTTTACAAAAACTTCAAAACGATTTGGGGCAAATAAATTTAATCTATTAATTTGGTCCAAATTGCTTCCGACTTATCTTAATTCATTCTCGCCATTCCTTATTTGATTAAAAAGGTTTTATATGGTGGAGTAGTAATCTTATTATACCCTATATAATAAGAACTATTATTTATGTACCTTATGAGCTTTGATGTTTAAGTTTCGCAAGGACGATTCATGCATCATGATTAATCCACTTGTTAATTACTTTCTCTCTTAGTTTGGGTTAAGTAGTATAAGTCCCATTCTTACTACTCTTTAGACTTTTCTCAGATTGTCTTACTGTTATTAAATCTTTCTTTCTACAGTATGGCTCGTACCTAGGTAACGCCCCGTAAGTCCGTTGGACCCAAAGGAGTTCATCGTCACTAGCTTGCCCCTAGGAGTGATGGTGCTAGTAGTAGCAGCTTTAGGCCTGATCCCCAGGCTGAGGTACAAAGGCTACTTGGGAATCTGAAGATTTCTTGTTAGAACAGTTTCTGGAGTTTCTTACGTCGATATAGAATAATGTTAGTTGTGTTTTGTCTTTACGAACCATGTTTTGTAAAGGGACCTTAGCTGTTTTATGGTCAGGTTTTGAATGTATTTGCTTGACACATTTCCTTTTCCATTACTTTGTCCTAGGAATTTTAAATCTCAGGACAAGATTTTTTTTAGGGGGAAAGGTTGTAACACCTCTAGTGTTTTAAACCCTAAAAGATGCCATGTCATCATATGCATTGCACATCATTTTGAGTTAGTGAAAACTTTAATATGCATTCACTAAAACAAGTTTATTGTATGATTATATGTGTTGACTTGTATGGATGAATCAAGTTCAAAACTTTAGCATTGAATTGGAATTTCCGAAAACCCTAATTTCTAGCATTTAATATTACCCTAGAAAACCTAATTCAAAATCTAAGCACATTTTGGGGTTGAGCCTAAAATGAAAAGTGTAGAGTTTGTCAAGGTGTACAAAGTTGGTTTTTGGAGTTTTCAAAGTTGTTATATAAAATTTGAAGTAATTTGAAAAGGCGATAAGTTCTTAAAGTGTCCCCTTTTGATTTTGAACATGCATTTTCAAATCTAGAAAGAATTTGGGTATGGTTGTCAAAGCAAAGTTGTAGAACTTCGAATTTGGAACAACTTTTATTTTTGGAGATTTTTGAGTTACCATACAAATTTGGGAGTAATTTGGGAATTAAAGCAAGTGGCAATTCGGTAATTAGTTGGAACAATGGAAGAAGACACACTCTCGCCGTCGGTGAGCTTCCACCAGCTTCTACGCGCGCCCGTAGGTGCCACCTTCGGTTTTGATGTGTCCGCATTGTCATGGCATGTCAAGCGCACCTTCACTGCCGCTCTTCGCTCACCATTATGACTGGGAGTGCTCTCCCATCGTTCTTTCTCCTTCCTCTACTTTTCCCGTCGCCACCGTCGTTGCTCCGTCGAGTTCACGCCGTCGCCGTAGTGTCCACCTAGTTGTAGCAAGGCCAGTCATAGCTCTATCTACTCCTTGCGAACCTAGCCAATCGGTCCTTGGCATCTGACTCTGCCGAGGAACGCCGCGCGTTGCCTTTCTTCCTCACGGCCGGCTGCATCACCGTCGAGTTCGTGTCACCGTGGCCAGCACTCTATGTTGCGTCCTTGCTCTTACTCAGCACAGTTCCAACTTTGCCATGTTGCTATGATGCTTTGTGCCTTGTTGATTGATCCTTTTGTCCATCACAGCCATCGGAACACCGCCGTCGACGACAGCCTACGCCGCCGTGTTTGCTGTGATCGATGACCCGCTCCTTTGTTGCTCCTTCGGTCCATCTTTTAGCTCGAGCATGTTTGGGGTGAGCTCCTAAGTCTTCCCGAGCCTTGTGTTTAACCACTACTAGCCTCCCTTCATCGGCGTGCCACAGCCGTGCTGTTGTGGCCGCCATGGCCGGCGTCGTGCTCAGACGAAGCCATAATTGGTCTAGCTAGTGCCACCAATCGATGCACTGTGATGTGGAGAACGTGGTAGTACCTTGGCCTTCGCCGGAGATCTCACCGTCGGTGAGAAATCGCCAGTCAGCGAGTTTCACCACCGTGGTCAGCACGGGAGAATGGTGCTGACATGTGGGACTCGATGTCAGTGGTCGTGGGTTTGAAAATGGATTTTTCTATTTTTGCATAATTGAATGAATAGTGGTATGAGTTGTTATTTTTGTGTAGAATTAACTAGAGCTCCAAAAATTATGAAATTTTTTTGTGTGACCTCTCTGAGACCTAAACTATTTAGGAAAAATATTAAATGTTACTTTTTGGTACATTTTGAATGTAATAAAAATTACTCAATTTAATTAATAAATGGGTTTCCATGATTTTTCTTGGCTTAAATAATAATCCAAAAATTGTGAAAATTGTTTTGCCACTTAGTTACAATATGATGAGTCTTCACAAAAATTTTGAGCTCATTTGGAAGAAGTTGATTTATTTCATAATGTTGAATTAAATAATTAATTCATAAAAGCAAATAGTAAACCTTAATGACTTAGGTTTTGTTTGAATTTTGGATTGAGTGATGACCTTGGGTCATTAGTATAAAATGATCCTTGGTACTTAAAGTAAGTGTTTGAGTTTGTGAAAAAGTTTAGTTAGTTGTTGGTTTACAACTGTACCGCGAAGGAAAGTTGTATTCAAGTTTTTAACTTTTGCATCCATCGTCAAGCATCATGTTTTATATCTCGCATCATATTAAACATGGCATTGTCACTATGTGTAGTGAACGAAAGCGAGAACATGGTAGTCAATCAAGTTGTTTAGGAAGTTAATCCGTCTGTTGAGGTCGGATTTGATAACTGTGGAACATCCCCATAACTTGACTTTTCCGACAACCAAGGCAAGCCCCGGATGCATTTAAACCTACCTTGTGTTTTACAAATTTATATCACTTTTGCTATTAAATACTGCATTAAGTGATTAGGAGTTGAGTGAAAACCTAATTGGTGCATTACCAACCTTGCTTTTTCATATCAACCTTGTTACCAGTTTCAATTTGGGAATGCCTACTCATGCTTAGCCATGCCTAGACGGATAGAAGTCGGGTGATTACCTATCACCCATGAGCTAGAAATGGATTTTTGGGTATTTATGTTATCTTGAGGTATAATCATGTGGAGTAATAAATCTAGACTAGGCAGACTCGGTGTGTGAGAGCCACAAGACATGGATGTCTTGTGAGTGGGTTCTTTTCGCCTGTGTCGATTAAGAACCGTCTGTTGTTGAATTGCATGAGGTGAGACTTTGTAGTACTAGCCACATGCTCTGGTAAGCCTTAACTCAGCTATTCTATTATGAGAATGGCTACTCACACACTAGGAGTGGAGAGATGGCAAGAGTAACGTGTACCCATGTGGCAATGGGCTAGATTGGTAGAGTACTGTATTCTCGGGTGGCGTGGACCTTTTCTTAGTTTTAGAGGATCTGAAGGGTGGGTTGGTATATGTAGGTCGGGGACCTGCATATGTCGTGTGGTTGGAAATCCCTAGCTGGGTTATAATCGGTTCGAATCATCGTTGCTCCTCGGTTATGGGGACTCAACTCACTGTTCATCATCAGTAGTTAATAAATGAAACTTGAGGAAGATTTGAGAAAGGGTTTGATATGAAGTTCATGATCTCAATACAGATCATGGCAGATTCATATGTGATCTTGATGAGAGTTATATGTCGAAAGAAAGAATCTTATGATAGAGCTTTTACACAAAAGGACTTTGATTCTTGCTAAAGCCTTACCTTGAATCCCTAAGCCTACATTCCTGAGTATTATCTTTTGTTACTTCGGTTAAGTCTTGTTGAGTACTTTTGTACTCAAGGTTCAGTTAACCCTTGTTGCAGGTGAGCCTCATGGGCAGGTCTATCTTGGACCGTGCTGCATGACAGTTGTTCAAATCGATGATGCCGAAGTAAATGTGTGGCCTTTGGGCAGGGCACTTTCTTTATGTGTTCTGTTTATGTTACTAATGCCACTCCACTACTATGGTTTGTAATAATAATTGTACTTAGTTTGTGAAACAACTATTTTGTAAATTAAGTTATTGTAAGACTTCCTGCTATTTTACTCTGATGTATATTAATGAATAAACTGTTGTAATACTGCAATGACTCTGTAATGGGATCCTACTTAGAAAATCATGGATGATTCGAGGTTCTTTGAGGACACCTGATAGTCTTCTTAAGTTACCGAGAACATATGCATAGTCATCAGAGGTCATTGGACAGTGACAGGTGCATGTGGGCCCTATAATTTAGTAGGTTCTGCCACAAAAAGGAGTATAGTTTTAGTTCACCTTTTTCCACACACATGCACATCTTGATCTAAGGGTATGGAACTTCTCTCCTTGGATCCTTGATTTGACTTTACAACATATGCAATACATGTATGCTATTTTCTTTATCCCTACCTTAATCTCCACATAAAACTTTTAGAAGTAGGAGAAAATGAAAGATGCCAAAACTTTGCTATGCCTTGTTAAGGAAGTATACACCATTGAGTGATTTGAGAGTGCCATTTGAGGAGTATAAAGTGAACTATGCTTTTTCTTAAGAAAAACTTTCAAAACTCCAAGTGCTAAGATGTGAAATTGGGAAGATGACTTTGTTTCAAGAACTGTTCCACTTTTCAACAACCCAAGGAAATATGTTAGCTAATGCCACATATCCCACTTGTGTAAAGAATATGTTGGAATAACTTTCTTGTATAGTTGTATATCTTGGGATGTTATGCTCGTGATTACTTTTATCCCTAAGCTTTGCTCGAGGATGAGCAAAGGGGTAAGTGTGGGGGAGTTTGTTGGTGGTCCTTAACTCCTAAAAATAACCACCAACACTCGCATAAAATGCTAGCATACAGACACCAAACTTAGATATAGGGCTTTAGAATTAGCAATTTCCATAAGTTTTGGTGTTTTACCATTTGCAGGATGGCATTTATAGAATACATAAAAAATACATTCAAAATGCGCAAAGAAATAAAGTGTAACACCATATTGCACAAAGCAACATGAGCCCAAGGGATAGTAGGCCCATTACAAGACAAATTAGGGCCTAGACAAAGAGGAGAATAAGGCCAAAACCCAAATCCAAACACCACCAATCAGCACAAAAACCACATAGGCCCACTCTAGAAGACTAAAAAAACCGCACGACAAAATTGGACTCAAGGTGGTGTTTCGTATTTCTTAACGTTTATAGAAAGAATCCACAAGCAGTACAGGAATTACAGTTGTAGCTTTCACCCAAAAGTATTCAGGGTATCGTATTTCCACAATGAATGGAGGTATTTCTTCTAGCTAATTCATCCAAGGACAACACAAGGATAGCTGATGTGGGTAGAGAAGGATTCCTATGGCTTAGGGTCTAAGGATAGGTAAACTCTAGTGTTACTTGCTTAGTTCGAGCACTAGCTTACACCTGGTCTACCAAGCGATACCGACCTATAGCTCTATGCCGTACCCAAATGTGGGGGATTACAAGGGACAAATAGGGCTGTCACCACCTACCGCCTACACCTCAAAAGGAGGGTACGAGGCAAACAAAGGTAGCCTCTAGCTAAGATACCACGTCTACTGCTATTGACTACTACTCTAGTGTCGATCAACATTGTTCTGTCTTTATTAGGAGCCCTCTACTAGAGTATCCGCCATGAGGACGGACTGATGAACCCGCAAGAAAATAAAAGTATAGCTAACTAATCAAAATACTCTTATAACCAAAGGAACCATGAACACTTACTAAGATACCCATTGAGGTATAAAGCCGGTGTTCATCGACGTGCAAGCGGGGAGACACCAACAAGTCCATCTCTTCCCTGAACTCTCCCTCACATCTCTCCCTATTTCTCTTCTAGAGCTAGCAAGGGCCAAAGCCTATGGAGTGGTGTTGCTCTTGCTCTTGCTTGGGTGCTCTTCCCTTGTGTGTTGTTATGAATGGAGGGGGGTGGCTTCTTCTTATAGTGCTCCATGGTCGGTTTGGGTGAGATAAATTAGGAAACGCCCCAAAACCGCCCCTAGGCGCATTGATGGCACTGCTAGAGGAGAGTGGGCCCAGGAGGCGGTGGTAGGGGTGTGAGTGCACCTTAGGTGTGGCCACACCTAGGTGGAGCCACCCATGACCGTCTTCCTCTAGTCGGTTGCTACATGGGCCTAGACTTCTCTTGTGTTGGTGTTCTGCGTAGATGCATCGGTTGTTTGGGCTTTTGGCATGATTCTCCTCCTATTCGGGCCTTGATTTGCTTGGCTACTAGGCCTCTTTTCTTTGGTTTGAGTCAAATTGTATTTGTGCTTTGTCTTCTTGCACATTTTTATCCCTTTTATGTGTATTTCCACAAATGCCCTCCTGCAAATGAATAAACACCAGAACTCATGGAATTCATTAGTTGTAAACCCTATCACTAAGTTTAGTGTCCATTTGAGTGGATTTTGTGTGAGTGTTGGTGGTTGGAAATAGGAGTTAAGAACCACCAACAAACTCCCTCACACTTGGCCCTTCGTTGGTCCTCGAGCAAAGTTAGAGATAAAAGTAATCATGTGCACAACAACCCAAGATATATAGCTATACATGAAAGTTATTCCAACACATTCTTTACATGGGTGGGATGTGTGGCGTTAGCTAACATGTTTCCTTGGGTTGTTGAAAAGTGGAACAGTTCTCGAAACAAAGTCATCTTCCCTCACATCTTAGCACTTGTAGTTTTGAAAGGTTTTCTTAAGAAAAGCATAGTTCACTTTATACTCCTCAAATGGCACTCTCGAATCACTCAATGGTGTATACTTCCTCACCAAGGCAAAGCAATGTTTTGCCTTCTTTTGTTTTCTTCTACTTCTACAAAGGTTTATGTGGAGCTTTAGGTAGGGATAAATAAAATAGTATACTTGTATTGCATATGTTGTAAAGTCAAATCAAGGATCCAAGGAGAGGAGTGCCAATTCTTAGATCAAGAAGTGCATGTGTGTGGAAAAAGGTGAACCAAAACTATACTCCTTTTGTAGATATGATCTCTCTCTAGTTACTTATTATTTTGAAACATGGCTATCTTTCTGTCTGTTTTCTTATTTTTTTCAATATATGAGCCTTCATGAGCTCATCATTTTTTTCTTAGACCTTCACATGTCCATTTTTTAAGTTTGTTGCATAGCCCTTGTTTCTTCTTATAAACCATATATTTAGAGAGAGATTATTATCTTTTAGTCATGGAGTATTTGCCTACAAACATTTTTTCCAACTCCTAGTGTAGGAGCAGAATTTTTGGTGGATGGAAGCATGTTTTTACGTACTCCTAGTGTAGGAGCAGCATGTATATGTGGGTGTACATGATCTTGATCTTGGGAGCATGATAAATCTCTCAACAAGGATCAATAAGACTTGACCAAACTCAACACAATAACAAGCAGCTTATGTGGAAGGCTTAGACTTGCAAGATATCATATTTGGCTTTGGTAGGAATTGCTCACCAATTGAGGAGTATGCGATACTATGGTTTTATAACATTTTTTATCAAAACAAATTCTTCAAGTACTTTGAATAGAAATGGTAGGATTTCTAAGTCAGAACTATATCACACCTCACAATAACTTAGTCAACATGATTGTCCTATTTGAATATTTTCTCACAAGCATAAGCATATGTATATGGAACAAACTTCATGCATGCTTCTATCTAAAAATGTTATGAACATGTCACTTTTGGAATTTTGAATGAAGTGTGGTTCATAAAATTGCATGGAGGTGGAGTGACATTTGTTTTGCATTTTTAATTTGTTCAATTTTAAATTTCAAAATTTTTGGAGAGTTTGTGGGTAGCGTTGCACAAACCATCGTTGAAGAGGAGCTGAGTTAGAGGTGGTTTGGATAAACCAAAAGTTCAGCCAATCCTCTCTTGAGCCATTTGTCCTATCCTTCTACATGTTGGATCAGTCGATATTTGTGCAACGTGTTGATGGGAGATCTCGAATGTGTGTTCAGTCATGCTTGAGATGTGTCCCCCACACTTATTGTTGTACCTGCTTTTATTTAACAAAGAAAAGCAAAAAGAAATAGACAAGGGCACTACTAGTTGAAACACTAGAGAGACTTAATTTTATTATAATTATTGTTACTTTTATTTTTGCAATTTATTATTACTATTACTATTATTATTATTTTATTGTATTTTATGTGTTCACTCAACTTTGTATCATTTAGCATAAATAAGGCTAAGGTAAAGTTTGCAAAAATAAACATAGCCTTGTTTTATCTCCATAGTGGATTACTACTATTGTTTATGAAAGTAATACTTAAAGTTCATTAATCAAATTTCACACCATGTCGAATTTTGATTAAATAAGACTATTTTAACCTAAGCACCATGCTTAATTTAAAAGCCTATGGATGTTCCTCGAGTGAATACATGCAAACCAGAGCATATGTCATGAACAAAGTAAACATGAACTAGCACTACTAGAAATATCCACTTTTACGACGAAAATCTTAATGATGAATCTGGACTATCATAGAAGATTGCTTTTTATGATAAATATTTACGTTTCATCATAGATTAGGGGTGACGAACCTCCAATCCTCCCTATTTATGATGAAATCAGGCATCATCACGCAAAAACATCATAGAACAGCACGGGGTTCATCACCAAAAACCTCATGTGACTATTCCTGCTCATCTATGATGATCCGCTTTAGAACTATGACAACTAGGGCTTTGTCATTGAACTAATTACACATCTGTGATGATGTTTTCGATCTATAATGAATGACACTTCATCAAAAATCTCACCATTGTCCTTTCTCCATCCGATGTGTATCTATGGGACCTGCAGTTACTCATCTATGATGCCTACAATTCATCATAAAGTCTCTTGCTCGGTCCTTTTTCCATCCGACGTGTACTTATGGGACCATTCTCCATCCGATGTGTACCTACGGGACCTGTAGTTACTCATCCAGTCACGCATGCAATTCATCATAAAAGTCTTCGCTCGGTCCTTTCTCCACCTATGCATAAAGTCAACATTGTGCCGTAGCAAATTATACTTCCAGTAAGACAAACAAAATAGGCCACTAACACCCTTCCATGTTTTGGACTTCTCAAAGTCTTTAATTGATTTTATCCTTTCCAAAAGAGATACTTTAGAATAAGAAATAGGTCTCCACCGATGCTCGTTCGGTTCCGTCAAATGAATTGGCATCATAACAAAACTCATGTCTAGTGGGTAGAAATCGTCGGATGTCCCATGAAACATTGCTTGAGGCCATGCTTCAAGCGTATTGAACTTGTTTCATCTTCACAGGACACACAACCCAACTATCGCATAATACTAGTACTATGCCAGTATCCCTGTCCCAAGGTAGTCACTCACAGTATGAAATATTGTAGCATAAAGTTGAAATCTCTCATCTTGAGATGCATCATATGTAGACATACCAGTGTCAAACAACTCATTTAGCTCATCATAAACCGGCTGCATAAATGTATGGAAGTCCTTTCTAGGGTAACCCAGAATTATTAGAGTGAGCATAAGAGAAGAAGCTTTCATGCATAACCATGGAGGAAGGTTGTATGGTACTAATACAACTAGCCAACAACTATGGGTAGAATTACACTTCCCATATGGGTTAAAACCATCTGTTGCTATTCCAAACCTCATGTTTGAAGAATCTGATGCAATATGAGGGTGCTAGGAATTAGTGATTTTCCAGACCTTTGAATCAGCAGGATGGCGCAAAGCACCATCCTTTGTACGCTCCTCATCATGCCATCTAGTTAACTTGGTTGTTTCCTTGTTTATGAAAAGCCTTTTAAGTCTAGGTTTGATTGGAAAGTAACGCATTACCTTATTTGGGGTTGCCTTTCTTCTTTCCTTTTTTGTTAATGATGTTTTATCCTGGCTTATTTTTCCATCTTGAAGCTCCACATTTTGAATAGAAGTCATCATATTTCTTGTCTTTCCGATAGAGCTGACAATTATTTGGGCACACATGAATCTTCTCATATATAAGACCAAGCTTCGCAATGGTCTTTTCGAGCCTCCATAAATGTTCTAGGTATATTTGAACCATTTGGGAGAGCTAGCTATAAAATTTGAAGTAGATCATTAATTGATTTATTGCTCCACTTGTTGGTCGACTTCACATGAAACAATAGGACTAGGAAAGAAAGTTTTGATAGCTCACATCCTTCCCATAAAGGTTCATCAGTAGCCCTAAGCAAATCATAGAAATCTTGTGTTTCCGCATCTGGTCCATCTTCAGATAAACCTGATGTGTGAGGTCCATTTGTGTGATGTTCATCAGTCTATATATCCAAAGGCTTCTTGCAAGTACTTGGCGCATATTAGTGTTTAAACTTGGACATGGTGACTCTGAATCTTTGTTAGCAGAGATATAAGATGTTGTTTCCCCATGACAAGCCCCATATAGTGTATCCATGCAGCATTCCATCACACACTAAGTGCTCATACACTAAGTGCTCACACACTAAATGTTAGGAAAAATAAATTATCATACATGTTAATTTTATATCTTATTTAATGTAAAGAACCTTTTGGACTATTTTTGTTCGTATATATGTGTCATGCTCTAGACCATCCTATCTGAACCATAGCACTTTACTTGTTCTCAAGCTCCAAGTTCAAATAACATTACAAATATGCACTTTAGTCAAATTGTTACTATTCAGTTATACTTGATTCTTATTTGTGAATTATCCTATGCTTTATTCTTATTTTCCTATTGGTGCTATATTTTATTTAGATTGTGCTACCATGGCGGTGGATAATTGAACCATAAAATCTAGAATGCGATGGGAAAGCTAAAGGACATAAACATGTGCAAAAGGGAAATGGATAGAGATGAGATATGCTTTTTTGACTTAATTGATCTGATTGAGGGTTCTAGGTACACATCAGTCGAATTATCTATACAACAAGAGAAAAGATAGCTTGGTTCTAATACAACAAGATTCTGATGTGATGGAAATGCTCAACGAGTGTGAGAGCAAAAAGACGGTTAATTTGTTTGTGATGAGGCAGAGACTGGCCACATTAGCACCTACCAAGTCCAACAAAGAACCATCCAAATCTAAACCATAAAAATAAAGGTATTAGAATGAACATATAATTTACTTTTCTATGTATATTTGATTATTCAAGGACAACTATTCCAAGTCATGTTAGTTATCAATGATTTATTTTCATCCAAGATTAGCATATCCAACCCCACTTGTGGTATGTGACTTAATAAATACAATCTTGATAGTCTAAAACAAATATCTAGTTGTTTAATAAAAGTATTACATATTGTTTATTATATTTACTATAAACACTGTGTTCATGTCCCCAACATTTGTTTAGCAGGAAGAGGAGGTACAAAGAAAAAGAAAGGATTAAATGTAATGCATACTAAAGCACTATATGCTAACGAGGTTGAGCAGCATGATGATGAGAACCAGAACACATCAGGTACAAATGTAGTTAGATCAATCTCATTCATATGGACTGCATCTTAACCAATTACTATCACTATCATTCTGTTTTTAATAGGTAATGGCGGTGAAGTACCTAGTAAATGAAAGGGGACCGTTTTAACACATGTTTGGGATCTACTTGGAGGAGATCGGATAGTAGTAAGATGTAATATGCTTGGACAACCCATTCGAAAAGAAGGTGGCCTTTTAGGACAATTTTTGGGCACCATAGCAAGAAATGGTGGTTACTTGTCCTGTTGGTGCCAAAGATTGGAGAGATGTTAAGAAAAACAATGCAAAAACCATAATTCAATTCATCCGAGGTTAGCTAAATTTTACAAGACATAATGTTTTTATAAGATTAAGTATATATATGCTTGCTATCATGTCATGAAGTTAAATTCATTCATTAGTGACTTTCTTATTTTAGACAAAGTTCTTATATCCTCATTCATGTGAGAAATGGATATTGAGATCAACTGGAAGAGATTGGAGAAAATACAAGGCAACATTAAAAAGTCACTATTTAATCCAAAGAAGAAAAAGTCAGTTTTGAACAAGCGTTGTCCAAATGATATCGATGAAGATCAATGGAAGGCCCTAGTAAAATATTGGAAGTCCAGTGAAGGACACGTAAGGCACCATTATTGACGCTATTTGGCTTTTTTTACTATAACTATCTATACCATTATTGATTTTTATATGTATAATGGTTCATTATCTATTAATTTGCTTTTCTTGTAGACCCTAAGCGAGAAGAACAAAATAAGTTGTCAAATGAACAAGACAACACACACAGCCGATACAAAGAGTTATGCTTGTTGGTCTGAGGACATGGTGAGTCATCTTCTATTTAAAAAAATTATATATGATTCTTCTTACTTTTCCTTTACTACTATTTTTTCAGAGGCAAACTGATCCTAAAAAAACAACCACAGAGAGCAAAGGTTTACCTCGCAACTCACAAGGAAAAGGGGAAAAGCGATAAATGAACCAGTGGTATGCTACATGCACATGAGAATTTTTGCAAATATAAAATTATTTCTATTTTCTAATGTTCGGATTTCTTGCTTGTAGGTTGAACTAGGAAAATCTCCTAGACACACAACCAGAGTTAGCACAAAATAGTAGTGGGAGGAGTTGCATGGGAAGGTGATGCATTACATCGGGTGTTGGGAGAAGAGAAAGCTAGACAACTGCACGGCATGGGACTGCTTCCAGTTCCTAAACAAGTTTATGGTCGAAGAACACACCATTTTAAGGACATTAATATAGTTTCACTAGATGGCTCATCATCTGATGTAGAGACTCACATGTTGGAGGAAATAAGGCAACATCAAAGAGCATTCTAGAATGCAAGACAAAGTTATTGAAGAACTAAAAAACAATCAAAGGCACCATGAGAACCAAGAAGCAACAATGGTAACAATGTACATTTTAATTTGTAACTTCACATTGAAATGTTGTGGGGGTACGACCCCAGATACCCATGGCAGACCACATGGGCTACACCCCTAGGGGCAGCCCAGCCCATAAGACAATGCCTTGCGGGGCACTGACTCTGCTCGGTGGCTCCCTGCAAGACATCTGGCAGATATCCTGAAGATACTACGAGATCTGTTAGGATATGTATGATCCCAAGATTACTATAATCAGTTATTACTTTCTGGTTATCTCTTAGATCTAACCAACTTGTAACCCTGCTCCCCTAGACTATATAAGGTGGGCAAGGACCCCCTCCAAACTCATGCAATATCATACGATAGCTAATACAAACCAACAGACCATAGGAGTAGGGTATTACGTCATACTGATGGCCTGAACCTATCTAACTTGTGTCTTTGTTGCCTTCTTGTTCTTGATCTCACGCTCCTCTGCCGATCAATCTACCTTCGTGGGATACCCCTCGGAGGACTGCCGACTGATATTCTATCGATAGTTGGCGCGCCAGGTAGGGGTTTGCATGTTGTTTCCTTAGTCAAACAAGATGGCTTTTTCCATAGGCTCTTCGTCCATCCCACAAGCCTAGCTAGATCTTCATAGTCGAATCGATCTCATGGATCATCAACACTGATGGAGTCGAAGAGCTCCTTGAGCCGATGCAGATCAATTCTGCTCTGAATCATCCCCTGCACCTATGATTGCAGATCCAATCTCAGAGCCACTTCTGAGGTCTCCTTCATCAACAACTCACCTGTCCGCTTCCTCACTACTAGAGGAGGCAGATCAACAACGATGATCTGATCGAAACCATCGATCGGGTCGGACTGAAGCTCAGCCGATTGTCTCTCCATCGCCGAACTGGCTCTGGACACTTTGGTTCAGCACCGACCACCCTCTGATCCAAATCTATCAGGAGGCTACCCTAGAAAACTCTAGGAGTTGTGGCTTTGCCCTTTGGGCTTACCAACATCGCTGCCACTTGCCAAGACATCCTTGAGGGGCAAATTCGCCGACCAAGTGGAATGCGCCCATCTACTCGCCTGACCAGATCAGCCGTCTAGCCTCTGCCAGCTATCAACATGCTACACTTAGGCCGGTGGCCCAGAGTGCCCCTCCAGACCATCCTAGAGGAAAATTCGAGCTTCGAGTCTTAGGGCTCTACGGAGACCCTTGCCAAAACCTTCTCCGAGCAACTCCTTCTTCCACCCCTTCTGGGGTGGGGCAATCTTCAATGTCATCGTCGATAGCCCTCCTCAGAATGGCGAAACCAAGGAGGAGCGCGTTGCTCGGGAGAACCAGAACATCAACCGCGCGTAGCACCGAGAAAACAAGGTAGCCATTGCGAGGGCCGAGGCTGCTTGGAATAATCGGCTCAATTCATAGGGAAGACCGCTCCTGCTCCACCGCGACCTCGACAAAGAATTTCTCCACATTGATGGCCATGATGTCTTCAAGACTCCAAGCGCCAATCTAGCAGTGGCCACCAATGAGCTCGCTCGTCTCCCACAGACGCCCGAGCTCGCCAAGGTCACCGCCATGCTTAAAGCGGCACACTGTTAGGTTAATGAGATTCGTGAGGGTCAGAGACCTTTGTGCTCTACGAGCATGATTCACCGATCAGTTGCACTGAGATCTAATCGCTACCCTAGTCAAAGTCGTTTTGCTGACCAGTCGCTACCTCTCTGGGGGGAGCCAGGGGGCCACCACGCTGAACACCATCACCAACACGACTAGGAGGTCGAACAGGATGCTCGAGTGCACCTCATCAACCTCTGAGATGTGCGATGGCGTATTATGCAATGTCGCTTCGGTCACCATGAAGATGAAGTATGTCACTGCTGTAACACCCTAGTGTTATGGTTGCACTAAAACACTTGCATCCCATGAGCATGAGCATCATCATCTCATTCATAAGCATCATATCATTATGAATGTTCATCATTTCATGTGTGTTTCTATTTGAACTGCTTGGTTTATGCTAGCAATTGTGTGTGCTCATGTGTGGTCTATGCAAATGTGTGCCAAATGTCCTCTTAAACAACTTAGCTACACTTAGAATGTCATTAGCAAAAATGTTCATGTTGACCATATTGCCTAAATTACACTTCCAAGTAATATCTTGACTTGTGTTGACCCTAGAGCTCTTATCTTTGACTATTTAAAAAGTACAACTTAGAATGTTTGCATGTCTGAGCAACCTAAAGCAAAGTTGTAGCAAATTATATAAGGAACAAAAGTTATTTTATGACCAACTCATGAAAATATGTAGAACAGTCTCAAACATGGCCCACAAGTCAGATTTGGGGTTGAATTCTACACTTAGAATTTTTCTAAGTCCAAGAGCTGAATTTCAGTTTCTTGTACCATTGTTTGGAGCCTTGTATCTCCCTAACCTGACCGAATCAGCTCAAGTGCCAATTGGAAGAGTTGTAGTTCTCACCTCAATCTCCAACTTTGTCAACTTAACCTAGAGCTAGATCGGCACCGTTTAAGAATTATTGATCGTTGAAAACTCGCTGTCAGGCTCCATCGATTTTTCACTGAATCGCGTCTACAGTGCTTCGGCCGGTCAGTCATGGCCAACCGAGCTCAGGCCGCGCGCGCCAAGTGGCGGCCGTATGCCGGCGTTGTCCAAGCAGGTCAGGCCATCGCAGGCCACGATGACGCCACGCGCCCATTGGCTCACCTATTTGCTTCGCCCGTGCCTTCTCGCCTCGTCAGTCCACGCAGAACTGAGCGTAGCGCCGCTCCGCTTTGCCGCCAAGAGCACGCCGTCGCCCAGCTCGCTCGCCATTGCGTCATTGCTCACTCCAGCTAGCCCACGACTCCATCTTCTTCCTCTGGAGCTCGTCCACCTCGCCACTGAGCCAGAGAGTCGAGGTAGAAGCCTGTTTTTCTTCTTCTCCACAGCGCTCCGCCATTGCCGCCGGAGTCGGAGTTGAGCCCGCCGTGGCCAACTACCACCGGAGCCCTCTCACTCCTTTCTCTCCCTTCCCTCAGTTTCCCTATGAACTCTAGATGCTCACGCCAAGCTTAGGTTGGACCGCCATGGCCTGAGTTGGCCGGCATACCTCGAGCAGCGCCGCCGCAACTGCCATTGCCACCGGCGACCTCCTCCGCTGTAGCTAGGGGGTCCGTTTTCTACTCCCATCGGTGCGGGACAACGTGCTGAGCACGTTGGTGCCACCCCCTTCACCGGACTCCTCGCCGTCATCGAGCGATGGCCGGTCAACGACCTCCCCTGCTTCGTCTACGACTGGCCGGTGGGTCCATTGACCCCGCGGGCCCCGCCTGTCAATGGCTCATAGAGTTTTAGACTTGATTTTAAATGCAGATTTGTTATGCTATTTTGTGAATTTTGCATCTCCACAGTGGTAGATCCAAATGGAGTGAGGCAAATTTTGGTAGAATCACAGTAAAGTGTAGTATTTAAGAAAAATAGGACATGAGCACATGATGTAGAAATTTTGGATGAATTAAATAGGAACTTAAAATGTGTTTTTAAATGCATGCAAAGTTGTTTAAATTATATCTTGAGTTTCTGTGATCCAAAAATTATGAAATTTTGTGGGTAAGCTACTCTTGCTTAGTAGAAGCTCTGGTAAAAATTTGAGAGTCATTGCATGTATGGTTTTTGAGTTATAGATTTTTCTTTTATCATTGGTTGATACTTGTGTGATTTTTTGTAAATTTTCTAGGAATCCTATGACCCTGAAATTTGGTGGGTAGCATCCTAGTACCTTAAGTATGCTAGGAAAAATATGAAATCTATTGCTTGACACTTTTCACTAAGGTTTCCAATTTATGCCATTTTAAGCCTTTATGCCTTGTCATTTTTGTGTAGGATGAGATACTTGTTCAATTGATGTGAAATTTATGTAGTAGCCTATTGGAGATATGTATAAGCTACTGTAATTTTTGTGGAATTTTATGTACACTTTGGATGTGTGTTTATTATTTAACCTAAGTCTCTAAATAAATTATTAAAGGCATGAGAATAATTTATTTAGGAATGGACACTATATTTTCTGGTGTTCTTTCAACATGTATGATGAGTTAGTAAAGTTGGTCTTGTCCGTTTGTATGTTTACAACGTAAGTTAATAATTATTTCTTGCGTTGTGTCTTTCTGGACAATTCTGGGAACTTTATAAAGTCCCCCATGATAAATTGGTTTGCTGGGAAAGTGGTCAATAACAAAGTTGTAGACAATTTTATAAGCTTTCCAGAAAGTCTTAAATCATGGTATTTGGATCTGTAGAACTCCAGTTATGGATCAAACTTGTAGCTGCTGTTTGCAGCCTGAAAACTGTTGAGTGCAGTGACTGACTTGTTTGCTTTATATGAGTTGATGTGATGATTTAGATGCTAGGCTAATTAAGATAAATTGTTAGTTGCAGGTGCTAGACCTCTTACTGAAGATGAACGACTTTATCTTAGGTTATTAGAACTTGGTGAGTGTGCCGTTCTTGTTTTATAAAAGAGATATGCACCTACTCGGTAAAAATCGATGTTAATCTTGTATCATTATGTCTTTCATGCGTCCATTCATACATGGCTATACATTTCATCATCGTCTTCCATCTCTTGTGCATGCATGATTCTTATACTATGCATATGCATGCAATAGGTGTTCCGGAGGGAGTTACGCTTCTGGAATTCGAGCCAGTACTTCCGGAGGAGCCGCAGCAAGCTCTGGAGCAGGAGGTGCAGGCCCCCGAAGAAGGAGTCAACGAAGAAGTTCTTGAGTGCCCCGATCACCAACCTTCATCTTTTCTGAAAGGCAAGCCCCGGAGCATTCTAAGTCTCCTATGTTTTAAAAATGGTTACTTTGAGTATCTTTATTTATTGATGCATTAAGTGATAGGAATTGGATGCGAACACTTGTTGCATATATATCTATTCCTTGGCCAGTATACAGTACCCTGAATCCTATTTAGGTCTAGGAGCGAATCAAAGCTTAGCCATGCTTAGACCGGTAAGAGTCAGGTGATTTCCTATCACCTGCATGTTAGGAGAATGTCTGGTCGCGGTTGGCTATATTTGCTATCATGGAGAATAACCATGTGTTAATAATGAATTGTGACCGAGCGGGATGTCGATAGAGAAGCAACAAGGCAAGGAGGTCTTGGGTGTGGATCTATCCCCGTCTGTGTCGGTTAAGGACCGATTCACTGTACGTCCTCATGTCATGTTGAACGCATGCCTATCACTTAGTTGGCCGGATAACTCGTTCCGACCGCGAAGCCGAGTAGCTCAACTCAGGCCAGAAGACCGAGAAGTGAAAGTGCGCACCCTGGCGGTAGTAAGGATGTGCGGGGAGCTATTGGCGTAAGTCCGAGGTGAGATTGACCACCTGGCAGAGTGGACTCCCTGAGGGTGCGGCGTTGCTCAGAGCCGTGATTCCTGAGATGTACCAAAGGTGACCTAAGGCTGCCTTCGCGTGGTATGCCTGGGTTTGTGTTAGGAATACCCCTCCAGCTAGATAGGAATCGATTCGAATCACCGTCTCTCCTGGATAGTGAGAACTTGACTGAGCAGCGGCAACGTAGATGCACTTAATTGAACTTGATGGTTAAATCGATGATGATGATGATACAACATTATATCGGATATGGTTACTAATGTTTGGAGTTAATCAATTGTTTGCTCTAGTACAGGTGCTAATCTAGTTGATAGGTTAATATTGTTAACTTGCTGCTTACTCATAAATCAAATTATGCTCTCTTATCACTAAAGCTTTTATGCAGAATGGTTGTCAAGCAAGATCCACCGATAAAACCTTGCATACTCCTTGGTGTCATTTATTTCTGGTTTACGACAGGTAAGTCTAGCTGAGTACCTTCTCGTACTTAGGGTTTATTCCCCCTTGTTGCAGATGACGTGCTCTATAACGGCTACTGCAAATATTGTCTCCACCCTACGGGGGATGAAGACTAGATCATGGGCATGATCATCTATGTTATCTTATCTTACTGCTTTTGCTGGATATGACTATGGTACTGGCTCGTATTTGAACTAAGTGTGTGTGATGGTGTCAAACTACTTTGCTTCCGCCATTTGTGAACTCATTTTGTAATAACTATGTGTACTCTGATGTATGAGGTACTTATGAACTACTTGTGAAATGGATGTAACATGTGGCTTGTTATGTTGAATTACTGTGATCTTGGTTGTATGCAAGTTGGTTTGAAATCCTTCGTGGTTTCAGTTGACTACTGGGTTTATATGGGTTCAAGTATGACGGTTTGATCACTCCGGTGATTGCTTTCGTACTTGTGCTCTTATAAATTGGTCGGTTCTGTTACAGCTGGCATCAGAGCTAGATTCAACATTAAACATGTCATATGTGTATTTAAAACAAAAGCTTTTGTTTGCAAAAATCAGTTTTGACATCTTATAGCTATCTATATATAGGTGTTCAAATCTGAAATTTTAGCTAAGTATGCCAGTGGTCATATCCTCTATGCCCAAATAAGGACTTTCAGGTGGCTTATTTAAGTAATGACTTTTGGGGGGAAATTGCTTGCATTTTATTTCGTCGTCCCTACGGCGTGCTATTGTATGGATGCCATCCGCTTGGGTGGTAATGTATGGATCAATTGCCTCTACGCCCAGGTAAAGTGAGTTGTGAGAGCATGACCGTCCAACTATCAGCCTAGGGGAGAGTTAGTTATGGTTACCGGAATGTTTACATGTTGCACACATGTACATATGAAGGTACTTAATTGAGGGTGTATCAATCGGGTAGCTTTGGATACCGAAGTATATATATCCGGGGATGTATATATGGAGAGTATCTTAGTTTACTGCTTTCATTGCGTACTTATTTCTTTTGTTGGGAGGGGCTGCAATGAAATTTTCTGTAGGTACACTAACAACGTAACGTGTAGCTCAACTAGATACGTATATGAGAGAACGTATGTATGCCACCGTCTATGTCGCTAGAATGTTAATTTTTTTTCTTAAGATTCATGAGGACGTACGGAACATGCATACATCATGTTCACTCATGCCATTACATTTTTGCATCACTCCCTCCCTTATCTTTAATTATTCCATTATAGTTTTCTCATCCTGTATGGTAATCCTCTCACACCCATGTTGCAATGCTACTACTTGTGGCCGCACTAGCACTACCGCCCTGGAGCAGCACATTCCTTCATGTGTTTGGCACCCCAACCCTATTGTGGATGGTGCTACATTCAGTAGGATACCCGGAGCCGCCTCGTTATACTTAGATGTAATCTCTGAAACTTGCATGTTGGCTCCATTTGGATGTGAGCTTTAAATAGAAGTCCAGCTTCGAAGTTGACCAAAAATTTGGCATGTGAGCGTATGCATCGCATGAAGGTGCGGAGTAAAGTTATGGCGATGTTTTGAGAATGGATTATTGTGCCTCTGTTTATTGTATGAAATTAATCTCTCCAATAAGTTCAGTTTGGCATAATTCTACAATTCATCTACAATGTATCTGACATCATCCATCATTACTCACAAATGCACTTCTACAGATGTCGTGCAATCTGCGTTCAGGCCGTGCTGGGGGTAGTGGTGATGATGATCTTCCACCGCCACCATCGCCCACACCGTCTGATCTATTGGCCATGCTTCGTGGAAGGCCAGCGTGCGTTGGGTGATGCTATGCGTACCCTGGCCTAGCATCAAGCATAGGGCACGCAACCAACGATAGGGACCAGAGCCCCACCAGTTTAGTGATTTCAAGGAATTCCAAGATACCAAGCCACCCATCTTCAAGGAAGCTGAAGAGCCGCTCCAAGCAGAAGAGTGGCTAAACACGCTTGAGCACAAGTTCTGTTTGCTTCAGGATGACAGAGCAGATGAAGGTGGAGTATGCTTCGCATCAGCTACAAGGACCAGCAGGTATATGGTGGCGACATTATCGGTCCACCCTACCCGAAAATGCCTAGATCACTTGGAATCGATTCTAGGAGGCTTTCAAGAGTCATTATATTCCTCCCGGGTTGATGGCCATAAAGCACAATGAGTTTATGAAGTTGGTGCAGGGCACCAAGACACTCACTGAATATCTTCATGCCTTCAATCATCTGGCAAGGTATGCTCTAGAATTCATTGATTCAGAAGCAAAGAAAATCGCCAGCTTTAAGAGAGGGCTTAGTCCCAAACTGATGAAGTCCATGGGGAACAACAAGAGTGTCACTTTCAATGAGTTCGTAAGCGATGCTCTTACTCAAGAGAATAATGATAATGTCTATGCCGCTTCCAAAATCGCAAGAGGGCCTTTGAGGCAGGTGTCTCTCAGGCTAAAGCTCTAGTAGCGAAGACTCAGTTTTGCCCATCGACTACAGCCGTTAGGTACCGGCCGCCACAAAAGAAGAATCAGGCAAAGACTGGTTTCAAGAAGGCATTTACTGTACCTCTTCCAAAGGGCACCATAGGACCAGGAAATTCTTTTGTTCCGCCAGCTAATAGGCCCTGCTGGAATTGTGGCAGGATAGGTCATTGGTCCAAGAATTGTCCGTATCCTCAGAAGAATAATCAGAAGCAAGGGAATTCTGGTGCTCGTCAAGGACATGTTAACTACACCAACGTGACCAAGATACCCTCAGGAGAGGTGGTCACTGCGGGTAAGTTTCTTGTGAATCACCATCAGGTAGTTGTACTATTTGATTCTGGTGCTTCGCATTCATTTATGAGTCCAGGTTTTGCATCAAAATACAATCAGAAGGTAATTACAGTATCCACGGGTAGTTATTGCATTAGTGTAGCTGGAAGTAATATTTTGACCAATCAAATAGTGCTAGGGGTGAGTATCGAAATAGAGGGACGAGTGTTTATGGCTGATGTGGTAGTTCTACCGAGGATTAGGGATAGATGTAATCTTGGGAATGAAGTGGATGAGCGGTCATGGAGTGCTCATTGATACTTCCACTAGGGTCGTTATGTTGAGGGATCCTATCAGCAAGGAAGCCTTCCTTGTGCCACTTCCCAGAGAGCTAGAACTCCACAACACTGCTAATGCTATCTAGACCCCGAGAATTGAGGACATCCCAGTAGTGTGTGAATTTCCAGATGTATTTCCTGATGATCTACCTGGTTTACCGCCGGATCGAGATATTGAATTCAAGATCGAGTTAGTGCCGGGCACTGCACCTATTTCTAGAAGGCCGTATTGGATGCCGCCCAATGAGTTAGCAGAGCTTAAGGTTCAGTTACAAGATCTGTTAGAGAAAGGCCTTATCCGACCTAGTGCCTCTCCCTGGAGTTGTCCTGCTATATTTGTGAAGAAGAAGGACAAGTCATTGCGCATGTGTGTGGATTATCGTCCACTCAATGCGGTGACAATCAAGAACAAGTACCCATTGCCCCACATTGATATTTTGTTTGATCAGTTGTCCAAGGCAAAGGTATTCTCAAAAATTGATTTGAGATCTGGTTATCATCAGATAAAGATTAGACCGGAGGATGTGCCTAAGACCGCTTTCTCCACCAGATACGGGTTGTATGAGTATCTGGTTATGTCTTTCGGCCTGACCAATGCTACTGCATACTTCATATATCTGATGAATTCTGTGTTCATGGATGAACTGGACAAATTTGTAGTTGTCTTCATTGATGACATCTTGATCTTTTCTGTAAATGCTGAAGAACATGCCGAGCATCTGAGAGTTGTTTTATCTAGGCTACGAGAGCATAAGCTTTATGCCAAGTTCAGTAAATGTGAGTTTTGGCTTAAGAAAGTACCTTTCTTGGGTCATGTGTTGTCCGATGAAGGGATTTCGGTTGATCCGTCTAAGGTGCAAGAAGTTATGGATTGGAAGGCACCAACTTTAGTGCATGAGGTCAGAAGTTTCCTTGGATTGGCTGGATATTATCGTCGATTCATCCCAGATTTCTCAAAGGTATCCAAGCCCATGACCAGGTTACTTCAAAAAGATGTAAAGTTTGTATGGACTCTAGAGTGTGAGACTGCTTTTTGCACTTTGAGGACCTTGTTGACATCAGCTCCTGTGTTGGCACAACCTAACATCGAGAAACCTTTTGATGTGTTTTGTGATGCATCAGGTACCGGTTTAGGATGTGTCCTTATGCAGGAAGGCCAAGTTATCGCCTATGCCTCACGTCAGCTAAGGAAGCATGAAGCTAATTATCCAACTCATGATCTTGAGTTAGCTACGGTTGTTCATGCCTTGAAGATTTGGAGGCATTACCTGCTCGGTAACGTGTGCCATATTTATACCGATCATAAAAGTCTAAAGTATATCTTCACTCAACCAGAATTGATCATGAGACAGAGAAGATGGCTAGAGTTGATTAAAGATTATAACTTAGAAGTTCATTATCATCCGGGTAAAGCAAATGTTGTTGCTGATGCTTTGAGTAGGAAATCTCACTGTAATTCTCTCTTGGAAGCAGATTATCATTTGGCGCATCTGTTACATCCTGCTGTGTTGCACAGTGTTACCCTTAGTTGCTCTCTAGAAAGTAAAATCATCGAGCTTCAAAAAACCGATGTGGGTGTGTTCCACATCAAAAGAAAGATGAAGGAACAAGAGACAAAACACTTTCACATTGATGAGAAGGGTGTTCTATGGTTTAAGGATAGACTGGTAGTACCGAAGGACAAAGAGCTTAGAAACCAAATCTTAGAAGAAGCTCACTCATCCAAGTTATCTATCCATCCAGGAAGTAGCAAAATGTATCAAGATTTGAAATCTCGCTTTTGGTGGACCAAGATGAAGAAAGAAATCGCTAGCTTATGTTGCAAGGTGTGACAATTGTTGTAGAGTCAAAGCAATTCACATGAAGCCTGCTAGACTTCTCCAACCATTGTCTATACCAGGATGGAAGTGGGAAGAGATTAGTATGGATTTCATTGTTGGACTTCCCCCTACCCAAAAGAATTTTAATTCCATATGGGTAATAGTGGATCATTTAACAAAGTCTGCTCATTTCATACCAGTTAGAGTTGACTATCGACTAAGTGACTATGCTGAGCTATATTTTAACCAGATAGTACGTCTCCATGGTGTTCCTAGAACCATTGTATCCAACAGAGGACCTCAGTTCACCTGCTCATTTTTGGGAACAACTGCATAAGATGATAGGGACCAACTTAGTTAGAAGTTCTGCTTATCATCCACAAACCTCCGGACAGACAGAGCGGGTGAATCAAATATTGGAAGACATGTTAAGAGCTTGCGTCATATCATCCAAAGGTTCATGGGATAAGTGGTTACCCTTGGCTGAATTTTCCTATAATAATAGTTATCAAGAAAGTATCAAGATGGCCCCGTTCGAAGCATTGTATGGTCGCAAGTGTAGAACTCCTTTGAACTGGGTTGAATCTGGAGAAAGGAGATACTATGGCATTGATTTTGTCGAAGAGGCTGCACAACAAGTTCGTACTATCCAAAAGCATATGAAAGCCGCTCAAGCTAGGCAGAAAAGCTATGCGGATAAAAGAAGGAAGCCCATTGAGTTTGAAGTGGGTGATCACGTTTATCTGAAGGTATCACCGATGAAAGGTGTGCAGCGATTTGGAGTAAAGAGAAAGCTTGCACCTAGGTATGTAGGTCCATATCCGATCATAGAGAAGAGTGGGAATGTAGCTTACAAGATAGAGTTACCTTACGAGATGAGAGCTATCTTCAATGTTTTTCATGTATCTCAATTGAAGAAATGTCTCCGTGTTCCCGAAGAAAGAGTTTCACTTAGAGATGTCAAGTTGAAATCAGATCTATCCTATGAAGAAAGACCAGTGTGGGTTATCGACATGAGAGAAAGAGTAACCCAGAACTATGTGGTTAAGTTCTACAAGGTTATGTGGAGTAACCAGGGTAGTGAGAGCGATGCAACGTGGGAACAGGAAGATTATTTGAAGGATGTATACCCTACCTTTTATTCAAAATGGTACGCTTTTCAAATCTCGGGGCGAGATTTTTATAAGGGGGGAGGGCTATAACACCCTAGTGTTATGGTTGCACTAAAACACTTGCATCCCATGAGCATGAGCATCATCATCTCATTCATAAGCATCATATCATTATGAATGTTATCATTTCATGTGTGTTTCTATTTGAACTGCTTGGTTTATGCTAGCAATTGTGTGTGCTCATGTGTGGTCTATGCAAATGTGTGCCAAATGTCCTCTTAAACAACTTAGCTACACTTAGAATGTCATTAGCAAAAATGTTCATGTTGACCATATTGCCTAAATTACACTTCCAAGTAATATCTTGACTTGTGTTGACCCTAGAGCTCTTATCTTTGACTGTTTAAAAAGTACAACTTAGAATGTTTGCATGTCTGAGCAACCTAAAGCAAAGTTGTAGCAAATTATATAAGGAACAAAAGTTATTTTATGACCAACTCATGAAAATATGTAGAACAGTCTCAAACATGGCCCACAAGTCAGATTTGGGGTTGAATTCTACACTTAGAATTTTTCTAAGTCCAAGAGCTGAATTTCAGTTTCTTGTACCATTGTTTGGAGCCTTGTATCTCCCTAACCTGACCAAATCAGCTCGAGTGCCAATTGGAAGAGTTGTAGTTCTCACCTCAGTCTCCAACTTTGTCAACTTAACCTAGAGCTAGATCGGCACCATTTAAGAATTATTGATCGTCGAAAACTCGCTATCAGGCTCCATCAATTTTTCACTGAATCGCGTCTACAGTGCTTTGGCGGTCAGTCATGGCCGACCGAGCTCAGGCCGCACGTGCCAAGTGGCGGCCGTACGCCGGTGTTGCCCCCATAGGTCAGGCCATCGTGGCCACGACGACGCCACGCGCCCGTTGGCTCACCTATTTGCTTCTCCCGTGCCTTCTTGCCTCGTCAGTCCACGCAGAACCGAGCCCAGCGCCGCTCCGCTTTGCCACCGAGAGCACGCCGTCGCCCAGCTCGCTCGTCATTGCGTCATTGCTCACTACAGCTAGCCCATGACTCCATCTTCTTCCTCCGGAGCTCGTCCACCTCACCACTGAGCCGGAGAGTCGAGGTAGAAGCCGTTTTTCTTCTTCTCCGCAGCGCTCCGCCATTGCCGCCGGAGTCGGAGTTGAGCCCGCCGTGGCCAACTACCATCGGAGCTCTCTCACTCCTTTCTCTCCCTTCCCTTAGTTTCCCTGCGAACTCTAGATGCTCATGCCAAGCTTAGGTTGGACCGCCATGGCCTGAGTTGGCCGGCATACCTCGAGCAGCGCCGCCGCAACCGCCATTGCCGCCGGCGACCTCCTCCGTTGTAGCTAGGGGTCCGTTTTCTACTCCCATCGGTGCGGGACAACGTGCTGAGCACGTTGGTGCCACCCCCTTCAGCCGGACTCCTCACCATCAGTCGAGCGAGTGGCCGGTCAACGACCTCCCCTACTTCGTCTGCGACTGGCCGGTGGGTCCATTGACCCTGCGGGCCCCGCCTGTCAATGGCTCATAGAGTTTTAGACTTGATTTTAAATGCAGATTTGTTATGCTATTTTGTGAATTTTGCATCTCCATAGTGGTAGATCCAAATGGAGTGAGGCAAATTTTGGTAGAATCACAGTAAAGTGTAGTATTTAATGAAAAATAGGACATGAGCACATGATGTAGAAATTTTGGATGAATTAAATAGGAACTTAAAATGTGTTTTTAAATGCATGCAAACTTGTTTAAATTATATCTTGAGTTTCTATGATCCAAAAATTATGAAATTTTGTGGGTAAGCTATTCTTGCTTAGTAGAAGCTCTGGTAAAAATTTGAGAGTCATTGCATGTATGGTTTTTGAGTTATAGATTTTTCTTTTATCATTGGTTGATACTTGTGTGATTTTTTGTAAATTATCTAGGAATCCTATGACCCTGAAATTTGGTGGGTAGCATCCTAGTACCTTAAGTATGCTAGGAAAAATATGAAATCTGTTGCTTGACACTTTTCACTAAGGTTTCCTATTTATGCCATTTTAAGCCTTTATGCCTTGTCATTTTTGTGTAGGATGAGATACTTGTTCAATTGATGTGAAATTTATGTAGTGGCCTACTGGAGACATGTATAAGCTACTGTAATTTTTGTGGAATTTTATGTACACTTTGGATGTGTGTTTATTATTTAACCTAAGTCTCTAAATAAATTATTAAAGGCATGAGCATAATTTATTTAGGAATCGACACTATGTTTTCTGGTGTTCTTTCAAAATGTATGATGAGTTAGTAAAGTTGGTCTTGTCCGTTTGTATGTTTACAATGTAAGTTAATAATTATTTCTTGCGTTGTGTCTTTCTGGACAATTCTGGGAACTTTATAAAGTCCCCCATGATAAATTGGTTTGCTGGGAAAGTGGTCAATAACAAAGTTGTAGACAATTTTATAATGCTTTCCAGAAAGTCTTAAATCATGGTATTTGGATCTGTAGAACTCCAGTTATGGATCAAACTTGTAGCTGCTGTTTGCAGCCTAAAAACTGTTGAGTGCAGTGACTGACTTGTTTGCTTTATATGAGTTGATGTGATGATTTAGATGCTAGGCTAATTAAGATAAATTGTTAGTTGCAGTTGCTAGACCTCTTACTGAAGATGAACGACTTTATCTTAGGTTATTAGAACTTGGTGAGTGTGACTGTTCTTGTTTTATAAAAGAGATATGCACCTACTCGGTAAAAATCGATGTTAATCTTGTATCATTATGTCTTTCATGCGTCCATTCATACATGGCTATACATTTCATCATCTTCTTCCATCTCTTGTGCATGCATGATTCTTATACTATGCATATGCATGCAATAGGTGTTCCGAAGGGAGTTACGCTTCTGGAATTCGAGCCAGTACTTCCGGAGGAGCCGCAGCAAGCTCTAGGAGCAGGAGGTGCAGGCCCCCGAAGAAGGAGTCAAAGAAGAAGTTCTTGAGTGCCCCGATCACCAACATTCATCTTTTCTGAAAGGCAAGCCCTGGAGCATTCTAAGTCTCCTATGTTTTAAAAATGGTTACTTTGAGTATCTTTATTTATTGATGCATTAAGTGATAGGAATTGGATGCGAACACTTGTTGCATATATATCTATTCCTTGGCCAGTATACATACCCTGAATCCTATTTAGGTCCAAGGAGCGAATCAAAGCTTAGCCATGCTTAGACCGGTAAGAGTCAGGTGATTTCCTATCACCTACATGTTAGGAGAATGTCTGGTCGTGGTTGGCTATATTTGCTATCATGGAGAATAACCATGTGTTAATAATGAATTGTGACCGGGCGGGATGTCGATAGAGAAGCAACAAGGCAAGGAGGTCTTGGGTGTGGATCTATCCCCGTCTGTGTCGGTTAAGGACCGATTCGCTGTACATCGTCATGTCATGTTGAACGCATGCCTATCACTTAGTTGGCCGGATAACTCGTTCTGACCGCGAAGCCGAGTAGCTCAACTCAGGCCAGAAGACCGAGAAGTGAAAGTGCGTATCTTGGTGGTAGTAAGGATGTGCGGGGAGCTATTGGTGTAAGTCCGAGGTGAGATTGACCACCTGGCAGAGTGGACTCCCTAAGGGTGCGGCGCTGCTCGGAGCCATGATTCCTGAGATGTACCAAAGGTGACCTAAGGCTGCCTTGCGCGGTATGCCTGGGTTTGTGTTAGGAATACCCCTCCAGCTGGATAGGAATCGATTCAAATCATCGTCTCTCCTGGATAGTGAGAACTTGACTGAGCAGCGGCAACGTAGATGCACTTAATTGAACTTGATGGTTAAATCGATGATGATGTTGATACAACATTATACCGAATATGGTTACTAATGTTTGGAGTTAATCAATTGCTTGCTCTAGTACAGGTGCTAATCTAGTTGATAGGTTAATATTGTTAACTTGCTGCTTACTCATAAATCAAATTATGCTCTCTTATCACTAAAGCTTTTATGCAAAATGGTTGTCAAGCAAGATCCACCGATAAAACCTTGCATACTCCTTGGTGTCATTTATTTCTGGTTTACGACGGGTAAGTCTAGCTGAGTACCTTCTCGTACTCAGGGTTTATTCCCCCTTGTTGCAGATGACGTGCTCTATAACGGCTACTGCAAATATTGTCTCCACCCTACGGGGATGAAGACTAGATCATGGGCATGATCATCTATGTTATCTTATCTTACTACTTTTGCTAGGATATGACTATGGTACTGGCTCGTATTTGAACTAAGTGTGTGTGATGGTGTCAAACTACTTTGCTTCCGCCATTTGTGAACTCATTTTATAATAACTATGTGTACTCTGATGTATGAGGTACTTATGAACTACTTGTGAAATGGATGTAACATGTGGCTTGTTATGTTGAATTACTATGATCTTGGTTGTATGCAAGTTGGTTTGAAATCCTTCATGGTTTCAGTTGACTACCAGGTTTATATGGGTTCAAGTATGACGGTTTGATCACTTCAGTGATTGCTTTCGTACTTGTGCTCTTATAAATTGGTCGGTTCTGTTACAGCTGCCAGGAGTACAAGCAGGAGTACAGCAACCCGGACTTAGCCCTCGAGCCTATCACTAACGGCAATGCTATAAAAGAAGGTTTCGACAACCCTAAGGGGCCTCTAGCTTTCACAAGGGCGCTCCAAACACTTCGGTGGCCCCGTGGTTTTAAGATCACTGGGGTCGAGCCCTACAAAGGAAGGATGAACCCGACATAGTGGCTGTAGGCTTACGCCACTGCTGTCCGTGCCACCGGAGGAGACACTAGTGTCATGGCAAATTATCTCCTCATCATGCTCATGCCACCTGCCATGAGCTGGTTTACCAGCCTTGCGCCTGACTCCATCGGATCCTGGGAAGAGCTGAAGAAAGTCTTCAACGACAACTATATGGCCACGTGTACTCAACCCGACACCAAGCATGATCTCAACCGCATCAACCAGAAGCTGTCCGAGCTCCTCCGTAGCTACATTCAATGTTTCTCTGAGATGAGGAATTCTATTCCCAACATCACGGAAGCTGAGGTCATCACCGCCTTCATCCAAGGACTCCACCATCACGAGCTTCGCTCCAAATTCAACCACAAGCCACCCACAGGCATCGGCGAGATGATCACTATGGCCAACTAGTACATTGACGCTGAGGAAGCTGAGGTGCACTTCAACGAGGATGCGGGCACTCATCGTCCATCTCACCGCTACGACGACCGCCCCGACGACTGATGCCACAGTGACTGCCACCCCCGACGACCGTAGCTACCATCAGCGACATCGGCCGTGATTAGACAGAAGGACCTAGGCCTGGCCAAAATCGCTGCCGTCGGCTAGACCACATCATCGCCACCGTTAGTCAACCTCGTGCCAAGTGCAACTACAACAAACAGTACCAAAAGATCCTCGATGGCCCGTGCCCTCTTCACAAGAACGCAAACACAAGATGAAGAACTGCCTTGGTTTGGCTAAGGAGTTCTAGGACAAGAAGCTAGATGACAATGCCAATGATGGAGCTGGAGGTCGCCAACCACCTGGGGGCAACAACAATGCCTTCTAGGACCACGACAAGGTGATCGCCACCATCTTTGGGGGCCTCATCTCCACTAAGAGCAGAAGAGAACGGAAGCTTGCTGCACGACGGGTGCTCTCCATCACTACGAAAGATGCCACGGCCAACCCCAGCTATCGCCCATGGTCTGAGGTCCCATCACCTTTAGCATGGCCAACCAGTGGGTAGATATTCCCTACATAGGGTGTGACGTAATCGTACAGAAGGTGCTCTTCAAAAAAGTGCTCATCGACGGTGGGAGTGCTCTAAATCTTCTCTTCACTAGATCCCTAAAAGAGTTGGGCCTCAGTTTGTCAGATCTCACACCCTCCGACTCCTCCTTTTGGGGTGTGGTACCTAGTAGGGCCTCCTAAACTACTTGGAGAGATTACCCTACCAGTACAGTTTAGCGCCGCAAGCAACTACCGTGTCGAACACATCAACTTATACGTCGCTGACTTCAACACCGCCTACCATGCCATACTTGGTCAGCCAGCTTTGGGCAAGTTCATGGTCATGTCCGCACTACACCTATCTGGTGCTGAAGATGCCTTCGCCTACTAGAGTCTTGGCCCTATGGGCCAACCTCTCCATCGCCTATGCCTATGAGACAGAGAGTCTTGCCCTTGTCCGAAGCTACCGACCTCTCCATCCAGATGGCTAGCGTGGTCACCGAAGCCAAGATGGTGCCTACCAAAGACAAGGAGATCCTAGAGCTGGAGCCTCCTCGTGCCTCCACCAAGTCAAAGGAAGTCAAGGAGGTCAGCCTCGGCCTCAACGACCCCTCCAAGATCATGAAGATTGGGGCTCACCATTGACCCCAAATAGGAAAGCGCACTCGTCTCCTTCCTACATGCCAACTGCTGATGTGTTTGCTTGGAAACCTGTAGACATGCTAGGGGTACCACGGGAGAAGATCAAGCACTCCTTAAATGTCTCATGCGATCGCCAAACCGATCAAGCAGAAACTCTGTCGATTCACGCTAGACAAGAAGGAAGCTATTAGGGTAGAAATAAAATGGCTCTTAGCTATCGGATTCATAAAAGAAGTGTATCATCTAGATTGGTTAGCAAACCCTATTCTCGCTCAAAAAAGAATAAAGAATGGAGAATGTGTGTTGATTATACTGATCTTAACAAACACTACCCTAAAGACCCCTTCAGCCTACCTTGGATAGACTGACGTTGTAGAATCCACCGCTGGCTGCGAACTGCTCTCCTTCCTTGACTGTTACTTCGGCTATCACCAGATTTCCCTAAAGGAAGAAGATCAGATCAAGACATTGTTCATCACACCTTTCGATGCTTACTGCTACACAACTATGTCCTTCGGACTCAAGAACACCAGAGCAACCTATCAAAGGGCCATCTAGATGTGCCTCAACCAATAGATCGGCTGCAACAGTCGAAGCCTACATCGATGATGTGGTTGTCAAGACCAAGGCCACCTGACAATCTTATCGCCTGACCTTGAGGAAACTTTCGCCAACTTGAACAAGTACTGATGGAAGTTGATGTAACAGAACCTGACCAATTATACGAGATTAAGTAAGGAAAATCTTCTATCGAAGCAGATAATTTAGCAAACTTAAGCCCGTATAACCCGGTAGTCCATGGAAACCATGAAGGATTTCAAACCAATCAACATACAAACCAAGATCGTACAAGTTTAGCAATTACCATCACATGTTACATAAAGTTCGGCAATGATAGTTGGATACATCAGAGTTTAGAACATAAAGTTATTACAACCCAAGTTCAAACTGAAATAGCGGAAGCAAATAGTTTTAAAGCCACACACACACTTTTGGTTCAAGTATAGTGCCAGTAGGTAGTCATCTCCAACAAAAGCATCAGATGAGAGATACAGAGTGACCATTTGCCCTTGGTCCTAGTTGTCACCCATCGCCGAGTATATGTAGTTAATGCAATAGCCATAGTACATTTGACCATCTACAATAACAATGGGAACAATGCCCTAAGTACGAGAAGGTACTCAGCTAGACTTACCCATCTTAAACCAAAATAAAGCGACACCAAGGATTATGCAAGGCTTTCTTTAGTGGGCTAGCTGACTCGTTTGTGAAAAGCATAAGCTATCATGGAGAAACCATTTTAAGTACTTTGCATCATCTTTATTATGACCTATCCATCTAGGTAAGCACCTATACTATAGCAATCACTAGGTTGATGATCCACGCACTCGGGCAAGTCCTCTCCTTGCTCCTCTTCCTCTAGCACCTCCTGTGCCTGGACTTCTTGTGGATTTGTCTTGGTCTGCTCTTCCTAAACTGCTACTAGCAACTCCTCCTATGATCCTGTATGATGCAGATGTATAAGTGCTCATGCATAGGTGCATCAGAGAGATGACATGTAATGATCATGATGCATGGAATGTAGATGATCATGTTTAACTCTATTGGACATAGTAGAAGTAAAGCTCTTCTATAAGGTAGCCAACATCATCCAAGAACATGTACTACTATACTACCACTACAACCACTGTACTAACAAGCCAAGTCACCACAGCAAGTTAAGATGCCTCAAAGATACACCAAAGCAAACAACATTAACTAACATGCATTAAAGATGATTATTTTATTTCATTTTAAACTAGGGCTACAACAACAACATATATTTCTGGAGCTCATAAAAATCTGAGAAAATTACAGTAGCATAGTACTACTCTAAGTAGCCTACCATAAAATTTTCATGGCATTTGGATAAGTAAAATAGCCTACACAAAAATGACAAGCTATGACACAAATATGAGCATGAAATTACTTTGTACTATGAAAAGTGTCAAACAACATATTTGGTATTTTTCCTATGTTCTACACAGTAAACAATCACTGCACAAAATTTATCATATACATGTTTTATACAATTTTTGCTCTCTATTAAAATAACAAAAATCATCAATTAAAGGCACTTGAACTACACATCAATATTTCTCTATAGAACATGCATGACATATATTTTTCTACAAAGTACATCACTAAAGGAGATTACCAAAACTAGAACCATATTTTTCTGAAAATTATTCTATTTACTAGACATTTTGTAAGAAATTAGCATTTATTCAATTTAAATAAAGCTACACAGAAAAGTATCACAAATTTGACATGCAATATTTTTAACAGATAGATCTAGTCACAAGAAACCTAGCAAAATTTGTTTAATCAAATTTGGAGCTATTTTGAGCAAGTTTTGAATTTCCAAAGCATTTAAACAAAATCTATAAATCATTTCTTTTATTCTTTCTGAAAATCCCGGTTCAAAATGCTAGATCCACCCGGATCTGAACACAGACACACACACCGAGCGACAGATAGGTGGGCTCCCACATCAGGCAGGCCCCATTTGGCAGCCACATGGGATAGAGGAGGCGGTGGACCGCCAAGATCTCGTCGACGGCGAGGTCTCTGGCCCGGTGAAGGTGACCAGCGTGCTCCCCACCCTCTTGCGAACCCAACGGTGCCCATGGCATGGGCCAAGGAGCTTAGGAAGCTGGCCGCTGTCGTGAATGGTGGAGCAGCGGCACGGGTCATCGCCGGTGAGGCATCCCTAGCCATGGCATGGTGAGAGGAGGTGCTCAGGAGACTCAGTGACGTGGTGCGGTGCTCGTGCGCGAGAAAGAGAGGAGGGAGAGGAAGCGGAGTGGGGCTGTCCATGCGGAGCCAAGCTTCGGCGAGGAGGAGCTCACTCCAGTGAGGGATTCCCGGCCAGTGAAGGCTTACCATGGTGAACTGACATGAGCACGAGGTGTGCGAGGTGGAGGCGGTGCTCAGGGCGAGACGGAGCTAGCTCAGGCGAACTAGAGCGGCCGGAACGGCCAACTCCAGCGAGGAAGCTGGTGCAGGCGGTAGTGGATGCATGTGCTGCTGCTACTGCTATCTGAGCAAGAGGTAGGGGGGTTGGAGTGCGGTGCTAGGGTGCGGCTGGTTGGGGCATTGAAGGCAGCACGGCCAGTCGGAATGGGGTAGGCCGGTGGTGCCGCGCGGCGAGCTCGCCGGCGCATGGCCGCCACGCGGCGTGCGTGCTCTGGTGCGGTCGGAGCATGGGCGTGGGCAAATGGGAGGCGCGGCGCGGAGGCAGGCCAGGCTAGCCTATGCTGCTGGGCCGAAAGGGAGGCGGCAGCCCATTAAGGTAAAACCGATTTTTTCCTTTTTATTTTCTTTTCCAAATTCATTCAAATGAATTTTTGAACCTTTTCAAAGCAGTTTCAAAAGTTAGACCCAAAATAAAAGTTGTTTAGAAATTTAAACTCTACAACTTTGTCAAAAGGTGCTAGGGCTAATTCCCACTAGATTTTGAATTACAAAATTAAAGTCAATTTAATTTCAAAATCATATTTTGGAAGATTATTTTCAAAAGTAAAATTTGAGAAAACTTTGAATATACATTTTGCTCCAAATTGCATTCTAATTACTTCTAAGTTGTCTAAGTGATCAATCAAGGTTCACACATGGCAAAAGAAATATAGCATCCAATCTATCAAAATAAAACTATGCAACACATATGTTTCAATCCTATATTTCATGGCATGCTTATGAATGCATGATGGTGATTATGCTCATGATTTGCAAAATGTTAATGCATGCTTAACACCAAGGTGTTACAGCCCTCCCCCCTTATAAGAATCTCGTCCCAAGATTTTGAGTTACGAACCATTTATTATAAAAATCCTTATAAGCATTTTGTAGATATTCTCCTGTTTCCCACGTCGCATCACCATCATCGTGATGACTCCACTATATCTTATATGTTCTCACCACTTTATTCTGAGTGACTCGGTCCTTAGTGTCCAAAACTCGAACCGATTGCTCACGGTATTCCAAGTCTGATTTGAGCCGAATGCTCTGAGGTTCTATTCTCTCTTCTAGAACACGCAAGCACTTCTTCAACTATGATACATGGAAGACTGGAAAGATCAAACCCATCGCTTCTGGTAACTGTAACTTATAAGCCACATGAGCCTTCTTCTCTATGATCTTGTATGGTCCTACAAATCTAGGAGCAAGTTTCTTCTTGATTCCAAACCGTTTCTTCTTCATTGGAGTAACCTTAGATAAACATAGTCACCTACCTCAAACTCAAGCGGTCTCCTTCTCTTATCGACATAACTCTTCTGGCGTGACTGTGCCACTTTCATGTTTTGTTGGATAATATGGACCTTTTTCTTAGCCTCGTCAAAAAAATCAATTCCGTAAAACCTTCTCTCTCTAGGCTCAACCCAATTCAACGGTGTCCTACATTTCCTGCCATATAATGCTTCAAATGGAACCATCTTGATACTCTCTTGGTAACTGTTGTTGTAAGCGAACTCTGCCAAAGGTGACCATGATTCCCATGAACCCCTAGATGATAACACACAAGCTCTAAGCATATCTTCAAGAATAGCATTAACTCACTCTGTCTACCCATCTGTCTGTGGGTGGTAAGCTGTACTACGAACCAAGCTAGTACCCAAACCTTTATGAAGATGCTCCCAAAAATGAGTGGTAAACTGTGACCCATGGTCAGACACGATAGTCTTTGGTATACCATGTAATCGAACAATCTCTACAATGTACTTCTCAGCATACTGAGGGGGTCGAAAAGCGATCTTGAGTGGTAAAAAGTGAGCTGATTTGGTAAGGCGATCTATAATCACCCAAATTGAATCATTCCCCTTTGGTGTGGTGGGAAGACCGATGATAAAATCCATACTTATATCATCCCATTTCCAATCTGGTATTGACAAAGGTTGCAACATTCCTATGGGTCTCATGTGAAGAGTTTTCACTCTACAACACAGGTCGCAACGAGCAACATACGCTGCAATCTCCTTCTTCATCTTCGTCCACCAATAACGAGTCTCAATTCTTGGTACATTTTGTTACTTCTAGGATGGATAGACAACTTAGAGTGATGAGCTTCATCCATCAATTTGTTCTTGAGCTCTCGGTCTTTAGGTACAACCAGACGGTCCTTAAACCATAACACTCCTTATTCATCCACTCTAAAGTGCTTTGTCGGTTCTTTCTTCATTTTCTCCTTGATATGGAATATTCCCTTATCTGTTTTTTGACCCTCAATGATCTTGCTCTCCAAGGTACAACTAACCTGGATATTATGCAACACAGCAGGATGCAACAAATTGAACCCATCTTCAAACAACAGTTGCACAGCAAGAGAAAGTGACTTCCTACTTAAGGCATCTGCTACTACATTTGCCTTTCCCTGATGATAGTGCACATTCAGATTATAATCCTTTATCAGTTCTAACCATCTTCTCTGTCGCATATTCAACTCAGACTGAGTAAATAAGTACTTGAGACTCTTATGATCTATAAAGATATTGCATACATTTCTAAGCAAGTAGTGTCTCCAAATCTTTAGAGCATGCACAACTGGCCGCAAGCTCTAAATCGTGCATGGGATAGTTAACCTCATGCTTCCTCAACTGACATGAGGCATAAGCAATGACCCTTCCATCTTGCATCAAAACACATCCTAAACCATTCTTTGATGCATCGTAAAACACATCAAATGGCTTCTCTATATCTGGTTGCGCCAGAACAGGAGCAGTGGTTAGCAAATTCCACAAGGTGCAGAAAGCTACCTCACACTCCTCTGTCTAAATGAACTTATGATCCTTCTGTAGCAAACTTGTCATTAGCTTAGCAATCTTCAAGAAGTCTGGTATAAAACGACGATAGTAACCGGCTAATCTAGGAAAACTTCGAACCTCATGAACTGTGCTTGGCGCCTTCCAGTCCATAACCTCTTGTACCTTACTAGGATCCACTAAGATTCCATTCTCAGATAACACATGACCTGAGAAAAGGAACTGTCTTCAGCTAGAACTCACATTTACTAAACTTAGCATACAGCTGGTGATCTCTGAGTCTAGTCAAGACAATTCTTAGATGCTCGGCATGATCCTATTCGTTCTCTGAGTATACTAGAATGTCATCAATGAACACAATCATGAACTTATCCAACTCTGGCATAAAGACTGAATTCATCAGATACATAAAGTATGCAGGAGCATTTGTCAAACCAAAGGACATGACAAGATACTTGTACAAACCATATCTGGTGGAGAACGCGGTTTTGGGTATATCTTGTGGTCTAATCCTAATCTGATGGTACCCTGATCTCAAATCTATTTTGGAGAACACCTTAGCTTTTGACAATTGATCAAACAAGATATCAATCCAAGGTAGAGGATACTTGTTTTTAATTGTCACCTGCATTTAGTGGCCGGTAGTCCACGCACATCTCTAAGGAGTTATCCTTCTTCTTCTTCATGAATAGTGCGGGACATCACCATTCTGATGAACTTGGATGAATTAAACCCTTAGTTAACAGATCTTGGAGTTGTTTCTTCAACTCGGCTAATTCATTTGGAGGCATCCGATAAGGCCTTCTTGAGATCGGTAGGTGTTCCAGGGATTAACTCAATGGCAAACTCAACATCTCTGTCCAGGTGGGAGACTGGGTAACTCATTTGGAAACACGTCCAGAAACTCACACACTACTAGAATCTTGGCTAGAAGAGTAGTTTGGACTGCCCAAGTTGTACTAGTTAGATCTATTCTCCGAGGTAAGGTTACTTGAAATGTACCTTCTCCAACAGGTTCCTTGAGAGAAATGCTTCTTCCTCCAACATCAATTACTACTCCCATCTTATTCATCTAGTTCATTCCCATAATCACATCTAGAACTAGCCCTGGCATAACTATCAAGTTAAGCTTATACTGCCTATTTGCTATACTCAAGGGTTACCCCCCTGAATTATCTAATTAGTTAACAGATCAGCCCTAGCTGAACTTATTCCGATAAGCACATTCCAATTCAACTATCTTTTGCTCATATTTTCTTGCAAATGCTTGACTTATGAATGAATGAGATGATCCAGAATCAAACAAAACGACTGCAGGATGATTGTTGATAGAAAACATACCAGCTGTCATGGGCACTCCTTCTAGGATGTCATCAAAGGTGGTGTGGTGCACACGAGCTTGGTACTGATTCTGCTGCTTCTTGGGATATGGGCAAAACTTTCGTAAAGTGCCCAGGTTGATTGCAGTTGAAACATGGTCCTCTTACTTGAGTAGCAGCTCTAGATGAACTGCCTTGTTCGGTCTTAGCTTATGGCACCACCATCTTGAATGGCTTCTGATTCCTCTGAGGTTGCTAGGGCATTCTGAATTCCTCCGCTGGGGTGGCCTGAACCTTGCACCAGGGGTAGGCAGACGATATGTAGAACGATTTGCCATCGGGGTCCTTGACTGGGATGGAACCTAACTCAAAAGCCCTCTTACGAGTCTTGGATGTAGCATATACATTGTTGTTCTTTTCTTGCTTTAAGCAGTCACTAACAAACTCATTGAAACCAGTTCTTGTATTGGTACCCACGTGCTTCATCATTTTGGGATTTAGACCTCTCTTGAAACTAGCGATCTTTTTGGCATCGGTATTCACCATGTCAGAGGCATAGCGACTTAGATTGTTGAATACATGTAGATACTGTGTCATAGTCTTGGTGCCTTGATTTAGTGCTAGAAATTCTCCAAACTTCATTTCTATCAAACCAGGTGGAATGTAAACTCCACGAAAAGCCTCAGTGAATTCCCTCCAAGTAATGTGGGCATTGGGGGAAAAGTGGTGCGGTGGTGCTTCCACCACATTCCTGCAGGGCCTTGTAACTAATGAGCTGCATACTCTATCTTCAATACTTCAGTCATCCTTAGAACACGAAACTTATCTTCCATGGTGTTTATCCACTCTTCTACATCCAATGGCTCTACCGCTTCTTTAAAAATTGGTGGTCTGGTGTCCATAAAGTCCTTGAGTGTTTGGCATCTGCATATTTCAGCAATAGTAATTATTAGGCAATGTTGTAGAAATTGCAAGTGAATGAAAAATTATGCCATACTGAATTCACTAGAGAGAATAAATTCATACAATAAAATAGGGGCACAATAAGTCATTCCAATTAACACAACATCACTAATTAGATTACTTAAGTGCACACATCGCGTCCAATACTATAGCAGACAATCACTATAACACTAGGCAAATGTTCCCATAGATAAATAAATGTGTTACAAACTATGTATTACACTATAATGTGAAGTGTTACTAGAGAAAAAAAGTGTTACAATAAAAATCATTGTAACACTAGACAAATGTTCCTATAGACAAGTAGATGTATTACAATAAACAAGTCTATAGTAACATGGCCAATTGGAACACACAAAAAAGTGTTACTAAGAGAGCTAGTAACACTTTTTTCAACCTACAGTAACACAAGTTGGTGTTACTGTATCCCTGTGCTGTTGTAGTGCAAACTTGATAGTCAAAACAAGGTCAAACGGATTCCAACTTCTCAGACCTTCTTCATAGACTTAACTCCAACTTTTGTTTTTGGGACCACTCTAGTTGCTTAACAAAAACATGAGAACAGTGATGTGTCAACCAACTTGGCCTTGTCGGTCAAAGCTCCCAGGCTTAGAATTATTAGAGACTAGAAAACAGTAGGTGATTCAATCTTTGGGCCTCTATTTGACCTGCTTCCCGATTGATTTATGGCTGGGTCCAAAAACAAAGTTTGCTATGCATAACTTAAGCTTCAACTTATGTTAAAGGTCAAACTTTACTACGAGCACAGAAACTATTGTTTTACCTAGGTCAAAGCAGGATCACGATAAACCCTAAATTATAATTTTAGACCGATTGAGGCATTTTCTTGGCACTTGATCAACATGAACCCTTCATAACTTTTGTCCATGAGTTGAATTAGGACTGTTTGAGCAAGGTTGCAAGGTTTGGTTGACATCACATGTTATTGTTCACTTAATAAAGTGATTTAAGCAAGCATATAATTCATCATTCCATGTGACTTCTTGATTCCAAATTTCATGAAACTTTTCCAAAGTTCACTATGGATGCATGTTGATGTAGTATACATAAAATAGGCATGTTTAACATTACTCATGCATAATCTTAACAAGGTTCCACATGTAAGCAAAGGTGTGTTGTCCCAGTTAAGTTGGGACTCAATTTCATAGATTTGACCTTAGCACTTCCATCACCACTTTCAAGATTATGAACTAGGGATCATGATCATTGCTTGTCATATCCTACTTAAGTCCAAATTCACTTCTTAACTCGTGACTAACTCCTAGGGTGTTACATGGGTCAATGGACATGGCATGGCTGGTGGCATCGCCCTAAGGGTGGCGGTGACCATCCCAGCCAAGTCCCCAAAATTGGCCCTCTATAGAAAAATGGGGCAGTGCACCACCATCACCATGGCAGTGACCTCCCTCACTGCGCCCATCTCTAGAGTAAAATGGTGGTGGCACCGGACACCTAGTGATGATGATCAGGCGTTGCATCCGTCGCATCCAAGGCGATGTCCACCGGCATGTCCGCTGACCACCCCAAACCAGCCACTCTCGGCCCTTCTCTACGAGCCTAGGTGGGCACTACCATAGGGGTGGCGGTGCCACCGGACAGGGGGTGGCGGTGCCACCTAGGCACCACCACTAGCTAACCGAGTTGCAAACTTTTTCATGATTCGATCAACGTGAACTCGAGCTACTCCCCTCAAGCGATGCTAACTCTCAAAGTGTTTTCTCAAAACATATTAGAGTCAAGTTAGCATTTCTCAAAACATTTTCCATAAATATTTTTGCTTGCTCTCTGATGTGTACTAGGCCTAAATGCAATGCATGAAGTTCAACACCTAGTGGCACTAGATGACCGAAATGTCTAGTTAAGAATGTAACACCCCAGTATTAAGTTTGCATTTTTGCCCTTGCATTGCATGAGCATAAGCATCATTCATTCATTCATGAGCATGAAATGATACATTTTCTAATTGTGATTCCTTTCATAAAATGCTTAAATTGCCTTGTGAATGCTTAGTGATCATGCTTGATAATGCAAGTGGGTGTTATTTGGTCACCAAAACAACTTAGACACACTTAGGATGAAAATTGGAACCATGTTTATATTCATGACTTGGTCCAAAAATGCTTCTAAGTGTTGGTATACCTTGAAATTGCCTTTATCATGTTGATTGTTTGACCTATCTTGAGTAACTACTTAGAGAGCTTCCATGATAGTGGAACCTAAATAAAAGTTGTAGTTGAGCTCATGTAGAACAAACTTTGTTTAAGGGTCGAGAGCTGAATTAGTGCCTATATTAGTCAAACAAGGCTCACAAAAATCAACTTAATGTTGTTTTGGATCTCCAAAAATTGGCTGTCATAGACTGCGTTTCTGTTTGCATGCAGCCATCTTTGAGGAATTTTAGTTTGCAAACCATTTAGATTTTGGCCAAATTTCTTTAAGCAAAGTTGTAGTACTCTTGTAGCTCTCCTGATTGGTGAAATTAGTTGATCAAATCATTGAATAGTTTGGGAGATTTGGAGGGATGAAAATTGGGTTTCAAACAGTTCATCAAGCCTGAATCGGCCCTTGACTGGGCAACGTCATGGCCGACTAGGTGCATGCCATGGCTGCCGCATGGCTACCGTATGATGACATCAGGCCCACGCTGCGGTTGGGGTGGCACTAAAGGCAGTGCGGCCTCGCGCTCTCTCTCTCACTCTCACTCGCTCCTACGTAGCCTAGAGCAGAGGAAGGTAGTGACGTGCCACCATCATGCTTTCGTTGGCCGAGCTAGCCACCCCGCCGCACCACCATCCAATTTGCCTCACCCACAGCTCCGCCATGTCACACTCTACTGCAATGACCCGCTAACGTCACCGTTCGAGCCCATGTGACCACCCTTGGGTGAATGCGCCATTGCCGCAGCCACCATTACCACCGCCGAGCCACCTCATGCCTACACTGCTCCCTCTCGCCCCTATTCCATAGTCTCTAGGGTTAGTGATAGCTTTAGTCATTGGCCTTAGGCCAATGTTGGCCTTGTCAGAGGCCGAACATCGCACCGCACCACCATGGACCGGCTACGCCGCCGCCATGCACACAGCCATGGCCACGCTCACCTAGTCCTCTTCCTCTCTTACTTCTAGGTGTTAGAGCTTAGCCTTAGGGTGGGGAAACTAGAATGGGTTTGGTTGAGCAATGTCGCCGCCTAGCTCACCAGAATGTCATGATGCCGCCATCGTGCCCACACTGTCATGCCAACATGCACGCGACCGTGTCTCACCGGTGCCTCCAAGAGCCCTAATCCTAGCCCTAGATCTCTGTTAGGTGACCCTAAAGCCATAGCCAAACTTGCCCAAGCTTGCCATGGCCGGAGATGGCCAGAGCACCACCATGCACCTCTGTCATCCACCATGAGCACCACCACCATGCCTAACCACCGTAACAGGTTCAACCATCTAGCTCTTTGAGTGCGGAATGACTAGGGGAAGCGGATGATGATGACCATGTCGCCGGAGACCTCGCCGTCGGCGAGCTCTTCACCGGTCAAATGGTGCCTCTGCTCTCTATGTACGACGGGTGGGGCCAGTTGACCATGGCACCCGGGTGTCAGCATCTCTGGGGTGTACTGCGCCAGGGAGCACTTAGCAGATTCCAGGGTTTTTGAATGTTTTTCTTTTGTTCTTTTATAGAAATTGCTGCCAACTTGAAAAATTCATAACTAATTCTAAGAGTGTCCAAATGGAGTGAACTAAATTTTGTTAGCATCATCTTGACGAGTACTATCTGTTAAAAATATGAAACTTGGTATGTGCTATAGTTTGATACCCTGTTTAAATTTATCTTGTTTATTGCCTATTAATATTGTAAAATGCATAACTTGAGTTTGGGAGATGCTAAAAATATGATTCCAATTTTGTTGGTCTTGTTTTGATATGTTGTAGCTAGAAAAAATATTAAACCTATAGTAAGCATACTTGGAATATGACTTCTTGTTTTAGCTTGATTAAATGCTAGTTTCTTATGAAATTAATTGTGGTAGATTTATGTAACTTATGGGCATGAATTAATTTCCATGGTATTCTTGTGTTATGAGAAATGTAAGTAAAATAGGAAATCTGTTGTTTGACACTTTTCACTATGCTAAACCTATTTAAGTGGTTATAAGCCTATGTAACTTATCATTTTTGTAGAGGTTGTTATACTTGTTCCAATGGCATGAAATTTTAACAGTAGACCCTTGGGAGTATGTGTAGGCTACTGTGATGTTTCTAGAATTTATTGAGCACTAAAAGTAGCATTTCTAATTTTCACCTAAATTATTTGATAAAGTAATAAAGGCTTATATAAAATTCATTTGGGTCCAACCATTATACTTTTCAACATGTTGGTGATGTATATAACCTGTTGGTATAGTTGGTTGTGCCTAGTTTTGATTGGTTCTATGCAGTTAGCTATTTATTGCTCTATAATTCACTTGCATCTAGTTTCTTGACTTGTTTGCTTATGTGAGCTTGATGCAAGATGCTTAGGCTAATTAAGACAAGTTGTTAGCTATGGGTTTTAGGTCTCTTACTGATGATGAACAACTTTACCTTAGGTTGCTAGAAAGTGGTGAGTGTTTATTTCTTGTACTAGAGAAGAGATATGCACCTACTCTGTAAAATAAAGTTAATCATGTTATCACCTTGCCATCTTCTTGTTAAGAATGTATATATATATATGCATTGCACCATATCATTCATATCATCCCTTGTGCATTCTCTATATTTATCCATGTACTCATACATATAGGATCGGTGGAGGGAGTGACACTACTGGAGTTCGAACTCGAAGGAGAGGAGACCCCGCAAGAGATGCCACAGCTGGAGGTTCCCGAAGGAGAAGGATAGGTTTAGGAGGAGCTACCCAAGTGTCCTAATCATAGACCATCGGACTATCTAAAACACAAGCCCTGGAGCATTCTAAGTCTCCGAGCCTCTCTTTGTACAATTGTACATAAGTATAACTTTTGTATACTACATTAGGTGATAGGAGTTGAATGAAACTATTGGTGCATATTTCCTACCTTGTCACTATGTATAAATACCTGAACCCTTACTATTATGAGTAGGACGTTATATGTTTAGCCATGCTTAGACCGGTAGAAGTGGGTGATTTCCTGTCACCTACAATATAGGTGGATACCTGGTCACGGTTGGCTATATTTGCTATCATGAAAAAGAACCATGTGATGATGTAAATGGAGGCTGGGCAGAGTCTAGGTTGTGGGATGACACTTGTGATTCCATCCGAGCCACTTAAGGACCGCATCGTTGTAGGCCCTCATGTCATTCAGAACACAACCTCTCACTTAGCTGGCTAGATAACTTGTTCTGACCGCAAAACCGAGTAGCTCAACTCAAGTTGGGAGTCATTTTGTCCAAGTGCACACATTTGAGGTAGTAAGGATGTGCAGGGAGTTGAATATGAGACCAAGGGTAGGTCGGGCCTAAGCATCTTGGCAACCTGTTAGTCCCTAAGGGTGTGGCACTGATCAAACCCATGAAGTTGAGTCCTGAGTTGTACCAAAGGTGACCTGACTTGACCCTAACAGGGAAGTGTGGGTTTGTGTTAGGATTTTTGCCCAGCTGGTTGCAATCAATTCGAATCGCCATCTCCCCCGGATAGTGAGAAACTTGTCTGAGCCCCTTCATCATAGTAACTTGATGGATTTCGATGGTTATGATAAATATGAAAATAATACACCGGATATGGTTACTATTGTTTGCTTTAGCTTAAATGAATTGATTGCTCTAGTACAGGTGCCAACCAAGACATGCTTAATTTTAATAAGTATAACATGTTGCTAGAATAACTAAACAGACCAAGACATGTATTACTTCTAAATTTATGCAAAATGTTGTCAAGCCAGCTCTACCTTCTACAGCCTTGCATAATCCTTGGTGTCTCTTTATTTTTGGTTTATGATGGGAAAGTCTAGCTGAGTACATTCCCATACTCAGGGTTTATTCCCACTTGTTGCAGATGGTACTATGTATCATGGTTATTGCAAGAACTACTTCTCTCCTGCTTGGACCAGGAGTGAGACCGTGGGCACAGTCCTTTTCTATTAGTTTGTTCAAGTTGCTTTTGTTAGACTTGATCATGGAACTAGCATGTATCTGAACCGTGTGCATGATGGTTTCAAAACTATGTTGCTTCTGCTACTAAATTTGAACTTTGGTTTGTAATAACTTTATTCATACTCTGATGTATGTTGAACTACTTGCGAACTTTATGTAACATGTGGCATGTATGTTGAATCATGTACAATCTTGGCTTGTATGTTGGTTATGTTTCGAGGACCTTTGCGACACTCAATGGACTACTGACTTTATATGGGCTCAAGTATGACAGCGCGACCGCTCTAGTGGTTGACATTGTACTTGTGCTCTTATAAATTGGTTGGTCCTGCCACAAAGAACCCCTCTTAATTGTATGGTCATCTACCTCAAAATGTGATCACACTCTCTATAGTGTCTTGATCACTAAAACAAAATCCCTATTTATACCTTTGCCTTGATTTCCATATGGTTTTATTTTTCTCTTTCTTCTTTTCCAAGCTAAGCACTTGATCATCATCACATGTGGCCATCTTCATCATTTCATGAGTTCAACATCACCATTTGAGTGCCACCATGCTCCTTACTTGGATTGCACCAACCTAGCTCATATTACAACTCATGACAAAGGTTAGTGCAAAGGTTTCATCAATTACCCAAAATCAATCTAGGGTTTTTTAGGTGGTGGGGAGCAGCAGTGACACCTCTGCCAACAGCTCTGACCGGTCATGGACTTGGGGCACCAAGCCTCAGTAGGAGCGAAGCCATGACATTTCTCCTCGGCGTCCCACCTAGTGGCACCGGATCAGCGACGTCCACGATGTCCATGACACCATCAAGGCTAGGTGCCACACTCAGGCGCTGTCCCGTACCCCTAAGCGACAGGGAAGGGGCCTTGTCTTAGATCACTTTAGCCCCTTAGCATTCGTGGCAACAATTCGAGCGGCCACGTACCCCAGGGATTTTCAGCCACTAACACATATCTCCATGTACGATGATGAGACCAACCCAGACCATTGGTTGGAGGACTATCGCCTCACCATGAAGGCTACGGGGGTCCGACGATGACTTCACCATCTAGTACCTTCCTCTACTTCTATCAAGCTCGACTAGAGCATGGCTCAAGCAACTCAAGCTCGACAGCATCCGCTGCTGGGGCGATCTCCATGCGGACTTCATCGTCCACTTCTAGAGTATGTAAACCGCCCAGGGAACTCCTAGGATCTCTACAACTACAAGCAGAGGGCCAACGAGACCCTTTAGTAGTACATTCAGCGCTTCTCTAAGAAGCGCAATGAGCTCCCAAACATCACCGATGCCGACGTGATCATTGTTTTCATCTACGGCATGACCAGTGAGGTGCAGGTCCACATGTTCGGCCGTGAGACCCCGCGCATGACATGGGAGCTCCTGGACGTCGCCACCCAGTACACCACCGGTGATGAGGCCGTCTAAGCCAACTTTAGCGGGAAAGCTAAGGTTGTCGGCCACCTCAGTGGTGGTGATGGCGCCGATGATCCTGCCTCGTCCTAGTGACGCTGCGACAGGTAGAACAAATATCAAAAGTGCCATGGGGAGGAGATGGTCACAGCGGCCGACCGTGTTGCCAAACTTCAGCCCTACGGGCGCACTGGAGGCCTAGAACACTTCGAGAAGGAGCTCATATCCCCCTCCCTATTCCATAGGGGGTAGGTGAAGCATTTTCTCAAGGACTATGCTATCATGAAGGGCTACATCTGTAGCACCCTCAGCCAATAGGGCAAGGCCTAGAAGCCTGGCCCAAAGGCCAACGACCTAGTAGATGGTGCCCAGGAGGAAGACAACAAGTTCCCTGAGGCCGAGCGCTGCCTCATGATCTTCGGGGGCTCCCAGGCATATGAATCCTAGTGGTAGTGCCACATCACTGAGTAGGAGATGAATGTTGTCCACACCCTTGCTGCCCCAATGAGGTTCCGGTGGTCCCAGATGGCCACTAGCTTCGACCAACAAGATCTTCCTGATCACGTCCCCCATCTAGGGGCACTACCCCCTCATGGTCAGCCCAATCATGGCACCACACACCACACCAAGGCACTGATGGATGGTGGTAGTGGCCTCAACATACTCTATGCCAGGACCATTGACAAGATGGGCATCCCTTAGAGCAGCATGTGCCCCATCAAGGCATCATTCTATGGGATTATGCCGAGGAAGGAAGTTGTGCCCCTCGGGCGCATCTGACTCAACGTCACCTTCGGCCAACTAGACAACTTCCACAAGGTGTAAACCCCCAGGTGTTTGTCACTAGTTAAGCAATGGGTTTGAGCTCAAACATGACATGTTAAGTGGTGATGAAGGTGTCAAGATCAAATCTACGAGAGTGAGCTCCAACTTAAACTTGGACAACACACCCTTAATTACATGTGGACCCTTGTCAAGATTATGCAAGAGTAATGTTAAAATGCTTATTTCATGTACATTACATCAACATGCATCCCTCTTGACCAGTGGAAAAGTTTCATGATGTTTGGAGTCAAGAAGTGACATGAAATGATAAGTTATAATCTTTCTTGGATTGCTTTATTAAGTGAATGGAATTATAGATCATTGACCAAACCTTGATACCCCACCCAAATGACTCTAAATGAACTCTACAACAAAAGTCATGAAGGGTTCATGTTGAGCAAATGTCAAGAAAATGCCTCAATTGGTCGAAAACCCTAATTCCAGGGTTTAACGAGGTGCTGCATTGACCAAGATAAAGCAATGGTTTATGTACCAGATATGAAGTTTGACCTTTAATAAAAGTTGAAGTTTGAGTGGAGTACAACAAACTTTATTTTGGACCAAGACCTGATTCAACTTCTAAGTGACTCAAACATTGGTCTCAAGTTTGAATCAGCTACTGTTTTCAGCTCAGAAAATATTCTAAGTAAGATTAGTGTCAAGAATAGTTGGCATCTCGCGTTCACCAAATTTTGCTAAGCAACTTGTCTTGATCTAAAAATAGAAGTTGGAGCTAATTCATTGGAGAAGAGCATACAAAAAGCTGGATTGGGTTTGACTGAGTTTTGACCTCCGAAAGCGAGTTTCCGTGACCGTTATCAACGTGTTGGCGCTATCATTTTGGAGATAAATTACCCACTAATCTGTTGCTCAAATGACCAGAGTGCCTTAATGAAAAATGTAGAGTAGGCCGAGGTGAACAAACTTTGTTTTTGGCCCAATGTCTCAGCCCGGAAGCCGCCCAAATCTGCTCCCCACCATGTCCACTCCGGTGCCCGCTTCCTACTCGTCCGAATGCCGACGTGGCGCTGTGCATGGACACCACATGCCCCCGCTGCTGCCATGTGCCCTACCTCCTTATCATGCCCTTGCTCCTTCCACCGAGCACCCGAGCTCCCCCATCCCTCACTCGCCTCTCCACTCTCCCTCCCTCGCTCTCTAATGCTGCTCGTGCTCTGGGGCACAGCCGCCATGGATGCCACCGCGAGCTTGAGTTTGGCCACCATCGTTCTTCCACCTCCGAGCCTTCTCTGCCCCAACTGAGTGTCGCTACGCATCCACCGCCTCACGCCACCCCTCCTAGACCCCTTTTCCGGTCACCGCGTCCACCATAGTACCATCGCCGCCGGAGCTGCGCCTCTATGCGCCATGCATGTGCGTGGCCGAGCCACTGTAGCCATCACGAGCCATGCTAAAGCCATGCACCAATGCACACAGGCCCACGCATGCTGTGCCGCCACTCCTCGTCGCCGTCGGGTCGCCGACCGGCCCTTCCCGCCGTCCTCCCCTACTCTCTTTGTGTGGAAGAAAGAGGAAGGACCTCGCGCTTGAATTCAAGAAAGGAGAAGGGTCTAAGTGCGAATGCGTGACTCGGTTTAATAGTGCCAGAAAGGACCTTTTTGTTCGAGTTTAATTTATGAAAACTGCAGGGCTCCCGATGCAAGATTTACATCCCTTTTTCTTTGGTTTTTGTAGATTTGAATGATCAACTTTGAAAATTCGTAGTAATTAGTAGAGAACTCATAAAATAGTAAATGAGGACTTTTTGGAATCCTTGTGAAATTGTATATGCATTAGATCTATAATATGGTATGATTTAGTTTAAAGTTTTTCTGTAAAAATCAATTTATGCAGTTAGGTTTTTAATACTAGTTGTGTCTTGTCTTTTTCATAACTGTAGTTGTTTTGCTCAAATAAATGTGAAATTTTTATGGAGTGCTACTAAGGTGATGGTTGATGTCTGCTAAAAATTTAAGGAGTTTATGTGTGATGGTTTAAGAGTTATAAAATAACAAATACCCTATGTTGCTTTGCTCCTATTCTGAATAGACCTACATGTTTGAATTAATTGGCTCAGTTAAGTTATGAATCATGACTTGAAGACAATACATGAGTTGTAGTAATTTTCTTAAGCTTTTAAAAAATCTAAAGAACATAATTTTTGGTTAAGTATATTTTTAGTTATAGTTGCTTAAATTTTTGTGGCTGTTTCTACCAAACCCAGATAGGGTTGCCTTGTTGGTACTGTGGGGCCTTTTAGTAGTAGAATTAGCTTTAGGTGTTTATAACAAAGTTGTTTAGAATTTACTAAGATTTCTAAAAAGTCTAGAATCACATTTATTGGACATGTAGAACTCTAGTTAATGATGTTTAAAGTGGCATGTTAGATTCTGTCCATGTTTTGGATATAGATGCATTCATTAGATTAATTGACCTTGTTAACTATAGAATCATCTTATGACGATCATAAGAAAGTTGTAGGTAACTTCATAATATTTTCAAAAAGTTATGATTCATGTTGATTGGAGGTCTAGAACTCTCTGAAGTTCCTATCAGTTTTCTGTACCACTGATTTTCATGAGCTTTCCAAATTGTTAAATATCACTCCTTTTGGTGGTCTAAATCTCCAGTTATAAGATTGTGAAGTTGCATGGCAGCATCTGTCCAAGTCTAGACAGAGGTGCTCAATTGTGCTTGATTGACCTTGTCAATGGTGGAATCTGGTGCTCTGCTCTCTATGTACGACGGGTGGGGCCAGTTGACCATGGCACCCGGGTGTCAGCATCTCTGGGGTGTACTGCGCCGGGAGCACTTAGCAGATTCCAGGGTTTTTGAATGTTTTTCTTTTGTTCTTTATAGAAATTGCTGCCAACTTGAAAAATTCATAACTAATTCTAAGAGTGTCCAAATGGAGTGAACTAAATTTTGTTAGCATCATCTTGACTGAGTACTATCTGTTAAAAATATGAAACTTGGTATGTGCTATAGTTTGATACCCTGTTTAAATTTATCTTGTTTATTGCCTATTAATATTGTAAAATGCATAACTTGAGTTTGGGAGATGCTAAAAATATGATTCCAATTTTGTTGGTCTTGTTTTGATATGTTGTAGCTAGAAAAAATATTAAACCTATAGTAAGCATACTTGGAATATGACTTCTTGTTTTAGCTTGATTAAATGCTAGTTTCTTATGAAATTAATTGTGGTAGATTTATGTAACTTATGGGCATGAATTAATTTCCATGGTATTCTTGTGTTATGAGAAATGTAAGTAAAATAGGAAATCTGTTGTTTGACACTTTTCACTATGCTAAACCTATTTAAGTGGTTATAAGCCTATGTAACTTATCATTTTTGTAGAGGTTGTTATACTTGTTCCAATGGCATGAAATTTTAACAGTAGACCCTTGGGAGTATGTGTAGGCTACTGTGATGTTTCTAGAATTTATTGAGCACTAAAAGTAGCATTTCTAATTTTCACCTAAATTATTTGATAAAGTAATAAAGGCTTATATAAAATTCATTTGGGTCCAACCATTATACTTTTCAACATGTTGGTGATGTATATAACCTGTTGGTATAGTTGGTTGTGCCTAGTTTTGATTGGTTCTATGCAGTTAGCTATTTATTGCTCTATAATTCACTTGCATCTAGTTTCTTGACTTGTTTGCTTATGTGAGCTTGATGCAAGATGCTTAGGCTAATTAAGACAAGTTGTTAGCTATGGGTTTTAGGTCTCTTACTGATGATGAACAACTTTACCTTAGGTTGCTAGAAAGTGGTGAGTGTTTATTTCTTGTACTAGAGAAGAGATATGCACCTACTCTGTAAAATAAAGTTAATCATGTTATCACCTTGCCATCTTCTTGTTAAGAATGTATATATATATATGCATTGCACCATATCATTCATATCATCCCTTGTGCATTCTCTATATTTATCCATGTACTCATACATATAGGATCGGTGGAGGGAGTGACACTACTGGAGTTCGAACTCGAAGGAGAGGAGACCCCGCAAGAGATGCCACAGCTGGAGGTTCCCGAAGGAGAAGGATAGGTTTAGGAGGAGCTACCCAAGTGTCCTAATCATAGACCATCGGACTATCTAAAACACAAGCCCTGGAGCATTCTAAGTCTCCGAGCCTCTCTTTGTACAATTGTACATAAGTATAACTTTTGTATACTACATTAGGTGATAGGAGTTGAATGAAACTATTGGTGCATATTTCCTACCTTGTCACTATGTATAAATACCTGAACCCTTACTATTATGAGTAGGACGTTATATGTTTAGCCATGCTTAGACCGGTAGAAGTGGGTGATTTCCTGTCACCTACAATATAGGTGGATACCTGGTCACGGTTGGCTATATTTGCTATCATGAAAAAGAACCATGTGATGATGTAAATGGAGGCTGGGCAGAGTCTAGGTTGTGGGATGACACTTGTGATTCCATCCGAGCCACTTAAGGACCGCATCGTTGTAGGCCCTCATGTCATTCAGAACACAACCTCTCACTTAGCTGGCTAGATAACTTGTTCTGACCGCAAAACCGAGTAGCTCAACTCAAGTTGGGAGTCATTTTGTCCAAGTGCACACATTTGAGGTAGTAAGGATGTGCAGGGAGTTGAATATGAGACCAAGGGTAGGTCGGGCCTAAGCATCTTGGCAACCTGTTAGTCCCTAAGGGTGTGGCACTGATCAAACCCATGAAGTTGAGTCCTGAGTTGTACCAAAGGTGACCTGACTTGACCCTAACAGGGAAGTGTGGGTTTGTGTTAGGATTTTTGCCCAGCTGGTTGCAATCAATTCGAATCGCCATCTCCCCCGGATAGTGAGAAACTTGTCTGAGCCCCTTCATCATAGTAACTTGATGGATTTCGATGGTTATGATAAATATGAAAATAATACACCGGATATGGTTACTATTGTTTGCTTTAGCTTAAATGAATTGATTGCTCTAGTACAGGTGCCAACCAAGACATGCTTAATTTTAATAAGTATAACATGTTGCTAGAATAACTAAACAGACCAAGACATGTATTACTTCTAAATTTATGCAAAATGTTGTCAAGCCAGCTCTACCTTCTACAGCCTTGCATAATCCTTGGTGTCTCTTTATTTTTGGTTTATGATGGGAAAGTCTAGCTGAGTACATTCCCATACTCAGGGTTTATTCCCACTTGTTGCAGATGGTACTATGTATCATGGTTATTGCAAGAACTACTTCTCTCCTGCTTGGACCAGGAGTGAGACCGTGGGCACAGTCCTTTTCTATTAGTTTGTTCAAGTTGCTTTTGTTAGACTTGATCATGGAACTAGCATGTATCTGAACCGTGTGCATGATGGTTTCAAAACTATGTTGCTTCTGCTACTAAATTTGAACTTTGGTTTGTAATAACTTTATTCATACTCTGATGTATGTTGAACTACTTGCGAACTTTATGTAACATGTGGCATGTATGTTGAATCATGTACAATCTTGGCTTGTATGTTGGTTATGTTTCGAGGACCTTTGCGACACTCAATGGACTACTGACTTTATATGGGCTCAAGTATGACAGCGCGACCGCTCTAGTGGTTGACATTGTACTTGTGCTCTTATAAATTGGTTGGTCCTGCCACAAAGAACCCCTCTTAATTGTATGGTCATCTACCTCAAAATGTGATCACACTCTCTAGTGTCTTGATCACTAAAACAAAATCCCTATTTATACCTTTGCCTTGATTTCCATATGGTTTTATTTTTCTCTTTCTTCTTTTCCAAGCTAAGCACTTGATCATCATCACATGTGGCCATCTTCATCATTTCATGAGTTCAACATCACCATTTGAGTGCCACCATGCTCCTTACTTGGATTGCACCAACCTAGCTCATATTACAACTCATGACAAAGGTTAGTGCAAAGGTTTCATCAATTACCCAAAATCAATCTAGGGTTTTTTAGGTGGTGGGGAGCAGCAGTGACACCTCTGCCAACAGCTCTGACCTGGTCATGGACTTGGGGCACCAAGCCTCAGTAGGAGCGAAGCCATGACATTTCTCCTCGGCGTCCCACCTAGTGGCACCGGATCAGCGACGTCCACGATGTCCATGACACCATCAAGGCTAGGTGCCACACTCAGGCGCTGTCCCGTACCCCTAAGCGACAGGGAAGGGGCCTTGTCTTAGATCACTTTAGCCCCTTAGCATTCGTGGCAAGCAATTCGAGCGGCCACGTACCCCAGGGATTTTCAGCCACTAACACATATCTCCATGTACGATGATGAGACCAACCCAGACCATTGGTTGGAGGACTATCGCCTCACCATGAAGGCTACGGGGGTCCGACGATGACTTCACCATCTAGTACCTTCCTCTACTTCTATCAAGCTCGACTAGAGCATGGCTCAAGCAACTCAAGCTCGACAGCATCCGCTGCTGGGGCGATCTCCATGCGGACTTCATCGTCCACTTCTAGAGTATGTAAACCGCCCAGGGAACTCCTAGGATCTCTACAACTACAAGCAGAGGGCCAACGAGACCCTTTAGTAGTACATTCAGCGCTTCTCTAAGAAGCGCAATGAGCTCCCAAACATCACCGATGCCGACGTGATCATTGTTTTCATCTACGGCATGACCAGTGAGGTGCAGGTCCACATGTTCGGCCGTGAGACCCCGCGCATGACATGGGAGCTCCTGGACGTCGCCACCCAGTACACCACCGGTGATGAGGCCGTCTAAGCCAACTTTAGCGGGAAAGCTAAGGTTGTCGGCCACCTCAGTGGTGGTGATGGCGCCGATGATCCTGCCTCGTCCTAGTGACGCTGCGACAGGTAGAACAAATATCAAAAGTGCCATGGGGAGGAGATGGTCACAGCGGCCGACCGTGTTGCCAAACTTCAGCCCTACGGGCGCACTGGAGGCCTAGAACACTTCGAGAAGGAGCTCATATCCCCCTCCCTATTCCATAGGGGGTAGGTGAAGCATTTTCTCAAGGACTATGCTATCATGAAGGGCTACATCTGTAGCACCCTCAGCCAATAGGGCAAGGCCTAGAAGCCTGGCCCAAAGGCCAACGACCTAGTAGATGGTGCCCAGGAGGAAGACAACAAGTTCCCTGAGGCTGAGCGCTGCCTCATGATCTTCGGGGGCTCCCTAGGCATATGAATCCTAGTGGTAGTGCCACATCACTGAGTAGGAGATGAATGTTGTCCACACCCTTGCTGCCCCTAATGAGGTTCGGTGGTCCCTAGATGGCCACTAGCTTCGACCAACAAGATCTTCCTGATCACAGTCCCCCATCTAGGGTGCACTACCCCCTCATGGTCAGCCCAATCATGGCACCACACACCACACCAAGGCACTGATGGATGGTGGTAGTGGCCTCAACATACTCTATGCCAGGACCATTGACAAGATGGGCATCCCTTAGAGCAGCATGTGCCCCATCAAGGCATCATTCTATGGGATTATGCCGAGGAAGGAAGTTGTGCCCCTCGGGCGCATCTGACTCAACGTCACCTTCGGCCAACTAGACAACTTCCACAAGGTGTAAACCCCCAGGTGTTTGTCACTAGTTAAGCAATGGGTTTGAGCTCAAACATGACATGTTAAGTGGTGATGAAGGTGTCAAGATCAAATCTACGAGAGTGAGCTCCAACTTAAACTTGGACAACACACCCTTAATTACATGTGGACCCTTGTCAAGATTATGCAAGAGTAATGTTAAAATGCTTATTTTATGTACATTACATCAACATGCATCCCTCTTGACCAGTGGAAAAGTTTCATGATGTTTGGAGTCAAGAAGTCACATGAAATGATAAGTTATAATCTTTCTTGGATTGCTTTATTAAGTGAATGGAATTATAGATCATTGACCAAACCTTGCTACCCCACCCAAATGACTCTAAATGAACTCTACAACAAAAGTCATGAAGGGTTCATGTTGAGCAAATGTCAAGAAAATGCCTCAATTGGTCGAAAACCCTAATTCCAGGGTTTAACGAGGTGCTGCATTGACCAAGATAAAGCAATGGTTTATGTACCAGATATGAAGTTTGACCTTTAATAAAAGTTGAAGTTTGAGTGGAGTACAACAAACTTTATTTTGGACCAAGACCTGATTCAACTTCTAAGTGACTCAAACATTGGTCTCAAGTTTGAATCAGCTACTGTTTTCAGCCCAGAAAATATTCTAAGTCTAAGATTAGTGTCAAGAATAGTTGGCATCTCGCGTTCACCAAATTTTGCTAAGCAACTTGTCTTGATCTAAAAATAGAAGTTGGAGCTAATTCATTGGAGAAGAGCATACAAAAAGCTGGATTGGGTTTGACTGAGTTTTGACCTCCGAAAGCGAGTTTCCGTGACCGTTATCAACGTGTTGGCGCTATCATTTTGGAGATAAATTACCCACTAATCTGTTGCTCAAATGACCAGAGTGCCTTAATGAAAAATGTAGAGTAGGCCGAGGTGAACAAACTTTGTTTTTGGCCCAATGTCTCAGCCTGGAAGCCACCCAAATCTGCTCCCCACCATGTCCACTCCGGTGCCCGCTTCCTACTCGTCCGAATGCCGACGTGGCGCTGTGCATGGACACCACACTGCCCCCGCTGCTGCCATGTGCCCTACCTCCTTATCATGCCCTTGCTCCTTCCACCGAGCACCCGAGCTCCCCCATCCCTCACTCGCCTCTCCACTCTCCCTCCCTCGCTCCTCTAATGCTGCTCGTGCTCTGGGGCACAGCCGCCATGGATGCCACCGTGAGCTTGAGTTTGGCCACTGTCGTTCTTCCACCTCCAAGCCTTCTCTGCTCCAACCGAGTGTCGCTACGCATCCACTGCCTCACACCACCCCTCCTAGACCCCTTTTCTGGTCACCGCGTCCACCATAGTACCACTGCCGCCAGAGCTGCGCCTCTATGCGCCATGCATGTGCATGGCTGAGCCACTATAGCCATCACGAGCCATGCTAAAGCCATGCACCAATGCACACAGGCCCACGCATGATGCGCCGCCACTCCTCATTACCGTCGGGTCACCGACCGGCCCTTCCCGCCGTCCTCCCCTGCTCTCTTTGTGTGGAAGAAAGAGGAAGGACCTCGCGCTTGAATTCAAGAAAGGAGAAGGGTCTAAGTGCGAATGCGTGACTCAGTTTAATAGTGCCAGAAAGGACCTTTTTGTTCGAGTTTAATTTATGAAAACTGCAGGGCCCCCGATGCAAGATTTACATCCCTTTTTCTTTGGTTTTTGTAGATTTGAATGATCAACTTTGAAAATTCGTAGTAATTAGTAGAGAACTCATAAAATAGTAAATGAGGACTTTTTGGAATCCTTGTGAAATTGTATATGCATTAGATCTATAATATGGTATGATTTAGTTTAAAGTTTTTCTGTAAAAATCAATTTATGCAGTTAGGTTTTTAATACTAGTTGTGTCTTGTCTTTTTCATAACTGCTAGTTGTTTTGCTCAAATAAATGTGAAATTTTTATGGAGTGCTACTAAGGTGATGGTTGATGTCTGCTAAAAATTTAAGGAGTTTATGTGTGATGGTTTAAGAGTTATAAAATAACAAATACCCTATGTTGCTTTGCTCCTATTCTGAATAGACCTACATGTTTGAATTAATTGGCTCAGTTAAGTTATGAATCATGACTTGAAGACAATACATGAGTTGTAGTAATTTTCTTAAGCTTTTAAAAAATCTAAAGAACATAATTTTTGGTTAAGTATATTTTTAGTTATAGTTGCTTAAATTTTTGTGGCTGTTTCTACCAAACCCAGATAGGGTTGCCTTGTTGGTACTGTGGGGCCTTTTAGTAGTAGAATTAGCTTTAGGTGTTTATAACAAAGTTGTTTAGAATTTACTAAGATTTCTAAAAAGTCTAGAATCACATTTATTGGACATGTAGAACTCTAGTTAATGATGTTTAAAGTGGCATGTCAGATTCTATCCATGTTTTGGATATAGATGCATTCATTAGATTAATTGACCTTGTTAACTATAGAATCATCTTATGACGATCATAAGAAAGTTGTAGGTAACTTCATAATATTTTCAAAAAGTTATGATTCATGTTGATTGGAGGTCTAGAACTCTCTGAAGTTCCTATCAGTTTTCTGTACCACTGATTTTCATGAGCTTTCCAAATTGTTAAATATCACTCCTTTTGGTGGTCTAATCTCCAGTTATAAGATTGTGAAGTTGCATGGCAGCATCTGTCCAAGTCTAGACAGAGGTGCTCAATTGTGCTTGATTGACCTTGTCAATGGTGGAATCACCTTGTGATGATAATAAACATGTTTTAGATAATTTAATAATCTTTCTAGAAAGTTAATGTTCATGCTTGTTTGATGTCTGTAACTCCAGTTATGCCGTTTTGAAAATACTACTACTTTTTTGTCCTAGTTCTGTGCAGATGTGAAACATTGGCATGCTTGACCTAGTTAGCTTTGGAATAAGCTTTTGGTGATAATAACAATGTTGTAGGCAATTTTATTAGCTTTCTAGAAAGTCTAGGATCACCTTCTTTGGATGTCTGGATCTCAAGTTATGGTTAAAACAAGTGACTGCTATGCTGCTGTCCAGATTTCTATACATGTGCTAGGTGATTCCTTTAGCTTGCTCTTGTTTGACTTAACATGTTGGTTAGTTCTTCATCGATGCATGTGTGCAATATCTGAACTTAACTTCACTTGTGTGCCATGCCTAATATGCTTGCTATCCCTCTATAATAGGTTGTGTGATGTTTAGTTAAATAACTCTAGGTGCATATGTCTTGTATGATCTTATGGTTGCCTTGAATGCTATTATGTGATGCATGTCATATTACCATTCTTCATATTCATGCACTTACATCTTGCATCTCATATAGGTACGCTAGATGAACCCCATGAAGGATGTGATGTTGGCAGCCTGAACCCGAAGACTGGTATATGGCGAACCTATCCCGAAAGATGGAAGGACTGGACAAGTGCTAGGATGGGAGATACTATCCAAGCGAGTGTCACCTAACAAACACTAACCTAGTGTAGGATTCTAGGCAAGAACCGGTGCATTCTAAGTCTCCTAGTGTTTTACAAAATACTACTTGAGTCCTTTATGTTTGATGCATTAGGCTATAAGAGTTGGTTGGAAACACTTGATGCATGGAACTACCTTGTCCAGATACATATACCTTTAACCCTGTGTAGGTCCAAGATCGAATATCTGCTTAGCCATGCTTAGGCCAGTAGAAGTCGTGTGATTTCCTGTCACCTGTGAGATATAGGTGGATACCAAAGCACAGTTGGCTATATTTGCTATCGTGGAAAAGAACCATGGGGTAATGTAAATGGAGATCAGGCGAGATGTCGATAGAGAAGCAATAAGACATGGAGGTTTTGGGTGTGGATCTATCCCCGTCTATGTCGATCAAGGACCGTACAATTGTTGGAACTTTTGACAAGATTGAACGCATGCCTATCACTTAGCTAGCCGAATAACTCGTTTTAGCCACTGAAGCCGAGTAGCACAACTTAGGATGGGCCTCGCGCTATCAAAGTGCGCACTCTAGATGGAAGTAAGGATGTGCGAGGAGCGGATCAATAGACCATGGGCAAGCTTGACCTGAGCAACCTGGCCCGAGACCGTGGGCAGGCATGGCTTCAGCGACCTAGGCTACCGTCAGTCCCTGATTGAGCAGCGCTGGGTGAAACCCATGAAATGTGGACCTCAGTTGTATCAAAGGTGACCTAAGGCTACCATGGCTAGTAGACCTAGGTTTGTGTTAGGAACAAATTCCCAGCTAGTTGAAATCGATTCGAATCACCGTCTCTCCCGGATAGTGAGAAACTTGGCTAGCTCCAACATCGTAGTAATTTTATTATGGAATCTATTGGTTCGAATAAAGATGGAATTACTATACCGGCTATGGTTACTATTGTATGCTCTTAAATGATATACCACATGTTTGGCATAGGTTAGTTGCTAATCTAGAGATGAATAGCTATAATTAACTTGATCACCAAAGTATAATTGTACAACTGAATTAGTCATGTTTTATGCAAAATGTTGTCAAGCTAGCTCCACTTATAAATCCTTGCATGATCCTTGGAGTCATTTTATTTCTGGTTTATGACAGGTAAGTCTAGCTGAGTACATTCAAGTACTCAGGGTTTATCCCACCATGTTGCAGGTGAAGTTTCTCGGCCTGCTGAAGATGGTGGCTAACCGCCAGTGGGCTCGGTGACTCTATATTTAATTCTCATCTATATGCTTTTATTAGAGGATGTCACTTATGCTAGCAATGTATTTGGAACTTATATTAATGTAATCATTTGAAATCTCTGTTGCTTTCACTAACTGGTTTTGAAATCCAAACTTGTACTGTTATTTGTGAACCCATTTGTAATATTATTTCCGCTGCAACTCTGCGTATGTGATGTGCACTTGCTTAATCACGCGATCTTGGTTGTGATGTTGATTTACCGAGGTCCTTCGTGACACTCGGCGGACTACCGAGTTTATATAAGTGAAAGTATGCGTGTGTCATAGTGTTAGTGGGGACAACCATACTTGATCTTGTATAAATTGCGCGGTTCTATCACAGCTGGTATTAGAGCAAGATTAAGCATAATACTATCATGTACATAGTTTTAAAAACAAAGTTTTGTTTTAAAAGGCCTATTTTGACTAAAACCTTAGCTATAGGCAAATTTATCAAAACTAATTTGCAACACTATGCAGGCAACATCCTCCTTTATGCCCAATTAAGGACTACTAGGTGGCAATAAGTAAACTAACACTAACTATGGGGGGTTTACTTCTTGCAATTTTTACTTTTGTCGTCCATATGACGTGCTATTGTATGGATGTCATTTGCTTGAATGGTAATGTATGGATCACTATACCTCTACGCCTAGGTAAGAAGGTAAGTTGATGAGTGACATGACCACAAGATGTGAGCGTGCGGTCGAAGGGGATAGGTAGTTTTGATACTTAAGTATATATATCTCATATATATATGGAAGTATTTAATTGTGGGTTAGCTTTGGTGTGGCTATATATACAAATTCTATTTGTATGTATAGACATATTTACTTTTGGGTAGCCTTGATATGGAAGCATATATATATGGGTATATATATATATGGAAGTATTTAGCTTGCAACCTAGAGCCTAGACTTTCCTTTCTGCAAATATAATTGTGGGGTTGTGCTAAAATGAATCTTTCTGTAGGTACGCTAACCACAAATGCGTAGATTGAATGTAGTTGACAACTAGCTATATGTCGAGAGAGTACGTGTTATGCCACCGACATAGAACGTGATTGCCACCTTGGGCTGGCAATTTTGTGAGGACGAATAGGACTGTCATGCATCATGATGGTGCTTGTGCATAAATATGCTTCCCTACTTTGTTCTAAGGGTGAGTCCTTACTTTCAATGTTTTAGCTTTGTATTAGGTTATGAGTAGTATCTAGTTTGCACCTAGTCTAAATCAATCACTTCATTAAGCATCTCATCTCATCTCAACTTATATCATCTCATATCATTCAGTACCATCATTTCATTGATTAATCTATGATGCAGGTCAGAGGATTGAGTCTTCTTCTCCAAGAAGTAGCGGTGATTTGAATCGATTTGGTCTAGCTAGGGTTTCCTTTCCACATGACATACTGCAAGTCTAGGACCTACGTATATCAACCTTCACTCAAATTCTCCAAAACAGTGAACCGGTCTGCACTACCCAAGAGCATAGTACTCCACCTCCCTACGCCACTCCTAGGTGGATTCACAGGATGTGTACACGCTACTTTCACCATCTCCCATGCCCTAGTGCACAGTTGTCTTTTCACATAATGGAATAGCCAAGGTATCAGGCTTACTAGAGTATGTGGCCAATACTGCAAAGTCTTGACCACACACAAGCCTTACAATAGTACGGTCCTCAATTGACATAGGCAGAACAATGCGCAATAGGTTATCCCTATTGGCCTACCCACCTAGAGACAAATCTCATGTTTCGTACCTGAGACATTACCCAAATCCTATACAGAGACATAACAATGTCCCACCTCTGTCTCAATTTATATATGTAACATTATCAAGGTATTCTCATGAACCATCAGTAGAGCAGAGATGATCAAGGTAAAACCTATTTCTCGCGAATGATGAAACCATCATTTGACTTTTATAGAAGTCTAAGCATTACTAACCATTAGGGATATCGACCTACACATACTAGCAAGGTAGAACTAAGGATACCTAGATAACAAGGTAATCATGCAGCAACGATATTAGACCAACTCCTAATTACTTAATGCACATCTCATAAGACTTAAAGTGTAATAAAGATTTGTAAAAGCTAGAGAGGTGTTTATGCTTTGGGGCTTGCCTATGTTGCAGTGAAGGTTAGATTCCTTAGAAGGTTCACATAAGTCAGACTAGGCACCAACACCACTGGTGGATGAACCTCCTCTAAAAACTTGATCAACATGAACCTCCTCACTCTCGTGCACTACATGTAATAAATGATGCTTGCTTAACATGATGGAATGCATGCCATGATGCATGAAGAAGGACATACAAGTGCATGAAGGAACTTAACTAACTTAAGAAAGTTGAGTACAACTTTCCTTTGTGATACAACTAGGGTTACGCTCTACAAAGCATTTTAATTATTAGACTAGCAGGTTGATCATGTGCTTATCAAGAAGGCAACATTAGTCACGAAACAAGCATTTCACCCAAATAGAAAATTAGAAGTAATTAAAGGTTCCACTTTGTTGTTAAACACCTCATGTTCATCAAGTTATAAGAAACATGATCAAAGCTTCAACTATAAATGTAACAACAGCACTTCAAGGCATCATGCAAACATGACTCATTAAAGATTAATGACTTACTCATATTAATAGCAGGATTACAAGATAGCTCAGGTGTTCTAAGTTAGCACTAATAAAGCTTTAAGCTAGACTATCATAGAAGCGACCAATTTATAAGAGCACAAGTACAATGACAGCCCATAAGTGGGCACACTATCATACTTGAGCCCATATAAACCCGGTAGTCCGTCGAGTACCACGATGGGTCTCGATTAACCATCAACATACAACCAAGATCATACATGATTCAACATACATGTCACAAGTTATATAAGGTTCAGAAATATAGTTCATTCATCAGAGTATGAATTATGGTTATTACAAACCAAGTTCAGTAAATAGTAGTGGAAGCAAATTAAAGTTTGAAACTAACATATGCCATCATAGTTCAAATACATAGTGCTAGTTCGTGATCACACTCCCACAAAAGCATATAAGAAGGATTAATAAGAGATGCCTGCCCAGGGCTCACTCCTCATCCATGGTGGGACAGAAGTAGTTCTTGCAATAGCCATGATAAACTGTACCATCTACAACAATGGGAATAAAACCCTTAGTACTGGAAGGTAGTCAGGTAGACTTACCTAGCATAAACCAAAAATAAGGTGACTCCAAGGATTATGCAAGGCTTTATAAGTGGAGGTAGCTTGATAATATTTTGTATAAAAAGTGACTAATTCAGTTGTACAATTATACTTTGGTCATCAAGTTAATTATAGCTATTCATCTCTAGATTAGCAACTAACATGTGCCAAACATGTGGTATATCATATAGTAGCATACAATAGTAACCATAGCTAGTGTAGTAATTCCATGTCGATCCGAACCATCACATTCCATAACACAATTACTATGATGTTGGGGCTAGCCAAGTTTCTCACTGTCTAGGAGAGATGGTGATTCGAATTGATTTCAACTAGCTAGGAATTTATTCCTAACACAAACACAGGCAGACCAGATCAATGGTCACCTTTGGTGCAACTCAGGTCCACACTTCACGGGTTCACCTAGCGTTGCACAATTAGGGACAACCAGCTGCTAGGACGTTCAGACCTAGCCTGCCCTTGGGCTCAAGTTTGGTTCCCTACACATCCTTACTACCATCTAGAGTGCGCACTCTAATAGAATGGTGCCCGTCCTAAGTTGAGCTACTCGGCTTCACGGTCAGAATGAGTTATCCGGCCTGCTAAGTTAGAGGCATGTGTTCAATCTTGTCAAAAGTGCCAACAATGGTACAATCCTTAATTGGCATAGATGAAATCATATGAGCCCACCTACACATAGACTCCACTTGGCCTCCATTTACATTACCCCATGGTTCTTTTCCACGATAGCAAATATAGCCAACCGTGCTTTGGTATCCACCTATATCTCACAGGTAACAGGAAATCACCCGACTTCTACCGGTCTAAGCATGGCTAAGCATATATTTAATCCTAGATCTACATAGGGTTAAAGGTATATGTAACTAGACAAGGTAGTTCTATGCATCAAGTGTTTCTAATCAACTCTTATAACCTAATGCATCAAACATAAAGGACTCAAGTGATATTTTATAAAACATGGGAGACTTAGAATGCTCTGGGCTTGCCTTTAGAGGAAAGAGGTTGGCTGGTGATCTAAGCACTCAGGGAGATCTTTGAGAGTCTACTCCTCTTCTCCTAGAGCTATGGCCTACTGATCCTCCTCCTCTTCTTCGTTGAACTCTAATAGAGTTATTTCTTCAGACGATTCTATATGCATGAGCATGACATAAGATATCATGAATGCATATATGATGACATGTATAATATGATATGGTGTGATGAATGCATATTCATAAGTGTTTTCAACAGCATTGCATTAAAGTAATAAAAAGTTGTATCTTATTTTATTGAGTAGGCGCATATCTCTTCTCTACTACTTAAGCAAACACTTATGTAAATCATTTTCTGGACTATAAGACAACAGCCACTTGTTTTGACCATAACTAGAGTTATACACATCAAAATAATATGGTTTAGACATTATGGAAAGCTTATGAAATTGCCTACAACTTTCTTTTAATCATCTTAATGTTATTCAGTAGCTATCTAAGTCAAACAATTCAATCTTTTAGATCTATCCAGTGAGCAAGCATTTCTGACAGTAGACTTTTAATAGCCAAAATTCTTAAACCATAAGGCCAATGCCTATGAAAATTTAACACAAGGTAGATAAGTAAGTTATATACAACTTTGTTATTATCAAGCTTTACAGAAATGACCATTATCATCATGCAATTATCATCACAACCAAAACTATACATGCAGCCATCTAGTTGAATTATAAAGCAGTAATTAACTAGTTGCATATAACCAATCACTTTTAATCCTAACTAATAACATGAACATATCATATGCATCACAAGAACCATAGAAAATATCATGGTTAAACATAACTAAATTATTTATATCCATTTATTAATTTCCTTAGATAATAAGGTGATTTAAAGTATAAATATTTCCATTCTTAATAAATTCTGAGAAAATTACAGTAGTCTACAATTGACCTTAATAATCTACTGTACAAATTTCATACCATTTGGATAAGAATAACTACCTTAACAAAAATGACATGTTACATATGATTATTTCAGCAAAAATAGTTTAGCATAGTGAAAAGTGTCAAACAACAGATTTAATATTTTTCATACATTCCCCAAGCATAAGAATATTGTGTAAAAATTTACATGATATGTTATGCATTTTAACCCCAATTAATTCCACTAGAAACTAGCAATTAATTAGGATTAAATATGAAGACCATATTCAAAGTATCCTTATAGTAGGTTTAATATTTTTCCTAGCTAGAGCATATTAGAACAAGAGCAGCAAAATTGGAATCACAATTTTATCACCTTTCTAGCTCAAGTTATGCATTTAATAAGATAGAAACCATTTAAAAAGCAATTATCTAGCTACATTTTATTCTCCTAGAAACATACTAGAAATAGTGCATCTCATATTTTTATCAAATACTACACCTCAAGATGAAACTAACAAAATTTGGTTCATCAAAATTGGACACTCCTAGCTTGAGATATGAATTTTTGAAACATGCATTCAAATCTATGAAATAAATCTAGAAAATCAAATATCATACACACTAACAGTCGGGGACCGTGGTCAATGGGGACCCACCCGTCAGTCACACAGAACAGAGTACGACTAGTTGACCGGCCATAGCTCATCGCTGGCGAGGTCACAAGCGGTGAGGTCACCACCGACGGCTTTGCCTTGACATCCCACATCGATGGGTGCACTTGGTTGGTCTAGAGACTCGCCGGAGTAAGCTCAACGGTGGCCATGGCGAATGGCGGAGGTTGGCGGAGGTAAGCTGGCCTTCTCCAGCTATGGCACACTTAGGTGAGGATGGCTACTCCATCCTGGTGACCTAGCGAAGCAACACGGCGTAGGTGAGGGCTCGGGGTGGCATCGATGAGCTCGGCCACATGCATGACCATGCGGCGGCGCACGAAGCACGGCGGTGCTCATGCTGTTTTAGCTAAACGGCGGCGAAAGGTGGGTCTCCATCTTGCCACTAGCGAGGCCTAGGGTTACTTGACCTAAGGCACGTGAGAAATAAGGGAGATGGCAAACCAACTCGATGGCGGTGAGCTCGAGTGCCACGACAACCATGGCGGGCGTGCATGGAGCAACGGCTTGTTCCAGTGCCATGACAATGACGACTATGGTGAGGCGAAATGCCGCTCTACCTATGGTTGATAGGTGATGCTAGTGGCTCAAGGAGGTGGAGGTTATGGCATAGCAGCTATGGCTGAGATGAGTTAGCCGGTGGAGCTACGTTGGTGGCGAGCGGTTGCGGTGGTGCTCGGTGAGCTTAGCGTGGCACTATGGAGAGGTGGAGCGAGCAAGAGGGAGTGAGAGCGAGCGAGTGGATGGAGTGGAGGGTGCACGGCATTTATGCGCAGGCGTTGGCCTGACCGGCTGGGCCAACGCCGGCATGCTGCCGCCACTGTGACGGCCATGTCCTATGGCTGGTCGGCCACTACCGGCCGCATAGGAATGGGTTTAGTCACCGCGATCGATGACTGACTGCGCCAATTTAGCCCCATGTAACTCCTAATCCATTCATCCATTGCAAAAACTCCAATAACAAAAATTATAGAGCTACATGCCATCTACAACTTTTCTTTAAGAACCATCATCTAATTCTCACTGGTTAACAAACTACACTACTCCAAAGTGAGGCACTTTGAAACTGATAATCATTTACACACTTAGAAAATTTCACAAGTCTCAAAACTACATTTTGTTGAAACTTGTGAGCTATTTTTGAGCATGTTGTGCATTGAATTAGACCTTGACCCAAAAACAAAAGTTGTTACCCTAGTCAAGTACTACAACTTTTATTTAGGTCACATAGCCATGCAAATAGTCTAAGCTACTGTTCCACTTTAGTCAAACTAGCATCACGAAAATGGCATTTCAAATGAAACCAACACTTAGAAGCAAAGTTGGCCTAGGTCATGAATACAAACATTGCTCTATTTACCATCCTAGATGTGTCTAAGGTGATTTTATGACCTCACCACCATCTCATACATTGGTCATACATGATTCCAAGCATAAACACATATAAATCAACATTTCATGTGACAATGTATAAGAATGAGATGAAATTTCATATGCTTATGTTCATGAATGCTTGGATGATGCTTGTACTCATGAAATTCAAGTGCCAATTGCAATGCTTAACATAGAGGTATTACAGCCCCTCACCCATTATAGAAATCTCATCCTGAGATTTGCAAGACCTACCATTCTTCATAAAAGGCGGGACAAACCCCACGTAAGTAATCCTCCCGTTCCCACATGGCATCTTGTTCACTTTGGTTATTCCACACCACCTTGTAGAACTTAATGACCTTGCTCCGTGTTGTTCTTTCCATTTCTTCTAGCACATGGATTAGTTTCTCTTCATAGGTCAAATCCGATTGGAGTTTAATGTTGGTGGGTGTAATGGCTTCCTTAGGTATGCAAAGACATCTTTTCAACTAAGAAAAATGGAAGACATCGAATATCGCACTCATTTCTAGATGAAGTTGTAACTTGTAAGCGACATTTCCTTTTCATTCAATAATCTTATATGGCCCTACATATCTAGGTGCAAGCTTTCTTTTTACTCCAAACCTATGTACTCCTTTCAAGGGTGACACTTTTAAGTATACATAGTCTCCCACTTCAAAAGTTAGTAGTCTTCTTCTTTTATCAGCATAACTCTTTTGTCTTGATTGAGCTACTTTGATATGTTGTTGGATAATGCATATCTATTCTTCAGCTTCAATGACAAAGTCAATGCCAAAGTATCTTCTTTCTCTAGGCTCAATCCAATTCAAGGGAGTTCTACATTTAAGATCGTACAAGGCTTCAAAAGGAGCCATCTAGATGCTCGCTTAATAACTATTGTTGTAGGAAAACTTGGCTAAAGGTAGTCTGTTTCTTCCATGAACCCTTGGAAGATATAACACAGGCTCTCAACATATCTTCTAAGATCTGGTTCACTCGCTCAGTTTGTCTAGAAGTTTGTGGATGGTATGCTGAACTTCTTATTAGTTTAGTTCCCAAAGCCTGGTGCAAGTGTTCCTAGAAATGAGCTATAAACTATGATCCCTGATCTGAGGTTATGGTCCTTGGTACTCCATGTAGTCTCATGATTTGAGAAACATATAGCTTAGCGTACTTCCCTATGTGATACCTTGTGTTCACCGGTATAAAATGTGTTGACTTGGTGAGATGATCTCCAATGACCCATATGGAATCTTGACCTTGTTCGTGTCATCAAAAGGCCTATAATAAAGTCCATACTTATTTCCTCCCATTTCCAACCTAGGATAGGCAATGGCTAAAGTAATCCCAGCAGATTACTCTATTGCAATTATCACACCTAGTGACATAGGCGGTGATCTCTTTCTTCATCTTGGTCCACCAAAAATGGATTTTGAAATCTTGATATATTTTCATACTACCTGGGTGGATAGACAACTTGGATGAATGAGCTTCATCTAAAATTTGATTTCTAGGCTCATAATCTTTCGGTACCACAAGTCGGTCCTCAAACCATAGTACACCTCTTTCATCTAACCTAAAATGCTTGGTTTCTAGTTCTTTCATCTTTCTCTTGATGTGAAATACACCTACATCTATCTTCTGCAGCTCTATGATTTTGCTCTCAAGTGAGCAACTAACAGTGATATTGTGTAACACAACAGGATGTAACAAATTAAATCCATTTTCCAACAAGGCTTCCAAAGTGTTGCAATGAGATTTTTGACTAAGTGCATTTGCTACAACATTGGCTTTTCCTAGATGGTAGTGCGCTTCCAAATTATAGTCCTTGATTAGCTCTAACCATCTTCGTTGTCTCATGTTCAGCTCAGGTTGAGTGAAGATATAGCTGAGACTTTTGTGGTAAGTATATATGTGACATACGTTTCCCAACAAGTAATGTCTCCATATCTTCAACGCATGAATAACTCCTACAAGCTCTAAATCATGTGTAGGGTAATTGACTTCATGCTTTCTCAACTGTTGAGAATCATAGGCAATAACTCTTCCTTCTTGCATGAGCACACACCCCAAACCTATACCCGATGCATCATAGAACACATCGAAGGGCTTCTCAATGTCGGGTTATGCTAGAATAGGAGCTGTAGATAACAAGGTCCTTAGGGTGTGAAAAATAGCTTCACACTCTAGAGTCCAACTGAACTTTTCATCTTTCTGAAGTAGTCTGGTCATGGTTAGCTATCTTGGAGAAATCAGGAATGAAACGATGATAGTAGCCTGTTAACCCTAGAAAACTCCAAACTTCATGAATCGAAGTTGGTCCTTCCAATCCAAGACCTCTTGTACTTTAGATGGGTCTACAGATATTCCATCTCTAGATAAGATGTGACCCAAGAAAGGTACTTTGCTCAACCAGAGTTCACACTTGCTAAATTTGGCATATAACTTATGTTCCCTCAATCTAGACAAAACAATTCTTAGATGCTCTACATAATCTACCTCATTCTCTGAATAAATCAAGATATCATCGATAAACACAACCACAAACTTGTCAAGGTTGGGCTTGAATACTGAATTCATCAAGTACATAAAGTAGGTAGGAGCATTTGTTAGTCCAAAAGACATGACCAGATACTTGTACAAACCGTATCTAGTGGAGAAAGTTGTTTTAGGTATATCCTCTGGCCTGATCTTAATCTGATGATAACCTGACCTCAAGTCAACTTGGAGAATACCTTTGCTTTTGCCAACTAATCGAACAAGATATCGATACGAGGTAAAGGATACTTGTTCTTAATGGTCATGGCATTAAGCGGCCTATAATCCACACACATTCTCAAGGACTTGCCCTTCTTCTTTACAAACAAAGCTAGACATCCCCATGGAGACGAACTAGGTTGAATGAGACCTTTGTCCAATAGTTCTTGTAACTGAATTTTAAGTTCAGCTAACTCATTTGGTGGCATCCTATAGGGTCTTCTTGAGATAGGTGCAGTACCTAGCACTAACTCGATCTTAAATTCCACATCCCTATCAGGTGGTAAACCTAGCAACTCATCTGGAAATAGATCAGGAAACTCACAAACTATTGGAATATTAGAAAGGGTAGTGGCCTAGATAGCACAAGACAAGTTTTGGAGATTAAAACTTCGGGGAAGTGGTACTAGAAAAGCATTACCTCCCTTTGGTTCTCTAAACATAATTGTCCGAGTGGATGTGTCAATGAGAACACCATGGTCACTCATCCAACTCATGCCTAAGATCACATCTATGGCTAATCTAGGCAATACTATTAGATCCATCATGTACTCCCTCTCTTGTATAGAGATGAGCACATCCCTGACTATCTGATTCATAGAGATAGTAGCCCCTGGCCGAACATATACTATAACCTCCCTTGTTTATCTCAATTATTTTCTGATCATACTTAGATGCAAATGCTTGGCTCATAAATGAATGAGAAGCTCTAGAATCAAATAAAATAATGGTGGGATGTTTGTTAACAAGAAACATACCAGCGGTGATAATCTCTCCCATAGGAACTCTTCAACAGCGGTATAATGCACATATCCAGGATGTGCTTTAGAATTTGCCTATCTTTGATTGCCCTAGTTTTGATTGTTGTTCTTCTTAGGATGGGGGCATTCATTAGCCTAATGACCTAATTGATTACAATTAAAGCATGGCTGATTGCTCCTAGGTCATGTTGAGCTTCCTTGCCCTTCGTTCCCCTTGGGTAGGGCAATGGTGAATGCCTTATGAAACACCTTCTAAGGTCGGTTGGTCTGGGCTTTTAGTGGAGGAGGCCTGAACTTGGGCACTGGTGGTCAAAACTATGGCCTATCCACCACTAGAGCTCTAGACTAGGAAGATCTTGAGGTGCCTACCTCAGCTACTCTCTTGTGGCCTTTTGCTGTCGCATGTAGATTGTTCTAGTTCTCTTGAGTCAAGGCATCACTAATGAACTCATTGTATGTGGTGCACCTCGAGTTGGCCATAGTTTTCATCAGCTTAGTGCTATGACCTCTCTTGAAGCTTTCAATCTTCTTTTCTTCTATATCAACAAAACCTAGGGGCATAACGGGACAAATTGTTGAAAGCATACATGTACTCAGTAAGGGTCTTGGTCCCTTGTGTGAGTCATATGAACTCGACTACCTTCATGTGCATTAGCCCTAGGGGAATGTGATATCCCCTAAAGGCTAACTTGAATTGCTCCCAAGTGACCTAAGAGTTGGTAGGTAGAGACGATAGGAAATGGGCCCACCACATTCTGGCTAGTCCCTACAGCTGATGGGACGCATATTTTGCCTTCTGATGTTCCATAACCCTCAATAAATGAAACTTTTGCTCGATTGTGTCTAGCCATTCATCCGCCTAGAGTGGTTCTTCGTCCACCTTGAAGATAGGAGGGTTGGTGTCTAGGAAATCATTGAAAGAGTTGTATTGATTTAGCTTAGGCCCTTGATGTTGCTGACAGGTGTGAGCAGTGTTCTGTGCAATGAGGCACAGTGTTTCCTCCATGGTCCTCTGACTACCCAAGAACTATGCAAAGAATTCATTTGCGGATGGTGGTGGCGGTGGTGGTAAGTCACCGTCATTGCCACCCTGGCTGTTGCCGACACTGGCATGAGTGCGAGTCATCTGCAAAGTTGCAACAATAAGTTATTATTAGATGATGTCAAGAGATTGCAGATGAATTGTATAATCATGCCAAACTGAAATTACTAGAGAGAATCTTAAGTTCATACAATAAAACAGAGGCATAATAATTTATTCTCGCAAATAATATCACCAATTTGATCACTTATCGTGCTCGCAGCGCATTAACATGTATGTCATAATCACTAGTAAAACAAAACTAGAATTTCATTAAAGTTCAACCCATAGTGAAACAGCATGCAGAGTGCCAATATTACATGGAAGTCAAACCACTAATACCAAACTTCAAGCTACAAGTCCATTACATAAATAACAGGGATACATCTAGCGCTTTAACTAGTCACTAGGAAACTATAATCTTCTACATGCTCACTGTTGAGGTCGGAGATAGGATCATCCTCATCCTCTAGTTCTACTTCTTCTTCCACCCAACCGTCACTCTCGACCAACATCTTTAGATCTTCTTCTTCCTCATTAAGGATCGGGTGTAGTTGATTGTTTAGGAAATGTACATGATGCTAAAGATCAACCACCATGTTCTGGGTCTATGCAAGCTGCTAGCACAAGTCCATTTTGACATGGTCCTGCTGCATGCTCAAGGTTGGGTCGTGTCTCGTTCTGCTCTTGCCATAGCTACACTATTGTTTCCTAGGATCAGCTGGCGTGTAGCTGTGAACGCCTTGGCACAGGTGGCCTCCAGCTGCTCCCATAGTCCTGCTAGCATGGCTTGATCATCCACTCTTGCCTCTTGGGTGGTAGTTCTTTGCTGATCAACTTGCTCCATTTGGGTGTGGAGATTTCCCAAAGCTACATAAGCTTGATCAGTTTTCGATCAAACCTCACTTGCTGCTTTTTGGTGCTTGCACACACGCTTCTTTAGCTTATGTTGTGTAGCTTCAGCTCTCATGAGCTTATCCATACAAGTGGTATAGGACTCCTGCCAGAAGTCCCTGGTGCTCTAACAAGTATAGAATATCTTCATCACTATAAACATTACACTCATAGCGAGACTAGAACTGTGTGCCCACTCATCCCAATCTTGGATCAACGCATTGCTATTGAGCTATGCCCATACTATCGTGGATGGATCCACTCAAGTAAAAGTCCCAGTGGCACTACTGGTAAGCTCAACCCCATGCTGCTGACAAATCTGACTTAGCACCTCAAAAGTCACTACTTGGGCAGCCTCCTAAGGAGTTCCTCCTTCAGATTCTACCTTCCATTCCTGCCAGAAAGGTGCTTGGTTATGAGCTAGTATGGTTAGCTGTTCTTCATACCATGGTTGTTCCTCTAGGTATACTTCATTCCAGTAATAGAGGGGAGGTTCATAATACCTCGCATAATGCAAGACTCTCCAAAGTAGGGCAGGAGTTCCAAACATCAACAGAAAAATTCTCACTTCCAGCCGGTGCTGCCATCTATACCAACAACATGGTGCAACTCTCATGAGACAAAGTCATAATGGATAAGAGTTACATAACCGAGTATGAGATTTATAAGGGGAGGAACAATGCAAGTATGAAATAATGATTTATCATGATGCATGCACGTTCTGCACGTCCTTACAAACTTAAGAAAAATTATTTCTAATGGCATACACGATAGCATACATATTTTCTCTCATATATAACTAAAAGGTCCTAATGGCTAGAGGGGGGTGAATAGCCTATTAAAATTTCTACAACAACACTTAGCAAACCGGTTAGACAAATATGAGGTGAAGCAAGTATTGCGCTAGCCTACTAAAAATGCAAGCCACCTACCACAATTCTAGTTTCAATAGTCTCTATCCACACAATGGCTATGTGACTACACTATGTTAGTATGCTCTCAAATGCTAACTAAAGAGCCACACTAAACAAACTAACAAGCTCTCATGACTAGCTACACTAAAGAGCTGGACAACTAGTTTGCGATATTGTAAAGAGAGAGAGCAAGTTGGTTATACCACCGAGTTGAGGAATGAACCAATCCATCACAAGAGTGAATACCAATCGCCTTGAAATCAAATGATGACATAATGATTTTTTACCGAGGTTGACTTGCTTGTCGGCAAGCTAGTCCTCGCTGTGGCGATTTGCTCACTAGGAGGTTCACGCGCTAATTGGCATCACATGCCAAACCCTCAATAGGGTGCCACACAACCAACACAAGATGAGGATCGCATAAGCCACGAGCAATTTACTAGAGTACCTTTTGGCTCTCCACCAAGGAAAGGTCAAGAACCCCTCACAATCACCATGATTGGAGCTGGAGGCAATCACCAACCTCCGCTCATGATCCTTGCTGCTCCAAGCCATCTAGGTGGCAGCAACCACCAAGAGTAACAACCGAATCCCATAGCAAAACATGAACACCAAGTGCCTCTAGATGCAAACACTCAAGCAATGCACTTGGATTCACTCCCAATCTCACAAAGATGATGAATCAATGATGGAGATGAGTGAGAGGGCTTCAGCTAAGCTCACTAGGTTGCAATGTCAATTTAAATGGCCAAGAGAGTGAGCTTGAGCCAGCCATGGGGCTTAAATAGAGAGCCCCCAAGAAATAGAGCCGTTGGCTCCTTAGCCCACTAAAAATTGAGGTGACCGGATGCACCGGTCAGATCCACTAGACGTAGGACCCCAGTGTTCGGTTGCACGATGCACGCCACATGGCCCTAGCTTCAAACACTGATCGCTCGATCCCAATGGTCAACAGTGCACTTAAGTTGTGACCGAACGCTCTAAAGTGTAGGACCGAACACAAGACCCCAGTGTCCAGTCACTTCTAGTAAGGTTCCAGTCATGACCGGACGCGTTTGATTATAAGCAACCGAACGCAGACCAGCTAGAGTCCAATCATTTCCAAAGAGCTCCCCGAACCTTTATTTTGCAACCGGACGCATCTGCTCCTGTACGATCGGATGCAGCACCTAAGTCCAACCGTTCTCCAACTGCCATGCATCACTGCTGTTCCTCATGCTACCACATCAGCGTACATCAGCACTAACTGGATGTAGGCCCTGAGCGTCCGATTAGTCTTCACGCCAGCGTCTGGTCATGAGACCGAGACCGTGCGCTCACTGCTGCTACTAACTGAACGTAGGGTCAGAGTCTGGTCACTGCGTGACCAGCATCTCGTGCACTCTGTGAAACCCTATCTTTTCTAATTAGGGCACTGGTGGCACCGTCGGACTATCCGCACTCCACCGGTGAAGTTTTGAACCCTTGCTCCCAAGTGCTAAACACAATGTGTATCACTTTTGTGCATGTGTGTTAGCATATTTTCACAAACATTTTCAAGGGTGTTAGCACTCCATGAGATCCTAAATGCATATGCAATCATTTAGAGCATCTAGTGGCACTTTGATAATCATTATTTCGATACGAGTTTCACCCCTCTTAATAGTATGGCTATCAAACCTAAATGTGATCACACTCGCTAAGTGTCTTAATCGCCAAAACCAAATGGCTCCTACCACTTATACCTTTGCCTTGAGATTTTTGTTTTTCTCTTTCTTCTTTTCAAGTCTAAGCACTTGATCATCACCATGGCATCACCATCATCATGTCATGATCTTCATTTGCTTCACCATTTGGAATGTGCTACCTATCTCATGATCACTTTGATAAACTAGGTTAGCACTTAGGGTTTCATCAATTCACCAAAACCAAACTAGAGCTTTCAATAACGTAACTAGTCGGGCTACATGTTTCGCTGTTAGTGTACCAACATAAGAATTTTATTTCAGTCCAACCCCACAATTCTATATGCAGAATGTAAATCCAGGCTCTAGGTTGCAATCTAAATACTTCCATATATATATATACTTCCGTATCAAAGCTACCCAAAAGTAAATACGTCCTACATATACATATAAATATGCATACATAGTCGTGTCAAAGCTAACCCACAATTAAATACCTCCACATATATATGAGACATATATCTGTACTTTAGTATCAAAGCTAACTCTCCCCATAGACCGCATGCTCACATCTTGTGGTCATGCCACTATAATGATGATTGGCATCTTACCTTGGGCATAGAGGCATTTGATCCATACATTACCACTCAAGTGAATGGCATCTATACAATAGCACGTCGTATAAATGACGAAATTGAAAACCCCCAAGTTAGTACTTAATTAGCCACCTGAAGTCCTTAACTGGGCATAAAGGAAGTGATCACTAGCACACTCTAGATTCAAACTCTAGGTTTTAAAACACCTATATATATAGCTATAAGTTGCTAAAAACTGGTTTTGGAAAACAAGACCCTTTTGTTTTAAATACACATGTGGCAATTCATGTTGAATCTTGCTCTGATGCTAGCTGTCGTAGAACCAACCAATTTAGAAGAGCACAAGTACAATGGCAGTCTACAAGTGGTCGCACTATAATACTTGAGCCCATATAAACCAGGTAGTCCATCGAGTACCACGACATGTCTCGATTAACCATCAACATACAATCAAGATCATACATGATTCAACATACATGTCACATGTTACATAAGGTCACAAATACAATTCATTCATCAGAGTATGAATTAAGGTTATTACAGACCAAGTTTAGTAAATAGTAGCAGAAGCAAATTAAAGTTTGAAACTAACATCTACCATCATAGTTCAAATAAATAGTGATAGTTCATGATCACACTCCCATAAAAGCATACAAGAAGGATTAATAAGAGATGCCTACCCAAGGCTCACTCCTCGTCCATGGCAGGATAGAAGCAGTTATTGCAATAGCCATGATAAACTATACCATCTACAATAATGGGAATAAAACCCTAAGTATGAGAAGGTACTCAGCTAGACTTACCCATCATAAACCAAAAATAAGCTGACTCCAAGGATTATAGGCTTAAGTGGAGGTAGCTTGACAACATTTTTGCATAAAAAGACTAATTCAGTTGTACAATTATACTTTGGTCATCAAGTTAATTATAGCTATTTATCTCTAGATTAGCAACTAACCTGTGCCAAACATGTGGCATATCATTTAGTAGCATACAATAGTAACCATAGCCGGTGTAGTAACTTAGGTCCACACTTCATGGGTTCGCCTAACATCGCACAATCAGGGATAACCAGCTACCAGGACATTCAGGCTCGCCCTGCCCTTGGGCTCATGTCTGGCTCGCTACACATCCTTACTACCATCCGGAGTGCGCACTCTAACAGAACCAGGCCCAACCTAAGTCGAGCTACTCAACTTCATGGTCGGAACAAGTTATCTAGCCAGCTAAGTGAGAGGCATGCATTCAATCTTGTCAAAAGTGCCAACAATGGTATGGTCCTTAATTAGCATAGACGGAATCACATGAGCCCACCTACACATAGACTCCGCCTGGCCTCCATTTACATTACCCCATGGTTCCTTTCCACGATAGCAAATATAGCCAATCGTGCTTCGGTATCCACCTATATCTCGCAGGTGATAGGAAATCACCCGACTTCTACCGGTCTAAGCATGGCTAAGCATATATTTGATCCTGGACCTACATAGGGTTAAAGGTATATGTAACTCGACAAGGTAGTTCTAAGCATCAAGTGTTTCCCATCAACTCTTATAACCTAATGCATCAAACATAAAGGACTCAATTGATATTTTGTAAAACATGGGAGACTAGAATGCTCTAGGGCTAGTACTGTCTCCAAATAGACCAAAAGAAGATTCCACATGGCCCATGTCACCTAGGAGTTCCATCAGGCGTGTCCAAAACAATTTTTGAGCCTATGATACATTCGGCGCAAACCATGCACCTATCTTGCGTAAAGATTTGCACTATCTCCAAATGGACCCAAACAAGCTTTCGCTTGAGCCTTGTCACCTAGGAGTACCCATCAGGTGCATCCAAAATGATTTATGAGCCTATGGTATGTTTGGCACAAACCGTCACCTATCTTGCACCGACACTAACACTGCTTTCAAATGGACCAAAACAAGATTCCACATGGCCCATGTCACCTAGGAGTTTCATTGGGCGCATCCAAAATGATTTCTGAGCCCATGGTATGTTCAGAGCAAACCATGCACCTATCTTGCATCAAGACTAGCACTATCTCCAATTAGACTGAAATGAGGTTCCACTTGAGCCTCGTCACCGAGAAGTACCATCAGGTGCGTCCAAAACAATTTCTGAGCCTATGGTATGTTTGGCACAAACCATACACCTATCTTGCATCGACACTAACACTGTCTCCGAATGAACCAAAATGAGATTCTACATGACCCACGTCACCTAGGAGTTCCATCGGGTGCATCCAAAATGATTTTTGAGCCTATGGTACGTTTGGCGCAAACCATGCACCTATCTTGCACTGACAATAATGTTGATCCAAATAGGCCAAAACAAGATTTCACATGACCCACATCACCTAGGAGTTCCAATGAGTCTGTCCAAAACGATTTCCGAGCCTACGTTCAGCGCAAAAAGTGCACCTTTATTGCATTAAGATTAGCACTATCTCCAAATGGACCGAAACGAGTTCCACTTGTGCCTCGTCACCTAGGAGTACCATCGGATGCGTCCAAAATAATTTCTAAGCCACCGGTATGTTTGGCGCAAACCGTCACCTATCTTGCACTAAGACTAACACTACATTCAAATGGACCAAAACAAGATTCCACATGGCCCATGTCACCAAGGAGTTTCATCGGGCGCATCCAAAATGATTTATGGGCCCATGCTACGTTCGGAGCAAACCATGCACCTATCTTGCATCAAGACTAGCACTATCTCCAATTGGACCAAAATGAGGTTCCACTTGAGCCTCGTCACGGAGAAGTACCATTAGGTGCGTCAAAAACAATTTCTGAGCCTATGGTATGTTTGGCGCAAACCATACACCTATCTTGCACCGATACTAACACTGTCTCCAAATGGACCAAAACGAGATTCCACATGACCCACGTCACCTAGGAGTTCCATCGGGTGCATCCAAAATGATTTTTGAGCCTATGGTACATTTGGCGCAAACCGTGCACCTATCTTGCACAGACAATAATGTTGTTCCAAATAGGCCGAAATGAGATTTCACATGACCCACATCACCTAGGAGTTCCAATAGGTCCGTCCAAAATGATTTCCGAGCCTACGTTCAGCGCAAAAAGTGCACCTATCTTGCGTCAAGATTAGCACTATCTCCAAATGGACCGAAACAAGTTCCACTTGTGCCTCATCACCTAGGAGTACCATCGGATGCGTCCAAAATAATTTTTGGGCCACCGGTATGTTTGGCGCAAACCGTGCACCTATCTTGCACCGACACTAACACCATCTCCAAATAGTCCAAACCAAGATTCCACATGACCCACGTCACCTAGGAGTTCCATCGGGTGCCCCTAAAATCATTTCTGAGCCTATGGTATGTTTGGTGCAGCCATGCACCTATCTTGTGCCAAGATTAGCACTATCACCAAATGGACCCAAACAAGCTTCCATTTGAGCCTCATCACCTAGGAGTACCATCAGGTGCATCAAAAATGATTTCTGAGCCTATGGTATGTTTCGCGCAAACCTTACTCCAATCTTGCACCGACACTAACACTGTCTCCAAATAGACTAAAACAAGATTCCACATGACCCATGTCCCCAAGGAGTCCCATCAGGTACGCCCAAAATGATTTCCATGCCTATGGTATGTTCAGCGCAAACCATGCACCTATCTTGTGCTAAGATTAGCACTATTTCCAAATGGACCCAAACAAGCTTCCACTTGAGCCTCATCACTTAGGAGTAACATCGGGTGCGTCGAAAATGATTTCTGAGCCAATGGTATATTTGGCGCAAACCGTGCACCTATCATGCACTGACACTAACACTGCCTCCAAATGGACCAAAATGAGATTCCACAAGACCCACATCACCTAGGAGTTCCATTAGGTGCATCCAAAATGATTTCTGAGCCTATGGTCCGTTAGGCGCAAACCATGCAACTATCTTGCATCAAGGTTAGCACTATCTCCAAATGGATCAAAACGAGCTTCCACTTGAGCCTCATCACCTAGGAGTACCATCGGATGTGTCCAAAATAATTTCTATGCCACCGGTATGTTTGGCGCAAACCATGCACCTATCTTGCACCGACAATAACACTATCTACAAATAGACCAAAACAAGATTCCACATGACCCACATCACCTTGGTGTTCCATCGGGTGCATCCAAAATGATTTATGAGCCTATGGTACATTCAGCGTAGACCAAGGACCTATCTTGTGTCAAGACTAGCACTATCTCCATTTAGACCGAAATGAGCTTCCACTTGAGCCTCATCACCGAGGAGTACCATCAGGTGCGTTCAAAACAATTTCTTAGCATATGGTATGTTTAGCGCAAACCATACACCTATCTTGCACCGACACTAACACTGTCTCTAATTGGACCAAAATGAGATTCCACATGACCCACGTCACCTAGGAGTTCCATCGGGTGCCTCAAAAATGATTTCTAAGCCTATGGTATGTTTGGCGTAGACCATGCACCTATCTTGCGCCAAGACTAGCACTATCTCCAAATGGACCCAAACAAGCTTCCATTTGAGCCTCATCACCTAGGAGTAACATCGGGTGCATCCAAAATGATTTCTGAGCCTATGGTATATTTGGCGCAAACCGTGCACCTATCATGCACTGACACTAACACTGCCTCCAACTGGACCAAAACAAGATTCCACATGACCCACATCACCTAGGAGTTCCATTAGGTTCATCCAAAATGATTTCTAAGCCTATGGTCTGTTCGGTGCAAACCGTGCAACTATCTTGCGTCAAGGTTAGCACTATCTCCAAATGGACCAAAACAAGCTTCCACTTGAGCCTCATCACCTAGGAGTACCATCGGGTGCATCAAAAACAATTTCTAAGCCTATGGTATGTTTGGCGCAAACTATGCATCTGTCTTGCACTAACACTAACACTATCCCCAAATGGAGCAAAACGAGATTCCACATGACTCACATCACCTAGGAGTTGTATCAGGCACATCCAAAATGAATTCTGAGCCTATGGTAAGTTTGGCGCAAATTGTGCACCTATCTTGCGTCAAGACTAGCACTATCTCCAATGGCACTGAAACAAGGTTCAACTTGAGCCTCGTCACTGAGGAGTACCATTAGATGCATCCAAAATGATTTCTGTGCCTATGGTATGTTTGGCACAAACCGTACACCTATCTTGCACTGACACTAACACTATCTCCAAACGGACCAAAACGAGATTCCACATGACCCACGTCACCTAGGAGTTCCATTGGGTGCATCCAAAACGATTTCTAAGCCTATGGTACGTTTGGCGCAAACCATGCACCTATCTTGCACCGACACTAACGCTGTTCCAAATAGGCTAAAGCGAGATGTCACGTGACCCACGTCACCTAGGAGTTCCATCGGGTGCATCCAAAATGATTTCTGAGCCTATGGTACGTTTGTGCAAACCGTGCACCTATCTTGCACCGACACTAATGCTATTCCAAATAGGATGAAACGAGATGTCACACGACCCACATCACCTAGGAGTTCCAACTGGGTCCGTCCAAAATGATTTCTGAGCCTATGTTCAGTGCAAAAAGTGTACCAATCTTGCGTCAAGATTAGCACTATCTCCAAATGGACCGAAATGAGCTTCCACTTAAGCCTCGTTACCTAGGAGTACCATCGGATGCGACCAAAACAATTTCTTAGCCACCGGTATGTTTGCCACAAACTATGCACCTATCTTGCATCGACACTAACACTATCTCCAAATAGACCAAAACATGATTCAACATGACCCACATCACTTTGATGTTCCATCAGGGTGTGTCCAAAATGCTTTCTGAGCCTATGGTACGTTCAGAGCAGAGCGTGCACCTATCTTGTGTCAAGACTAGCACTATCTCCAATTAAACCGAAACAAGCTTCCACTTGAGCCTCGTACCGAGTAGTACCATCAGGTGTGTCCAAAATGATTTCTGAGCATATCGTATGTTTGGCGCAAACCGTACACCTATCTTGCACCGACACTAACACTGTCTCCAAATGGACCAAAACGAGATTCCACATGACCCATGACACCTAGGAGTTCCATCGGGTGCATCCGAAATGATTTCTGAGCCTATGGTATGTTTGGCGCAAACTGTGCACCAATCTTGCATCGACACTAACATTGTGTCCATATGTACCAAAATGAGATTCCACATGACCCACGGCACCTAGGAATCTCATCGAGTGCTGTCCAAAATGATTTTTGAGCCCATGGTATGTTCAGCGCAAACTAGTGCACCTATCTTGCACAAATACTAACACTATCTCCAAAAAGACCAAAACAATATTCTACATGACCCATGTCACCTAGGAGTACCATCGGGTGCGTCCAAAATGATTTCCTGAGCCTATGGTACGTTCGGCGTAAACCGTGCACCAATCCTGCATTAAGACTAGCACTATCTCCAATTGGACTGAAACTGAGCTTCCACTTGGGCCTCTTCACCTTGGAGTACCATCGGGTGCGTCTAAAATGATTTCTGAGCCTATGGTATGTTTGGCGCAAATCGTACACCTATCTTGCACCGACACTAACACTGTTTCCAAATGGACCAAAATGAGATTCCACATGACCCACGTCACCTAGGAGTTCCACCGGGTGCATCTAGAATGATTTCTGAGCCTATGGTACATTTGGCCCAAACCGTGCCCCTATCCTGCAGGACACTAACACTATTCCAAATAGGTTGAAACGATATTTCACATGACCCACATCACCTAGGAGTTCCATCAGGTCCGTCCAAAATGATTTCCAAGCCTATGGTAAGTTCGGCGCAAATTGTGCACCTATCTTGCATTAAGACTAGCACTATCTCCAATGGCACTGAAACAAGGTTCAACTTGAGCCTCGTCACTGAGGAGTACCATTAGATGCATCCAAAACAATTTCTGTGCCTATGGTATGTTTGGCACAAACCGTACACCTATCTTGCACTGACACTAACACTATCTCCAAACGGACCAAAACGAGATTCCACATGACCCACGTCACCTAGGAGTTCCATTGGGTGCATCCAAAACGATTTCTGAGCCTATGGTACGTTTGGCGCAAACCATGCACCTATCTTGCGCCGACACTAACGCTGTTCCAAATAGGCTAAAACGAGATGTCACATGACCCACGTCACCTACGAGTTCCATCGGGTGCATCCAAAATGATTTCTGAGCCTATGGTATATTTGTGCAAACCGTGCACCTATCTTGCACCGACACTAACGCTATTCCAAATAGGATGAAACGAGATGTCACACGACCCACATCACCTAGGAGTTCCAACGGGTTCGTCCAAAATGATTTCTGAGCCTATGTTCAGCGCAAAAAGTGTACCAATCTTGCGTCAAGATTAGCACTATCTCCAAATGGACCGAAACGAGCTTCCACTTAAGCCTCATTACCTAGGAGTACCATCGGATGCGACCAAAACAATTTCTTAGCCACCGGTATGTTTGTTGCAAACTGTGCACCTATCTTGCACCGACACTAACACTATCTCCAAATAGACCAAAACATGATTCAACATGACCCACATCACTTTGATGTTCCATCGGGTGTGTCCAAAATGGTTTCCGAGCCTATGGTACGTTCAGAGCAGAGCGTGCACCTATCTTGTGTCAAGACTAGCACTATCTGCAATTAAACCGAAACAAGCTTCCACTTGAGCCTCGTACCGAGTAGTACCATCAGGTGTGTCCAAAATGATTTTTGAGCATATCGTATGTTTGGCGCAAACCGTACACCTGTCTTGCACCAACACTAACACTGTCTCCAAATGGACCAAAACGAGATTCCACATGACCCATGACACCTAGGAGTTCCATCGGGTGCATCCGAAATGATTTCTGAGCCTATGGTATGTTTGGCGCAAACTATGCACCAATCTTGCACCGACACTAACATTGTGTCCATATGTACCAAAATGAGATTCCACATGACCCACGGCACCTAGGAATCTCATCGGGTGCGTCCAAAATGATTTTTGAGCCCATGGTATGTTCAGCGCAAACTGTGCACCTATCTTGCACAAATACTAACACTATCTCCAAAAAGACCAAAACAATATTCTACATGACCCATGTCACCTAGGAGTACCATCGGGTGCGTCCAAAATGATTTCCGAGCCTATGGTACGTTCGGCGTAAACCGTGCACCAATCCTGCATTAAGACTAGCACTATCTCCAATTGGACTGAAACGAGCTTCCACTTGGGCCTCTTCACCTTGGAGTACCATCGGGTGCGTTTAAAATGATTTCTGAGCCTATGGTATGTTTGGCGCAAATCGTACACCTATCTTGCACCGACACTAACACTGTTTCCAAATGGACCAAAATGAGATTCCACATGACCCACGTCACCTAGGAGTTCCACCTGGTGCATCTAGAATGATTTCTGAGCCTATGGTACATTTGGCCCAAACCGTGCCCCTATCCTGCAGGACACTAACACTATTCCAAATAGGTTGAAACGATATTTCACATGACCCACATCACCTAGGAGTTCCATCAGGTCCGTCCAAAATGATTTCCAAGCCTATGGTAAGTTCGGCGCAAATTGTGCACCTATCTTGCATTAAGACTAGCACTATCTCCAATGGCACTGAAACAAGGTTCAACTTGAGCCTCGTCACTGAGGAGTACCATTAGATGCATCCAAAACAATTTCTGTGCCTATGGTATGTTTGGCACAAACCGTACACCTATCTTGCACTGACACTAACACTATCTCCAAACGGACCAAAACGAGATTCCACATGACCCACGTCACCTAGGAGTTCCATTGGGTGCATCCAAAACGATTTCTGAGCCTATGGTACGTTTGGCGCAAACCATGCACCTATCTTGCGCCGACACTAACGCTGTTCCAAATAGGCTAAAACGAGATGTCACATGACCCACGTCACCTACGAGTTCCATCGGGTGCATCCAAAATGATTTCTGAGCCTATGGTATATTTGTGCAAACCGTGCACCTATCTTGCACCGACACTAACGCTATTCCAAATAGGATGAAACGAGATGTCACACGACCCACATCACCTAGGAGTTCCAACGGGTTCGTCCAAAATGATTTCTGAGCCTATGTTCAGCGCAAAAAGTGTACCAATCTTGCGTCAAGATTAGCACTATCTCCAAATGGACCGAAACGAGCTTCCACTTAAGCCTCATTACCTAGGAGTACCATCGGATGCGACCAAAACAATTTCTTAGCCACCGTTATGTTTGTTGCAAACTGTGCACCTATCTTGCACCGACACTAACACTATCTCCAAATAGACCAAAACATGATTCAACATGACCCACATCACTTTGATGTTCCATCGGGTGTGTCCAAAATGGTTTCCGAGCCTATGGTACGTTCAGAGCAGAGCGTGCACCTATCTTGTGTCAAGACTAGCACTATCTGCAATTAAACCGAAACAAGCTTCCACTTGAGCCTCGTACCGAGTAGTACCATCAGGTGTGTCCAAAATGATTTTTGAGCATATCGTATGTTTGGCGCAAACCGTACACCTGTCTTGCACCAACACTAACACTGTCTCCAAATGGACCAAAACGAGATTCCACATGACCCATGACACCTAGGAGTTCCATCGGGTGCATCCGAAATGATTTCTGAGCCTATGGTATGTTTGGCGCAAACTGTGCACCAATCTTGCACCGACACTAGCATTGTGTCCATATGTACCAAAATGAGATTCCACATGACCCACGGCACCTAGGAATCTCATCGGGTGCGTCCAAAATGATTTTTGAGCCCATGGTATGTTCAGCGCAAACTGTGCACCTATCTTGCACAAATACTAACACTATCTCCAAAAAGACCAAAACAATATTCTACATGACCCATGTCACCTAGGAGTACCATCGGGTGTGTCCAAAATGATTTCCGAGCCTATGGTACGTTCGGCGTAAACCGTGCACCAATCCTGCGTTAAGACTAGCACTATCTCCAATTGGACTGAAACGAGCTTCCACTTGGGCCTCTTCACCTTGGAGTACCATCGGGTGCGTTTAAAATGATTTCTGAGCCTATGGTATGTTTGGCACAAATCGTACACCTATCTTGCACCGACACTAACACTGTTTCCAAATGGACCAAAATGAGATTCCACATGACCCACGTCACCTAGGAGTTCCATCGGGTGCATCTAGAATGATTTCTGAGCCTATGGTACATTTGGCGCAAACCGTGCCCCTATCCTGCAGGACACTAACACTGTTCCAAATAGGCTGAAACGATATTTCACATGACCCACATCACCTAGGAGTTCCATCGGGTCCGTCCAAAATGATTTCCGAGCCTATGGTACGTTCAGCGCAAACCGTGCACCTATTTTGCATCAAGATTAGCAATATCTCCAAATTGACCGAAACAAGCTTCTGCTTGAGCCTCGTCACCTAGGAGTACAATCGGGTGCATCCAAAATGATTTTCTGAGTCTATGGTATGTTTGGCGCAAACCGTGCACCTATCTTGCACCGACACTAACACTGTCTCCATATGTACCAAAACGAGATTCCACATGACCCATGTCACCTAGGAATCCCATCGGGTGCATCCAAAACTACTTTTGAGCATATGGTATGTTTAGCGCAAACTTTGCACCTATCTTGCACCGACACTAACACTATCTCCAAATAGACCAAAACAAGATTCCACATGACCCACGTCACCTTGGAGTACCATCGGGTGCGTCCAAAATGATTTCTGAGCCTATGGTACATTCAGCGCAAATCATGCACCTATCCTGAGTAAAAACTAGCACTATCTCGAATTGGAACGAAACGAGCTTCCACTTGAGCCTCATCACCTTGGAGTACCATCGGGTGCGTCCAAATCGATTTCTAAGCCTATGGTATGTTTGGCGCAAACCGTGCACCTACCTTGCACCGACACTAACGCTGTTCCAAATAGGCCGAAAGGAGATTTCACATGACCCACATCACTTGGAGTTCCATCGGGTCTGTCCAAAATGATTTTCTGAGCCTATGGTACGTTCAACGCAAACCATGCACCTGACTTGTGTCAAGATTAGCAGTATCTCCAAATCGAATGAAATGAGCTTCCACTTGAGCCTCGTCACCTAGGAGTACAATCGGGTGCATCCAAAACAATTTCTGAGTCTATGGTATGTTTGGCGCAAACCATGCACCTATCTTGCACCGACACTAACACTATCTCCATATGTACCAAAACGAGATTCCACATGACCCATGTCAACTAGGAATCCCATCGGGTGCGTCCAAAAGCTACTTTTGAGCATATGGTAAGTTCAGCGTAAACTTTGCACCTACCTTGCACCGACACTAACACTATCTGTAAATAGACCAAAACAAGATTCCACATGTCCCACGTCACCTTGGAGTACCATCGGGTGCGTCCAAAATGATTTTCGAGCCTATGGTATGTTCGGCGCAACCCGTGCACCTATCCTGCGTCAAGACTAGCACTATCTCTAATTGGACCGAAACGAGCTTCCACTTGAGCCTCGTCACCTTAGAGTACCATCGGGTGCATCCAAATTTATTTCTGAGCCTATGTTATGTTTGGCACAAACCATGCACCTATCTTGCACCGACACTAACACTATCTCCATATGTACCAAAATGAGATTCCACATGACCCATGTCACCTAGGAATCCCATCGGGTGCATCTAAAACTACTTTTGAGCATATGGTATGTTCATTGCAAACTTTGCACCTATCTTGCATCGACACTAACACTATCTCCAAATGAACCAAAACAAGATTCCACGTGACCCACGTCACGTTGGAGTACCATCGGGTGCGTCCAAAATGATTTCTGAGCCTATGGTACATTCGACGCAGACCGTGCACCTATCTTACATCAAGACTAGAACTTTCTCCAATTGGACCGAAACAAGCTTCCACTTGAGCCTCATCACCTTGGAGTACCATCGGGTGCGTCCAAATTCGATTTGGCGCAAACCGTACACCTATCTTGCACCGACACTAACGCTGTTCCAAACAGGCCGAAACGAGATTTCACATGACCCACATCACCTAGGAGTTCCATCGTGTCCATCCAAAATGATTTTCTTAGCCTATGGTTCATTCAGTGCAAACCATGCACCTATCTTGTGTCAAGATTAGCACTATCCCCAAATCGAATGAAATGAGCTTCCACTTGAGCCTCGTCACCTAGGAATCCAATCGGGTGCATCCAAAATGATTTCTGAGTCTATGGTATGTTTGGAGCAAACCATGCAACTATCTTACACCGACACTAACACTATCTCCATATGTACCAAAACTAGATTCCACATGACCCACATCACCTAGGAATCCCATCGGGTGCATCCAAAATGATTTTCGAGCCTATGGTATGTTCAACGCAAACTATGCACGTATTTTGCACCGACACTAACACTGTCTCCAAATAGACCAAAACAAGATTCCACATGACCCACGTCACCTAGGAGTACCATCGGGTGCGTCCAAAACGATCTCCTACCCTATGGTACGTTCGGCGCAAACCGTGCACCTATCCTGCGTCAAGATTAGCACTATCTCCAAATGGACCTAAATAAGCTTCCACTTGAGCCTCATCTCCTAGGAGTACCATAGGGTGTGTCCAAAACAATTTCTGAGCCTATGGTATGTTTGGCACAAACCGTGTACCTATCTTGCACCGACACTAACAGTGTCTCCAAATGGACCAAAACGAGATTCCACATGGCCCACGTCACCTAGGAGTTCCATCGGGTGCATCCAAAACGATTTCTAAGCCTATGGTACATTTGGCGCAAACCGTGCACCTATCTTGCACCAACACTAATGCTGTTCCAAATAGGCCGAAACAAGATTTCACATGACACACATCACTTAAGAGTTCCATCGGGTCCGTCCAAAATGATTTCCTAGCCTATGGTACGTTCAGAGCAAACCATGCACCTATTTTGTGTCAAGATTAGCACTATCTCCAAATCGACCGAAACGAGCTTTTGCTCGAGCCTCGTCACCTAGGAGTACAATTGGGTGCATCCAAAATGATTTTCTTAGTCTATGGTATGTTTGGCGCAAACCGTGCACCTATCTTGCACCGACACTAACACTGTCTCCATATGTACCAAAATGAGATTCCACCTGACCCATGTCACCTAGGAATCCCATCGGGTGCATCCAAAACTACCTTTGAGCATATGGTATGTTCAGCGCAAACTTTGCACCTATCTTGCACCGACACTAACATTGTCTCCAAATAGACCAAAACAAGATTCCACATTACCCATGTCACCTTAGAGTACCATGGGGTGCGTCCAAAATGATTTCTGAGCCTATGGTACGTTCGGTGCAAACCATGCACCTATCCTGAGTCAAGACTAGCACTATCTCGAATTGGACCGAAACAAGCTTCCACTTGAGCCTCATCACCTTGGAGTACCATCGAGTGCGTCCAAATCGATTTCTAAGCCTATGGTATGTTTGGCGCAAACCGTGCACCTACCTTGCACCGACACTAACGCTGTTCCAAATAGGACGAAACGAGATGTCGGGGACCTAATACCTAGATACCCTAGAAGGTGGAACCAATAACCACCGAACGTTAAAAACTTTTGGATGCATAAGAGCGTTGCTTCACCCCTACCTGGCGCGCCAACTGTCGGTGTTTCATACAAGCACCAGCAAGTAAATTTATAGTAATGCGCGTTAGGCTCGGATGGTGCGCTAAAGGACACAAGATTTATACTAGTTCGGGCCGAATGTCCCTATGTCCAGTTTGCTGTTGCTCGTGTTATTAGCACCACGACCCACATCACCTAGGAGTTCTATTGGGTCCGTCCAAAATGATTTTCTGAGCCTATGGTACGTTTAGCGCAAACCATGCACCTGTCTTACGTCAAGATTAGCACTATCTCCAAATTGAATGAAATGAGCTTCACTTGAGCCTCGTCACCTAGGAGTACAATCGGGTGCATCCAAAACGATTTCTGAGTCTATGGTATGTTTGGCGCAAAACGTGCACCTATCTTGCACCGACACTAACACTGTCTCCATATGTACCAAAATGAGATTCCACATGACCCATGTCACCTAGGAATCCCATCGGGTGCATCCAAAACTACTTTTGAGCATATGGTAAGTTCAGCACAAACTTTGCACCTACCTTGCACCGACACTAACACTCTCTCCAAATAGACCAAAACAAGATTCCACATGTCCCACGTCACCTTGGAGTACCATCAGGTACGTCCAAAATGATTTTCGAGCCTATGGTACGTTCGGCGCAACCTGTGCACCTATCCTACACCAAGACTAGCACTATCTCCAATTGGACCAAAATGAGCTTCCACTTGAGCCTTGTCACCATAGAGTACCATCAGGTGCATCCAAATCGATTTCTGAGCCTATGTTATGTTTGGCACAAACCATGCACCTATCTTGTACCGACACTAACATTATCTCCAAACGGACCAAAACAAGATTACACATGACCCACGTCACCTAGGAGTTCCATCGGGTGCATCCAAAATGATTTTTGAGCTTTTGCTCTGTTCGGCACAAACCATGCACCTATCTTGCATCAAGATTAGCACTATCTCCAAATGGACCGAAACAAGATTCCACTTGAGCCTCGTCACCTAGGAGTACCATGGGTTGCATCCAAAATGATTTTTGAGCCTATGGTATGTTTGGTGCAAACCATGCACCTATCTTGCACCAACACTAACACTACCTCCAAATGAACCAAAATGAGATTCCACATGACCCACGTCATCTAGGACTTCATCGGGTGCATCCAAAATGACTTTTCTGAGCCTATGGTACGTTCGTCGCAAAACCGTGCACCTATCTTGCATCAAGACTAGCACTATCTCCAAATGGACCGAAACAAGATTCCACATGAGCCTCGTCACCTAGGAGTACCATCGGTTGCATCCAAAATGATTTTTGAGCCTATGGTATGTTTGGTGCAAACCGTGCACCTATCTTGCACGGACACTAACACTTTCTCCAAATGGACCAAAACGAGATTCCACATGATCCACGTCACCTAGGAGTTCCATCGGGTGCAACCAAAATAATTTCTAAGCCTATGGTACATTTGGCACTAACCGTGCACCTATCTTGCACCGACACATAACGCTATTCCAAATAGGCCGAAACAAGATTTCACATGACCCACATCACCTAGGAGTTCCAACGGGCGAGACTACGTTCAGCGCAAAAAGTGCACCTATCTTGCGTCAAGATTAGCACTATCTCCAAATTGATCGAAACGAGCTTCCACTTGAGCCTCATCACCTAGGAGTACCATCGGGTGTGTCCAAAATGATTTCTGAGCCTATGGTATGTTTGGCGCAAACCGTACACCAATCTTGCACCGACACTAACACAGTCTCCAAATAGACCGATTTAAGATTGCACAATACCCATGTCACTTAGGAGTTCCATCAGGTGCATCCAAAATGATTTCCAAGCCTATGGTACGATCGGCACAAACCATGCACCTATCTTGCGTCAAGATTAGCACTATCTCCAAATGGACCAAAACAAGCTTCCACTTGAGCCTCATCACCTAGGAGTACCATCGGATGCGTGCAAAATAATTTCTGAGCCACCGGTATATGTTTGGCGCAAACCATGCACCTATCTTGCATCGACACTAACACTATCTCCAAATAGACCAAAACAAGATTCCACATGACCCACGTCACCTTGGTGTTCCATCGGGTGCGTCCAAAATGATTTCTGAGCCTATGGTACGTTCGGCGCAGACCGTGCACCTATCTGTGTCAAGACTAGCACTATCTCCAATTGGACCGAAACGAGCTTCCACTTGAGCCTCGTCACAGAGGAGTACCATGAGGTGCGTCCAAAATTATTTCTCAGCCTATGGTATGTTTGGTGCAAACCATACACCTATCTTGCACTGACACTAACACTACCTCTAAACGGACCAAAACAAGATTCCACATGACCCACGTCACCTAGGAGTTCCATCGGGCACATCCAAAACTATTTCTGAGCCTAGGGTACGTTCGGCGCAAACTGTGCACCTATCTTGCATCAAGATTAGCCCTGTCTCCAAATGGACCAAAACGAGCTTCCACTTGATCCTCGTCACCTAGGAGTACCATCAGGTCCTTCCAAAATGATTTTCTGAACCTATGGTATGTTTGGCGCAAACCATACACCAATCTTGCACCGACACTAACATTGTCTCCAAATGGACCAAAAAGAGATTCCACATGACCCACGTCACCTAGGAGTTCCATCGGGTGCATCCAAAACGATTTCTGAGCCTATGGTACGTTTGGCGCAAACCGTGCACCTATCTTGCACTAACACTAACGCTATTCCAAATAGGCTGAAATGAGATTTCACATGAACCACATCACCTAGGAGTTCCATCGGATCCGTCCAAAATGATTTCTGAGCCTATGGTACGTTCAGCGCAAACTGTGCACCTATCTTGCATCAATATTAGCACTATCTCCAAATCGACCGAAACAAGCTTCCACTTGAGCCTCATCACCTAGGAGTACAATCGGGTGCATCCTAAATGATTTCTAAGTCTATGGTATGTTCAGCACAAACTGTGCACCTATCTTACACCAACACTAACACTGTCTCCAAATAGACCAAAACAAGATTCCACATGACCCACATCACCTAGGAGTACCATCGGGTGCGTCCAAAATGATTTCTGAGCCTATGGTGTGTTTGGCGCAAACCGTGCACCTATCATGCATCAAGACTAGCACTATCTACAATTGGACCAAAACGATCTTCCACTTGAGCCTTGTCTCCTTGGAGTACCATCGGGTGCGTCGAATTCAATTTCTGAGCCTATGGTATGTTTGGCACAAACCATACACCTATCGTGCACCGACACTAACACTATCTCCAAACGGACCAAAACAAGATTACACATGACCCACATCACCTAGGAGTTCCATCGGGTGCATCCAAAACGATTTCTGAGCTTATGGTCTGTCCGGCGCAAACCGTGCACCTAGCTTGCGTCAAGATTAGCACTATCTCCAAATGGACAAAAACAAGCTTCCACTTGAGACTCGTCACCTAGGAGTTCCATTGGGTGCATCCAAAATGATATCAAACCCTATGGTATGTTTGGCACAAACCATGCATCTATCTTGCACCAACACTAAAAATGTCTCCAAACGGACTAACATGAGATTCCACAAGACCCACATCACCTAGGAGTTCCAATGGGTGCATCAAAAATGATTTCTGAGCCTATGGTATGCTCGGCGCAAACCCTGCACCTATCTTGCGTCAAGATTAGCACTATCCCCAAATGGACCAAAACGAGCTTCCACTTGAGCCTCATCACCTAGGAGTACCATCGGGTGCGTCCAAAATAATTTTTGAGCCTATGGTATGTTTGGCACAAACTGTGCACCTATCTTGCAGCGACACTAACGCTGCCTCCACATGAACCAAAACGAGATTCCACATGACCCACATCACCTAGGAGTTCCATCGGGTGCATCCAAAATGATTTCTGAGCCTATGGTCTGTTCGGCGCAAACCGTGCACCTATCTTACGTCAAGATTAGCACAATCTCCAAATGGACCGAAACGAGCTTCCACTTGAGCCTCATCGCCTAGGAGTACCATCGGGTGTGTCCAAAATGATTTCTGAGCCTATGGTATGTTTCGCGCAAACCATACACCAATCTTGCACCGACACTAACACAGTCTCCAAATAGACCAATTTAAGATTGCACAAGACCCATGTCACTTAGGAGTTCCATATGGTGCGTCCAAAATTATTTCCAAGCCTATGGTACGATCGGGGCAAACCATGCACCTATCTTGCTTCAAGATTAGCACTATCTCCAAATGGACCGAAACGAGCTTCCACTTGTGCCTCGTCACCTAGGAGTACCACCAGATGCGTCCAAAATGATTTATGAGCCTTTGGTATGTTTGGCGCAAACCGTACACCAATCTTGCACCGACACTAGCACTGTCTCCAATTAGCCAAAAGAAGATTCCACATGGCCCACATCACCTAGGAGTTCCATCAGGTGCGTCAAAAATGATTTCCAAGCCTATGGTATGGTCGGCGCAAACCGTGCACCTATCATGCATCAAGAATAGAACTATCTCCAAATGGACCCAAACAAGCATCCGCTTGAGCCTCGTAACCTTGGAGTACCATCGGGTGCGCCCAAAATGATTTCTGAGCCTATGGTATGTTTGGCACGAACCATGCAGCTATCTTGCACCGACACTAACACTACCTCCAAATGGACCAAAATGAGATTCCACATGACCCACGTGACCTTGGAGATCCATCAGGTGTATCCAAAATGATTTCTGAGCCTATGGTCCACTTGAGCCTCGTCACCTAGGAGTACCATCGGATGCATCCAAAACAAGTTCTGAGCCACCAGTATGTTTGGCGCAAACCATGCACCTATCTTGCACTGACACTAACACTATCTCCAAATAGACCAAAACAAGATTCCACATGACCCACGCCACCTTTGTGTTCCATCGGGTGCGTCCAAAATGATTTTTGAGCCTATGGTACATTCGGCGCAGACCGTGCACCTATCTTGCGTCAGGACTAGCACTATCTCCAATTGGATTGAAACGAGCTTCCACTTGAACCTCATCAACGAGGAGTACCATTAGGTGTGTCCAAAACAATTTCTGAGCCTATGGTATGTTTGGTGCAAACCGTACACCTATCTTGCACCGACACTAACACTACCTTCAAACGGACCAAAACAAGATTCCACATGCACCACGTCACCTAGGAGTTCCATCGGGCACATCCAAAACTATTTCTGAGCCTATGGTACGTTCGTCACAAACCGTGCACCTATCTTGCACCGACACTAACGCTGTTCCAAATGGGCTGAAATGAGATTTCACATGAACCACATCACCTAGGAGTTCCATCGGGTCCGTCCAAAATGATTTCTGAGCCTATAGTACGTTCAGAGCAAACCATGCACCTATCTTTCGTCAATATTAGCACTATCTCCAAATTGATCGAAATGAGCTTCCACTTGAGCCTCGTCAACTAGGAGTACAATCGGGTGCATCCAAAACAATTTTTGAGTCTATGGTATGTTCAGCACAAACTGTGCACCTATCTTGTACCAACACTAACACTGTCTCCAAATAGACCGAAACAAGATTCTAGATGACCCACATCTCCTAGGAGTACCATCGGGTGCGTCCAAAATAATTTCTGAGCCTATGGTACATTCGGCGCAAACCGTGCACCTGTCCTACGTCAAGACTAGCACTATCTACAATTGGACCGAAACGATCTTCCACTTGAGCCTCATCACCTTGGAGTACCATCAGGTGCGTCCAATTCAATTTCTGAGGCTATGGTATGTTTGGCACAAACCAAACACCTATCTTGCACCGACACTAACACTGTCTCCAAACGGACCAAACCAAGATTACACCTGACCCATGTCACCTAGGAGTTCCATCGGGTGCATCCAAAACAATTTCTGAGCTTATGGTCTATTCGGCGCAAACCGTGCACCTATCTTGCGTCAAGATTAGCACTATCCCCAAATGGACCAAAACAAGCTTCCACTTGAGCCTCATCACCAAGGAGTACCATTGGGTGCATCCAAAATGATATCAGAGCCTATGGTCTGTTTGGCACAAACCATGCACCTATCTTGCACCGACACTAACAATGTCTCCAAACGGACTAACATGAGATTCCACATGACCCACATCACCTAGGAGTTCCATTGGGTGCATCAAAAATGATTTCTGATTATATGGTACATTCGGCACAAACCGTGCACCTATCTTACGTCAAGATTAGCACTATCTCCAAATGGACCAAAACGAACTTCCACTTGAGCCTCGTCATCTAGGAGTACCATTGGGTGTGTCCAAAATGATTTTTGAGCCTATGGTATGTTTGGCACAAACCGTGCACCTATCTTGCATCGACACTAACGCTGCCTCCAAATGAACGAAAACAAGATTCCACATGACCCACATCACCTAGGAGTTCCATCGGGTGCATCCAAAATGATTTCTGAGCCTATGGTCCGTTCGGCTGCAAACCGTGCGCCTATCTTGCGTCAAGATTAGCACAATCTCCAAATGGACCGAAACGGGCTTCCACTTGAGCCTCATCACCTAAGAGTACCATCGGGTGTGTCCAAAATGATTTCTGAGCCTATGGTATGTTTGGCGCAAACTATACACCAATCTTGCATGTGGCAGAACCTCCTAAATTATAGTACCCACGTGCACTTGTCACTATCCAACGACCTCTGATGACTATGCATATGTTCCTGGTAACTTAGGAAGACTAGTCGGGTGTCCTCAGGGCAAACCCTGAATCATCCACGATTTCTGAGCAGGATCACATTACTAGAGTCATTGCACTATTACAACATTTATTCAAATATATACATCAGAGTAAAATAGCGGAAGTCTTACGATAACTTAGTTTACAAACCAGTTGTTTCAAACCTTACAAACTGAGTACGATTATTATTACAAACCATAGTAGTAGTGGAGTGGCATAATTAACATAAACATAACACACAAAATAAGCATCCTACCCAAGGATCACACATTCACTTATCATCATCGACCTGAACAACAGTCATGCAACATGGTCCAAAACAGACCTGCTCATGAGGCTCACCTGCAATGAGGGTCAATGAACCCTGAGTACAAAAGTACTCAACAAGACTTAACCGGAATAAAAACTGAGAAGACTCAGGAATGCAGGCTCAAGGATTCAAGGTATGGCTTTAACAATAATCAAAGTTCTTTTGCATAAAAGCTCTTTAACAAAATTCTTTACTTCAACATATAAAACTTTATAAGAACCACATATGAATCTGCCATGATCCATAATGAGATCATGAACTTCATATCAACTCTTTCTCGAACCTTACTCGAGTTCTAGTTATTAACTACGATGATGAACAAAGAGTTGAGTCTCCATAACCGAGGAGCAACAACGATTCGAACTGATTATAAACCCAGCTGGGGATTCCAGACCACACAACATATGCAGGTCCCAACCCACATATACCAACCTACCCTCGGATCCTCTAAAACAAGAACGGGTCCGCGCCACCCGAGAAGACAGTACTCCACCAATCTAGCCCATTGCCACGTGGGTACATGCTATTCCTGCCATCTCTCCACTCCTAGTGCGCGAGTAGCCATTCTCGTAATAGAATCGCCAAGTTAAGGCTTACCGGAGTATGTGGTTAGTACTACAAAGTCTCATCTCACATAGTTCAACAACAGACTGGACCTTAATCGACACAAGCAGAAAGAAGCCGCTCACAAGACCTCCATGCCTTGTGGCTCTCACAGACCGAGTCTGCCCGATCTAGATTTATTACTTCACATGCTCATATCTCATGATAACATAAGTAACCAAATATCCATTTAAAACTCGCAGGTGACAAGGTAATCACCCGACTAAGCCTGACTAAGCATAACTAGGTATTTACGAATTAAGACTGGTAACAAGGTAGATATGGAAGAACAAGGTTGGTAATGCACCAATTAGGTTTCCACTTGACTTCTAATCACTTAATGCAGTATATAAAAGCAAAAGCGATAGAAATTTATAAAACACAAGGTAGGTTTAAATGCATCCAGGGCTTGTCTTGATTCACGGAAAAGTTAGGTTCCTACGATGTTCCACAATTATCAGGTCCGACCTCAACTAAATGGATTAACCTCCTCCGCAACTTGATTAACTACCATGTGTTCACCTTTGTTCACTACATGTAGTAACAATGCCACGTTTAACATGATGTGAGATACAAAATATGATGCTCGATGATGGATGCAAAATTAACAACTTTCCTTCGTGGTACAGTTACAAGTCAAACTAACTGAACCTTTTTCGTAACACTTAATGCCATTGCCAAGGATCATTATCAACTAATGACCCAAGGTCATCACTCAATCCAAAATTCAATCAAAACCTAAATCATTAAAGGTTACTATTTACTTTTATGAATTAATTATTTAATTACAAATTATGAAATAAATCAACTTGTTCCAATTTACCTCAAAATTTTTGTAAATGTTCACCTCATAATAAATAAGTGGCAAAATAAGTTTCATAATTTTTGGATAAAGAAATAAGCCTAGAAAAATCATGAAAACTCATTTATTAATTAATTGAGCAATTTTCATCACATTCAAAAATTACTAGAAAACAACATTTCATATTTTTCTTAAATAATATACATCATAGAGAGGTCACACAAAAATTTTCATAATTTTTGGAAGTCTAAATAATTCTACACAAAAATAACAAAAACTATCACTATTCATTCAAATCTACAAATAGAAAAATCCATTTTGAATACTGAGTCACTGACAACCGACCCCACTTGTCATCTCCTACCTCCCACGTTTAACTACGGCGACGATGACTCTGACCGGCGAAATCTTGCCGACGATGAGGTCACCGGCGACAACGAAGTCACCAACACGATCACAACAACACGGCGCATCGATTGGAGACACTAGCTAACTCAATTACAACATGATTCAAGCCTGATGTCCGGCCATGGCGGACGCGACTGCATGGTGATGCTACGCCGATGATAGGAGACCAGGTAGCAGTTAAACAAAGGGTCTAGGAAGCACCAGTAGCTCACCCCGAACGCGTTGGAGTCAAAGACCGAGCCAAAGGAGCAACAACAAGGTGGTTCGACTATCTGAGCAAACACAGCGGAGCAAAACGTCGTCGGTGGCGGTGTTCTGGCGACTGTAGTGGACAAAACGATCAAGGAACAAGGTATTAAGCACCACAACATCGAGATGAAGCTGGAGCTACCAAGATCAAGAGCCAAGGCTCATCGAAGAGCGCTAGCCCTGGTGACGAGCTTGCGACGGTGAGGTTGCTGGCCGTGAGGAAGAAAGGTGCGGACAGCGGGTTCTCGGTGGAATCAGGCGACCAAAGTTGGTTGGCTAGATTCGCAAGGAGGATATGGAGCTGTGACTGGCTTGGCTACGATGGTGGAGGCACTACGGTGACTACACGGGCTCGCCGGAGTTGAGCGGTGGCGATGGGAAAACAGAGCAAGGGAAACGGGAACGAACGGCGACAACGCCTGAGCTTTATAGGGCGGCAAAGGCGCAAGGAGGCGACACACAGCGCCCTGCTCATGCCAGCGTGAAGCCAAGGGCGGCCACAGGCGTGACTGGAAGCCAGGAGAAGGACGCCGGCGGTGACAGCTGCCTGCGGTTACTGTTCAACATATTTACAGAATTGCCATTCATCTAAAATTGTCAAATTACTCTTAAATTTGTATAACAACTCAAAAATCTCCAAAAATAAAAGTTGTTCAAAATCCAAAGTTCTACAACTTTGCTTTTATAACCACCCCCTAATTCTATCTACATTTTGAAATAAATTTTGAATTCAAATAGGGGACATTTAAAGAATTTTGCCTTTTCAAATTACTTCAAATTTTTCATAACAACTTTGAAAACTCCAAAAACAAACTTTGTATAACTTGACAAGCTCTACACATTTTCTTTTAGGCTCAACCCCAAAATATGCTTAGATTTTGAAATGAGTTTTCAGGGTAGGATTTAAATACTGAAAATCAGGGTTTTCTTGAAAATTCAAATCCAAACAAAATTTTGAACTTGATTCAAACAATACAATTCAACACATACCACATAAAGGTAAACTTATTTTAGTGTATGCATATCAAAATTTGAACTAAAGGCCAAATGCTTTGCAATGCATATGATGACATGGCAGGTTTTAGTATTTAAACACCCGAGGTGTTACAATCCTTCCCCCTAAAAGAAATCTCGTCCCGAGATTCAAAGCCATAGGGTAAGTAATGGAAAAGGAAATGTGTTAGTCCAAAAACATCCAAAACTTGTCCATAAAACAGCTGTGGTCCCTTTACAAAACACAATTTGTAACAACCGAGCTCAACTAACATTACTCTATATTGACGCAAGAAACTCTAGAAATTTTTCTAGTAAGTAATCTTCGGATTCCCAAGTAGATTCTTCTTCGGAATGTTGATTCCATTGTATCTTGTAGAACTTGATTGTCCTCCTTCGAGTAACACGGTCTTTCTGATCTAGAACTCGGATAGGATATTCGGAATAGGTCAAATCAGGTTCAAGTTCCACTCCTTCAAACTCAACATTTTGATCAGGCACTCGGAGACACTTCTTTAATTGAGAAACATGGAACACATCATGTACGGCTGAGAGATGTTCTGGTAATTTCAAGCGATATGCCACTTTTCCATACCTCCCTAAAATTTGAAATGGTCCAATATATCGAGGTGCCAACTTGCCTTTAACACCAAAACGGGTAACTCCCTTCATTGGTGATACCTTCAGATACACAAAATCTCCCTTGTTAAACACTAAAGGTATACATAGTTTATCTGCATAACTCTTTTGCCTAGACTAAGCTATCTTCAAATTACTTTGTATTTGCTTAACCTTGTCTTCTATTTCTTTCATGAGGTCAACTCCAAAGAATCTTCTTTTCCCGGGTTCAGACCAACTCAGTGATGTTCTGCATCTACGACCATAAAGTGCTTCAAATGGAGCCATTCTAATGCTCTCTTGATAACTATTGTTGTATGAGAACTCAGCCAAAGGCAGACATTCATCCCACTTCTTGGAATAGTTAAGGACACAACACCTTAACATATCTTCAAGTACTTGATTAACCCTTTCAGTCTGACCATCAGTCTGGGGATGATAAGCTATACTATACATGAGGTTGGTACCTAATGAAGCATGCAAGTGTTTCCAAAAGCTAGAGACAAACTGTGTACCTTGATCTGACACTATGGTCTTTGGTACCCCATGTAAACTCATAATTCTGTCTAGATATATCTTGGCATATCGGATAGTGGGATATGTACTCTGGACTAGAAGAAAATGTGCTGACTTGGTTAGTCGATCTACAATAACCCATACTGAGTCAAAGCCCTTTGATGTCTTGGGTAGACCAACGATAAAGTCCATACTAATATCCTCCCACTTCCAAGCTGGAATAGGTAATGGTTGTAACTCTCCAGTAGACCTCAAATGTATAGCTTTCACCTTTTGACAAGTATCACACTTGGCTATATACCGAGCAATTTCTATCTTCATTTTGGTCCACCAAAACCTTTGTTTCAAGTCATGGTACATCTTATTACTTCCCGGATGAATAGATAACCTAGTAGCATGTGCCTCTTCAAGAATTGACTATCGCAACTCAGGAACCTTTGGTACCACTAAGCAATTCTTGAACCATAACACGCCTTCATCATCTACTTTGAAGCATTCTGCTTTCCCATTCTTCATTCTTTCTTTGATATGGGCTATACCCTTGTTTTCTTTCTGAGCAGCAATAATCCGATCTTCAATAGTGGCTTCAACAGTTATATTGGTCAAACTACCTTGTTGAATTACCTCTATACTCAACTTTTCCATCTATTGGCATAAAGTCAAACCCATTGTTCTTACTGTCAGACAATTGCAATGGCTCTTTCGACTGAGGGCATCTGCAACTACATTTGCTTTACCAGGATGGTAATGTACTTCCAAGTCATAATCTTTAATCAATTCTAACCATCTTCTTTGCTGCATGTTCAAATCCGATTGAGTAAAGATCTACTTTAAACTCTTGTGGTCTGTATAAATATGGCACGTATTACCAAGCAGGTAATGCCACCAAATCTTCAAAGCATAGACAACTACTGCTAACTCTAGATCATGAGTGGGATAGTGCTCTTCATGTTGCTTAAGTTGTCTGGAAGCATAGGCAATGACTCTGCCTTCTTGCATCAATACACATCCAATACCAATACCAAAAGCATCACAATAAACATCAAATGACTTCTCGATATCTGGTTGTGCTAATACTGGGGCAGTGGTTAACAATCTCTTCAAAGTCTGGAAAGCTTCTTCACACTCAGATGACTAGACAAACTTGGCTTGGTTCTTCAACAACTCAGTGATGGACTTGGATACTCTAGAGAAATCTAGAATAAAACGACAGTAATACCCCGCCATTCCAAGAAAACTCCAAACCTGATGAACAGTGGTTGGCGATTTCTAATCAAGCACATCCTTAACTTTGCTTAGATCAACAGCAACTCGTTAAGCTGATAAGACATGTCCAAGAAATTGTACTTCCTTAAGCCAGAAGTCACACTTACTGAATTTGGCATATAGTTGATGTTCTCTTAAGCGGGTCAGGACAATTCTGAGATGTTTCTCATGTTCCTTCTTGTTCTTGGAATAAACTAGGATGTCGTCAATAAATACCACCACAAACTTGTCTAGCATAGGCATGAACACTAAATTCATCAGATATATGAAATGAGCTGGGGCATTTGTCAAACCAAAAGACATTACCAAGTATTCATATAATCCATATCTTGTGGTAAATATCATTTTGGGAATATCTTCAGGCTTAATCTTGATTTGGTGATAGCCTGACCTTAAATCAATCTTGGAGAAAACTTTGGCTCTGGCCAGTTGATCAAAAAGCAAGTCTATCCGAGGTAAGGGATACTTATTCTTAATGGTCACTTCATTCAACGGACGATAGTCCACACATAACCTCAGGGTCTCATCTTTCTTTTTCACAAAAATTGCAGGGCATCCCCAAGGTGATGAACTAGGTTGAATAAATCCTTTCTCAATCAACTCTTGAAATTATGTCTTCAACTTGGCTAATTCCTTGGGAGGCATCCTATAAGCTCTCTGAGAGATCGAAGCTGTTCTAGGCTTTAACTCTATGTTAAACTGAACATCCCTATCTGGTGGTAGACCGGGTAAATCCTCAGGAAAAACATCAGGGAATTCATAAACTACTGGGATATCTCTAATCTCCTTGACAAAAGTTGCACAAACTCTTTCCACTGATCTCCTTAAGGTATGAAGTTGGATAAGAAGCTAAGAATTACTATCAAGCAAACTCACCCTTAATGTCCTATTCAAAGCATCTATAACAGCCTTATGCTGATACATCCAATTCATTCCCAAGATCACATCTATATCTTGATCCTTGAGAATAATCATGGTAGTGAGAAAAATATGCCCACCCAGGTTTATGGGTACCTGGTATACCATTTCCTTAGTACACATACGTCCCCCGGGCAACTGTATAAAGAAATTTTCCTTTGTTTCCCCAATTGGAATTTCATGCTTTATGACAAAGGTTCTATTGATGAATGAATGAGATGCACTAGAATCGAAAAGCATAACAGCAGGATGATTGGCGACAGGAAACATACCCATCATCACTGGTTCCCCTTCCGAAATTTCCCTAGCTTGAATATAGAACACCCGTCCTATCTTCCTTTCATCTTTAGCCTTCTGAGCATTCTGATTGTGGTTCTTGTTCTGTGCTTGACCCTGCTGTTGATTGGCAGGGGCCTTCTAATAATTTTGATTAGTCTGCTTGGGATATGGACATTCCCTGGAGAAATGACCGGACCTTCCACAATTGTAACATGGATAATTGTGACCCTGGGACGTTGGAGCATTGACACCAGGAGCATTTGTCTGTTGTGAATTCGGGTAAGTTATAGCAGGACGAACATTTGACTGTTGCCCGGCTTGGAACTATGGCAAATGATAAGGAGGACGATAATGGTTGACTGGATGATAGATTATCTTTTGCCTCTTTTGATTTCCACCAAAAGATCCAGACGACACACTCTTCTTTTTCTTGATCTCCTTATGCTACCGATACTTTTCCTCAGAAGCAATTGCAATATTTATTGCCTCATGATAAGTAACATTGGTACATGCAGTCATCATTGTCTATAATTTGGTATTCAGTCCTCGCATGAACCATTTCTTTTTCTTGGCATCTGTATAGACATGTTCAGATGCATACTATGACATGTGATTGAATCTACCCACATATTACATAACCGTTTGATCCCCTTGCTTCAAAGCAAGGAACTCATCCAGCTTCATGGCCATCACTCCTTCTGGAATATAATGAGCTCTGAAGGTAGTATGGAACTCAGCCCAAGTTATTGGAATGCCAGCTGGTTGCATAGCCACTAGATTTGCCCACTAGGCACCTGCTGCACCTCTAAGTTGCTGGGCGGCAAACACAGGTTTCTGCATCTCCGTGCATGGTATAAGATCAAATTTCTGCTCCATGGTCCGAAGCCAATCATCAGCCTCTAGTGGTTCAGCTGCCTTAGTGAACACTGGTGGTCTTGTATCGGTAAAATTAACATACATAGCCTCCTGCTGGTTATGATTGCGGCCACGGTTTCCTTGCACCATATTCTGATTACTCTAAGCTATCTCTCGAAGCAATCAAGCATTTTCTACGGTCACATGGACTAGTGCTGCTATAGCATCAGCCAAAGTTGGCGAAACTGGTGGTGGATTAGGAACACCACCCTCGTCCTATGAAGAACTAGGAATATCCAAAGCACGAGTACGAGGCATCTGTTCATAACAAACCAAACTTTACTCACAAGCTTTTATTGAAATATTAAAAGAGCTTACTGCAAACACATTACATTGGGTTTACTTATTTAAGCACAAGCCCGCACCTAAACAAGACTACTTAACTTAACTAGATCTCCTATTTTACACTCTACTCTTCTCCTCGACCACATCAAACCTCGTGATCGGTATCCATTCCGGAAACATTTCCGCCTTCATTATCACTTTCATCGACCATCACTAATTCTTCTGGATCTTCTTCTTCTTCCTCTTCAAGTTCATCATCATCAGCAATGATGACACCAGGGTCCATTGCATCAGCTTGAGCTTCATGATTTGGATCCAGGAGGTTGCTCAGCCTATGGACTTCTTCATGCAAAGTAGTATTATGTTCTTCTAAATCTTCTACATAAAATTCTAGCTCATGAGTTCTAGCTCTAGCTACATCTTCCCTATGCCAAGCCTCATTTCACCCTTCCACCATACGAACTAACATACGCTCGCAGTTCTTATGAGTGGTGGTGCGACACTTCAATTGATCCTTTAACTTGCCCACCTAGATGGCATCCAAGGCCCTATCCCTAGTAGCCTGAGCTAACTCTGCTATAAGCCTCTGTATTTCTGCCTAGGGATCAGGCCTAGAGCTACTACTGCTAGCATCGTCATTTCTAGGGGCAAGCTAGTGATGAGGAACTCCTTTAGGTCCAATGGACTTACGAGGCATTACCTTGGTGCGAGCCATACTGTAGGAAGCAAGATTAATCCAATTAAGACAATCTGATCAAAATCTAAAGAGCAGCTAGGATGGATTACATAACTCAACCCAGACTCACAACCCAACCCAGACTCAGGGTGAAGGAAGTAACAAGTGAATTAATCATGATGCATGAATCGTTCTTACGAACAAAAACATCAAAGCTTATAAGGTACATAACCACAGTTATTTTTATATAGGGCATAATAAGATTACTACTCCACCACACAAAGCCTTTTTAATCAATTAAGGAATGGTGAGAATGAAATAAGATAAGCCAGAAGCAATTTGGACCAAATTAACAAGTTATATCTATTTGTCTCAAATCATTTTGAAGTTTTTGTAAAATAATACAACAAAGACTTTGTAACGATCGCTCTGATACCATTATGTGGCAGAACCTCCTAAATTATAGGACCCACATGCACTTGTCACTGTCCAATGACCTCTGATGACTATGCATATGTTCCTGGTAACTTAGGAAGACTATCGGGTGTCCTCGGGGAACCTCGAATCATCCACGATTTCCGAGTAGGGTCACATTACAGAGTCATTACAGTATTACAACATTTATTCAAATATATACATCAGAGTAAAATAGCAGAAGTCTTACGATAACTTAGTTTATAAACCAGTTGTTTCAAACCTTACAAACTGAGTATGATTATTATTACAAACCATAGTAGTAGTGGAGTGGCATAATTAACATAAACATAACACACAAAATAAGCATCATGCCCAAGGATCACACATTCACTTATCGTCATCGACCTAAACAACAGTCATGCAGCACGGTCCAAAATAGACCTGCTCATGAGGCTCACCTACAACGAGGGTCAACGAACCCTAAGTACAAAAGTACTCAACAAGACTTAACCGGAATAAAAACTAAGAAGACTCAGGAATGCAGGCTCAGGGATTCAAGGTATGGCTTTAGCAATAATCAAAGTTCTTTTGCGTAAAAGCTCTTTAACAAAATTCTTTACTTCAACATATAAAACTTTATAAGAACCACATATGAATCTGCCATGAGCCATAATGAGATCATGAACTTCATATCAACTCTTTCTCAAACCACATCAAACCTCGTGAAGAGCTTACTGCAAACACATTACATTGGGTTTACTTATTTAAGCACAAGCCCGCACCTAAACAAGACTACTTAACTTAACTAGATCTCCTATTTTACACTCTACTCTTCTCCTCGACCACATCAAACCTCGTGATCGGTATCCATTCCGGAAACATTTCCGCCTTCATTATCACTTTCATCGACCATCACTAATTCTTCTGGATCTTCTTCTTCTTCCTCTTCAAGTTCATCATCATCAGCAATGATGACACCAGGGTCCATTGCATCAGCTTGAGCTTCATGATTTGGATCCAGGAGGTTGCTCAGCCTATGGACTTCTTCATGCAAAGTAGTATTATGTTCTTCTAAATCTTCTACATAAAATTCTAGCTCATGAGTTCTAGCTCTAGCTACATCTTCCCTATGCCAAGCCTCATTTCACCCTTCCACCATACGAACTAACATACGCTCGCAGTTCTTATGAGTGGTGGTGCGACACTTCAATTGATCCTTTAACTTGCCCACCTAGATGGCATCCAAGGCCCTATCCCTAGTAGCCTGAGCTAACTCTGCTATAAGCCTCTGTATTTCTGCCTAGGGATCAGGCCTAGAGCTACTACTACTAGCATCGTCATTTCTAGGGGCAAGCTAGTGATGAGGAACTCCTTTAGGTCCAATGGACTTACGAGGCATTACCTTGGTGCGAGCCATACTGTAGGAAGCAAGATTAATCCAATTAAGACAATCTGATCAAAATCTAAAGAGCAGCTAGGATGGATTACATAACTCAACCCAGACTCACAACCCAACCCAGACTCAGGGTGAAGGAAGTAACAAGTGAATTAATCATGATGCATGAATCGTTCTTACGAACAAAAACATCAAAGCTTATAAGGTACATAACCACAGTTATTTTTATATAGGGCATAATAAGATTACTACTCCACCACACAAAGCCTTTTTAATCAATTAAGGAATGGTGAGAATGAAATAAGATAAGCCAGAAGCAATTTGGACCAAATTAACAAGTTATATCTATTTGTCTCAAATCATTTTGAAGTTTTTGTAAAATAATACAACAAAGACTTTGTAACGATCGCTCTGATACCATTATGTGGCAGAACCTCCTAAATTATAGGACCCACATGCACTTGTCACTGTCCAATGACCTCTGATGACTATGCATATGTTCCTGGTAACTTAGGAAGACTATCGGGTGTCCTCGGGGAACCTCGAATCATCCACGATTTCCGAGTAGGGTCACATTACAGAGTCATTACAGTATTACAACATTTATTCAAATATATACATCAGAGTAAAATAGCAGAAGTCTTACGATAACTTAGTTTATAAACCAGTTGTTTCAAACCTTACAAACTGAGTATGATTATTATTACAAACCATAGTAGTAGTGGAGTGGCATAATTAACATAAACATAACACACAAAATAAGCATCATGCCCAAGGATCACACATTCACTTATCGTCATCGACCTAAACAACAGTCATGCAGCACGGTCCAAAATAGACCTGCTCATGAGGCTCACCTACAACGAGGGTCAACGAACCCTAAGTACAAAAGTACTCAACAAGACTTAACCGGAATAAAAACTGAGAAGACTCAGGAATGCAGGCTCAGGGATTCAAGGTATGGCTTTAGCAATAATCAAAGTTCTTTTGCGTAAAAGCTCTTTAACAAAATTCTTTACTTCAACATATAAAACTTTATAAGAACCACATATGAATCTGCCATGATCCATAATGAGATCATGAACTTCATATCAACTCTTTCTCAAACCTTACTCGAGTTCAGTTATTAACTACGATGATGAACAGAGAGTTGAGTCTCTATAACCGAGGAGCAACGATGATTTGAACCGATTATAAACCTAGCTGGGATTCCAGACCACATGACATATGCAGGTCCCGACCCACATATACCAACCTACCCTCGGATCCTCTAAAACAAGAATGGGTCTGCGCCACCCGAGAATACAGTACTCCACCAATCCAGCCTATTGCCACGTGGGTACACGCTATTCCTGCCATCTCTCCACTCCCAGTGCATGAGTAGCCATTCTCATAATAGAATCGCTAAGTTAAGGCTTATCGAAGTATGTGGTTAGTACTACAAAGCCTCATCTCACATAGTTCAACAACAGACGGACCTTAATCAACACAGGCGGAAAGAAGGTGCTCACAAGACCTCCATGTCTTGTGGCTCTCACACACCGAGTCCGCCCGGTCTAGATTTATTACTTCACATGCTCATATCTCATGATAACATAAGTAACCAAAGATCCATTTAAAACTCACAGGTGACAGGTTATCACCTGACTAAGCCTAACTAAGCATAACTAGGTATTTACGAATTAAGACTGGTAACAAGGTAGATATGGAAGAACAAGGTTGGTAATGCACCAATTAGGTTTCCACTTGACTTCTAATCACTTAATGTAGTATATAAAAGAAAAGGCGATAGAAATTTATAAAGCACAAGGTAGGTTCAAATGCATCCGAGGCTTGCCTTGATTCACGGAAAAGTCAGGTTCGTGCGATGTTCCACAATTATCAGGTCCGACCTCAACAGACAGATTAACCTCCTCTGCAACTTGATTAACTACCACATGTTCACCTTCGTTCACTACATGTAGTAACAATGCTGTGTTTAACATGATGCGAGATACAAAACATGATGCTCGATGATGGATACAAAATTAACAACTTGATAACAACTTTCCTTCGCGGTACAGTTATAAGTCAAACTAGCTGAACCTTTTTCGTAACACTTAATGCCATTGCCAAGGATCATTATCAACTAATGACCCAAGGTCATCACTCAATCGAAAATTCAATCAAAACCTAAATCATTAAAGGTTACTATTTACTTTTATGAATTAATTATTTAATTACAAATTATGAAATAAATCAACTTGTTCGAATTTACCTCAAAATTTTTGTAAATGTTCATCTCATGATAAATAAGTGGCAAAACAAGTTTCATAAATTTTGGATAAAGAAATAAGCTTAGAAAAATCATGAAAACTCATTTATTAATTAATTGAGCAATTTTCATCACATTCAAAAGGTACTAAAAAACAACATTTCATATTTTTCTTAAATAATATACATCACAGAGAGGTCACACAAAAATTTTCATAGTTTTTGGAAGTCTAAATAATTCTACACAAAAATAACAAAAACTATCACTATTCATTCAAATCTACATATAGAAAAAACCATTTTGAATACTGAGTCACTAACAACCGACCCCACTTGTCATCTCCTACCTCCCACATTTGACTACGACGACGACGACTCGGACCGGTGAAAGCTCACCGACGGCGAGGTCACCGGCGACAACGAAGTCACCAACACGGTCACAACAACACGGCGTATCGATTGGAGACACTAGCTAACTCAATTACAACATGATTCAAGCCTGACGCCGGCCATGGCGGACGCGACTGCACGGCGGCGGTATGCCAACGACAGGAGACCAGTAGCAGTTAAACAAAGGGTCTAGGAAGCACCAGTAGCTCACCCCAAACGCGTTGGAGTCAAAGACCGAGCCGAAGGAGCAACAACAAGGTGGTTCGACGATCTGAGCAAACACGGTGGAGCAAAACATCGTCGGTGGCGGTGTTCCGGCGACTACAGTGGACAAAACAATCAAGCAACAAAGTATTAAGCACCACGGCATCGAGACGAAGCTAGAGCTATGGTGGAGGCACTACGGCGACTGCACGGGCTCACCGGTGTTGAGCAGTGGCGACGGGAAAACAGAGCAAGGGAAACAGGAACGAACGACGACGATGCCTGAGCTTTATAGGGCGGTAAAGGCGCAAGGAAGCGACACGTAGCGCCCTACTCATGCTAGCGCGAAGCCGAGGGTGGCCACAGGCGTGACTAGAAGCCAGGAGAAGGACGTCGGCGGTGACAGCTGCCCGCGGCTACTGTTCAACATATTTACAGAATTGCCATTCGTCTAAAATTTCCAAATTACTCCCAAATTTGTATAACAACTCAAAAATCTCCAAAAATAAAAGTTGTTCAAAATCCAAAGTTCTACAACTTTTCTTTTATAACCACCCCCTAATTCGGTCTACATTTTGAAATGAAATTTTGAATTCAAATAGGGGACATTTAAAGAATTTCGCCTTTTCAAATTACTTCAAATTTTTCATAACAACTTTGAAAACTCCAAGAACAAACTTTGTATAACTTTACAAGCTCTACACTTTTGTTTTTAGGCTCAACCCCAAAATATGCTTAGATTTTGAAATGAGTTTTTAGGGTAGGATTTAAATACTAAAAATCAGGGTTTTCTTGAAAATTCAAATCCAAACAAAATTTTGAACTTGATTCAAACAATACAATTCAACACATACCACATAAAGGTAAACTTGTTTTAGTGTATGCATATCAAAATTTTCACTAAAGGCCAAATGCTTTGCAATGCATATGATGACATGGCAGGTTTTAGTATTTAAACACCCGAGGTGTTACATTGCACCGACACTAACATAGTCTCCAAATAGACCGATTTAAGATTGCACAAGACCCACGTCACCTAGGAGTTCCATTAGGTGCGTCCAAAATAATTTCCAAGCCTATGGTACGATCGACGCAAACCACGCACCTATCTTGCGTCAAGATTAGCACTATCTCCAAATGGGCCGAAAGAAGCTTCCACTAGTGCCTCGTCACGTAGGAGTACCACCAGATGCGTCCAAAATGATTTCTGAGCCTTTGGTATGTTTGGCACAAACCGTACACCAATCTTGCACCGACACTCGCACTATCTCCAAATAGCCGAAAGAAGATTCCACATGGCCCATGTCACCTAGGAGTTCCATCAGGTGCGTCTAAAATGATTTCTGAGCCTATGGTATGGTCAGCGCAAACCGTGCACCTATCTTGTGTCAAGAATAGAACCATCTCCAAATGGACCCAAACAAGCTTCCACTTGAGCCTCGTAACCTTGGAGTACCATCGGGTGCGCCCAAAATGATTTTTGAGCCTATGGTATGTTTGGCACAAATCGTGCAGCTATCTTGCACCAACACTAACACTGCCTCCAAATGGACCAAAATGAGATTCCACATGACCCACATCACCTAGGAGTTCCATCGCGTGTATCCAAAATGATTTCTGAACCTATGGTCCATTCAGCGCAAACCGTGCACCTATCCTACGACAAAATTAGCACTATCTCTAAATGGACTGAAACGAGCTTCCACTTGAGCCTCATCACCTAGGAGTACCATCGGGTGTGTCCAAAACAATTTTTTGAGCCTACGGTATGTTTGGCGCAAACCGTACACCAATCTCCAAATAGACTGAAAGAAGATTCCACATGGCCCACGTCACCTAGGAGTTCGATCAGGTGCGTCCAAAATGATTTCTGAGCTTGTGATATGTTCAACGCAAACCGTGCACCTATCCTGCGTAAAGATTAGCACTATCTCCAAATGGACCCAAACAAGCTTTCGCTTGAGCCTTGACACCTAGGAGTACCATCGGGTGCGTCCAAAATGATTTCTGCGCCTATGGTATGTTTGGCGCGAACCGTGCACCTATCTTGCACCGACACTAACACTTCCTTCAAACGGACCAAAACAAGATTTTACATGATCCACATCACCTAGGAGTTCCATCGGGTGCAACCAAAATGATTTTTGAGCCTATGGTATGTTTGGTGCAAACTGTGCGCCTATCTTGCACCGACACTAATGCTATTTGAAATAGGCCAAAACAAGATTTCACATGACCCACATCACCTGGGAGTTCCAACGGGTCTGTCCAAAATGATTTCCAAGCCTACATTCAGCACAAAAAGTGCACCTATCTTGTGTCAAGACTAGCACTATCTCCAATTGGACTAAAACGAGCTTCCACTTGAGCCTCGTCATCGAGGAGTACCATCAGGTGCATCCAAAATGATTTCTGAGCCTATGGTATGTTTGGCGCATACCCTACACCTTTTTTGCACTAAAACTAGCACTGCCTCCAAATGGACCAAAACAAGATTCCACATGACCCACGTCACCTAGAAGTTCCATCAGGTGCATCCAAAATGATTTCTAAGCCTATGGTACGTTCAGCGCAAACCATGCACCTATCTTGCATCAAGATTAGCTCTATCTCTAAATGGACCAAAACGAGCTTTCACTTGATCCTCATCACCTAGGAGTACCATCAGGTGCATCCAAAGTGATTGTCTGAACCTATGGTACGTTTGGCGCAAACCATACTCCTATATAGCACCGACACTAACACTATCTCCAAACGGACCAAAACATGATTCCACATGACTCATGTCACCTAGGAGTTCCATCGGGTGCATCCAAAATGATTTCTGAGCATATGGTACGTTTGGCGCAAACCGTGCACCTATCTTGCACATACACTAACGTTGTTCCAAATAGGCCAAAACAAGATTTCACATGACCCACATCACCTAGGAGTTCCGTCGGGTTCGTCCAAAATGATTTCCGAGCCCATGGTACGTTCAGCGCAAACCGTGCACCTATCTTGTGTCAAGATTAGCTCTATCTCCAAATTAACCGAACCGAGCTTCCACTTGAGCCTCGTCACCTAGGAGTACAATCGAGTGCATCCAAAACGATTTCTAAGTCTATGGTATGTTTGGCACAAACCGTGCAACTATCTAGCACTGACACTAACACTGTCTCCATATGTACCAAAATGAGATTCTACATGACCCACGTCACCTAGGAGTCCCATCGGGTGCGTCCAAAATGATTTTTGAGCCTATGGTATGTTTAGCACAAACTTTGCACCTATCTTGCACTAACACTAACACTGTCTCCAAATACAACAAAACAAGATTCCACATGACCCACGTCACCTAAGAGTACCATCGGGTGCATCCAAAATGATATATGAGCCTATGGTACGTACATCGCAAACCATGCACCTATCCTGCGTCAAGACTAGCACTATCTGCAATTGGACCAAAACGAGCTTCCACTTGAGCCTCGTCTCCTTGGAGTACCATTGGGTGCGTCCAAATTAATTTCTGAGCCTATGGTATGTTTGGCACAAACCATGCACCGATCTTGCACCGACAGTAACACTATCTCCAAATGGACCAAAATGAGATTACACATGACCCACGTCACCTAGGAGTTCCATCGAGTGCATTCAAAACAATTTCTAAGCTTATGGTCTATTCGGCGCAAACCGTGCACCTATCTTGCGTCAACATTAGCACTATCTCCAAATGGACCGAAACAAGCTTCCACTTGAGCCTCATCACCTTGGAGTACCTTTGGGTGCCTCCAAAATGATTTCAGAGCCTATGATATGTTTGGCGCAAACCATGCACCTATCTTGCACCGACACTAACACTGTCTCCAAATGGACCAAAATGAGATTCCACGTGACCCACATCACCTAAGAGTTCCATTGGGTGCATCAAAAATGATTTTTGAGCCTATGATACGTTCGGCGAAACCCGTGCACCTATCTTGCACCGACACTAACACTGTCTCCAAATGGACCAAAACGAGATTCCACATGACCCATGACACCTAGGAGTTCCATCGGGTGCATCCAAAATGATTTCTGAGCCTATGGTACATTTGGCGCAAACTATGCACCAATCTTGCACCGACACAACACTGTCTCCATATGTACCAAAATGAGAATCCACATGACCCACGTCACCAAGGAATCCCATTAGGTGCGTCCAAAATGATTTTTGAGCCTATGGTATGTTCAGCGCAAACTGTGCACCTATCTTGCACCAACACTAACACTGTCTCCAAATAGACCAAAACAAGATTCTACATGACCCACATCACCTAGGAGTACCATCGGGTGCGTCCAAAATGATTTCTATGCCTATTGTACGTTCGGCGTAAACCGTGCACCTATCCTGCGTCAAGACTAGCACTATCTCCAATTGGACTGAAATGAGTTTCCACTTGGGCCTCTTCACCTTGGAGTACCATCGGGTGCGTCGAAAATGATTTCTGAGCCTATGGTATGTTTGGCGCAAACCGTACAACTATCTTGCATGGACACTTTGTTGTTCCAAATAGGCCAAAACGAGATTTCACATGACCCACATCACCTAGGAGTTCCATCGGGTCTGTCCAAAATGATTTCTGAGCCTATGGTACGTTCAGCGCAAACCGTGCATCTATTTTGCGTCAAGATTAGCACTATCTCCAAATCGACCAAAATGAGCTTCCGCTTGAGCCTCGTCACCTAGGAGTACAATCAAGTGCATCCAAAACGATTTTATGAGTCTATGGTATGTTTGGCGCATACCATACATGTATCTGGCACTAACACTAGCACTGCCTCCAAATGGACCAAAACAAGATTCCACATGACCCACGTCACCTAGGAGTTCCATCGAGCGCATCCAAAATGATTTCTGAGCCTATGGTACGTTCGGCGCAAACCGTGCACCTATCTTGCATCAAGATTAGCTCTATCTCTAAATGGACCGAAACGAGCTTTCAGTTGATCCTCATCACCGAGGAGTACCATCAGGTGCTTCCAAAGTGATTTTCTAAACCTATGGTACGTTTGGCGCAAACCGTACACCTATCTTGCATCGACACTAACACTATCTCCAAACGGACCAAAACGTGATTCCACATGACCCACGTCACCTAGGAGTTCCATCGGGTGCATCCAAAATGATTTCTGAGCATATGGTACGTTTGGTGCAAACCATGCACCTATCTTGCACCGACACTAACGCTGTTCCAAATAGGCCAAAATGAGATTTCACATGACCCACAACACCTAGGAGTTCCATCGGGTCCGTCCAAAATGATTTCCGAGCCTATGGTACGTTCAGCGCAAACCGTGCACCAATCTTGCGTCAAGATTAGCACTATCTCTAAATCGACCGAACCGAGCTTCCACTTGAGCCTCGTCACCTAGGAGTACAATCGGGTGCATCCAAAATGATTTCTAAGTCTATGGTATGTTTGGCACAAACCGTGCACCTATCTAGCACTGACACTAACACGGTCTATATATGTACCAAAACAAGATTCTACATGACCCACGCCACATAGGAGTCCCATCGGGTGCGTCCAAAACGATTTTTGAGCCTATGGTATGTTCAGCGCAAACTGTGCACCTATCTTGCACCGACACTAACACTGTCTCCAAATACACCGGAACAAGATTCCACATGACCCACATCACCTAAGAGTACCATTGGGTGCGTCCAAAATGATTTCCGAGCCTATGGTACGTATGGCACAAACCGTGCACCTATCCTACGTCAAGACTAGCACTATCTGCAATTGGACCAAAACGAGCTTCCACTTGAGCCTCGTCTCCTTGGAGTACCATCGGGTGCGTCCAAATTGATTTCTGAGCCTATGGTATGTTTGACACAAACCATGCACCGATCTTGCACCAACACTAACACTATCTCCAAACAAACAAAAACAAGATTACACATGACCCACGTCACCTAGGAGTTCCATCGGGTGCATCCAAAACAATTTCTGAGCTTACGATCTATTCGGCGTAAACCGTGCACCTATCTTGCGTCTAGATTATCACCATCTCCAAATGGACCAAAACAAGCTTCCACTTGAGCCTCGTCACCTTGGAGTACCTTTGGGTGCATCCAAAATGATTTCAGAGCCTATGATATGTTTGGCGCAAACCGTGCACCTATCTTGCACCGACACTAACATTGTCTCCAAATGGACCAAAATGAGATTCCACATGACCCACATCACCTAGGAGTTCCATCGGGTGCATCAAAAATGATTTGTGAGCCTATGATACATTCGGCGCAAACCATGCACCTATCTTGCACCGACACTAACATTGTCCCCAAATTGACCAAAACGAGATTCCACATGACCCATGACACTTAGGAGTTCCATCGGCTGAATCCTAAACGATTCTGAGCCTATGGTACATTTGGCGCAAACTGTGCACTAATCTTGCACCGACACTAACATTGTCTCCATATGTACCAAAATGAGATTCCACATGACCCACGTCACCAAGCAATCCCATCGGGTGCGTCCAAAATGATTTTTGAGCCTATGGTATGTTCAGCGCAAACTATGCACCTATCTTGCATCGACACTAACACTGTCTCCATATACACCAAAACAAGATTCTACATGACCCATGTCACCTAGGAGTACCATCGGGTGAGTCCAAAATGATTTTCCGAGCCTATGGTACATTTGGCGTAAACCGTGCACCTATCCTGCGTCAAGACTAGCACTATCTCCAATTGGACCGAAACGAGCTTCCACTTGGGCCTCTTCACCTTGGAGTACCATCGGGTGCGTCCAAAATGATTTCTGAGCCCATGGTATGTTTGGCACAAACCGTACACCTACTTGCACCGACACTAACACTTTCTCCAAATGGACCAAAATGAGATTCCACATGACCCACGTCACCTAGGAGTTCCACCGGGTGCATCTAGAATGATTTCTAAGCCTATGGTATGTTTGGCGCAAACCGTGCACCTATCTTGCACGGACACTAATGCTGTTCCAAATAGGCCAAAACGAGATTTCACATGACCCACATCACCTAGGAGTTCCATTGAGTCCGTCCAAAATTATTTTCTGAGCCTATGGTACATTCAGCGCAAACCATGCACCTATCTTGCGTCAAGATTAGCACTATCTCCAAATCGAATGAAATGAGCTTCCACTTGAGCCTCGTCACTTTGGAGTACAATCGGGTGCATCCAAAATGATTTCTGAGTCTATGGTATGTTTGGCGCAAACCGTGCACCTATCTTGCACCGACACTAACACTATCTCCATATGCACCAAAACTAGATTCCACATGACCCACGTCACCTAGGAATCCCATCGGGGCGTCCAAAATAATTTTTGAGCCTATGGTATGTTCAACGCATACTGTGCACGTATCTTGCACCGACACTAACACTATCTCCAAAGAGACCAAAACAAGATTCCACATGACCCACGTCACCTAGGAGTTCCATCGGGTGCGTCCAAAACAATTTCTGAGCCTATGGTATGTTCGGCGCAAACCGTGCACCTATCCTGCGTCAAGATTATCACTATCTCCAAATGGACCTAAATAAGCTTTCACTTGAGCCTCATCACCTAGGAGTACCATCGGGTGCATCCAAAATGATTTCTGAGCCTATGGTATGTTTGGCGCAAACCGTGTACCTATCTTGCGCCGACACTAAGACTACCTCCAAATGGACCAAAACAAGATTCCACATGACCCACGTCACCTAGGAGTTCCATCGGGAACATCCAAAACAATTTATGAGCCAATGGTACGTTCGGCGCAAACTGTGCACCGATGTTGCTTTGAGATTAGGCCTATCTCTAAACAGATCGAAACGAGCTTCCACTTAAACCTATGGTATGTTTGGCACAAACCATACACCTATCTTGCACCGACACAAACACAGTCTCCAAACGGACCAAAACGAGATTTCACATGGCCCACTCACCTAGGAGTTCCATCGGGTGCATCCAAAATGATTTCTGAGCCTATGGTACATTTGACACAAACTGTGAAACTAAAGCTGTTCCGAATAGGCCAAAATGAGATTTCACATGACCCACATCACCTAGGAGTTCCATCAGGTCCGTCCAAAATGATTTCTGAGCCTATGGTACATTCAGCGCAAACCGTGCACCGATTTTGCGTCAAGATTAGCACTATCTCCAAATCGACTGAAACGAGCTTCCGCTTGAGCCTCGTCACCTTGGAGTACAATTGAGTGCATCCAAAATGATTTTCTGAGTCTATGGTATGTTTGGAGCAAACCGTGCACCTATCTTGCCCCTACATAACACTGTCTCCAAATGTACCAAAACGAGATTCCACATGACCCATGTCACCTAGGAATCCCATCCGGTGCGTCCAAAACTACTTTTGAGCATATGGTATGTTCAGCGCAAACTTTGCACCAACACTAACACCATCTCCAAATAGACCAAAACAAGATTCCACATGACCCACGTCACCTTATAGTACCATCAGGTGCATCCAAAATGATTTCTAAGCCTATGGTACGTTCAGCGCAAACCGTGCACCTATCTTGCGTCCAGATTAGCACTACCTCCAATTGGACCAAAACAAGCTTCCACTTGAGCCTCATCACCTAGGAGTACCATCGGTTGCGTCCAAAATGATTTTTGAGCCTATGGTATGTTTGGCACAAATCGTGCACCTATTTTGCACCAACACTAACACTGCCTCCAAATGAACCAAAATGAGATTCCACATGACCCACATCACCTAGGACTTCATCGGGTGCATCCAAAACGATTTCTGAGCCTATGGTATGTTCATCACAAAACCGTGCACCTATCTTGCATCAAGACTAGCACTATCTCCAATTGGACCAAAACGAGGTTCCATTTGAGCCTTGTCACCGAGAAGTACTATCAGGTGCATCCAAAACGTTTTTTGAGCCTATGGTATGTTTGGCACAAACCGTACACCTATCATGCACCAACACTAACACTTTCTCCAAACGGTCCAAAATGAGATTCCACATGATCCACGTCACCTAGGAGTTCCATCGGGTGCAAGCAAAATGATTTCTAAGCCTATGGTACGTCTGGCGCAAACCGTGCACCTATCTTGCACCGACACTAATGTTGTTCCAAATAGGCCAAAACGGGATTTCACATGACCCACAACACCTAGGAGTTCCAACGAGTCCATCCAAAATGATTTTCGAGATTACGTTCAGTGCAAAAAGTGCTCCTACCTTACGTCAAGATTAGCACTATCTCCAAATTGACCAAAATGAGCTTCCACTTGAGCCTTGTCACCTAGGAGTACCATAGGATGCGTCTAAAACAAATTCTGAGCCACCAATATGTTTGTCGCAAACTGTGCACCTATCTTGCACCGACACTAACACTATCTCCAAATAGACCAAAACAAGATTCCGTATGACCCACGTCGCCTCGGTGTTCCATCGGGTTTGTCCAAAATGATTTCTGAGCCTATGGTATGTTCGGCGCAGACCGTGCACCTATCTTGTGTCAAGACTAGCACTATCTCCAATTGGACCGAAATGAGCTTCCACTTGAGCCTCATCACCGAGGAGTACCATCAGGTGCATCCAAAACAATTTCTAAGCCTATGGTATGTTTGGTGCAAACCGTACACCTATCTTGCACCGAGACTAACACTACCTCCAAACGGACCAAAACAAGATTCCACATGACCCACGTCACCTAGTAGTTCCATCAGGCACATCCTAAACTATTTCTGAGCCTATGGTACGTTTGGCACAAACTGTGCACCTATCTTGCATCAAGATTAGCCATATCTCCAAACAGACCAAAACGAGCTTCCACTTGATCACTATCAGGTCCTTCCAAAATGATTTTCTGAACCTATGGTACGTTTGGCGCAAACCATACACCAATCTTGCACTGACACTAACATTGTCTCCAAATGGACCAAAAAGAGATTCCACATGACCCACGTCACCTAGAAGTTCCATCGGGTGCATCTAAAATGATTTCTGAGCCTATGGTACGTCTGGTGCAAACCATGCACCTATCTTGCACCGACACTAACACTGTTCTAAATAGGCCAAAACGAGATTTCACATGACCCACATCACCTAGGAGTTGCAACGGGTATATCCAAAATGATTTCTGAGACTACGTTCAGCGCAAAAAGTGCACCTATGTTGCGTCAATATTAGCACTACCTCCAAATTGACCAAAACGAGCTTCCACTTGAGCCTCATCACCTAGGAGTACCATAGGATGTGTCCAAAACAATTTCTAAGCCACCGATATGTTTGGTGCAAACTGTGCACCTATCTTGCTTCGACACTAACACTATCTCCAAATAGACCAAAACAAGATTCCACATGACCCACATCGCCTTGGTGTTCCATTGGGTTTGTGCAAAATGATTTCTGAGCCTATGGTATGTTCGGCGCAGACCGTGCACTTATCTTGCATCAAGACTAGCACTATCTCCAATTGGACCGAAATGAGTTTCCACTTGAGCCTTGTCACCGAGGAGTACCATCAAGTGCGCCCAAAACAATTTATGAGCCTATGGTATGTTTGGTGCAAACCGTACACCTATCTTGCACCGACACTAACAATACCTCGAAACGGACCAAAACAAGATTCCACATGACCCACGTCACCTAGGAGTTCCATTGGGCACATCCAAAACTATTTCTGAGCCTATGGTACGTTCGGCGCAAACTGGGCACCTATCTTGCATCAAGATTAGCCCTATCTCCAAACGGACCAAAACGAGCTTCCACTTGATCCTCGTCACCTAGGAGTACCATCAGGTCCTTCCAAAATGATTTTCTAAACCTATGGTACGTTTGGCGCAAACCGTACAACAATCTTGCACTGACACTAACACTGTCTCTAAACAGACCAAAAAGAGATTCCACATGACCGATGTCACCTAGGAGTTCCATCGGGTGCATCCAAAATAATTTCTGAGCCTATGGTACATTTGGCTCAAACCGTGCACCTATCTTGCACCGACACTAACGCTGTTCCAAATTGGCCGAAATGAGATTTCACATGAACCACATCACCTAGGAGTTCCATCGAGTCTGTCCAAAATGATTTCTGAGCCTATGGTACGTTCAGCGCAAACCGTGCACCTATCTTGCGTCAATATTAGAACTATCTCCAAATCAACCGAAACGAGCTTCCACTTGAGCCTCGTCACTTAAGAGTACAATCAGGTGCATCCAAAACGATTTCTGAGTCTATGGTATGTTCAGCATAAACTATGCACCTATCTTGCACCAACACTAACACTGTCTCCAAATAGACTGTAACAAGATTCCACATGACCCACGTCACTTAGGAGTACCATCGGGTGCGTCAAAATGATTTCTAAGCCTTTGGTACATTCGACGCAAACCATACACCTATCCTGCGTCAAGACTAGCACTACCTACAATTGGACCAAAACGATCTTCCACTTGAGCCTCGTCACCTTGGAGTACCATCGGGTGCGTCCAATTTGATTTCTGAGCCTATGGTATGTTTGGCGCAAACCATACACCTATCTTGCACTGACACTAACACTATCTCCAAATGGACCAAAACAAGATTACACCTGACCCACGTCACCTAGGAGTTCCATCGGGTGCATCCAAAATGATTTCTGAGACTATGGTACGTTCGGCGCAAACTGTGCACCTATCTTGCGTCAAGATTAGCACTATCTCCAATTGGACCAAAACAAGGTTCCACCTGAGCCTCGTTACTGAGAAGTACCATTGGGTGCGTCCAAAATGATATCAGAGCCTATGGTATGTTTGGCACAAACCATGCACCTATCTTGCACCGACACTAACAATGTCTCCAAACGGACTAACATGAGATTCCACATGACCCACATCACCTAGGAGTTCCATTGGGTGCATCAAAAATGATTTCTAAGCCTATGGTACGTTCGGCACAAACCGTGCACCTATCTTGCGTCAAGATTAGCACTATCTCCAATTGGACCGAAACGCGGTTCCACCTGAGCCTTGTTATCGAGAAGTACCATTGGGTGCGTCCAAAATGATATCAGAGCCTATGGTATGTTTGGCGCAAACCATGCACCTATCTTGCACCGACACTAACAATGTCTCCAAACGAACTAACATGAGATTCCACATGACCCACATCACCTAGGAGTTCCATTGGGTGCATCAAAACTGATTTCTGAGCCTATGGTACGTTCGGCGCAAACCGTGCACCTATCTTGCGTCAAGATTAGCACTATCTCCAAATGGACCGAAATGAGCTTCCACTTGAGCCTCGCCACCTAGGAGTACCATCGGGTGCGTCCAAAATGATTTTTGAGACTATGGTATGTTTGGCGCAAACCGTGCACCAATCTTGCACCAACACTAACACAGTCTCCAAATGAACCAAAACGAGATTCCACATGACCCACGTCTCCTAGGAGTTCCATCAGGTGCATGCAAAATGATTTCTGAGCCTATGGTCCGTTCAACGCAAACCGTGCACCTATCTTGCATCAAGATTAGCACAATCTCCAAATGGACCGAAACGAGGTTCCACTTGGGCCTCATCACCAAGGAATACCATCGGGTGCGTCCAAAATGATTTCTGAGCCGATGGTATGTTTGGCACAAAACGTACACCAATCTTGCACCAACACTAACACAGTCTCCAAATAGACCGATTTAAGATTGCACAAGACCCACGTCACCTAGGGGTTCCATCAGGTGCGACCAAAATGATTTTCGAGCCTATGGTACGATCGACGAAAACCATGCACCCATCTTGCGTCAAGATTAGCACTATCTCCAAATGGACCGAAACGAGCTTCCACTTGTGCCTCGTCACCTAGGAGTACCACCAGATGCATCCAAAATGATTTCTGAGCATTTGGTATGTTTGGCATAAACCATACACCAATCTTTTACTAATACTAGCACTGTCTCCAAATAGCCGAAAGAAGATTCGACATGCCCCACTTCACCTAGGAGTTCCATTAGGTGCGTCAAAAATTATTTCTGAGCCTATGGTACGGTCAGCGCAAACCATGCACCTATCTTGCGTCAAGACTAGCACTATCTCCAATGGGACCAAAACAAGGTTCCGCTAGAGCCTCGTCACCGAGGAGTACCATCGGGTGCGTCGAAAATTATTTCTGAGCCTATGGTACGTTTGGCGCAAACCATGCACCTATCTTGCACCAACACTAACATTGTCTCCAAACGGACCAAAACAAGATTCCACATGACCCACGTCACCAAGGAGTTCCATCGGGTGTATCCAAAATGATTTCTGAGCCTATGGTCCATTTGGCACAAACCGTGCACCTATCTTGTGACAAAATTAGCACTATCTCTAAATTGACCGAAATGAGCTTCCACTTGAGCCTCATCACCTAGGAGTACCATCGGGTGCGTCCAAAACAATTTCTGATCCTGTGGTATGTTTGGCGCAAACCGTACACCAATCTTGCACCGATACTAGCACTGTCTCCAAATAGACTGAAAGAAGATTCCACATGGCCCACGTCAACTAGGAGTTCCATCAGGTGCGTCCAAAATGATTTCTGACCTTATGATACGTTCGACGCAAACCATGCACCTATCTTGCATAAAGATTAGCAATATCTCCAAATGGACCCAAACAGGCTTCCGCTTGAGCCTCGTCACCTAGGAGTACCATTGGGTGCGTCCAAAATGATTTCAGAGCCTATGGTATGTTTGGTGCAAACCGTGCACCTATCTTGCGTAAAGATTAGCACTGTCGCCAAATGGACCCAAACAAGCTTCCGCTTGAGCCTCGTCACCTAGGAGTACCATCGGGTGCGTCCAAAATGATTTCTGAGCCTATGGTATGTTTGGCGCAAATCGTGCACCTATCTTGCACTAACACTAACACTACCTTCAAACTGACCAAAACTAGATTCCACATGATCCACGTCACCTAGGAGTTCCATCGGGTGCATCCAAAATGATTTCTAATCCTATGGTACGTTCGGCGCAAACCATGCACCTATCTTGTGTCAAGATTAGCACTATCTCAAAATGGACTGAAATGAGCTTCCACTTGTGCCTCGTCACCTATGAGTACCATCGGATGCGTCCAAAACGATTTCTGAGCCTATGGTATGTTGGCGTAAACCGTACACCAATCTTGCACCGACACTAGCACTGTCTCCAAATAGAACGAAAGAAGATTGCACATGGCCCATGTCACCTAGGAGTTCCATCAGGTGCGTCCAAAATGATTTCCGAGTCTATGGTACGTTCGACGCAAACCGTGCACCTATCTTGCGTCAAGATTAGAACTATCTCCAAATGGACCCAAACAAGCTTCCGCTTGAGCCTCGTCACCTAGTAGTATCATCGGGTGTGCCCAAAACGATTTCTGAGCCTATGGTATGTTAGGAACAAATTGTCCAGCTATCTTGCACGAACACTAACACTGCATCCGAACAGACGAAAATGAGAATCCATATGACCCACGTCACCTAGGAGTTCCATCGGGTGTATTCAAAATGATTTCTGAGCCTATGGTCTGTTCGGCACAAACCGTGCACCTATCTTGCGACAAGATTAGTACTATCTCCAAACGGACCGAAATGAGATTCCACATGATCCACGTCACTTAGGAGTTCCATTGGTGCTTCCAAAATGATTTATGAGCCTATGGTACGTTTGGCGCTAACCGTGCACCTATCTTGCACTGACAATAACACTGTTCCAAATAGGCCAAAAAGAGATTTCACATGGCCCACGTCACCTAGGAGTTGCATCGGGCGCATCCAAAATGATTTCTGAGTGTATGGTACGTTTGGCGCTAACTGTGCACCTATCTTGCACCAACAATAACGCTATTCCAAATAGGCCAAACAGAGATTTCACATGGCCCACGTCACCTAGGAGTTGCATCGGGCGCATCCAAAATGATTTTTTAGCCTATGGTACATTTGGCGCAAACCGTGCACTTATCTTGCGTCAAGACTAGCACTATATCCAATGGGACCGAATCAAGGTTCCACCTGAGCCTCGTCACCAAGAAGTACCATCAGGTGCATCCAAAATGATTTTTTGAGCCTATGTTATGTTTGGCACAAACCGTACACCTATCTTGCACCGACACTAACACTATCTCCAAACGGACCAAAACAAGATTCTACGTGATCCACGTCACCTAGGAGTTCCATCGGGTGCATCCAAAATGATTTCTAATCCTATGGTACGTTTGGCGCAAACCATGCACCTATCTTGTGGCAAGATTAGCGCTATCTCCAAATCGACTGAAATGAGCTTCCACTTGTGCCTCGTCACCTATGAGTACCATTGGATGCGTCCAAAACGATTTCTGAGCCTATGGTATGTTTGGCGCAAACCGTACACCAATCTTGCACTGACACTAGCACTATCTCCAAATAGAACGAAAGAAGATTCCACAAGGTCCACGTCACCTAGGAGTTCCATCAGGTGCGTCCAAAATTATTTCTGAGTCTATGGTACGTTCGGCGCCAACCGTGCACCTATCTTGCGTCAAGATTAGAACTATCTCCAAATGGACCCAAACAAGCTTCCGCTTGAGCCTTGTCACCTAGTAGTACCATTGGGTGCGCCCAAAATGATTTCTGAGCTTATGGTATGTTAGGAACAAATCGTCCAGCTATCTTGCATGGACACTAACACTGCCTCCAAACAGACAAAAATGAGATTCCATATGTCCCACATCACCTAGGAGTTCCATCGTGTGTATTCAAAATGATTTCTGAGTCTATGGTCCATTCGGCGCAAACCGTGCACCTATCTTGCGACAAGATTAGTACTATCTCCAAACGGACTGAAACGAGATTCCACATGATCCATGTCACCTAGGAGTTCCATCGGGTGCATCCAAAATGATTTCTGAGCCTATGGTACGTTTTGCGCTAACCGTGCACCTATCTTGCACCGACAGTAACACTATTCCAAATAGGCCAGAACGAGATTTCACATGGCCCACGTCACCTAGGAGTTGCATTGGGCGCATCCAAAATGATTTCTGAGTGTATGGTACGTTTGGCGTTAACCGTGCACCTATCTTGTACCGACAATAACGCTGTTCCAAATAGGCCAAAAAGAGACTTCACATGGCCCACGTCACCTAGGAGTTGCATCGGGCGCATCCAAAATGATTTATGAGCCTATGGTACATTGGACGCAAACCGTGCACTTATCTTGTGTCAAGACAAGCACTATATCCAATGGGACTGAAACGAGGTTCCACTTGAGCCTCATCACCGAGAAGTACCATCAGGTGCGTCCAAAACAATTTTTGAGCCTATGTTATGTTTGGCACAAACCGTACACCTATCTTGCACCGACACTAACACTGTCTCGAAACAGACCAAAACAAGATTCAACGTGACCCACGTCACCTAGGAGTTCCATCGGGTGCATCCAAAACAATTTCTGAGCCTATGGTACGTTCGGCAGAAACCGTGCACCTATCTTGCGTAAAGATTAGCACCATCTCCAAATGGACCAAAACGAGCTTCCACATGTGCCTCGTCAACTATGAGTACCATCGGATACGTCCAAAATGATTTCTGGGCCTATGGTATGTTTGGCGCAAACCGTACACCAATCTTGCACCGACACTAGCACTGTCTCCAAATAGACTGAAGGAAGATTCCACATGGCCCACGTCACCTAGGAGTTCCATTAGGTGCGTCCAAAATGATTTTCGAGCCTATGGTACGTTCGGCGCAAACCGTGCACCTATCTTGCGTCAAGATTAGAGCTATCTCCAAATGGACCCAAACAAGCTTTCGCTTGAGCCTTGTCACCTAGGAGTACCATCGGGTGCGCCCAAAACAATTTCTGAGCCTATGGTATGTTAGGAACAAACCGTCCAGCTATCTTGCACGGACACTAACACTGCCTCCAAAGGGACGAAAATGAGATTCCATATGACCCACGTCACCTAGGAGTTCCATCGGGTGTATTCAAAATGATTTCTGAGCCTATGGTCCATTCGGTGCAAACCGTGCACCTATCTTGCGATAAGATTAGCACTATCTCCAAACGGACTGAAATGAGTTTCCACATGACCGACGTCACCTAGGAGTTCCATCGGGTGCATCCAAAACAATTTCTAAACCTATGGTACATTTGGGGCTAACCGTGCACCTATCTTGCACTGACACTAATGCTGTTCCAAATAGGCTGAAATGAGATTTCACATGGCCCACGTCACCTAAGTGTTGCATCGGGCACATCCAAAATGATTTCTGAGCCTATCGTACGTTCGGCACAAACTGTGCACCTATCTTGCATCAAGACTAGCACTATCTCCAATGGGACCGAAACGAGGTTCCACTTGAGCCTTGTCACGGAGAAGTACCATCGGGTGCGTCCAAATTGATTTTTGAGCCAATGGTATGTTTGGCACAAACCGTACACCTATCTTGCACCAACACTAACACTGTCGCCAAATGGAACAAAATGAGATTCCACATGACCCATGTCACCTAGGAGTTCCATCAGGTGCATCCAAAATAATTTTTGAGCCTATGGTACGTTTGACGCAAACCGTGCACCAATCTTGCACTGGCACAACACTGTTCCAAATAGGCGAAAATGAGATTTCACATGACCCACATCACCTTAGAGTTCCAATGGGTCATCCAAAATGATTTCCGAGCCAATGTTAAGCGCAAAAAGTGCACCTATCTAGCGTCAAGATTAGCACTATCTCCAAATGGACCAAAAGGAGCTTCCACTTGAGCCTCGTCACCTAGGAGTACCATCCAATCCGTGCACCAATCTTGCACCGATACTAACACTATCTCCAAATAGACCAGAACAACAGTCCACATGACCCACATCACCTTGGTGTTCCATCGAGTGCGTCCAAAATGATTTCTGAGCCTATGGTACGTTCAGCGCAGATCGTGCACCTATCTTGCGTCAAGACTAGCACTATCTCCAACTAGACCGAAACGAGCTTCCACTTGAGCCTCGTCACCAAGGAGTACCATCAGGTGCGTCCAAAATGATTTATGAGCCTATGGTATGTTTGGTGCAAATAGTACACCTATCTTGCACCGACACTAACACTGACTCCAAACGGACCAAAATGAAATTCCACATGACCCACGTCACCTAGGAGTTCCATCGGGTGCATCAAAAATGATTTCTGAGCTTTTGGTACATTTGGCGCAGACCATGCACCTATCTTGCGCCAAGATTAGCACTATCTCTAAATGGACCCAAACATGCTTCCACTTGAGCCTCATCACCTAGGAGTACCATCGGGTGTGTCGAAAATGATTTATGAGCCTATGGTATGTTTGGCAAAAAACGTGCAGCTATCTTGCACCGATACTAACACTGTCTTCATATGTACAAAAACGAGATTCCACATGACCCACGTCACCTAGGATTTCCATCGGGTGCATCCAAAACGATTTTTGAGCCTATGGTTTGTTGGGTACAAATCGTACACCTATCTTGCACCAACACTAACACTGTCTCCAAACGGACCAAAATGAGATTCCACTTGACCCACGTCACCTAGGAGTTCCATCGGGTGCATCCAAAACGATTTCTAAGCATGTGGTCCGTTCGACGCAAACCGTGCACCTACCTTACGTCAAGATTAGCATTATCTCCAAATGGACCGAAACGAGCTTCCACTTGAGCCACATAACCTAGGAGTACCATCGGGTGCGTCCAAAACGATTTCTGAGCCTATGGTATGTTTGGCGCAAACCGTACACCAATCATGCACCGACACTAACACTGTCTCCAAATGGACCAATTTAAGATTGCACATGTCCCACATCACATAGGAGTTCCATCGGGTGCATCCAAAAAGATTTCTGAGCCTATGGTACGTTCGGCGCAAACCGTGCTCCTATCTTGCGTAAAGATTAGCACTATCTCCAAATGGACACAAACAAGCTTCCGCTTGAGCCTCGTCACCTAGGAGTACCATTGGGTGCATCCAAAATGATTTCTAAGCCTATGGTATGTGTGGCGCAAACCTGCACCTATCTTGCACCGACACTAACACTGCATTCAAACGGACCAAAACAAGATTTCACATGACCCACATCACCTAGGAGTTCCATCGGGAGAATCGAAAATGATTTCTGAGCCTATGGTATGTTTGGCGCAAACCATGCACCTATCTTGCATCAAGACTAGCTCTATCTCCAATGGGACCAAAACAAGGTTCCACTTGAGCCTCGTCACCGAGGAGTACCATCAGGTGCGTCCAAAATGATTTTTAGCCTATGATATGTTTGACCCAAACCGTACACCTATCTTGCACCAACACTAACACAGTCTCCAAACGGACCAAAACAAGATTCCACAAGACCCACGTCACCTAGGAGTTCCATAGGGTGCATCCAAAATGATTTCTGAGCCTATGGTACATTTGGCGCTAACCGTGCACCTATCTTGCACCGACACTAACGCTATTCCAAATAGGCCCAAACGAGATGTCACTTTACCCACATGACCTAGGACTTCTAACCGGTCTATCCAAAATGATTTCCAAGCCTATGTTCAGCGCAAAAAGTGGACCTATCTAGCGTCAAGATTAGCACTATATCCAAATGGACCGAAACGAGCTTCTACATGAGCCTTGTCACCTAGGAGTACCATCGGATGCATCCAAAACAATTTCTAAGCCAATGATATGTTTGGCGCAAACCGTGCACCTATCTTGTACCGACACTAACACTATCTCCAAACAGACCAAAACAAGATTCCACATGACCCATGTCACCTAGGAGTCACATCGGGCGCATCCAAAACGATATCTAAGCCTATGGTACGTTTGGCGCAAACAGAGCACCTATCTTGCGTCAAGACTAGCACTATCTCCAATTGGACCGAAACGAGGTTCCACTAGAGCCTCATCACCTAGGAGTACCATCTGGTGCGTGCAAAATAATTTATGAGCCACCAGTATGTTTGGCGCAAACCGTGCACCTATCTTGCACCGACACTAACACTATCTCCAAATAGACCAAAGCAAGATTCCACATGACCCACGCTACCTTTGTGTTCCATCGGGTGCATCCAAAAGGATTTCCGAGCCTATGGTACGTTCGGCAAAAAGCATGCACCTATCTTGTGTCAAGACTAGCACTATCTCCAATTGGACCGAAATGAGCTTCCACTTGAGCCTCATATCGAGCAGTACCATCAGGTGCGTCTAAAACGATTTCTGAGCCTATGGTATGTTTCACGCAAAACCGTACACCTATCTTGCACCAACACTAACCTGTCTCCAAATGGACCAAAACGAGATTCCACATGACCCATGTCACCTAGGAGTTCCATCAAGTGCATCCAAAATGATTTCTGAGCCTATGGTACATTTGGCGAAAATCGTGCAGCTATCTTGCATCGACACTAACACTGTCTTCATATGTACAAAAACGAGATTCCACATGACCCATGTCACCTAGGATTTCCATCGGGTGCGTCCAAAATGATTTTTGAGCCTTTGGTTTGTTGGGTACAAACTGTACGCCTATCTTGCACCAACACTAACACTATCTCCAAACGGACAAAAATGAGATTCCACTTGACCCACGTCACCTAGGAGTTCCATCGGGTGCATCCAAAACAATTTCTGAGCATGTGGTCCATTCGACGCAAACCGTGCACCTATCTTACGTCAAGATTAGCATTATCTCCAAATGGACCGAAATGAGCTTCCACTTGAGCCACATAACCTAGGAGTACCATCGGGTGCGTCCAAAATGATTTCTGAGCATATGGTATGTTTGGCACAAACCAGACACCAATCATGCACCAACACTAACACTGTCTCCAAATAGACCAATTTAAGATTGCACATGACCCACATCACATAGGAATTCCATCGGGTGCATCCGAAAAGATTTCTGAGCCTATGGTACGTTCGGCGCAAACCGTGCACCTATCTTGCGTAAAGATTAGCACTATCTCCAAATGGACACAAACAAGCTTCCGCTTGAACCTCATCACCTAGGAGTACCATTGGGTGCATCAAAAATGATTTCTAAGCCTATGGTATGTTTGGTGCAAACCTGCACCTATCTTGCACCGACACTAACACTGCATTCAAACGGACCAAAACAAGATTTCACATGACCCACATCACCTAGGAGTTCCATCGGGAGAATCGAAAATGATTTCTGAGCCTATGGTATGTTTGGCGCAAACCATGCACCTATCTTGCGTCAAGACTAGCTCTATCTCCAATGGGACCAAAACAAGGTTCCACTTGAGCCTCGTCACCGAGGAGTACCATCAGGTGCGTCCAAAATGATTTTTTAGCCTATGATATGTTTGACCCAAACCGTACACCTATCTTGCACCGACACTAACACAGTCTCTAAACGGACCAAAACAAGATTCCACATGACCCACGTCACCTAGGAGTTCCATCGGTTGCATCCAAAATGATTTCTGAGCCTATGGTACATTTGGCGCTAACCATGCACCTATCTTGCACCGACACTAACGCTGTTCCAAATACGCCCAAACGAGATGTCACTTTACCCACATGACCTAGGAGTTCCAACCAGTCTATCCAAAATGATTTCCGAGCCTATGTTCAGCACAAAAAGTGGACCTATCTTGCGTCAAGATTAGCACTATCTCCAAATGGACCGAAACGAGCTTCTACTTGAGCCTTGTCACCTAGGAGTACCATCGGATGCGTCCAAAACAATTTCTAAGCCAACGGTATGTTTGGCGCAAACCGTGCACCTATCTTGTACCAACACTAACACTATCTCCAAACAGACCAAAACAAGATTCCACATGACCCACGTCACCTAGGAGTCGTATCGGGAGCATCCAAAATGATTTCTAAGCCTATGGTACGTTTGGCGCAAACAGAGCACCTATCTTGCGTCTAGACTAGCACTATCTTGAATTGGACTGAAACGAGGTTCCACTAGAGCCTCGTCACCTAGGAGTACCATCTGGTGCATGCAAAATGATTTCTAAGCCACCAGTATGTTTGGCGCAAACCATGCACCTATCTTGCACCGACACTAACACTATCTCCAAATAGACCAAAGCAAGATTCCACATGACCCACGTTACCTTTGTGTTCCATCGGGTGCATCCAAAAGGATTTCCATGCCTATGGTACGTTCGGCGCAAAGCGTGCACCTATCTTGCGTCAAGACTAGCACTATCTCCAATTGGACCGAAATGAGCTTCCACTTGAGCCTCATATCGAGCAGTACCATCAGGTGTGTCCAAAACAATTTCTGAGCCTATGGTATGTTTCACGCAAAACCGTATTCCTATCTTGCACCGACACTAACCTGTCTCCAAATGGACCAAAACGAGATTCCACATGACCCATGTCACCTAGGAGTTCCATCAGGTGCATCCAAAATGATTTCTAAGCCTATGCTACGTTTGGTGAAAACCGTGTAGCCATCTTGCACTGACACTAACATTGTCTTCATATGTACAAAAAAGAGATTCCACATGACCCGCGTCACCCAAGATTTCCATCGGGTGCGTCCAAAATGATTTCCGAGCCTATGGTACATTCGACGCAAACCGCACACCTATCTTGCGTAAAGATTAGCACTATATCCAAATGGACCAAAACAAGATTCCGCTTGAGCCTCGTCACCTAGGAGTACCATTAGGTGCATCCAAAATGATGTCAGAGCCAATGGTATGTTTGGCGCAAACCATGCACCTTTCTTGCACCGACACTAACACTGTCTCCAAACGGACCAAAACAAGATTCCACAAGACCCACGTCACCTAGGAGTTGCATTGGGCGCATCCAACATGATTTTCTGAGCCTATGGTACGTTTGGCGCAAACAGAGCACCTATCTTGCATCAAGACAAGCACTATCTCCAATTGGACCGAAAACAAGGTTCCACTTGAGCCTCGTCACCCAGGAGTACCATCAGGTGCGTCCAAAATGATTTCTGAGCCTATGGTATGTTTGGCACAAACCGTACACCTATCTTGCACCGACACTAACACTGTCTCTAAATGGACCAAAACGAGATTCCACATGACCCACGTCACTTAGGAGTTCCATCGGGTGCATCCAAAACAATTTCTGGGCCTATGGTCCGTTCGACGCAAACCGTGCACCTATCTTGCATCAAGATTAGCATTATCTCCAATGGACTGAAACGAGCTTCCACTTGAGCGCCATCACCTAGGAGTACCATTGGGTGTGTCCAAAACGATTTCTGAGCCTATGGTATGTTTGGCGCAAACCGTACACTAATCATGCACCAACACTAACACTGTCTCCAAATAGACCGATTTATGATTGCACATGACCCACATCACCTAGGAGTCCAAAATGATTTCTGAGCCCATGGTACGTTCGGCACAAACCATACACCTATCTTGCGTAAAGATTAGCACTATCTCCAAATGGACACAAACAAGCTTCTGCTTGAGCCTCATCACCTAGGAGTACCATCGGGTGCGTCCAAAACAATTTCTGAGCCTAAGGTATGTTGGCGCAAACCATGCACCTATCTTGCACCAACACTAACACTGCCTTCAAATGGACCAAAAGGAGATTTCACATGACCCACGTCACCTAGGACTTCCATCAGGCGCATCCAAAATGATTTTTTAGCCTACGGTATGTTCAGCGCAAACCGTGCACCTATCTTGTGTCAAGACTAGCACTATCTCCAATGGGACCAAAACAAGGTTCCACTTGAGCCTCGTCTCCGAGGTGAACCATCAGGTGCGTCCAAAACGATTTATGAGCCTATGATATGTTTGGCACAAACTGTACACCTATCTTGCACCGACACTAACATTGTCTCCAAACGGACCAAAACAAGATTCCACATGACCCACGTCACCTAGGAGTTCCATTGGGTGCATCCAAAATGATTTCTGAGCCTATAGTAAGTTTGGCGCTAACCATGCACCTATCTTGTACCGACATTAACGCTGTTCCAAATAGGCCGAAATGAGATGTAACATTACCAACATCACCTAGTAGTTCCAACGGGTCCATCCAAAATGATTTCCGAGCCTACGTTCACTGCAAAAAGTGCACCTATCTTGCTTCAAGACTAGCACTATCTCCAATTGGACCGAAACGAGCTTCCACTTGAGTCTCGTACCAAGCAGTACCATCAGGTGCGTCCAAAATGATTTCTGAACCTATGGTATGTTTGATGCAAACCGTACACCTATCTTGAACCAACACTAACACTGTCGCCAAATGGAACAAAACGAGATTCCATATGACCCACGTCACCTAGGAGTTCCATTAGGCGCATCGAAAACGATTCGTGAGCCTATGGTACATTTGGCGCAAACTATGCACCTATCTTGCACCAACAATAACACTTCTTCATATGTACCAAAATGAGATTCCACATGACCCACGTCACCTAGGAATCCTATCAGGTGCGTCCAAAATGATTTTTGAGCCTATGGTATGTTCAGCGCAAACTATGCACCTATCTTGCACCGACACTAACACTGTCTCCAAATAGACCGAAACAAGAATCCACATGACCCACGTCACCTAGGAGTACCATCGGGTGCGTCCAAAATGATTTCTAAGCCTATGGTACGTTCGGCGCAAACCATGCAACTATCCTGCGTCAAGACTAGCACTGTCTCCAATTGGACCAAAATGAGCTTCCACTTGAGCCTCGTCACCTTGGAGTACCATCGGGTGCGTCCAAATAAATTTCTCAGCTATGGTATGTTTGGCACAAACTGTGCAGCTATCTTGCACCGACACTAGCACTGCCTCCAAACGGACCAAAATGGGATTCCACATGACCCACGTCACCTTGGAGTTCCATCGGGTGTGTCAAAAATAATTTCCGACACTATGGTACGTTCGGTGCAAACCGTGCACCTATCTTGCGTAAAGATTAGCACTATCTCCAAATGGACCCAAACAAGCTTTCGCTTGAACCTCGTCACCTAGGAGTACCATCGGGTGCGTCCAAAACGATTTTTGAGCCTATGGTATGTTTGGCGCAAACCATGCACCTATCTTACACCGACACTAACACTACCTTCAAACGGACCAAAACAAGATTTCACATGACCCATGTCACCTAGGATTTCCATCAGGCACATCCAAAATGATTTTTGAGCCTATGGTACGTTCGGCGCAAACCGTGCACCTATCTTGCGTCAAGACTAGCACTATCTCCAATGGGACCGAAACAAGGTTCCACTAGAGCCTTGTCACTGAGGAGTACCATCGGGTGCGTCAAAAATGATTTCTGAGCCTATGGTATGTTTGGCGCAAACCGTGCACCTATCTTGCACCGACACTAGCATTGTCTCCAAACGGACTAAAACGAGATTCCACAGGACCCACATCACCTAGGAGTTCCATCGGGTGCCTCCAAAATGATTTATGAGCTTATGGTCTGTTCGGCGCAAACCGTGCACCTATCTTGCTTCAAGGTTGGCACTATCTCCAAATGGGCCGAAACAAGCTTTCATTTGAGCCTCGCACCTAGGAGTACCATTGGGTGCATCCAAAATGATTTTAGAGCCTATGGTATGTTTGGCGCAAATAGTGCACCTATCTTGCACTGACACTAACACTTTCTCGAAGCGGACCAAAATAAGATTCCACATGACCCTCATCACCTAGGAGTTCCATCGGGTGCATAAAAAATGATTTCTGAGCCTATGGTACGTTCGGTGTAAACTGTGCACCTATCTTGCGTAAAGATTAGCACTATCTCCAAGTGGACCCATACAAGCTTCGTCCAAAATGATTTCCGAGCCTATGGTACATTCGACGCAAACCATGCACGTATCTTGTGTTAAGATTAGCACTATCTCCAAATGGACCCAAACAAGCTTCCGCTTGAGCCTCCTCACCTAGCAGTACCATTGGGTGCGTCCAAAATGATTTTAGAGCCTATGGTATGTTTAGCGCAAACCATGCACCTATCTTGCACCGACACTAACACTGTCTCCAAATGGACCAAAATGAGATTCCACATGACCCTCATCACCTAGGAGTTCCATCGTGTGCATAAAAAATGATTTCTATGCCTATGGTACGTTCAGCGTAAACTGTGCACCTATCTTGCGTAAAGATTAGCACTATCTCCAAATGGACCCATACAAGCTTCGTCCAAAATGATTTCAGAGCCTATTGTACGTTTGGCGCAAACCATGGACCAATCTTGTGTAAAGATTAGCACTATCTTCAAATGGACCCAAACAAGCTTTCGCTTGAGCCTCATCACCGAGGAGTACCATCAGGTGTGTCCAAAATGATTTAAGAGCCTATGATATGTTTGGCACAAACTGTACACCTATCTTGCATCGACACTAACACTATCTCCAAACGGACCAAAATGAGATTCTACATGACTCACGTCACCTAGGAGTTCCATCGGGTGCATCCAAAACGATATCTGAGCCTATGGTACGTTTGGCGCTAACCGTGCTCCTATCTTTTACTGACACTAACGCTGTTCCAAATAGGCCAAAATGAGATGTCACATTACCCACATCACCTAGTAGTTCCAACGGGTCTGTCCATAATGATTTCTTAGCCTACGTTCAGCGCAAAAAGTGCACCTATCTTGCGTCAAGACTAGCACTATCTCCAATTGGACCGAAACGAGCTTCTACTTGAGCCTCGTAACGAGTAGTACCATCGGGTGCATCCAAAACGATTTTTGAGCCAATGGTATGCTCAGCGCAAACTGTGCACCTATCTTGCACCAACACTAACACTGTCTCCAAATAGACCAAAACACGATTCCACATGACCCACATCACCTAGGAGTACCATCGGGTGCGTCCAAAATGATTTCTGAGCCTATGTTACGTTCGGGGCAAATCGTGCACCCATCTTGCGTCAAGACTAGCACTATCTCCAATTGGACCAAAACAAGCTTCCACTTGAGCCTCATCACCTTGGAGTACCATCGGGTGCATCCAAAATGATTTCTTAGCCCATGGTATGTTTGACGCAAACCATGCACCTATCTTGCACTGATACTAACACTATCTCCAAATGGAGCAAAACAGGATTACACATGACCCACGTCACCTAGGAGTTTCATAGGGTGCATCAAAAATGATTTTCTGAGCCTATGGTATGTTCGACGTAAACCGTGCATGTATCTTGCGTCAAGATTAGCACTATCTCCAAATGGACCAAAACAAACTTCCAGTTGAGCCTCATCACCTAGGAGTACCATCGGGTGCATCCAAAATGATTTATGAGCCTATGGTATGTTTGGCGCAAACCGTACACCAATCTTCACCAACACTAACACAGTCTCCAAATAGATCGATTTAAGATTGCACATGACCCATGTCACCTAGGAGTTCCAACAGGTGCGTCCAAAACAATTTCCAAGCCTATGGTACGTTCGGCCCAAACAGTACACCTATCTTGTGTCAAGATTAGCACTATCACCAAATGGACCAAAACGAGCTTCCACTTGTGCCTCGTCACCTAGGAGTACCATCGGATGCATCCAAAATGATTTCTGAGCCTATGGTATGTTTGGCGCAAACCATACACCTATCTTGCACCGACACTAAGACTGTCTCCAAACGGACCAAAACGAGATTCCACATGAGTCGCGTCACCTAGGAGTTCCATCGGGTGCATCCAAAATGATTTCTGAGCCTATGGTACATTTGGCACTATTCGTGCACCTATCTTGCACCGACACGAACGCTGTTCCAAATAGGTTGAAACAAGATGTCACATTATGAACATCACCTAGGAGTTCCAACCGGTCCGTCCAAAATGATTTTTGAGCCACCGGTAGGTTTGGCGCAAACCGTGCACCTATCTTGCACCAACACTAACACTATCTCCAAATTGACCAAAACAAGATTCCACATGACCCACGTTACCTTTGTGTTCCATCAGGTGCATCCAAAATGATTTCCGAGCCTATGGTACGTTCGGCACAGAGCGTGCACCTATCTTGCGTCAAGATTAGCACTATCTCTAATTGGACCGAAATGAGCTTCCACTTGAGCCTCGTATCGTGCAGTACCATCAGGTGCATCCAAACTGATTTCTGAGCCTATGGTATGTTTCGCGCAAACCGTGCACCTATCTTGCACTGACACTAACACTGTCTCCAAATGGACCAAAACAAGATTCCACATGACCCACGTCACCTAGGAGTTCCATCAGGTGCATCAAAAACGATTTCTAAGCTATGGTATGTTTGGCAAAAATCGTGTAGCTATCTTGCATCGACACTAACACTGTCTTCATATGTACGAAAACAAGATTCCACATGATCCACGTCACCTAGGGGTACCATCAGGTGCGTCCAAAATGATTTCTGAGCCTATGGTATGTTTGGCACAAACCATACGCCAATCATGCACTGACACTAACACTGTCTCCAAATAGACCGATTTAAGATTGCACATGACCCACATCACCTAGGATTTCCATCGATTGTGTCCAAAAAGATTTCCGAGCCTTTGCTACTTTCGGCGCAAACTATGCACCTATCTTGCGTAAAGATTAGCATTATCTCCAAATGGACCAAAACAAGCTTCCGCTTGAGCCTCGTCACCTAGGAGTACCATCGGGTGCGTCCAAAACGATTTCAGAGCCAATGGTATGTTTGGCGCAAACCATGCACCTGTCGTGCACCAACCCTAACGCTGCCTCCAAACGAACCAAAACAAGATTCCACATGACCCACGTCACCTAGGAGTTGCATTGGGCGCATCCAAAACGATTTTCTGAGCCTATGGTACGTTCGGCACAAACGGAGCACCTATCTTGCATCAAGACAAGCACTATCTCCAATTGGACCAAAAACGAGGTTCCACTTGAGCCTCGTCACCCCGGAGTACCATCAGGTGCGTCCAAAACAATTTCTAAGCCTACAGTATGTTTGGCACAAACCATGCACCTATCTTGCACCGACACTAACACTGTCTCTAAACGGACCAAAACAAGATTCCACATGACCCACATCACTTAGGAGTTCCATCGGGTGCATCCAAAACGATTTTTGAGCCTATGGTCCGTTCAACGCAAACCGTGCACCTATCTTGCATCAAGATTAGCATTATCTCCAAATGGACAAAAATGAGCTTCCACTTGAGCGCCATCACCAAGGAGTACCATCGGGTGCGTCCAAAACGATTTTTGAGCCTATGGTATGTTTGGCGCAAACCATACACCAATCATGCACCGACACTAACACTGTCTCCAAATAGACCAGTTTATGATTGCACATGACCCACGTCACCTAGGAGTCCAAAATCATTTTCGAGCCTATGGTACGTTTGGCGCAAACCGTGCACCTATCTTGCGTAAAGATTAGCACTATCTCCAAATGGACCCAAACAAGCTTCCGCTTGAGCCTAGTCACCTAGGAGTACCATCGGGTGCGTCCAAAACAATTTCTGAGCCTTTGGTATGTTGGCGCAAACCATGCACCTATCTTGCACGGACACTAACACTGCCTTCAAACGGACCAAAATAAGATTTCACATGACCCACGTCAACAAGGACTTCCATTGGGCGCATCCAAAATGATTTCTGAGCCTATGGTACGTTCGGCGTAAAACCGTGCACCTATGTTGTGTTAAGACTAGCACTATCTCCAATGGGACTGAAACAAGGTTCGACTTGAGCCTCATCACCGAGAAGTACCATCAGGTGCATCCAAAACGATTTATGAGCCTATGATATGTTTGGCACAAACTGTACACCTTTCTTCTACCGACACTAACATTGTCTCCATATAGACCAAAACTAGATTCCACATGACCCACGTCACCTAGGAGTGTCATTGGGTGCATCCAAAATTATTTCTAAGCCTATGGTACGTTTGGCGCAAACCGTGCACCTATCTTGCACCGACACTAACACTTCTTCATATGTACCAAAATGAGATTCCACATGACCCACGTCACCTAGGAATCCCATCGGGTGCGTCCAAAATGATTTTTGAGCCTATGGTATGTTCAGCGCAAACTGTGCACCTATCTTGCACCGATACTAACACTATCTCTAGATAGACTGAAACAAGATTCCACATGACCCACGTCACCTAAGAGTACCATTGGGTGCGTCCAAAATGATTTGTAAGCCTATGGTACGTTCGGTGCAAACCGTGCAACTATCCTGCATCAAGACTAGCACTTTCTCCAATTGGACCGAAACGAGCTTCCACTTGAGGCTCGTCCCCTTGGAGTACCATCAGGTGCGTCCAAATCCATTTCTCAGCCTATGGTATGTTTGGCGCTAACCATGCACCTATCTTGCACCGACACTAACACTATCTCCAAATAGACCGAAACGAGATTACACATGACCCACGTCACATAGGAGTTCCATCGGGTGCATCGAAAATGATTTCTGTGCTTATGGTCTGTTCGGCGCAAACCGTGCACCTATCTAGCGTCAAGATTAGCACTATCTCTAAATGGGCCGAAACAAGCTTACACTTGAGCCTTGTCACCTAGAAGTACCAATGGGTGCGTCCAAAATGATTTTAGAGCCTATGGTATGTTTGGCGCAAACCGTGCACCTATCTTGCACCGACACTAACACTGTCCCCAAACGGACCAAAATGAGATTCCACATGACCCTCATCACCTAGGAGTTCCATCGGGTGCATCAAAAATGATTTCTGAGCCTATGGTACGTTCAGCGCACACCGTGCACCTATCTTGCATTAAGATTAGTACTATCTCCAAATGGACCAAAACAAGCTTCCACTTGAGCCTCATCACCTAGGAGTACCATCGGGTGCATCCAAAACGATTTCTGAGCCTATGGTATATTTGGCGCAAACCGTACACCAATCTTGCATCGACACTAACACAGTCTCCAAATAGATCGATTTAAGATTGCACATGATGAGGACATCACTACTTCATCACATACAAACCAAGGAGAGGAGGAGGACCAGCATGGGCGTCCAATTCATCTTTCTCATGGTGGAGGCCCAGTCCAACTGAAGTTGGAGCCCATCTCGGGTTCCAAGACCAGTCTACCTTAAACTGGTCACCCAAGATGCATCTGGACTCCTTTTTCGAGGATCCACATATGGATGGAAAGTTAATTGGATAAGGAAGCCAGACCAATTAGTCTCACGTCAAAAGCCCTTCGGAATCAACAGGAATCGTCGAAACAAGTCAGCATCCAGAATCTGTCAGGGTGCTACGACACCGTCTTTTGGTCTGTTGGACCGTGTATCGTGTTTAGGCCCATTAGGGGGCGCATCTAGGGGGGTGACGCCCAAGACTCTACAAATACTAGCCGTCGCTCTCCTTAGGGTTTGGGGGGTTTTGTTTAGTTCTTGATTTCCTTGTGAAACATACATCGTTTTGCTACAACTGTGCCGCCAAGGCTGCTTGCTGTGAACCAAGGCCCTAGTTCTTGATCTTGTTCGCCTGTGGCGATTAGTCCTTTCAAATAAAGACTTGAACTCTTTCTCATTATCATAAGCCTCATATTTATTTGCAATTTCAGATTGTGTTTATCTCGTTCTTGCTTGTGTTCTCGATTCGCTTGTAGGAAAGCCTTCTCGGTGAGGTCAATCGCGTTCGCGTGGTTGATAACCAACGGAGCAGTGGTGTAACAGTTGCAGGGGTCCGAATTAGTCTTCGTTCAAAGCCTAGATCATGAATGTTGAGTCTCCACCAATCGACGCTATCATACCTTTCGGAAGATTGGGCCTAGTCTACATCAGCACATGACCCACGTCACCTATGAGTTCCATCAGGTGCGTCCAAAACAAGTTCCGAGCCTATGGTACGTTTGGCCCAAACCGTGCACCTATCTTGCGTCAACATTAGCACTATCTCCAAATGGACCCAAACAAGCTTCCGCTTGAGCCACGTCACCTAGGAGTACCATCGGGGCGTCCAAAATGATTTCTAAGCCTATGGTACGTTTGGCGCAAACCGTGCACCTACCTTTTACTGACACTAATAGTACCATCAAACAGACCAAAACAAGATTTCAAATGACCCATGTCACCTAGGATTTCCATCGGGCGCATCCAAAATGATTTTTGAGCCTATGGTACATTCGGCGCAAACCGTGCACCTATCTTGCGTCAAGACTAGCACTATCTCCAATGGGACCGAAACAAGGTTCCACTAGAGCCTCGTCACTGAGGAGTACCATCGGGTGCGTCAAAAATGATTTCTGAGCCTATGTTATGTTTGGCGCAAACCATGCACCTATCTTGCACCGACACTAACACTATCTCCAAATGGACCAAAACGAGATTCCACAGGACCCACGTCACCTAGGAGTTCCATCAGGTGCCTCCAAAACAATTTCTGAGCTTATGGTCTGTTCAGTGCAAACCGTGCACCTATCTTGCGTCAAGATTAGCACTATCTCCAAATGGACCAAAACAAGCTTCCACTTGAGCCTCGTCACCTAGGAGTACCATTGGGTGCATCCAAAATGATTTCATAGCCTATGGTATGTTTGCCGCAAACCATGCACCTATCTTGCACCGACACTAACACTGTCTCAAAACGGACCAAAATGACATTCCACATGACCCTCATCACCTAGGAGTTCCATTGGGTGCATAAAAATGATTTCTGAGCCTATGGTACATTCGGCGCAAACTGTGCACCTATCTTGCATAAAGATTAGTACTATCTCCAAATGGACCCAAACAAGCTTCCACTTGAGTCTCATCACCTAGTAGTACCATCGGGTGCTTCCAAAACGATATTTGAGCCTATGGTATGTTTGGCGCAAACCGTGCACCTATCTTGCACCGACACTAACTCTGTCTCCAAACAGACCAAAATGAGATTCCACATGACCCACATCACCTAGGAGTTCCATCGGGTGCATCCAAAATGATTTTTTAGCTTATGGTCTGTTCGGCGCAAGCCGTGCACCTATCTTCCATCAAGACTAGCACTATCTCCAAATGGACCAAAACAAGCTTCCACTTGAGCCTTGTCACCTTGGAGTACCATTGGGTGCATCCAAAACGATTTTAGAGCCTATGGTATGTTTGGCGTAAACCGTGCACCTATCCTACGTCAAGATTAGCACTGTCTCCAAATGGACCAAAACAAGCTTCCACTTGACCCTCATCACCTAGGAGTATCATCGGGTGAGTCGAAAACGATTTCTAAGCCTATGGTATGTTTGGCGCAAACTGTACACCAATCTTACACCAACACTAACACTGTCTCCAAATAGACCGAAACAAGATTCCACATGACCCACGTCCCCTAGGAGTCTCATCGGGTGCGTCCAAAATGATTTCCATGCCTATGGAATGTTCGGCGCAAACCGTGCACCTATCTTGCGCCAAGATTAGCACTATCTCCAAATGGACCCAAACAACCTTCCACTTGAGCCTCATCACCTAGGAGTACCATGGGTGCATCAAAAAAGATTTCTGAGCCTATGGTATGTTTGACAGAAACCGTGCACCTATCTTGCACCTACACTAACACTGTCTCCAATCGGACCAAAACGAAATTCCACATGACAGACATCACCTAGGATTTCCATCGGTTGCAACCAAAATGATTTATGAGCTTATGGTCCATTCGGCGCAAACCGTGCACCTATCTTGCGTCAAGATGAGCACTATCTCTAAATGGACCGAAACAAGCTTCCACTTGAGCCTCGTCACCTAGGAGTACCATTGGGTGCGTCCAAAACGATTTTAGAGCCTATGGTATGTTTGGCGCAAACCGTGCACCTATCTTCCATCAAGACTAGCACTATCTCCAATTGGACCAAAACGAGGTTCCACTTGAGCCTCGTTACCTAGGAGTACCATCAGGTGCATCGAAAATGATTTTTGGGCCTATGGTATGTTTGGTGCAAATCGTACAACAATCTTGCACCGATACTAACACTGTCTCCAAATAGAACAAAACAAGATTCGACATGACCCATGTCCCCTAGGAGTCTCATCGGGTGCGTCCAAAATGATTTCCAAGCCTATGGTACGTTTGGCGCAAACCATGCACCTATCTTGCGCCAAGATTAGCACTATCTCCAAATGGACCCAAACAAGCTTCCACTTGAGCCACATCACCTAGGAGTACCATCGAGTGCGTCAAAAATGACGTCTGAGCCTATGGTATGTTTGGCGCAAACTGTGCACATATCTTGCACCGTCACTAACACTATCTCCAAATGGACCAAAACGAGATTCCACATGACACACGTCACCAAAGAGTTCCATCGGTTGCATCCAAAACAATTTCTGAGCTTATGGTCTGTTCAACGCAAACCGTGCACCTATCTTGTGCCAAGATTAGCACTATCTCCAAATGGACCGAAACAAGCTTCCACTTGAGCCTCGTCACCTTGGAGTACCATTGGGTGTGTCCAAAATGATTTCAGAGCCTATGGTATGTTTGGCGTAAACCGTGCACCTATCCTATGTCAAGATTAGCCTTATCTCCAAATGGACCCAAACAAGCTTCCACTTGACCCTCATCACCTAGGAGTACCATCGGGTGCGTCAAAAATGATTTCTAAGCCTATGGTATGTTTGGCGCAAACTATACAGCAATCTTGCACCAACACTAACACTGTCTCCAAATAGACCGAAACAAGATTCCACATGACCCACGTCCCCTAGGTGTCTCATCGGGTGCGTCCAAAATGATTTCCATGCCTATGGAATGTTCGGCGGAAACCGTGCACCTATCTTGCGCCAAGATTACCACTATCTCCAAACAGACCTAAACAAGCTTCCACTTGAGCCACATCACCTCGGAGTACTGTCGAGTGCATCAAAAATGACGTCTGAGCCTATGGTATGTTTGGCGCAAACTGTGCACCTATCTTGCACAGACACTAACACTGTCTCCAAACAGACCAAAATGAGATTCCACATGACACATGTCACCAAGGAGTTCCATCGGTTGCATCCAAAACAATTTCTGAGCTTATGGTCTATTCGGCGCAAACCGTGCACCCATCTTGCGTCAAGATTAGCACTATCTCCAAATGGACCGAAACAAGCTTCCACTTGAGCCTTGTCACCTTGGAGTACCATTCGGTGCATCCAAAATGATTTCAGAGCCTATGGTATGTTTGGCGTAAACCATGCACCTATCCTACATCAAGATTAGCACTATCTCCAAATGGACCCAAACAAGCTTCCACTTGACCCTCATCACCTAGGAGTACCATCGGGTGCGTCGAAAATGATTTCTAAGCCTATGGTATGTTTGACGCAAACCGTACACTAATCTTGCACCAACACTAACACTGTCTCCAAATATACCGAAACAAGATTCCACATGACCCACGTCCCCTAGGAGTCTCATCGGGTGCGTCCAAAATGATTTCCATGCCTATGGAATGTTCGGCGCAAACCGTGCACCTATCTTGCGCTAAGATTAGCACTATCTGCAAATGGACCCAAACAACCTTCCACTTGAGCCTCATCACCTAGGAGTACCATGGGTGTATCGAAAATGATTTCTAAGCCTATGGTATGTTTGGTGCAAACTGTGCACCTATCTTGCACCGACAGTAACACTGTCTCCAAACGGACCAAAACGAGATTCCACATGACAGACATCACCTAGGAGTTCTAGCGGTTGCATCCAAAATGATTTCTGAGCTTATGGTCCGTTCAGCGCAAACCGTGCACCTATCTTGCATCAAGATGAGCATTATCTCTAAATGGACCGAAACAAGCTTCCAGTTGAGCCTCGTCACCTAGGAGTACCATTGGGCGCGTCCAAAACAATTTCAGAGCCTATGTTATGTTTGGTGCAAACCATGCACTGACACTAACACTGTCTCCAAATGGACCAAAACAAGATTCCACATGACCCACATCACCTATGAGTACCATCAGGTGCATCTAAAATGATTTCTAAGCCTATGGTATGTTTGGTGCAAATCGTACAATAATCTTGCACCGACACTAACACTGTCTCCAAATAGAACAAAACAAGATTCGACATGACCCATGTCCCCTAGGAGTCTCGTCGGGTGCGTCCAAAATGATTTCCAAGCCTATGGTACGTTTGGCGCAAACCGTGCACCTATCTTGAGCCAAGATTAGCACTATCTCCAAATTGACCCAAACAAGCTTCCACTTGAGCCACATCACCTAGGAGTACCATCGAGTGCGTCAAAAAGGATGTCTGAGACTATGGTATGTTTGGCGCAAACCGTGCACCTATCTTCCGTCAAGACTAGCACTATCTCCAATTGGACCAAAACGAGGTTCCACTTGAGCCTCGTTACCTAGGAGTACCATCTGGTGCATCGAAAATGATTTCTGAGCCTATGGTATGTTTAGCGCAAATCATACAACAATCTTGCACTGACACTAACACTGTCTCCAAATAGAACAAAACAAGATTCCACATGACCCATGTCACCTAGGAGTCTCATCGGGTGCGTCCAAAATGATTTCCAAGCCTATGGTACGTTTGGCGCAAACCGTACACTATCTGGCGCCAAGAATAGCACTATCTCCAAATGGACCCAAACTAGCTTCCACTTGAGCCTCATCACCTAGGAGTACCATCGAGTGCGTCAAAAATAACGTCTGAGCCTATGGTATGTTTGGCGCAAACCGTGCACCTATCTTGCACTGACAGTAACACTGATGTGGACAAGGATAACTCAACCTCAACTATGATTCAATAGTTTGTTACAGCTATACCAGCAAAACTAGGCCACGTTTCTGCATCCTTATTCCATATCAACAGAAAGATATTGAAGTCTAGTTTCCAACGCAACAAACGTTGCATCTTTTGGACTTCCGAGCTAAGAGTTATGATCGTTTTAGTGGAAGGTGCATATGCAGCCCAGCACCTGCGCGAGAATTGAAGAGATTGCTTGAGTTCCCACTTCAGTTAGCCAAAAGTAAAGAGGACCTTTGGTATGGTGGTTAGCATCCAGATTAAGTGTCAACTTTTCGCATACTTTTCGTCATTGTATAAATACCCATGTAATCCTTCTATGTAAGAGTCTCTTTTGGTTAAAATACAGCCACCTTGTGTGTGTTTTTCTCCTCTCATGGAGAGAATATTTGGAATCTTTGGTAAGGCATGAGTGCTTTAAAACTTTCATTCTTTTGACTCCTGAGGGGGTTGTAGAACATCGAACTTTGGTTCACCCAGTTCGTGCCTTCATATCTATATGGCGTGATTGCGTGGACTGGTTTTGTCGGCACATGGAAGGGTGGATGTCTCGGCAGTTCATCGCGGGTGCAAGATCTCGTGGTGCGCTACCTCTCCATCAGGTCATGCAACGATAGTTATCAAGTTTACTTATGCTCCACCATGAAGATTGGGCCATACAAGTTGCAGTCGTGTGTTCCATACATGGACACACATCATTTGGTATCAGAGAACAAAAAAACAAGACTTGACGACGCAAGATAACTACAAACTCGAGCGCAAACTGAGAACAACTCCATATAGTGAGAACCAAACCATCGAATTGACCCGACGCAATGAGAGGAAACCAATGTTTAAATCTCTCAAGGCACCCTATCAGCATTCTGACTTGACTCAACAGTATCTAGGAATTGAATACCAATCTGCGAAGGAAGCTTGTAAGGATAATCAGCTCACACCATGACAACCAAGGCTCTGAATACCAAATGATGTGTGTATGTGTAGAGAACACACGACTGCAACTTGTATGGCCCAATCTTCATGGTGGAGCATAAGTAAACTTGATAACTATCGTTGCATGACCTGATGGAGACGTAGCGCACCACGAGATCTTGCACCCGCGATGAACTACCGAGACATCCACCCTTCCATGCGTCGATAAAACCAGTCCACGCAATCACGCCATATAGACATGAAGGCACGAACTAGGTGAACCGAAGTTCGGTGTTCTACAACCCCCTCAGGAGTCGAAAGAACAAAAGTTGTAAAGCACTCATGCCTTACCAAAGATTCCAAATATTCTCTCCATGAGAGGAGAAAAACACACACAAGGTGGTTGTATTTTAACCAAACGAGACTCTTACATAGAAGGATTACATGGGTATTTATACAATGACGAAAAGTATGCGAAAAGTTGACACTTAAACTGGGTGCTAACCACCATACCAAAGGTCCTCTTTACTTTTGGCTAACTGAAGTGGGAACTCAAGCAATCTCTTCAATTCTCGCGTAGGTGCTGGGCTGCATGTGCACCTTCCACTAAAACGATCATAACTCTTAGCTCGGAAGTCCAAAAGATGCACCGTTTGTTGCGTTGGAAACTAGACTTCAATATCTTTCTGTTGATATGGAATAAGGATGCAGAAAGGTGGCCCAGTTTTGCAGGTATAGATGTAACAAACTGTTGAATCATAGTTGTGGTTGAGTTATCCTTGTCCACATCAAACACTGTCTCCAAAAAGACCAAAACGAGATTCCACATGACACACGTCACCAAGGAGTTCCATCGGTTGCATCCAAAATGATTTCTAAGCTTATGGTCTGTTCGGCGCAAACGGTGCACCTATCTTGCGTCAAGATTAGCACTATCTCCAAATGGACCGAAACAAGCTTCCACTTGAGCCTCGTCACCTTGGAGTACCATTGGGTGCGTCCAAAAAGATTTTAGAGCCTATGGTATGTTTGGCGTAAACCGCGCACCTATCCTACGTCAAGATTAGCACTATCTCCAAATGGACCCAAACAAGCTTCACTTGACCCTCATCACCTAGGAGTACCATCGGGTGCGTCGAAAACGATTTCTAAGCCTATGGTATGTTTGGTGCAAACCGTACACCAATCTTGCACCAACACTAACACTGTCTCCAGATAGACCGAAAGAAGATTCCACATGACCCACGTCCCCTAGGAGTCTCATCGGGTGCGTCCAAAATGATTTCCATGCCTATGGAATGTCCGGTGCAAACCGTGCACCTATCTTGCGCCAAGATTAGCACTATCTCCAAATGGACCAAAACAAGCTTCCACTTGAGCCACATCACCTAGGAGTACCATCGAGTGCGTAAAAAATTACGTCTGAGCCAATGGTATGTTTGGCGCAAACCAAACACCTATCTTGCACCGACACTAACACTGTCTCCAAATGGTCCAAAATGAGATTCCACATGACCCACGTCACCTAGGAGTTCCATCAGCTTCATCGAAAACAATTTCTAAGCCTAAGGTACGTTTGGCGCAAACCGTGCACCTATCTTGCGCCAAGATTAGCACTATCTCCAAATTGACCCAAACAAGCTTCCACTTGACCCTCATCACCTAGGAGTACCATTGGGTGCGTCGAAAACAATTTATGAGCCTATGGTATGTTTGGCGCAAACCGTACACCAATCTTGCACCGACACTAACACTGTCTCCAAATAGACCGAAACAAGATTCCACATGACCCACGTCCCCTAGGAGTTCCATCGAGTGTGTCCAAAACAATTTCCTAGCCTATGGTACGTTTGGCGCAAACTGTGCACCTATCTTGCGCCAAGATTAGCACTATCTCCAAATGGACCCAAACAAGCTTCCACTTGAGCCTCATCAGCTAGTAGTACCATCGGGTGCTTCCAAAACTATTTCTGAGCCTATGGTATGTTTGGCGCAAACGGTGCCCCTATCTTGCACTTGACACTAACACTGTCTCCAAATGGACCAAAACGAGATTCCACATGACCCACATCACCTAGGAGTTCCATCGGGTGCATCCAAAACAATTTCTGAGCTTATGGTCTGTTCGGTGCAAGCCGTGCACCTATCTTCCATCAAGACTAGCACTATCTCCAATTGGACCGAAACGAGGTTCCACTTGAGCCTCGTTACAGAGAAGTACCATCAGGTGCGTCCAAATACGATTTCTGAGCCTATGGTATGTTTGGCACAAACCGTACACCTATCTTGCACCGACACTAACACTGTCTCCAAACGGACCAAAACGAGATTCTACATGACCCACGTCACCAAGGAGTTCCATCGGGTGCATCCGAAATGATTTCTGAGCCCATGGTACGTTTGGCACAAACCATGCACCTATCTTGCGCCAGGTTTAGCACTATCTCCAAATGGACCCAAACAAGCTTCCACTTGACCCTCATCACCTAGGAGTACCATCGGGTGCATCGAAAATGATTTATGCGCCTATGGTATGTTTGGCGCAAATCATACAACAATCTTGCATCGACACTAACACTATGTCCAAATAGAACAAAACTAGATTCGACATGACCCACATCCCCTAGGAGTCTCATCGGGTGCGTCCAAAATGATTTCCAAGCCTATGGTATGTTTAGCAGAAACCGTGCACCTATCTTGCGTCAAGATTAGCACTATCTCCAAATGGACCCAAACAAGCTTCCACTTTAGCTACATCACCTAGGGTACCATCGAGTGCGTCAAAAATGACGTATGAGCCTATGGTATGTTTGGCGCAAACCATGCACCTATCTTGCACCGACACTAACACTGTCTCCAAATGGACCAAAACAAGATTCCACATGACACACGTCACCAAAGAGTTCCATCGGTTGCATCCAAATGATTTCTGAGCTTATGGTCTGTTCGGCGCAAACCGTGCACCTATCTTGCGTCAAGATTAGCACTATCTCCAAATGGACCGAAACAAGCTTCCACTTTAGCCTCGTCTCCATGGAGTACCATTAGGTGCGTCCAAAATGATTTCAGAGCCTATGGTATGTTTGGCGTAAACCATGCACCTATCCTACGTCAAGATTAGAACTATCTCCAAATGGACCCAAACAAGCTTCCACTTGACCCTCATCACCTAGGAGTACCATCGGGTGCATTGAAAACGATTTCTAAGCCTATGGTATGTTTGGCGCAAACCGTACACCAATCTTGCACCAACAATAACACTGTCTCCAAATAGACCGAAACAAGATTCCACATGACCCACGTCCCCTAGGAGTCTCATCGGGTGCGTCCAAAATGATTTCCATGCCCATAGAATGTTCGGCACAAACCGTGTACCTATCTTGCGCCAAGATTAGCACTATCTCCAAATGGACCCAAACAACCTTCCACTTGAGCCTCATCACCTAGGAGTACCATCAAGTGCGTAAAAAATGATGTTTGAGACTATGGTATGTTTGGCGCAAACCATACACCTATCTTGTACTGACACTAACACTGTCTCCAAATGGTCCAAAATGAGATTCCACAAGACCCACATCACCTAGGAGTTCCATCAGGTGCATCGAAAATGATTTCTGAGCCTAAGGTCCGTTTGGCGCAAACCGTGCACCTATCTTGCGCCAAGATTAGCACTATCTCCAAATTGACCCAAACAAGCTTCCACTTGACCCTCATCACCTAGTAGTACCATTGGGTGCGTCAAAAACAATTTATGAGCCTATGGTATGTCTGGCGCAAACCATACACCAATCTTGCACCGACACTAACACTGTCTCCAAATAGACCAAAACAAGATTCCACATGACCCACGTCCCCTAGGAGTTCCATCGGGTGTGTCCAAAACAATTTCCAAGCCTATGGTACGTTTGGCGCAAACTGTGCACCTATCTTGCACCAAGATTAGCACTATCTCCAAATGGACCCAAACAAGCTTCCACTTGAGCCTCATCACCTAGTTGTACCATCAGGTGCTTCCAAAATGATTTCTGAGCCTGTGGTATGTTCGGCGCAAACGGTGCCCCTATCTTGCACTAACACTAACACTGTCCCCAAACGGACCAAAACGAGATTCCACATGACCCACGTCACCTAGGAGTTCCATCGGGTGCATCCAAAATGATTTTTGAGCTTATGGTCTGTTCGGCGCAAGCCGTGCACCTATCTTCCATCAAGACTAGCACTATCTCCAATTAGACCGAAACGAGGTTCCACTTGACCCTCATTACAGAGAAGTACCATCAGGTGTGTCCAAATACGATTCCTAAGCCTATGGTATGTTTGGCACAAACCATACACCTATCTTGCACCAACACTAACATTGTCTCCAAACGGACCAAAACGAGATTCCACATGACCCACGTCACCAAGGAGTTCCATCAGGTGCATTCAAAATGATTTCTGAGCCCATGGTACGTTTGGCGCAAACTGTGCACCTATCTTGCGCCAAGATTAGCACTATCTCCAAATGGACCCAAACAAGCTTCCACTTGACCCTCATCACCTAGGAGTACCATCGGGTGCATCGAAAATGATTTTTGCGCCTATGGTATGTTTGGCGCAAATCGTACAACAATCTTGCATCGACACTAACACTGTGTCCAAATAGAACAGAACAAGATTCGACATGACCCACATCCCCTAGGAGTCTCATCGGGTGCGTCCAAAATGATTTCCATGCCTATGGTACGTTTGGCGTAAACCGTGCACCTATCTTGCGCCAAGATTAGCACTATCTCCAAATGGACCCAAACAAGCTTCCACTTGAGCCACATCACCTAGGAGTACCATCGAGTGCATCAAAAATGACATCTGAGCCTATGGTATGTTTGGCGCAAACTTGCACCTATCTTGCACCGACACTAACACTGTCTCCAAATGGACCAAAATGAGATTCCACATGACACACGTCACTAAGGAGTTCATCAGTTGCATCCAAAATGATTTCTGAGCTTATGGTCTGTTCGGCGCAAACCGTGCACCTATCTTGCGTCAAGATTAGCACTATCTCCAAATGGACCAAAACAAGATTGCACATGACACACGTCACCAAGGAGTTCATCGGTTGCATCCAAAATGATTTCAGAGCCTATGGTATGTTTGGCATAAACCGTGCACCTATGCTACGTCAAGATTAGCACTATCTCCAAGTGGACCCAAACAAGCTTCCACTTGACCCTCATCACCTAGGAGTACCATCGGGTGTGTCGAAAATGATTTCTAAGCCTATGGTATGTTTGACGCAAACTGTACACCAATCTTGCACCAACACTAACACAGTCTCCAAATAGACCAAAACAAGATTCCACATGACCCACGTCCCCTAGAAGTCTCATCGGGTGCGTCCAAAATTATTTCCTTGCCTATGGAATGTTCAGCGCAAACCGTGCACCTATCTTGCGCCAAGATTAGCACTATCTCCAAATGGACCCAAACAACCTTCCACTTGAGCCTCATCACCTAGGAGTACCATGGGTGCATCAAAAATGATTTCTGAGCCTATGGTATGTTTGGCGCAAACCGTGCACCTATCTTGCACCGACACTAACACTGTCTCCAAATGGACCAAAACAAGATTCCACATGACCCACGTCAACTATGAGTACCATTAGGTGCATCGAATATGATTTCTAAGCCTATGGTATGTTTGGCGCAAATCGTACAACAATCTTGCACCGACTCTAACACTGTCTCCAAATAGAACAAAACAAGATTCGACATGACCCACGTCCCCTAGGAGTCTCATCGGGTGCGTCCAAAATGATTTCCAAGCCTATGGTATGTTTGGCACAAACCGTGCACCTATCTTACGCCAAGATTAGCACTATCTCCAAATGGACCCAAACAAGCTTCCACTTGAGCCACATCACCTAGGAGTACCATCGAGTGCGTCAAAAATGACGTCTATGCCTATGGTATGTTTGGCGCAAACCGTGCACCTATCTTCCGTCAAGACTAGCACTATCTCCAATTGGACCGAAACGAGGTTCCACTTGAGCCTCGTTACCTAGGAGTACCATTAGGTGCATCAAAAATGATTTCTGAGCCTATGGTAAGTTTGGCACAAATCGTACAACAATCTTGCACCGACACTAACATTGTGTCCAAATAGAACAAAACAAGATTCGACATGACCCACGTCCACTAGGAGTCTCATCGGGTGCGTCCAAAATGATTTCCAAGCCTATGGTACGTTTGGCGCAAACCGTGCACCTATCTTGCGCCAAGATTAGCACTATCTCCAAATGGACCCAAACAAGCTTCCACTTGCGCCACATCACCTAGGAGTACCATCGAGTGCATCAAAAATGACGTCTGAGCCTATGGTATGTTTGGCGCACACCGTGCACCTATCTTGCACCGACACTAACACTGCCTCCAAATGGACCAAAATGAGATTCCACATGACACACATCACCAAAGAGTTCCATCAGTTGCATCCAAAACGATTTCTGAGCTTATGGTCTGTTCGGCACAAACCATTCACCTTTCTTGCGTCAAGATTAGCACTATCTCCAAATGGACCGAAACAAGCTTCCACTTGAGCCTCGTCACCTTGGAGTACCATTGGGTGCGTCCAAAACGATTTCAGAGCCTATGGTATGTTTGGCGTAAACCATGCACCTATCCTACATCAAGATTAGAAATATCTCAAAATGGACCCAAACAAGCTTCCACTTGACCCTCATCAACTAGGAGTACCATCGGGTGCGTCGAAAATGATTTCTAAGCCTATGGTATGTTTGGCGCAAACCGTACACCAATCTTGCACCAACAATAACACTGTCTCCAAATAGACCGAAACAAGATTCCACATGACCCACGTCCCCTAGGAGTCTCATCGGGTGCGTCCAAAATGATTTCCATGCCTATGGAATGTTCGACACAAACTATGCACCTATCTTGCGCCAAGATTAGCACTGTCTCCAAATGGACCCAAACAACCTTCTACTTGTGCCTCATCACCTAGGATGTGTTTTGTGATGCATTAGGTACCGGTTTAGGATGTGTCCTTATGCAGGAAGGCCGAGTTATCGCCTATGCCTCACGTCAGCTTAGGAAGCATGAAGCTAATTATCCAACTCATGATCTTGAGTTAGCTGTGGTTGTTCATGCCTTGAAGATTTGGAGGCATTACCTGCTCGGTAACGTGTGCCATATTTATACCGATCATAAAAGTCTCAAGTATATCTTCACTCAACCAGAATTGAACATGAGACAGAGAAGATGGCTAGAGTTGATTAAAGATTATAACTTAGAAGTTCATTATCATCCGGGTAAAGCAAATGTTGTTGCTGATGCTTTGAGTAGGAAATCTCACTGTAATTCTCTCTTGGAAGCAGATTATCATTTGGCGCATCTGTTACATCCTGCTGTGTTGCACAGTATTACCCTTAGTTGCTCTCTAGAAAGTAAAATCATCGAGCTTAAAAAAACCGAGGTGGGTGTGTTCCACATCAAAAGAAAGATGAAGGAACAAGAGACAAAACACTTTCGCATTGATGACAAGGGTGTTCTATGGTTTAAGGATAGGCTGGTAGTATCAAAGGACAAAGAGCTTAGAAACCAAATCTTAGAAGAAGCTCACTCATCCAAGTTATCTATCCATCCAGGAAGTAGCAAAATGTATCAAGATTTAAAATCTTGCTTTTGGTGGACCAAGATGAAGAAAGAAATCGTAGCTTATGTTGCAAGGTGCGACAATTGTTGTAGAGTCAAAGCAATTCACATGAAGCCTGCTGGACTTCTCCAACCATTGTCTATACCAGGATGGAAGTGGGAAGAGATTAGTATGGATTTCATTGTTGGACTTCCCCCTACCCAAAAGAATTTTAATTCTATATGGGTAATAGTGGATCGTTTAACAAAGTCTGCTCATTTCATACCAGTTAGAGTTGACTATCGACCAAGTGACTATGCTGAGCTATATTTTAACCAGATAATACGTCTCCATGGTGTTCCTAGAACCATTGTATCCGACAGAGGACCTCAGTTCACCGCACGTTTTTGGGAACAACTGCATAAGATGATAGGGACCAACTTAGTTAGAAGTTCTACTTATCATCCACAAACCTCCAGATAGACGGAGCGGGTGAATCAAATATTGGAAGACATGTTAAGAGCTTTCATCATATCATCCAAAGGTTCCTGGGATAAGTGGTTACCCTTGGCTGAATTTTCCTATAATAATAGTTATCAAGAAAGTATCAAGATGGCCCTGTTCGAAGCATTGTATGGTCGCAAGTGTAGAACTCCTTTGAACTGGGTTGAATCTGGAGAAAGGAGATACTACAACATTGATTTTGTCGAAGAGGCTAAACAACAAGTCCGTACTATCCAAAAACATATGAAAGCCGCTCAAGCTAGGTAGAAAAGCTATGCGGATAAAAGAAGGAAGCCCATTGAGTTTGAAGTGGGTGATCATGTTTATCTGAAGGTATCACCGATGAAAGGTGTGCAGCGATTCGGAGTAAAGAGAAAGCTTGCACCTAGGTATGTAGGTCCATATCCGATCATAGAGAAGAGTGGGAATGTAGCTTACAAGATAGAGTTACCTTACGAGATGAGAGCTATCTTCAATGTTTTTCATGTATCTCAATTGAAGAAATGTCTCCGTGTTCCCAAAGAAAGAGTTTCACTTAGAGATGTCAAGTTGAAATCAGATCTATCCTATGAAGAAAGACCAGTGCGGGTTATCGACACGAGAGAAAGAGTAACCCGGAACCGAGTCGTTAAGTTCTACAAGGTTATGTGGAGTAACCAGGGTAGTGAGAGTGATGCAATGTGGGAACGGGAAGATTATTTGAAGGATGTATACCCTACCTTTTATTCAAAATGGTACGCTTTTCAAATCTCGTGGTGAGATTTTTAAAAGGGGGGAGGGCTGTAACACCCCAGTGTTATGGTTGCACTAAAACACTTGCATCACATGAGCATGAGCATCATCATCTCATTCATAAGCATCATATCATTATGAATGTTATCATTTCATGTGTGTTTCTATTTGAACTACTTGGTTTGTGCTAGCAATTGTGTGTGCTCATGTGTGGTCTATGCAAATGTGTGCCAAATGTCCTCTTAAACAACTTAGCTACACTTAGAATGTCATTAGCAAAAATGTTCATGTTGACCATATTGCCTAAATTACACTTCCAAGTAATATCTTGACTTGTGTTGACCCTAGAGCTCTTATATTTGACTATTTAAAAAGTACAACTTAGAATATTTGCATGTCTGAGCAACCTAAAGAAAAGTTGTAGCAAATTATATAAGGAACAAAAGTTATTTTATGACCAACTCATGAAAATATGTAGAACAATCTCAAACATGGCCCACAAGTCAGATTTGGGGTTGAATTCTACACTTAGAATTTTTCTAAGTCTAAGAGCTGAATTTCAGTTTCTTGTACCATTGTTTGGAGCCTCGTATCTCCCTAACCTGACCGAATCAGCTCGAGTGCCAATTGGAAGAGTTGTAGTTCTCACCTCAATCTCCAACTTTGTCAACTTAACCTAGAGCTAGATCAGCACCGTTTAAGAATTATTGATCGTCGAAAACTCGCTGTCAGGCTCCATCGATTTTTCACTGAATCGCGTCTACAGTGCTTCGGCCGGTCAGTCATGGCCGACCGAGCTCAGGCCGCGCGCGCCAAGTGGCGGCCGTATGCCGGCGTTGCCCCTGTAGGTCAGGCCATCACGGCCACGATGATGACACGCGCCCGTTGGCTCGCCTATTTGCTTCGCCCGTGCCTTCTCGCCTTGTCAGTCCACGCAGAACCGAGCGCAGCGCCGCTCCGCTTTGCCGCCGAGAGCACGCCGTCGCCCAGCTCGCTCGCCGTTGCATCATTGCTCACTCTAGCTAGCCCACGACTCCATCTTCTTCCTCCAGAGCTCGTCCACCTCGCCACTGAGCCGGAGAGTCGAGGTAGAAGCCATTTTTCTTCTTCTCCGCAGCGCTCCGCCATTGCCACCGGAGTCGGAGTTGAGCCCGCTGTGGCCAACTACCACCGGAGCTCTCTCACTCCTTTCTCTCCCTTCCCTCAGTTTCCCTGCGAACTCTAGATGCTCATGCCAAGCTTAGGTTGGACCGCCATGGCCTGAGTTGGCCGGCATACCTCGAGCAGTGCCGCCGCAACCGCCATTGCCGCCGGTGACCTCCTCTCCTGTAGCTAGGGGGTCTGTTTTCTACTCCCATCGGTGCGGGACAACGTGCTAAGCATGTTGGTGCCACCCCCTTCGCCGGACTCCTCACCGTCGTCGAGCGGTGGCCGGTCAACGACCTCCCCTGCTTCGTCTGCGACTGGCCGGTGGGTCCATTGACCCCGTGGGCCCCGCCTGTCAATGGCTCATAGAGTTTTAGACTTGATTTTAAATGCAGATTTGTTATGCTATTTTGTGAATTTTGCATCTCCACAGTGGTAGATCCAAATGGAGTGAGGCAAATTTTGGTAGAATCACAGTAAAGTGTAGTATTTAAGAAAAATAGGACATGAGCACATGATGTAGAAATTTTGGATGAATTAAATAGGAACTTAAAATGTGTTTTTAAATGCATGCAAACTTGTTTAAATTATATCTTGAGTTTCTGTGATCAAAAAATTATGAAATTTTGTGGGTTTGCTATTCTTGCTTAGTAGAAGCTCTGGTAAAAATTTGAGAGTCATTGCATATATGGTTTTTGAGTTATAGATTTTTCTTTTATCATTGGTTGATACTTGTGTGATTTTTTGTAAATTATCTAGGAATCCTATGACCCTGAAATTTGGTGGGTAGCATCCTAGTACCTTAATTATGCTAGGAAAAATATGAAATCTGTTGCTTGATACTTTTCACTAAGGTTTCCTATTTATGTCATTTTAAGCCTTTATGCCTTGTCATTTTTGTGTAGGATGAGATACTTGTTCAATTGATGTGAAATTTATGTAGTAGCCTACTGGAGACATGTATAAGCTACTGTAATTTTTGTGGAATTTTATGTACACTTCGGATGTGTGTTTATTATTTAACCTAAGTCTCTAAATAAATTATTAAAGGCATGAGAATAATTTATTTAGGAATGGACACTATGTTTTCTAGGGTTCTTTCAACATGTATGATGAGTTAGTAAAGTTGGTCTTGTCCGTTTGTATGTTTACAACGTAAGTTAATAATTATTTCTTGCGTTGTGTCTTTCTGGATAATTCTAGGAACTTTATAAAGTCCCCCATGGTAAATTGGTTTGCTGGGAAAGTGGTCAATAACAAAGTTGTAGAAAATTTTATAAGCTTTCCATAAAGTCTTAAATCATGGTATTTGGATCTGTAGAACTCCAGTTATGGATCAAACTTGTAGCTGCTGTTTGCAGCCTGAAAACTGTTGAGTGCAGTGACTGACTCATTTGCTTTATATGAGTTGATTTGATGATTTAGATGCTAGGCTAATTAAGATAAATTGTTAGTTGTAGGTGCTAGACCTCTTACTGAAGATGAACGACTTTATCTTAGGTTATTAGAACTTGGTGAGTGTGCCGTTCTTGTTTTATAAAAGAGATATGCACCAACTCGATAAAAATCGATGTTAACCTTGTATCATTATGTCTTTCATGCGTCCATTCATACATGGCTATACATTTCATCATTGTCTTCCATCTCTTGTGCATGCATGATTCCTATACTATGCATATGCATGCAATAGGTGTTTCGAAGGGAGTTACGCTTCTGGAATTCGAGCCAGTACTTCCGGAGGAGCCGCAGCAAGCTCTGGAGCAGGAGGTGCAGGCCCCTGAAGAAGGAGTTAATGAAGAAGTTCTTGAGTGCCCCGATCACCAACCTTCATCTTTTCTGAAAGGCAAGCCCCGGAGCATTCTAAGTCTCCTATGTTTTAAAAATGGTTACTTTGAGTATCTTTATTTATTGATGCATTAAGTGATAGGAATTGGATGCGAACACTTGTTGCATATATATCTATTCCTTGGCCAGTATACGTACCCTAAATCCTATTTAGGTCCAGGAGTGAATCAAAGCTTAGCCATGCTTAGACCGGTAAGAGTCAAGTGATTTCCTGTCACCTGCATGTTAGGAGAATGTCTGGTCGCGGTTGGCTATATTTGCTATCGTGGAGAATAACCATGTGTTAATAATGAATTGTGACCGGGCGGGATGTCGATAGAGAAGCAACAAGTCAAGGAGGTCTTGGGTGTGGATCTATCCCCGTCTGTGTCGGTTAAGGACCGATTCGCTGTATGTCCTCATGTCATGTTGAACGCATGCCTATCACTTAGTTGGCCGGATAACTCGTTCCGACTGCGAAGCTGAGTAGCTCAACTTAGGCTGGAAGACCGAGAAGTGAAAGTGCGCACCCTGGCGGTAGTAAGGATGTGCGGGGAGCTATTGGCGTAAGTCCGAGGTGAGATTGACCACCTGGCAGAGTGGACTCCCTGAGGGTGCGGCGCTGCTCGGAGCCGCGATTCCTGAGATGTACCAAAGGTGACCTAAGGCAGCCTTCGCGCGGTATGCCTAGGTTTGTGTTAGGAATACCCCTCCAGCTGGATAGGAATCGATTCGAATCGCCGTCTCTCCCGGATAGTGAGAACTTGACTGAGCAGCGGCAACGTAGATGCACTTAATTGAACTTGATGGTTAAATCGATGATGATGATGATACAACATTATACCGGATATGGTTACTAATGTTTGGAGTTAATCAATTGCTTGCTCTAGTACAGGTGCTAATCTAGTTGATAGGTTAATATTGTTAACTTGCTGCTTACTCATAAATCAAATTATGCTCTCTTATCACTAAAGCTTTTATGCAAAATGGTTGTTAAGCAAGATCCACCGATAAAACCTTGCATACTCCTTGGTATCATTTATTTCTGGTTTACGACGGGTAAGTCTAGCTGAGTACCTTCTCATACTCAGGGTTTATTCCCCCTTGTTGCAGATGATGTGCTCTATAACGGCTACTGCAAATATTGTCTCCACCCTACGGGGGATGAAGACTAGATCATGGGCATGATCATCTATGTTATCTTATCTTACTGCTTTTGCTGGATATGACTATGGTACTGGCTCGTATTTGAACTAAGTGTGTGTGATGGTGTCAAACTACTTTGCTTCCGCCATTTGTGAACTCGTTTTGTAATAACTATGTGTACTCTGATGTATGAGGTACTTATGAACTACTTGTGAAATGGATGTAACATGTGGCTTGTTATGTTGAATTACTGTGATCTTGGTTGTATGCAAGTTGGTTTGAAATCCTTCGTGGTTTCAGTTGACTACCGGGTTTATATGGGTTCAAGTATGACGGTTTGATCACTCCGGTGATTGCTTTCGTACTTGTGCTCTTATAAATTGGTCGGTTCTGTTACACTAACACTGTCTCCAAATGGACCAAAACAAGATTCCACATGACCCACGTCACCTATGAGTACCATCAAGTGAATCGAAAATGATTTATGAGCCAATCCGTTTGGCGCAAATCATACAACAATCTTACACCGACACTAACACTGTCTCCAAATAGAACAAAACAAGATTCGACATGACACATCCCCTAGGAGTCTCATCGGGGTGCGTCCAAAATGATTTCCAAGCCTATGGTACGTTTGGCGCAAACCATGCACATATCTTGCGCCAAGAGTAGCACTATCTCTAAATGGACCCAAACAAGCTTCCACTTGAGCCACATCACCTAGGAGTACCATCGAGTGCGACAAAAATGACATCTGAGCCTATGGTATGTTTGGCGCAAACCGGGCACCTATGTTTCGTCAAGACTAGCACTATCTCCAATTGGACCGAAATGAGGTTCCACTTGAGCCTCGTTACCTAGGAGTACCATCAGGTGCATAAAAAATGATTTCTAAGCCTATGGTATGTTTGGCGCAAATCGTACAACAATCTTGCACCGACACTAACACTGTCTCCAAATAGAACAAAACAAGATTTGACAAGACCCACGTCACCTAGGAGTCTCATCGGGTGCGTCCAAAATGATTTCCAAGCCTATGGTACGTTTGGCGCAAACCATGCAATATCTGGCGCCAAGAATAGCACTATCTCCAAATGGACCCAAACAAGCTTCCACTTGAGCCACATCACCTAGGAGTACCATCGAGTGCGTCAAAAATGACGTCTGAGCCTATGGTATGTTTGGCGCAAACCGTGCACCTATCTTGTACTGACAGTAAACTATCTCCAAATAGACCAAAATGAGATTCCACATGACACACGTCACCAAGGAGTTCCATCGGTTGCATCCAAAACGATTTCTGAGCTTATGGTTTGTTCGGCGCAAACGGTGCACCTATCTTGCATCAAGATTAGCACTATCTTCAAATGGACCGAAACAAGCTTCCACTTGAGCCTCGTCACCTTGGAGTACCATTGGGTGCGTCCAAAATGATTTCAGAGCCTATGGTTTGTTTCGCGTAAACCGTGCACCTATCCAATGTCAAGATTAGCACTATCTCCAAATGGACCCAAACAAGCTTCACTTGACCCTCATCACCTAGGAGTACCATCGGGTGCGTTGAAAACAATTTCTAAGCCTATGGTATGTTTGGCGCAAACCGTACACCAATCTTGCACCAACACTAACACTGTCTCCAAATAGACTGAAACAAGATTCCACATGACCCACGTCCCCTAGGAGTCTCATCGGGTGCGTCCAAATTGATTTCCATGCCTATGGAATGTTCGGCGCAAACCGTGCACCTATCTTGCGCCAAGATTAGCACTATCTCCAAATGGACCAAAACAAGCTTCCACTTGAGCCACATCATCTAGGAGTACCATCGAGTGCGTCAAAAATGACATCTATGCCTATGGTACGTTTGGCGCAAAACGTGCACCTATCTTCCGTCAAGACTAGCACTATCTCTAATTGGACCGAAATGAGGTTCCACTTGAGCCTCGTTACCTAGGAGTACCATCAGGTGCATCGAAAATGATTTATGAGCCTATGGTAAGTTTGGCACAAATCGTACAACAATCTTGCACCGACACTAACACTGTGTCCAAATAGAACAAAATAAGATTTGACATGACCCACGTCCACTAGGAGTCTCATCGGGTGCGTCCAAAATGATTTCCAAGCCTATGGTACGTTTGGCGCAAACCGTGCACCTATCTTGCGCCAAGATTAGCACTATCTCCAAATAGACCCAAACAAGCTTCCACTTGAGCCACATCACCTAGGAGTACCATCGAGTGCATAAAAAATGATGTCTGAGCCTCTGGTATGTTTGGCGCACACCGTGCACCTATCTTGCACCAACACTAACACTGTCTCCAAACGGACAAAAACGAGATTCCACATGACACACGTCACCAAAGAGTTCCATCGGTTGCATCCAAAACGATTTCTGAGCTTATGGTCTGTTCGGCGCAAACCGTGCACCTTTCTTGCGTCAAGATTAGCACTATCTCCAAATGGACCGAAACAAGCTTCCATTTGAGCCTCGTCACCTTGGAGTACCATTGGGTGCGTCTAAAACGATTTCAGAGCCTATGGTATGTTTGGCGTAAACCGTGCACCTATCCTACGTCAAGATTAGAACTATCTCCAAATGGACCCAAACAAGCTTCCACATGACCCTCATCAACTAGGAGTACCATCGGGTGCGTCGAAAACGATTTCTAAGCCTATGGTATGTTTGGCGCAAACCGTACACCAATCTTGCACCAACAATAACACTGTTTCCAATTAGACCGAAACAAGATTCCACATGACCCACGTCCCCTAGGAGTCTCATCTAGTGCGTCCAAAATGATTTCCATGCCTATGGAATGTTCGACACAAACTGTGCACCTATCTTGCACCAAGATTAGCACTATCTCCAAATGGACCCAAACAACCTTCCACTTGAGCCTCATCACCAAGGGTACATCGAAAATGATTTCTGAGCCTATGGTATGTTTGGCGCAAACCGTGCACCTATCTCGCACCGACACTAACACTGTCTCCAATCAGACCAAAGCGAGATTCCACATGACAGACATCACCTAGGAGTTCCATCGGTTGCATCCAAAATGATTTCTGAGCTTATGGTCCGTTCGGCGCAAACCGTGCACCTATCTTGCGTCAAGATGAGCACTATCTCTAAATGGAGCGAAACAAGCTTCCACTTGAGCCTCGTCACCTAGGAGTACCATTGGGTGCGTTCAAAACAATTTTAGAGCCTATGGTATGTTTGGCGCAAACCGTGCACCTATCTTGCACCGACACTAACACTGTCTCCAAATGGACCAAAACAAGATTCCACATGACCCACGTCACCTATGAGTACCATCAAGTGAATCAAAAATGATTTATGAGCCTATCCATTTGGCGCAAATCGTACAACAATCTTGCACCGACACTAACACTGTCTCCAAATAGAACAAAACAAGATTCGACATGACACACATCCCCAAGGAGTCTCATCGGGTGCGTCCAAAATGATTTCCAATCCTATGGTACGTTTGGCGCAAACCGTGCACCTATCTTGCGCCAAGAGTAGCACTATCTCCAAATGGACCCAAACAAGCTTCCACTTGAGCCACATCACCTAGGAGTACCATCGAGTGTGTCAAAAATGACGTCTGAGCCTATGGTATGTTTGGCGCAAACCGTGCACCTATGCTCCGTCAAGACTAGCACTATCACCAATTGGACCGAAACGAGGTTCCACTTGAGCCTCGTTACCTCGGACTGCCATCAGGTGCATAAAAAATGATTTCTGAGCCCATGGTATGTTTGGCGCAAATCATACAACAATCTTGCACTGACACTAACACTGTCTCCAAATAGAACAAAACAAGATTCGACATGACCCACATCACCTAGGAGTCTCATCGGGTGCGTCCAAAATGATTTCCAAGCCTATGGTACGTTTGGCGCAAACTGTGCACTATCTGGCGCCAAGAATAGCACTATCTCCAAATGGACTCAAACAAGCTTCCACTTGAGCCACATCACCTAAGAGTACCATCGAGTGCGTCAAAAATGACGTCTGAGCCTATGGTATGTTTGGTGCAAACCGTGCACCTATCTTGCACTGACAGTAACACTGTCTCCAAACAGACCAAAACGAGATTCCACATGACACACGTCACCAAGGAGTTCCATCGGTTGCATCCAAAACGATTTCTGAGCTTATGGTCTGTTCGGCACAAATGGTGCACCTATCTTGTGTTAGGATTAGCACTATCTCCAAATGGACCGAAACAAGCTTCCACTTGAGCCTCGTCACCTTGGAGTACCATTGGGTGCGTCCAAAATGATTTCAGAGCCTATGGTATGTTTGGCGTAAACCGTGCACCTATCCTATGTCAAGATTAGCACTATCTCCAAATGGACCCAAACAAGCTTCACTTGACCCTCATCACCTAGGAGTACCATCGGGTGCGTCGAAAATGATTTCTAAGCCTATGGTATGTTTGGCGCAAACCGTACACCAATCTTGCACCAACACTACCACTGTCTCCAAATAGACCGAAACAAGATTCCACATGACCCACGTCCCCTAGGAGTCTCATCGGGTGCGTCCAAAATGATTTCCATGCCTATGGAATGTTCGGCGCAAACCGTGCACCTATCTTGCGCCAAGATTAGCACTATCTCCAAATGGACCAAAACAAGCTTCCACTTGAGCCACATCATCTAGGAGTACCATCGAGTGCGTCAAAAATGACGTCTATGCCTATGGTATGTGTCGACGAAATATGGTCAGTAGTCTACCTAGGGGTATGCCCAAGGTAGTAGATTGTCGGCAGACAGATGCGCAAGCCACAAACAAGACGGTGACGCAAGACGGACATGAGGTTTTATCCAGGTTCGGCCGCCAAGAAGGCGTAATACCTACGTCCTGCGTCTGATTTGTATTGTTGTATGTCAATGAGAGATGTTTTTTAGAGGGATCCCCTGCCCGCCTTATATAGTCCGGGGGGCAGGGTTACAGATCTGGAAACTAATCCTAGTCAGTTACAATTGCCATATGTGGCCGGATAAGGATTCCTATTCTAACCGACCAGGATCCTACTTGATCGCCAAATCCGCCTTGACTCCTTGTGCGGGACTCCAACCAGGTTGGTTGGGCCACACGTCGTCTTTCGGATGGACCGAACCCATCGATCTAGGCCGGCCCAAGCTTAGCCGTAAGGGTATAGGGGTTAATACCCCCACAGCTAGTCCTCGAGCACCATGTGTTATGCTGCGACACGCCATTTCGACCTTCTCCGACAAGTAAGGCCCGAGTCCTTGACATCTCTTGACCACCGTCGTCGCCGGAGAAATAGGTTGTCCGAAGAATGTATGGTGCTCTTAAGAAAAAAGAAAAAGATTTCCGTCCCGGGAAGTGTGCCCACTTGTATTTCTGAAAAGAAATGTAAGTGCATCTTGAAGTGTAGCATCTTTGATCATCAGAGGCGTAGTGGTCGAAAAACAAGCACATTCACTGCAAGGTGAAGTGTGCCCACTTAGTCCCCGAGCCTGGTAGTAGGTGAAGTAGGCACGTGGTGCTAGGGTCTAAAAAGAATTCCCAGTTAAGTTGAGAACCCAATCAACGTATAGGCGATACGAGATGCACCGGCAGGTGCATCGTACCGATGTAGTCCCCGAGCTTGCTGGAAGGCGAAGTATGAGCCTTGTAGCAAGGTCTAAATAAATGTCTCTCAACTGTATGTGAGTACAAATCACATGTAGCCGAGGAGAACGATTCTCCGAGCAGTGGTCGGGATAGTCCCCGAGCAGTGGTCGGGATAGTCCCCGAGCACATCAGTTGTCGGAGCAGTCCCTGAGCACGACAGTGGTTGGAGTAGCCCCCAAGCACGCTAGTGGTCGGAGCAGTCCCCGAGCACGTTAGTGGTCTAGGCAGTCCATGAGCACGGCAGTGGTCTGGGCAGTCCCTAAGCACGGTAGTGGTCTGGGCGGTCCACGAGCACGGCAGTGGTCTGGGCAATCCCCGAGCACAGCAGTGGTCTGGGCAGTCCCCAAGCACGGCAGTGGTCTGGGCAGTCCCCGAGCATTGCAGTGGTCTGGGCTGTCCCAGAGCATTGTAAGAGTCTGATCCATCCTTGAGCGCAAAATAGGCATCAAAAACACGAACGCCATTGATGTATTTATTCGGTGTATTTATTTATCTCCATTCTCTGCCAAGTCCAGTCTGACATGCCTGGTCAAAAAAGTAGATGGGTATAGTACGTCATTCTGTCTTCTTACTCTTTTCTGGCAAATAGTCGCTTGGCATCTGTATGGAGGTGTGTCAGTGTGGGCCCTCTTACACTATCAATGAAGAGGTGCGTACACTGGTAACGAAGGAGCGCGTTTATTGGCGTAGATCTCGAGGTTGTGTGAACAACCGTCTGCGGCGCGTGCGCACGTCTCCCAATAATCTTGGGCAGACGAAACGACGGAGCTCTTTGTTTTATATAATGTAGATCTGGTAAGTTACTCACACCGTTCCCCATTGTCATTTGCCGCCGCAACCTTCTTCTTCCTCTTACCAAACCCTATTCCTCCGAAAATCATTGCCAACCCCCTCGCCACCGCATCCACCCCCTTAGTAAGGACAGGCTAATGGCGAAGAGAGACGCCCAGAAGAAAGGCGGAGTCATGGCGAAGGAGTGGTGGAAGTCGCGGAGCAATGAGCAGACCATTGAAGACCTCGTCGCCATGGGAGTGCTCCACAACAAGGCACTCACGGGATGGCGTGCGCCAGAAGGAGAAAGCTTCCCCGATCCACAACCAGGTGAGATTGTGGTTTTCGAAGACTTCTTCAAACAGGGTTTTGGGATTCCAGTGCACCCTTTCCTTCAGGGTCTCTACTTGTATTACGAGATTGGGATTTGCAATCTGCATCCCAACTCGATTCTTCTTGTCTCCACCTTCATCCATCTCTGCGAGTCTTATGGTGGCTTCTAGCCACATTTCGACCTCTTTCGCCACCTGTTCTGTCTTCGAAAGAAAGGGAGCGGTGGCTCGAAGATAGCTGGAGGCGTCTACCTGAATCTGCGCGACGGCATGAAAGCCCAATACTTGCACTGCCCCTGGAACACCTCGCTGGACGAGTGGTATAAGAAGTGGTTCTACATCCGTGAAGAGCCGAACACCATCACCCTGTGCGACGTGGGGCTGATTCCGGAGAAGAAGAATAGCTAGACAGAGAAGCCTGAGAACCTGGAGTAGATCGCCGAACTGCTCAGGATGATCCCATGGGGAAAGCTAGATGGCCCAAGTGTGGTCGGGAACTTCATCAGCCAAAGGATCTAGCCCTGCCAGAAGAGGGTTCATCTAGGCTTCAAGTACTAGGGGAGCGCAGATCCAACAAGGATCAGGAAGGAGCCGCTCAACAAGATGGAAATCAAGGCCAGGATTGGGGAGCTATTCAACCTGGCTGATCCCAATTATGTCAGGCTGAACGACATCGAGCACGCCTTCAAGCTGGCTTGACCTCCCCTAAAGGTAAATGATGCCTCCTTTTAACTGTAGAGTCATGTTGTAACAAGAAATTGACTGTTGTCCCCGTTTTGTGTCTCAGTGTAATAGTCGTGACTGGGCAGCAGTGTTCGTGTCGCCTCCCCCCGGTGTGGATTGGCCGCAAGCTGCCGGCCCAGCCACCCAGACCAGCGCCAGGACCGACGACGTCCATTGGGTGGCACTCAAGACTGTGGAGGATGCATCGACCAGAGCCGCTGGCAAGTGTCCGGCTGCCAGCAAATGACGCCAAGCCATCTTCCCCCTATCGAACGACAAAGCAGAGGATGTGGACATCTTCCAGCTCATCCCTCGAAAGAGGAGAAGACAAATGGGGTCAACGGAGTAGGGTGGCTCCTCTGTGCCAGCAGTGGTCGCATCACTGACCACTGCAACACAGAGGACAAGCGAGGGAAACGTCGAGCATCAAACCCCGACGCCTGTACTAGAGGTGGAAAGAGTCCCGGTGGAACCTGCCGAGCACGCAGCGCAGGGGCGGTCGAGGAGACGCTCCTTCGCCACATCATTCCGCAAATCAAAGCTGTAAGTATCTATACCTTTGATGTAAGCTTATAATTTGCATTGGATACTATTATCTTCTAAACTTGTCTCTGATATATTAGGTCGGTGTCCACCGAGAACCCCGACCAGCTAGCTGGGTGTGGCACAACTTCGCCAGCAATGGCAGGACAAACTGCCTAGCAGCCATTTGTGGAGGAGCCTATAGTAGGAACTCCGCCAGGACCTCAGCAGGCGGATGACCAGACGTCAGTCCCTGAGCAGCTGGTCGAGAAGACAGCCGAGCAGAGTACAAGTGCTCCGAGCATAGACCCTGCTGAGGCAGATACCTTGGCACTAAGGGAACCGGATCTAGCTGAGGAGCAGCAGCCAAAAGTGGCACAGAGCAATCTTGCCGACACGACGGCTCATGGAAAAGCCTTGGTGGTCATGGAGTCTGCAGACTCCAGACCAGTGCCGCCTCCCGAATAGGAGGCTGAAGAGGAAGTAGTAGAAGAGGTCCTTGGCCGTCCCCAAGATAGGCGACAACATGTATATGTGTCACGCTGGCGGAACGACGAATGTGTTATGCACGAAGAAATCCAGAGGTCGAAGAGACCCTAAGAGTCGAACGGGTGGCCAAGCGTCTGGTGACAGAAGTCCAGGTATGTTTGGCTTGAATCCTTGACCCTGTTATGTAGTCGAACTATCTGACTTAGCTTGTCTGTATGCAGGACTTGATGAAAACCGCAAAATACCGAAAGAGGTGCTTCGACCAGATTGAAGGGATCATGGCGACCAATAAAGAACTGGCAGCCGAAGTGGAACGCTTGTGGCGCCAACTTGAAGCCGCCGACCAGGAGAGGACAGAGCAAGAAGCACAGAACCAAAACCTAGTCGGCCAGCTCAATAACAAAGAGCGGGAGAAAACAAGTAAATTTTCATCTTATCATAGCAAGTGCAAGACTTGTGTTGTTGTATTCTTGGCAGTAACAGCTGTAATGCAGGTTTAGAAGCTGAAGTGACCTGCCTCCAAGGGGAAAATAGCCGTGTGACCGTAGAGTGTGGTCGCCTGAAGGAGGACAACGTGAAACTGGCACGCAGCCAGTCTCAACTCCAAGACCACACCACCAAAATGAAGGAGGAACTAAAAAGTAAGTATTCCAGATCACCTTTCTCATTCTGTTGCCCACCTTGCCTTGTCGTGTCATCACATTTGATGTCTTGTACTGTGTTCAGTTTTGAAAGTCAATGCCAAGAAGCACCTAGAGGCCATGATCAAAGAGCGTGACGACTGGAAAGCATGATGCCTCAAGGCCACCGAGGAGCGGGACACGTGGAAGAACCGGTGCTAAGAAGTGGCAACTGGCATTGTGCCCGTCCTCGACCTTATCAACCCGGCGCTCACAGAGGAAGAGCCAAGGATGCCCCAGCTCGGACTGGTCGAGAGATGCAGACAAGCGTGGGGATGGTTCCAAGAGTTCGTGAAGGAGGCTGGTGAGTACACGGGTGCCCATGTACTAAGCATGGTGCGTGCCCACTACCCCCTGATCGATCTCAAGCGCCTAGAGGCTGGGTACCCGAAGGAGGTAGACCCAGACAAGGCAGAGGAGCTTCAAATAGCCTAGCTGGACTTGTCATCAAAGATAATTGGCGATATTAACCTGTGTGGAGGTGGGACAGCACCTGTACAGGGTACGCCATTGACAAGTCAGCTGGAAATGCCATCAGCTACAAGCCAACCAACGAAGCCTACGGTCTTGACCCGCTAGGCACCGACGGGGCCATCCCCTTCAGCTCGACTAGCACAAGAGTCCCCGAGACTCGAGTAGGGTATCGGAAATGGCAAGTAGTAAGTGCCATGCGCCCCGATCAGCCAATGTAATAGGCTTAGAGCTGTAGAAGGAGGACATAGTTGTGTTATTGTGAACTTGAGCCTCTTTAGGCAAGCTTGTAATAACGTAACTGTATATTATTATAAGCTTGTTTGCTTTGTATAAAGCGTATTTAAGCTTGATACTTTATGTTGGTGTAACTAAGTAAGAACATGTTAACGTTCTGTTTAGTTGTACCATCGTGCTCAACACATCACCCTGAAAAGTTTGTGCGGCCCTAGTTTTCCATGTGGTCGGAGTGTGAGGTCCGGTGACCTGTGCACACGTAGATGCAGACAAGTTAAACCAAGGGGGACCTACCGATCACCCGTAACGTAGAGAGCGGATCCCATGCACGTATTGGGAGGAACCGGAGATAGGGCCTGCTCCAAAAACCATAGAAGGAGTGGTGGTCGGCTTTTACTGGCTAAGTTAGAATAACCATAAAACTCAAAGTGACACATTAGAGTTGTCGGAGAAATCATAATTGCTTTATTGAATTAAATCGAAGTACAAGAGGAGTACATATCTCAGTAGTTAAGCATAGAAACGTCTAAGCTTGTCGATGTGCCACGAGTTTGGTACGTCCGTACCGTCTAGGTGAGCTAACCTGTAACCTGCGCAAAACAGCAAGGTATTTGGCCGTACGTACACAAGAATCAAGCCTTTTCTCTTCTGCGCTGTTTACTTCTAGCTCTCGTACTTCATTGACCTTGCCCTCGTCGAAGTTCTCTACCCTTGCTGGTCTGAAAGCTATATCTGGTGGGAGGACTGCCTCAGCGCCGTAAACCATAAAGTATGGTGAGACGCCGGTGTTACGACTGGGCTGAGTTCGGAGGCCCCAGACCATGGCTGGTAACTCCTTGAGCCATCTTCTGGGAGCTTTGTCGTTTTCTCTGTACATCCTCTTCTTCAATGCGTCCAAGATCATGCCATTTGCCTGCTCGACTTGTCCATTGGCTCTAGGGTGCACCACCGAGACGTATTTTACTACTATGCTCCTTTCATCGTAGAAGTCCCAAAAAGCGTTCCCGGTGAACTGAGTACCCAGATCGGTGATGATGTGTTGGGTATGCCAAAACGGTGGATGACCTGGTCAAGGAACGTTATAGCCTTTTTCTGAAGATGCCTGTACCAAAGGCATGTATTCTATCCACTTAGAGAATTTGTCAATCAGCACAAAGACGCATGTAAATTTCCCAGGAGCCGGTCTGAAGGGCCCGATCATATCCAGTCCCCAGCATGCGAAGGGCCAAGAGGCTGGTATCGTCTGGATCTCATGTGCTGGTATGTGGATTCTCTTGGCGAAGAACTGACAACCCTCACAGTGGCGGACTAGCTTCTCTGCGTCAGCTACTGCTGATGGCCAATAGAACCCTGCTCGAAAAGCCTTACCGACCAGTGTTCTTGAGGCCACGTGGTTGCCGCAGGAGCCAGAGTGGATTTGGTCTAGGAGATGCTCGCCTTCTTCCTGGGTTATACACTTCATCAAGATTTCCTCCTTTGCGTTTTTGCGCCATAACTTGCCATTGACGAGTAGATACTGCTTACTACGACGCATCAGGCGCTCGTTTTCTATCCGATCAGTATAACCGCTACCATCTATTAAGTACTTGATGAAAGGTGTTCTCTAGTCTAGCTCATGAGTGGTCGGAGGCGGCTCGGTTGTGCTCGGCGCCGGAACCATAGCCACTAATTGCTTGTCTGGAGCTTTGTCAACCGTGGAATCTTCGTCGTCAATGGAAGGCGTGAGCAGGTCTTGGACGAATACGCCATGTGGGATCTTGGCTCGGGATGATCCTAACTTTGACAGTGCATCCGATGCTTGGTTCTTGTCCCAGACCACGTGTATGTACTCGATGCCATAGAACCTACCCTCTAGCTTTCTTATCGATTTGCAGTATGCATCCATCTTTTCGCTGGTCGTGTCCCAATCCTTGTTGAGTTGGTTGATGACCAGAGCTGAGTCTACGTAGACGTAGAGACGTTTAACACCAAGCTCCCATGATGCAAAAACCATGAAGGCATGCTTCATATTCGACAGCATTATTAGATGCCAGGAAATAAATCCTGAGGACGTACCGGAGCTGCTCCTTGGATGGTGACACGAAAAGAACTCCTGCTCCCGCACCATCAATGTTGAGAGAGCCGTTGAAGTACATCGTCCAATATTCGTCAGATCCCGGAGAGGCAGGCGTGCTTAAGTCTGTCCACTCGACAACGAAATCGACGAGTGCCTGAGACTTGATTGTAGTACTGCTTGCAAATTCTAAGGAGAAGGGGCATAGCTCCATTGCCCATTTGACAATGCGCCCGTTCGCATCCTTATTGCGGATGATGTCCCCCAAAGGGTACTCAGTCATGACCACCACACGATATCCGTCGAAGTAATGTCTCAACTTTCAGGATGTTATCAGTATGGCGTAGAGCAGTTTCTGAATCTGTGGGTACCTGGTCTTGGATTCGTTGAGTACCTCACTGATGAAATAAATTGGCCGCTGTACCTTATAGGCGTGGCCCGGCTCGTCGCGCTCGACCACCATGGTAGTGGAGACCACCCGATTGGTTGCTGCAATGTAAAGTAGGAGAGTTTCGTCTTCTTTGGGAGCAGTGAGGACTAGAGGTGATGTAAGGTAATGTTTTAGCTATGTGAAGGCAGCGTCTGCTTCCTCCGACCACTCAAACTTCTCGGATGCTTTTAGCAGTTTGAAAAACAGTAGCCCTTTTTCTCCTGATCTTGATATGAAACGGCTTAGAGCGGCCATGCATCCGGTAAGCTTCTGGACATCCTTCACCTTTTTGGGGGGCTTCATGTCTAAGACAGCTTTGACTTTCTCCGGATTAGGGCGTATGCCGTCGTAACTGATGACGTTGCCTAGCAATATACCAGAAGGAACACCAAAGATGCACTTCTTTGGGTTTAACTTCCATTGGAATGTATTGAGGGCGGCGAAGGTATGTTTTAGGTTGTCAAGAAGGGTATGTGCTTCCTTGGTTTTGACAACTACATCATCCACATAGGCCTCTACTAGGTCATCTTTTATCTCGTCTATGAGGCAGGCCTGAATGGCGTGTTGGTATGTAGCCCCGGCGTTCTTGAGCCCGAACGACACAGTCATGTAGCAGTAGGCGCCAAAAGGCGTGATGAAAGACGTCTTGATCTGATCGTCCTTTTTGAGAGCGATCTGGTGATAACCAGAGTAGCAATCGAGAAAGGAAAGGAGCTCGCAACCGGCGGTTGAATCTATGACCTCGTCTATGCGAGGTAAGCCGAAGGGGTCCTTAGGGCAGTGTTTGTTGAGATCAGTGTAATCAACGCACATTCTCCATTCATTATTCTTTTTGCGTACAAGAACCGGGTTGGCTAACCATTCTGGATGATACACTTCTTTGATAAATCCGGCTGCCAAAAGCCGTGTCACTTCTACCCTAATCGCCTCCTTTTTGTCGTGAGCGAACCATCGTAGCTTCTGCTTGATAGGTTTGGCCTTGCTGTTGACATTTAAGGAGTGCTCGATCAAGTTCCGAGGTACATCAGGCATGTCGGCAGGTTTCCATGTGAACACATCCACGTTGCTCCTCAAGAACACGACGAGCGCGTCTTCCTATTTGGGATCCAGGTTGGCCCCGATAAGGGCTGTTTTGCTGGAGTCACCGTCGACCAGCTGGATCACCTTGTGCTCCTTTGACTTGATGTTCTTGCATGGAGTCTCGAGGTCTGGGATCTCCGGGTGGTCGGCTGAGGTCTTCTTAGCGTCGAGCACGGTCTTGGCCATGCGAATAGAGAGGTTGTGGGCCTCTGCTATTTTGAAGTTGTCGTCCTCACAGGTATAAGCTACGTATACGTTGCCCCTGAGGGTTAGAACTCCTTTCTTGGTAGGCATCTTGAGCACCAGATACCTGTAATGAAGTATGGCCATGAACTTGGTGAGCGACGGTCGACCAAGAATAGCATGGTAGGTGCCGTCGAAGTCAGCGACCACGAAGTTGATGTAGTCGGTGCGGAAGTGGTCTGGAGTCCCAAATTGCACAGGTAGCGTGATCTGCCTGAGAGGTGTAGAGCTCTATCAGGGGAGAACGCCCCAGAACTGTGCCTCGTACGGCTTCAGGTCTGCCTGGGTTATTTTTAGGGCAGGCAGGCTATTCTTGAACATTATATCGATGGAGATGCCACCGTCGATAAGTACCCTATCAAACTAAACCTTGTTGATACAAGGATCGAGGACTAGGGGAAAATGCCCTGGCTCAGGTATGGTAGCCCATTGGTCCTTCCTGCTGAAGTAGATTTCACAGTGAGACCACGGAGGGAGCCACGGATCGGTGAGAAGGTTGTCAGTGTTTGCCACGTTCAAGCAAGCATGGGCGAGCAGCTTGCATTCTCGTTTGGTCTCAATGGACACCTTGCCGCCGATGATGGTGTGCACGCGATCAGTTGGCTTGACGTATTTATGACGAGGGTCTGCATCGTCGTTGTCGTTATCCTCATTGCGCTATTCCCCTGCGTCGTTAGGCTTGTCGGATGTATCCGGAACCTGTTGACGCGTGTAGATAGTGTTGAGGATGTGGCAATTCTCCATGGTATGGTTCGACTTAGGATGGAGCTGGCAGGGCCCCTTCAATGCTTTGGCGTAGTCGTCTTCGTAGTTACGATGTCTGCCCCCCTTTTTAACGGTATTGACCTCGCCGTCGTCTTCCCGAGTGCGCTTGCTCCTGTAATCGTCACGGCGGTTACGCCGCTGATTACGTTGGTCACGGTGGTCGCGGGAGTCATTGCGCTGGATGCGGTGGTCAAAATTGTCGTTCCGACCACGACTGCCGCGGTAATCGTCGCGGTGTGGGGGGTGGTCGGAACGTGGAACCCTTGCTGCTTCTTCAACAATTATCTTTTTAGCGTCATCGGCATCCGCGTATTTCTTGGCGGTGGCCAGGAGCGCTGTGAGTGATTTAGGTCTCTTGCGGAGGAGCTTGTCCCTTAGGGCATCATGGAAGTGGAGGCCAGTGACGAAAGCCTTGATTGCCTCATTGTCGGAGATTGATGGGATCTTGATGCGCATCTCCGAGAAGCGCCGGACGTACTCGCATAGTGGCTCATCTTTTCGATCTCGAATCTGTTGCAAATCGTATTTGTTGCCTGGCTGTTCACAAGTAGCAATGAAGTTGTCGATGAAGGCTTGCTTGAGCTCCTACCAAGAGTCAAAGTAGTTTGCAGGCAAGCTGACCAGCCATTGGTGACCTGCATGGCCAACAGCGACTGGGAAATAGTTAGACATGACGTGTTCGTCTGCCATGGCTGATCTGCACACGGTCTCATAGAGCATGACCCATAATTCGGGGTTTTCCTTGCCATCGTACTTTTGAAGTTTTTCGAGTTTCAAATTTTTGGGCCATATGACTTGGCGAAGGTGTGGAGTAAACTGCTTCAAACCCAGCGGGCCGTGGGCAGTGTCATATTCCATACAGCGATAGCTTTCATGGGATGCATGATCGTTGGCTCTCTGGTTGATGCGAGCGCGCAGGTCACGTCCACCGAGGTAATGGCGGAGATCGTTATTGCCATCGCGGCGATCTCAATTGCCATCTGGATTAGCCCTGCGACCATGGTTATCACGGCGATTGTCGCGGTTATCTTAGCGGTTGTCATCTCGAACGTCGTGGCGGTTATCCTCCTGGTGGCGGTTGTCGTCCCAACCACCATCATGACCACCGTTTCCGCCTTGACGGTTGTCCGATGGGTCATTGTTGCACGAGCCACGTTGGTTGAGTGGCTGTGAGCGACTTGAGTATTGGCGGCTGTGGCTTGATTTGACTGAAACGGATGGAGTCCGGGCTTGATTCATCATCTTTGCGGTCTGAGCCATAGCAGCCATCAGATAAGCTTGTATGTTGTCGTGAACTGCCTGGGTCTCGGGAGTGTTGGGTAGCCGTTGTATTGTCGCCATGGCGACGGCTATGTTGGCGCTTGGAGTCTTGAAGACTTGTTTGTCCCCCACCCTATCGAAAGCATTGTTGAGGTCACATGGCTGGACCCTTATGCGTCGTGCCTCCTGGTCTGCTTCAGCTTCGATCTGTCGGCGATTAAACCGGTCAATATTGCGTGCTTCGTGAGCAGTTCTTTCCTATTCTGTTTCGCCAACTGCTGGCGGCTCGTCATTGCTGACAACATGGATCAAATCCCCTCGTCTTGGTGGGAAAGATGGAAATTGGGGAAACCCCAGGGCATGGTCTGGGAGATCCAGATCGTATTTGATGCCTTCATCTACGTGATGCTGAAGCTCGGTGTGGATAGATGCATTAGATGCGATGCCAGACGAGGAGCTAGAGTCGCCCTCTCGGACTATGTGGACGGATCCTTCTTGATAATCTTCAATCCGGACCATGTTGACGAAGTTGCGTGGCTTCGGCTAAGGTCGGTGTATAGGACATAGATCCGAGCAGCGTTGTAAGTTATACGCGTAGCTGGAGGCAGCGTTTCGCAGGCCATAGGGCTGGGCCTGGTGTCTCCCCATCGAGGCTTCGTACTCAGAGAGTTGAAGACCTATCGTGAAGACTGGCCGACGACGAGCTGAGCGCCCCTCAGGAGTAGATATGACCACAAGATCTGTACCAAGTCGTGTAGGATGACTGGTCCAAGCTGGTCGGGTAGATCTATTGTGGGAAGCGGTTACCTACTCATTAGGTTGACTTTGAATCGTACTTACCAGAGCTAGGGTTTCAGCGAGTTTGATGCCGACTCGATCGATGGAATCGAGCAGGTCGGTGTTGTTGATCTGTTTCCCTTTGTAGCGGGGAAGTGGATGACGGGTTGTCGGCGTGGCTGAAGATGATGTAGGCGTGGTCAGAGCCAGATGTACCATGGTCGGAGCCAGATCCGTCGTGGTCGGAGCCATATCCGTCATGGTCGGAGCCGTAGCCGATGCAGAGGAAGTAGTGGTCCGCGCAGACTGAATCCACGCCTTCTCCATGGTCATGGCGACGAAGTTGTCGGAGCCGGTGGTCCATGTGATCTGGACGACGGTGAACGTGAGGCCGCTCGACGTAGCCATGGAGCCAGAGGAGATGACCATCTTGTTTGCTTGGAGAGCAGTACGCACACCCCCTACCTAGCGTGCCACTGTCGACGAAATATGGTCGGCAGTCTACCTAGGGGTATGCCCAAGGTAGTAGATTATCGGCAGACAGATGCGCAAGCCACAAACAAGACGGTGACGCAAGATAGACACGAGGTTTTATCCAGGTTCGGCCGCCAAGAAGGCGTAATACCTACGTCCTGCGTCTGATTTGTATTGTTGTATGTCAATGAGAGATGTTTTTTAGAGGGATCCCCTGCCCGCCTTATATAGTCCGGGGGGCAGGGTTACAGATCTGGAAACTAATCCTAGTCGGTTACAATTGCCATATGTGGCCGGATAAGGATTCCTATTCTAACCGACTAGGATCCTGCTTGATCGCCAAATCCGCCTTGACTCCTTGCGCGGGACTCCAACCAGGTTGGCTGGGCCGCACGTCGTCTTTTGGATGGACCGAACCCATCGATCTGGGCAGGCCCAAGCTTAGACGTAAGCGTATAGGGGTTAATACCCCCACAGTATGTTTGGCGCAAACCATGCACCTATCCTCCGTCAAGACTAGCACTATCTCCAATTAGACCGAAACGAGCTTCCACTTGAGCCTCGTTACCTAGGAGTACCATTAGGTGCATCAAAAATGATTTCTGAGCCTATGGTAAGTTTGGCACAAATCGTACAACAATCTTGCACCGACACTAACACTGTGTCCAAATAGAACAAAATAAGATTCGACATGTCCCACGTCTACTAGGAGTCTAATCGGGTGCATCCAAAATGATTTCCAAGCCTATGGTACGTTTGGCGCAAACCGTGCACCTATCTTGGGCCAAGATTAGCACTACTCCAAATAGACCCAAACAAGCTTCCACTTGAGCCACATCACCTAGGAGTACCATCGAGTGCATTAAAAATGACGTCTGAGCCTCTGGTATGTTTGGCGCACACCGTGCACCTATCTTGCACCGACACTAACACTGTCTCCAAATGGACAAAAACGAGATTCCACATGACACATGTCACCAAAGAGTTCCATTGGTTGCATCCAAAATGATTTCTTAGCTTATGGTCTGTTCGGCGCAAACCGTGCACCTTTCTTGCGTCAAGATTAGCACTATCTCCAAATGGACCGAAACAAGCTTCCACTTGAGCCTCGTCACCTTGGAGTACCATTGGGTGCGTCAAAAATGATTTCAGAGCCTATGGTACGTTTGGCGTAAACCGTGCACCTATCCTACGTCAAGATTAGAACTATCTCCAAATGGACCCAAACAAGCTTCCACTTGACCCTCATCAACTAGGAGTACCATCGGGTGCGTCGAAAATGATTTCTAAGCCTATGGTATGTTTGGCGCAAACTGTACACCAATCTTGCACCAACAATAACACTGTCTCCAAATAGACCGAAACAAAATTCGACATGACCCACATCCCCTAGGAGTCTCATCGGGTGCGTCCAAAATGATTTCCATGCCTATGGAATGTTCAGCACAAACTGTGCACCTATCTTGCACCAAGATTAGCACTATCTCCAAATGGACCCAAACAACCTTCCACTTGAGCCTCATCACCTAGGAGTACCATGGGTGCATCAAAAATGATTTCTGAGCCTATGGTATGTTTGGCGCAAACCGTGCACCTATCTTGCACTGACACTAACACTGTCTCCAATCGGACCAAAACGAGATTCCACATGACAGACATCACCTAGGAGTTCCATCGGTTGCATCCAAAATGATTTCTGAGCTTATGGTCCGTTCGGCGCAAACCGTGCACCTATCTTGCGTCAAGATGAGCACTATCTCTAAATGGAGCGAAACAAGCTTCCACTTGAGCCTCGTCACCTAGGAGTACCATTGGGTGCGTCCAAAATGATTTTAGAGCCTATGGTATGTTTGGCGCAAACCGTGCACCTATCTTGCACCGACACTAACACTGTCTCCAAATGGACCAAAACAAGATTCCATATGACCCACGTCACCTATGAGTACCATCAAGTGAATCAAAAATGATTTATGAGCCTATCCATTTGGCGCAAATCATACAACAATCTTGCACCGACACTAGTACTGTCTCCAAATAGAACAAAACAAGATTCGACATGACACACATCCCCAAGGAGTCTCATCGGGTGCGTCCAAAATGATTTCCAATCCTATGGTACGTTTGGCGCAAACCGTGCACCTATCTTGCGCCAAGAGTAGCACTATCTCCAAATGGACCCAAACAAGCTTCCACTTGAGCCACGTCACCTAGGAGTACCATCGAGTGCATAAAAAATGACGTCTGAGCCTCTAGTATGTTTGGCGCACACCGTGCACCTATCTTGCACCGACACTAACACTGTCTCCAAATGGACAAAAACGAGATTCCACATGACACATGTCACCAAAGAGTTCCATCGGTTGCATCCAAACTGATTTCTTAGCTTATGGTCTGTTCGGCGCAAACCGTGCACCTTTCTTGCGTCAAGATTAGCACTATCTCCAAATGGACCGAAACAAGCTTCCACTTGAGCCTCGTCACCTTGGAGTACCATTGGGTGCGTCAAAAACGATTTCAGAGCCTATGGTACGTTTGGCGTAAACCGTGCACCTATCCTACGTCAAGATTAGAACTATCTCCAAATGGACCCAAACAAGCTTCCACTTGACCCTCATCAACTAGGAGTACCATCGGGTGCGTCGAAAACGATTTCTAAGCCTATGGTATGTTTGGCGCAAACTGTACACCAATCTTGCACCAACAATAACACTGTCTCCAAATAGACCGAAACAAAATTCCACATGACCCACATCCCCTAGGAGTCTCATCGGGTGCGTCCAAAATGATTTCCATGCCTATGGAATGTTCAGCACAAACTGTGCACCTATCTTGCACCAAGATTAGCACTATCTCCAAATGGACCCAAACAACCTTCCACTTGAGCCTCATAACCTAGGAGTACCATGGGTGCATCGAAAATGATTTCTGAGCCTATGGTATGTTTGGCGCAAACCATGCACCTATCTTGCACTGACACTAACACTGTCTCCAATCGGACCAAAATGAGATTCCACATGACAGACATCACCTAGGAGTTCCATCGGTTGCATCCAAAATGATTTCTGAGCTTATGGTCCGTTCGGCGCAAACTGTGCACCTATCTTGCGTCAAGATGAGCACTATCTCTAAATGGAGCGAAACAAGCTTCCACTTGAGCCTCGTCACCTAGGAGTACCATTGGGTGCGTCCAAAATGATTTTAGAGCCTATGGTATGTTTGGCGCAAACCGTGCCCCTATCTTGCACCGACACTAACACTGTCTCCAAATGGACCAAAACAAGATTCCACATGACCCACGTCACCTATGAGTACCATCAAGTGAATCAAAAATGATTTATGAGCCTATCCATTTGGCGCAAATCATACAACAATCTTGCACCGACACTATCACTGTCTCCAAATAGAACAAAACAAGATTCGACATGACACACATCCCCAAGGAGTCTCATCGGGTGCGTCCAAAATGATTTCCAATCCTATGGTACGTTTGGCGCAAACCGTGCACCTATCTTGCACCAAGAGTAGCACTATCTCCAAATGGACCCAAACAAGCTTCCACTTGAGCCACATCTCCTAGGAGTACCATCGAGTGTGTCAAAAATGACGTCTGAGCCTATGGTATGTTTGGCGCAAACCGTGCACCTATGTTCCGTCAAGACTAGCACTATCTCCAATTGGACCGAAACAAGGTTCCACTTGAGCCTCGTTACCTCGGACTACCATCAGGTGCATAAAAAATGATTTCTGAGCCTATGGTATGTTTGGCGCAAATCATACAACAATCTTGCACCAACACTAACACTGTCTCCAAATAGAACAAAACAAGATTCGACATGACCCATGTCACCTAGGAGTCTCATCCGGTGCGTCCAAAATGATTTCCAAGCCTATGGTACGTTTGGCGCAAACCGTGCACTATCTGGTGCCAAGAATAGCACTATCTCCAAATGGACCCAAACAAGCTTCCACTTGAGCCACATCACCTAAGAGTACCATCGAGTGCGTCAAAAATGACGTCTGAGCCTATGGTATGTTTGGTGCAAACCGTGCACCTATCTTGCACTAACAGTAACACTGTCTCCAAACAGACCAAAACGAGATTCCACATGACACACATCACCAAGGAGTTCCATCGGTTGCATCCAAAACGATTTCTGAGCTTATGGTCTATTTGGCACAAATGGTGCACCTATCTTGCGTCAAGATTAGCACTATCTCCAAATGGACCGAAACAAGCTTCCACTTGAGCCTCGTCACCTTGGAGTACCATTGGGTGCGTCCAAAATGATTTCAGAGCCTATGGTATGTTTGGCGTAAACCGTGCACCTATCCTACGTCAAGATTAGCACTATCTCCAAATGGACCCAAACAAGCTTCACTTGACCCCCATCACCTAGGAGTACCATCGGGTGCATCGAAAACGATTTCTAAGCCTATGGTATCTTTGGCGCAAACCGTACACCAATCTTGCACCAACACTAACACTGTCTCCAAATAGACCGAAAAAAGATTCCACATGACCCACGTCCCCTAGGAGTCTCATCGGGTGCGTCCAAAATGATTTCCATGCTTATGGAATGTTCGGCGCAAACCGTGCACCTATCTTGCGCCAAGATTAGCACTATCTCCAAACGGACCAAAACAAGCTTCCACTTGAGCCACATCACCTAGGAGTACCATCGAGTGCGTAAAAAATGACGTCTGAGCCTATGGTATGTTTGGCGCAAGCCATACACCTATCTTGCACCGACACTAACACTGTCTCCAAATGGTCCAAAATGAGATTCCACATGACCCACATCACCTAGGAGTTCCATTAGGTGCATCAAAAATGATTTCTGAGCCTAAGGTACGTTTGGCGCAAACCGTGCACCTATCTTGCGCCAAGATTACCACTATCTCCAAATTGACCCAAACAAGCTTCCACTTGACCCTCATCACCTAGGAGTACCATTGGGTGCGTCGAAAACAATTTATGAGCCTATGGTATGTTTGGCGCAAACCGTACACCAATCTTGCACCGACACTAACACTATCTCCAAATAGACCAAAACAAGATTCAACATGACCCACGTCCCCTAGGAGTTTCATCGGGTGTGTCCAAAACAATTTCCAAGCCTATGGTACGTTCGGCGCAAACTGTGCACCTATCTTGCACCAAGATTAGCACTATCTCCAAATGGACCCAAACAAGCTTCCACTTGAGCCTCATCACCTAGTAGTACCATCAGGTGCTTCCAAAACAATTTCTGAGCCTGTGGTATGTTTGGCGCAAACGGTGCCCCTATCTTGCACTGACACTAACACTGTCTCCAAACGGACCAAAACGAGATTCTACATGACCCATGTCACCTAGGAGTTCCATCGGGTGCATCCAAAATGATTTCTAAGCTTATGGTCTGTTCGGCGCAAGCCGTGCACCTATCTTCCGTCAAGACTAGCACTATCTCCAATTGGACCGAAATGAGGTTCCACTTGAGCCTCATTACAGAGAAGTACCATCAGGTGCGTCCAAATATGATTTCTGAGCCTATGGTATGTTTGGCACAAACCGTACACCTATCTTGCACCGACACTAACACTGTCTCCAAACAGACCAAAACGAGATTCTACATGACCCACATCACCAAGGAGTTCCATCAGATGCATCCGAAATGATTTCTGAGCCCATGGTACGTTTGGCACAAACCGTGCACCTATCTTGCGCCAAGATTAGCACTATCTCCAAATGGACCCAAACAAGCTTCCACTTGAACCTCATCACCTAGGAGTACCATCAGGTGCGTCGAAAATGGTTTCTAAGCCAATGGTACGTTTGGCGCAAACTGTACCCCAATCTTGCATCAACACTAACACTATCTCCAAATAGACCAAAACAAGATTCCACATGACCCACGTCCCCTTGAAGTCTCATCGTGTACGTCCAAAATGATTTCCATGCCTATGGAATGTTCAGCGCAAACCATGCACCTATCTTGCGCCAAGATTAGCACTATCTCCAAATGGACCCAAACAACCTTCCACTTGAGCCTCATCACCTAGGAGTACCAAGGGTGCATCGAAAATGATTTCTGAGCCTATGGTATGTTTGGCTCAAACCGTGCACCTATCTTGCACAGACACTAACACTGTGTCCAAATAGAACAAAACAAGATTCGACATGACCCACGTCCCCTAGGAGTCTCATTGGGTGCGTCCAAAATGATTTCCAAGCCTATGGTACGTTTGGCAGAAACCGTGCACCTATCTTGCACAAAGATTAGCACTATCTCCAAATGGACCCAAACAAGCTTCCACTTGAGCCTCATCACCTAGTAGTACCATCGGGTGCTTCCAAAACAATTTCTGAGCCTGTGGTATGTTTGGCGCAAACGGTGCCCCTATCTTGCACTGACACTAACACTATCTCCAAACGGACCAAAACGAGATTCTACATGACCCATGTCACCTAGGAGTTCCATCGGGTGCATCCAAAATGATTTCTAAGCTTATGGTCTGTTCGGCGCAAGCCGTGCACCTATCTTCCGTTAAGACTAGCACTATCTCCAATTGGACCGAAATGAGGTTCCACTTGAGCCTCATTACAGAGAAGTACCATCAGGTGCGTCCAAATATGATTTCTGAGCCTATGGTATGTTTGGCACAAACCGTACACCTATCTTGCACAGACACTAACACTGTCTCCAAACAGACCAAAACGAGATTCTACATGACCCACATCACCAAGGAGTTCGATCAGATGCATCCGAAATGATTTCTGAGCCCATGGTACGTTTGGCACAAACCGTGCACCTATCTTGCGCCAAGATTAGCACTATCTCCAAATGGACCCAAACAAGCTTCCACTTGACCCTCATCACCTAGGAGTACCATCGGGTGCATCGAAAATGATTTATGCGCCAATGGTATGTTTGGCGCAAATCATACAACAATCTTGCATCGACACTAACACTGTGTCCAAATAGAACAAAACAAGATTCGACATGACCCACGTCCCCTAGGAGTCTCATCGGGTGCGTCCAAAATGATTTCCAAGCCTATGGTACGTTTGGCAGAAACCGTGCACCTATCTTGCGCAAAGATTAGCACTATCTCCAAATGGACCCAAACAAGCTTCCACTTTAGCCACATCACCTAGGAGTACCATCGAGTGCGTCAAAAATGACATCTGAGCCTATGGTATGTTTGGCGCAAACCATGCACCTATCTTGCACCGACACTAACACTGTCTCCAAACGGACCAAAACGAGATTCCACATGACACACGTCACCAAGGAGTTCCAGCGGTTGCATCCAAAACAATTTCTGAGCTTATGGTCTGTTCGGCACAAACCGTGCACCTATCTTGCGTCAAGATTTGCACTATCTCCAAATGGACCGAAACAAGCTTCCACTTGAGCTTCGTCACCTTGGAGTACCATTGGGTGCGTCCAAAATGATTTCAGAACCTATGGTATGTTTGGCAAAAACCGTACACTAATCTTGCACCAACAATAACACTGTCTCCAAATAGACCGAAACAAGATTCCACATGACCCGCGTCCCCTAGGAGTCTCATCGGGTGCGTCCAAAATGATTTCCATGCCTATAGAATGTTCGACACAAACCGTGCACCTATCTTGCGCCAAGATTAGCACTATCTCCAAATGGACCCAAACAAGCTTCCACTTGAACCTCATCACCTAGGAGTACCATCAGGTGCGTCGAAAATGATTTCTAAGCCTATGGTACGTTTGGCGCAAACTGTACCCCAATCTTGCACCGACACTAACACTATCTCCAAATAGACCAAAACAAGATTCCACATGACCCACGTCCCATTGAAGTCTCATCGTGTACGTCCAAAATGATTTCCATGCCTATGGAATGTTCAGCGCAAACCGTGCACCTATCTTGCGCCAAGATTAGCACTATCTCCAAATGGACCCAAACAACCTTCCACTTGAGCCTCATCACCTAGGAGTACCAAGGGTGCATCGAAAGTGATTTCTGAGCCTATGGTATGTTTGGCTCAAACCGTGCACCTATCTTGCACAGACACTAACACTATGTCCAAATAGAACAAAACAAGATTCGACATGACACACGTCCCCTAGGAGTCTCATTGGGTGCGTCCAAAATGATTTCCAAGCCTATGGTACGTTTGGCAGAAACCGTGCACCTATCTTGCGCAAAGATTAGCACTATCTCCAAATGGACCCAAACAAGCTTCCACTTGAGCCTCATCACCTAGTAGTACCATCGGGTGCTTCCAAAACAATTTCTGAGCCTGTGGTATGTTTGGCGCAAACGGTGCCCCTATCTTGCACTGACACTAACACTGTCTCCAAACGGACTAAAACGAGATTCTACGTGACCCAAGTTACCTAGGAGTTCCATCGGGTGCATCCAAAATGATTTCTAAGCTTATGGTCTGTTCGGCGCAAGCCGTGCACCTATCTTCCGTCAAGACTAGCACAATCTCCAATTGGACCGAAATGAGGTTTCACTTGAGCCTCATTACAGAGAACTACCATCAGGTGCGTCCAAATATGATTTCTGAGCCTATGGTATGTTTGGCACAAACCGTACACCTATCTTGCACCGACACTAACACTGTCTCCAAATAGACCAAAACGAGATTCTACATGACCCACATCACCAAGGAGTTCCATCAGATGCATCCGAAATGATTTCTGAGCCCATGGTACGTTTGGCACAAACCGTGCACCTATCTTGCGCCAAGATTAGCACTATCTCCAAATGGACCCAAACAAGCTTCCACTTGACCCTCATCACCTAGGAGTACCATCGGGTGCATCGAAAATGATTTATGCGCCTATGGTATGTTTGGCGCAAATCATACAACAATCTTGCATCGACACTAACACTGTGTCCAAATAGAACAAAACAAGATTCGACATGACCCACGTTCCCTAGGAGTCTCATCGGGTGCGTCCAAAATGATTTCCAAGCCTATGGTACGTTTGGCAGAAACCGTGCACCTATCTTGCGCAAAGATTAGCACTATCTCCAAATGGACCCAAACAAGCTTCCACTTTAGCCACATCACCTAGGAGTACCATCGAGTGCGTCAAAAATGACATCTGAGCCTATGGTATGTTTGGCGCAAACCATGCACCTATCTTGCACCGACACTAACACTGTCTCCAAACGGACCAAAACGAGATTCCACATGACACACGTCACCAAGGAGTTCCATCGGTTGCATCCAAAACAATTTCTGAGCTTATGGTCTGTTCGGCACAAACCGTGCACCTATCTTGCGTCAAGATTTGCACTATCTCCAAATGGACCGAAACAAGCTTCCACTTGAGCTTCGTCACCTTGGAGTACCATTGGGTGCGTCCAAAATGATTTCAGAACCTATGGTATGTTTGGCGAAAACCGTACACTAATCTTGCACCAACAATAACACTGTCTCCAAATAGACCGAAACAAGATTCCACATGACCCGCGTCCCCTAGGAGTCTCAACGGGTGCGTCCAAAATGATTTCCATGCCTATAGAATGTTCGACACAAACCGTGCACCTATCTTGCGCCAAGATTAGCACTATCTCCAAATGGACCCAAACAAGCTTCCACTTGAACCTCATCACCTAGGAGTACCATCAGGTGCGTCGAAAATGATTTCTAAGCCTATGGTACGTTTGGCGCAAACTGTACCCCAATCTTGCACCGACACTAACACTATCTCCAAATAGACCAAAACAAGATTCCACATGACCCACGTCCCATTGAAGTCTCATCGTGTACGTCCAAAATGATTTCCATGCCTATGGAATGTTCAGCGCAAACCGTGCACCTATCTTGCGCCAAGATTAGCACTATCTCCAAATGGACCCAAACAACCTTCCACTTGAGCCTCATCACCTAGGAGTACCAAGGGTGCATCGAAAGTGATTTCTGAGCCTATGGTATGTTTGGCTCAAACCGTGCACCTATCTTGCACAGACACTAACACTATGTCCAAATAGAACAAAACAAGATTCGACATGACACACGTCCCCTAGGAGTCTCATTGGGTGCGTCCAAAATGATTTCCAAGCCTATGGTACGTTTGGCAGAAACCGTGCACCTATCTTGCGCAAAGATTAGCACTATCTCCAAATGGACCCAAACAAGCTTCCACTTGAGCCTCATCACCTAGTAGTACCATCGGGTGCTTCCAAAACAATTTCTGAGCCTGTGGTATGTTTGGCGCAAACGGTGCCCCTATCTTGCACTGACACTAACACTGTCTCCAAACGGACTAAAACGAGATTCTACGTGACCCATGTCACCTAGGAGTTCCATCGGGTGCATCCAAAATGATTTCTAAGCTTATGGTCTGTTCGGCGCAAGCCGTGCACCTATCTTCCGTCAAGACTAGCACAATCTCCAATTGGACCGAACTGAGGTTTCACTTGAGCCTCATTACAGAGAAGTACCATCAGGTGCGTCCAAATATGATTTCTGAGCCTATGGTATGTTTGGCACAAACCGTACACCTATCTTGCACCGACACTAACACTGTCTCCAAATAGACCAAAACGAGATTCTACATGACCCACATCACCAAGGAGTTCCATCAGATGCATCCGAAATGATTTCTGAGCCCATGGTACGTTTGGCACAAACCGTGCACCTATCTTGCGCCAAGATTAGCACTATCTCCAAATGGACCCAAACAAGCTTCCACTTGACCCTCATCACCTAGGAGTACCATCGGGTGCATCGAAAATGATTTATGCGCCTATGGTATGTTTGGCGCAAATCGTACAACAATCTTGCATCGACACTAACACTGTGTCCAAATAGAACAAAACAAGATTCGACATGACCCACGTCCCCTAGGAGTATCATCGGGTGCGTCCAAAATGATTTCCAAGCCTATGGTACGTTTGGCACAAACCGTGCACCTATCTTGCGCCAAGATTAGCACTATCTCCAAATGGACCCAAACAAGCTTCCACTTTAGCCACATCACCTAGGAGTACCATCGAGTGCGTCAAAAATGATGTCTATGCCTATGGTATGTTTGGCGCAAACCGTGCACCTATCTTCCGTCAAGACTAACACTATCTCCAATTGGACCAAAACGAGGTTCCACTTGAGCCTCGTTACCTAGGAGTACCATCAGGTGCATTGAAAATGATTTCTGAGCCTATGGTAAGTTTGGCACAAATCGTACAACAATCTTGCACCGACACTAACACTGTGTCCAAATAGAACAAAACAAGATTCGACATGACCCACGTCCACTAGGAATCTCATCGAGTGCGTCCAAAATGATTTCCAAGCCTATAGTACGTTTGGCGCAAATCGTGCATCTATCTTGCGCCAAGATTAGCACTATCTCCAAATGGACCCAAACAAGCTTCCACTTGAGCCACATCACCTAGGAGTACCATCGAGTGCATCAAAAATGACACCTGAGCCTATGGTATGTTTGGCGCACACTGTGCACCTATCTTGCACCGACACTAACACTGTCTCCAAATAGACCAAAACGAGATTCCACATGACACACGTGACCAAAGAGTTTCATCGGTTGCATCCAAAATGATTTCTAAGCTTATGGTCTGTTCGGCGCAAACCGTGCACCTATCTTGCGTCAAGATTAGCACTATCTCCAAATGGACCGAAACAAGCTTCCACTTGAGCCTCGTCACCTTGGAGTACCATTGGGTGCATCCAAAACGATATTAGAGGCTATGGTATGTTTGGCGTAAACCGTGCACCTATCCTACGTCAGGATTAGAACTATCTCCAAATGGACCCAAACAAGCTTCCACTTGACCCTCATCAACTAGGAGTACCATCGGGTGTGTCGAAAATGATTTCTAAGCCTAAGGTATGTTTGGCACAAACCGTACACCAATCTTGCACCAACAATAACACTGTCTCCAAATAGACCGAAACAAGATTCCACATGACCCACGTCCCCTAGGAGTCTCATCGGGTGTGTCCAAAATGATTTCCATGCCTATGGAATGTTCGGCACAAACCGTGCACCTATCTTGCGCCAAGATTAGCACTATCTCCAAATGGACCCAAACAACCTTCCACTTGAGCCTCATCACCTAGGAGTACCATGGGTGCATCGAAAATGATTTCTAAGCCTATGGTATGTTTGGCGCAAACCGTGCACCGATCTTGCACCGACACTAACACTATCTCCAATCGGACCAAAACGAGATTCCACATGACAGACATCACCTAGGAGTTCCATCGGTTGCATCCAAAATGATTTATGAGCTTATGGTCCGTTCGGCGCAAACCGTGCACCTATCTTGCATCAAGATGAGCACTGTCTCTAAATGGACCGAAACAAGCTTCCACTTGAGCCTCGTCACCTAGGAGATCCATTGGGTGCGTCCAAAATGATTTTAGAGCCTATGGTATGTTTGGCGCAAACCGTGCACCTATCTTGCACCGACACTAACACTGTCTCCAAATGGACCAAAACAAGATTCCACATGACCCATGTCACCTATGAGTACCATCAAGTGCATCGAAAATCATTTATGAGCCTATTCGTTTGGCGCAAATCGTACAACAATCTTGCACCGACACTAACACTGTCTCCAAATAGAACAAAACAAGATTCGACATGACACACATCCCCTAGGAGTCTCATCGGGTGCGTCCAAAATGATTTCCAAGCCTATGGTATGTTTGGCGCAAACCGTGCACCTATCTTGCGCCAAGACTAGCAATATCTCCAAATGGACCCAAACAAGCTTCCACTTGAGCCACATCACCTAGGAGTACCATCGACTACGTCAAAAATGACGTCTGAGCCTTTGGTATGTTTGGCGCAAACCGTGCACCTATGTTCCGTAAAGACTAGCACTATCTCCAGTTGGACCGAAACGAGGTTCCACTTGAGCCTCGTTACCTAGGAGTACCATCAGGTGCATTGAAAATGATTTATGAGCCTATGGTATGTTTGGCGCAAATCGTACAACAATCTTGCACCGAGACAAACACTGTCTCCAAATAGAACAAAACAAGATTCGACATGACCCACGGCCCCTAGGAGTCTCATCGGGTGCGTCCAAAATGATTTCCAAGCCTATGGTATGTTTGGCGCAAACCGTGCACCTATCTTGCGCCAAGATTAGCAATATCTCCAAATGGACCCAAACAAGCTTCCACTTGAGCCACATCAACTAGGAGTACCATCGAGTGCGTCAAAAAATGACATCTATGCCTATGGTATGTTAGGCGCAAACCGTGCACCTATCTTCCGTCAAGATTAGCACTATCTCAAATTGGACCGAAACGAGGTTCCACTTGAGCCTCGTTACCTAGGAGTACCATCAGGTGCATCGAAAATGATTTCTGAGCCTATGGTAAGTTTGGCACAAATCGTACTACAATCTTGCACCGACACTAACACTGTGTCCAAATAGAACAAAACAAGATTCGACATGACCCACGTCCACTAGGAGTCTCATCGGGTGCGTCCAAAATGATTTCCAAGCCTATGGTACGTTTGGCGCAAACCGTGCACCTATCTTGCGCCAAGATTAGCACTATCTCCAAATGGACCCAAACAAGCTTCCACTTGAGCCACATCACCTAGGAGTACCATCGAGTGCATCAAAAATGATGCCTGAGCCTATGGTATGTTTGGCGCACACCGTGCACCTATCTTTCACCGACACTAACACTATCTCCAAATGGACCAAAACGAGATTCCACATGACACACGTCACCAAAGAGTTCCATCGGTTGCCTCCAAAATGATTTCTGAGCTTATGGTCTGTTCGACGCAAACCGTGCACCTATCTTGTGTCAAGATTAGCACTATCTCCAAATGGACCGAAACAAGCTTCCACTTGAGCCTCGTCACCTTGGAGTACCATTGGGTGCGTCCAAAACGATTTCAGAGCCTATGGTATGTTTGGCATAAACCGTGCACCTATCCTACGTCAAGATTAGAACTATCTCCATATAGACCCAAACAAGCTTCCACTTGACCCTCATCAACTAGGAGTACCATCGGGTGCGTCGAAAATGATTTCTAAGCCTATGGTATGTTTGGCGCAAACTATAACACCCCAGGTGTTTGCCACCAGTTAAGCAATGGGTTTGAGCTCAAACATGGCATATTAAGTGATGATGAAAATGTCAAGGTCAAACCTATGGAAATGAGCCCCAACCTAAACTTGGATATTGCACCCTTGCTTTACATATAGGCCCTTTTCAAGATATATGCTTGGCTAGTGTTATTGGAATATCTTCATGAGGCTCACATCAATACCCATCTATATTGATCCATGGAAAAGTTTCGTGAAGTTTGGAATCAAGAAGTCACATGAAATGACGAGTTATGTCCTTGCTTGAATTATTTTATAAAGTGAATGGAATTCTCGATCGTCAACCAAATCTTGCAACCATGCCCAAATGACTCTAGATGAACTCTACAACAAAAGTCATGAAAGGTTCATGTTGAGCAAATGCCAAGAAAATGCTTCAATGGATCACGAAGGATAATTTAAGCTTTATCGTGATCCTACTTTGGTCAAAGTAGAACTATAGCTTCTGCACTTGTTTTAAAGTTGGACATTAAATAAAAGTTGAAGCTCATGTTATGTAGAAGAAACTTTGTCTTTGGAGTATACCATGGATCGGCTCAGAACCAAGTCTAGCAGTGGCTCAAAGTTGGAACCTGTTGCTGATTTCAGCACTTAGAAATATTCTGAGTCTAGAAATTCATCGACATCGGCATTGACGTATCACGTTCTCCAAATTTTGTTAAGCAACTCGATTTGGTCCAAAGGTAAAAGTTGGAGTGTACATGATGGCGAAGAGCATGTATAAAGATGGCACTCGTTGGACCTTGTCTTGACCCTCGATTTTGGGAGTTCGTTAATCACTGTTAATGCATTGACACTGGCTAATGGGACACTAATTATCTGCTGATCCAGAGCTCTAATGACTTGGCAACTTAAATGAGAAATATAGAGCATGACGTGGTGAACAAACTTCGTTTTGGGCCCAAGGTCTAAATCGGCCCAGATCTGGCCCAATTCGGCGCCCACCTTGCCCACACTGACGCTCGCCACGTGCTCGACATTTTGCATGCGTCGCTGCCATGCACCAAAGCACGCTCCACCATGGCTGACGCGTGTCCGACCTCCATGCCACGCGCCGCCCTGCTCCCTGTGCCTCCAAATGCGAATGCCCGAGCGCCCGAGCATCACCACGCTCCCTTTCGCGCTCGCCCAGGCTCTCGCTCGTGCTCTGGCCGCACCAGAGCAGAGCCACCATGGCTGCCGCTGCCAAGCTCCCGAGCCGAGCTCGCTGCCGCTGCTGCGGGCCTTCTCCGTCCCAACCAAGCGCGTCATCGCCATCTCCAGCTCAAGCCACCATTCCTGCGCCCCTTTCCTGGCCACTGTGGTCGCCGGAGCGCCCTATCGCCGGTGGTGTTGCGGGCATGGCCGCGGCGCACGTGGTCGGGCCACCACAAGCCGCCTCGTGCCAAGACAAGCTGTCCCATGGATGCGCGCGAGGCCCCTGGTGCTCCACCGCTGCCCCATTGCCGCCGACGAGCCTCCTCTGGCCGGAAACGGCGAGCTCCCGCGCCTCCTCTGCTGCAATCCACGTCAGGGACTTCGCACAAGAATTTGAAGAAAGGGAGGGACCTAACTGCATAGTCTGTGACTCATATGAATAGTGCCTTTTGGATCTATTTGTTTTAAATCGGCTGGAACTTTGGAAATTCATAGTTATTCATAGAAAAATCGTAAAATAGCAGATGAGGACTTTTTGGAATCCTTGTGAAATTCTCTATGCACTAGATCTATAATATGTCAGGTTTTAGTTTAAAGTTTTAGCTGTAAAAATGGATTTGTGCAGTTAGGGTTTGAATGCTAGTCTTACTTGTTTTTTTTATAACTGCAGTTGTTGTGCTCAAATAATTGTGAATTTTTTGTGGAGTGCTACTAAGGTTATTCTTGATGTCTGGTAAAAATTCCAGTATTTTAGGCTTGATAGTTTAAGAGTTATAAAAATAACAAATGCCCTGTTTTGATTTGCTCCTATTCTGAATAGGACTGCATGTTTGAATTAATTGGCTTAGTTAAGTTATGAATCATGACTTTATGATAATAAATGAGTTGTAGTAATTTTACTAAGCTTTTCAAAAAGCTAAATATCATGATTTTTGGTTAAGTAGATCTTGAGTTATACTCGCTTGAATCTCTCTGGCTGTTTCTGCCCAAACCCAGAGAGGGTTTCCTTGTTCTTATTGTGGGGCCTTCTTAGTAGTAGAATTAGCTTTAGGTGTTTACAACAAAGTTGTTTAGAATTTGCTAAGCTTTCTAAAAAGTCTAGAACCACATTTATTGGACTTGTATAACTCCATTTATAGCTGTTTAAAGTGGCATGTCAGTTTCTGTCTATGTTTTGGACAGAGATACAATTATTGGATTAATTGACCCTTCTAACTGTAGAATCATCTTAATATGAGAATAATAAAGTTATAGGTAACTTCCGAAGCTTTTCAAAAAGTTATGGTTCATGTTTGTTGGAAGTCTAGAACTCCAGTTATGCTTCTCTAAAGTTTCTATCAGTTTTCTGTACCACTGCTGTTGGGCTGCATTTGCAGTTTTGCTTGTGCAATTATTTTCGTGGTGTAAATGATGTTTGATATGGTTGTAGTGAATACAAAAGTTGTAGCAAATTTCATAATCCTGCTTGTGTTCAAATTGTAAGACCATAGGCCTGATAGTTTAGGAGTTACATGACTTTTCTTCTGTCAGGTTTTGATTGTATTCTGAGCAAATCTAAAAGATGCTAGTGTTTGATCTAGTTAGGATTTGAATGAGTTTTTGGTGATAATAACAAAGTTGTAGATAATTCATGTATCTAGCTGCTGTTAAAATTGGGTGGTATTTGGTCTTGTGGTTTGTGAGTTATGCCTATTTAAAGTTGGGTTTCAGAAATGGTTGCTCTCTGTCAATTGTGGACCAGTTTCTGTAAATGGGTATATTTGACTTAGTTAACTTGAGAATCATGATAAAATGATTAAAGATAAATTGTAGAAAATTCCATAAGCTTTCCAGAATGTCTTGTTGCATGGCTACTGGATTTGTATAACTCTAGTTATGATCCAAACATGAAGCTGTTGTTTCTAGTCCAGAAATAGACACATGCTAGTTGTGGTTGTTTACTCCATGTGTTGCTAAGTGTGGCTTATGCCCTTGTTGATGGTCCAGTTATGATACTTGTGACCTTGTTAAACTTGTGTCATGCTTGATGTGCTTGCTCTCTATGGTTAGTTGTGTGATGTTAGTTAAATAGATATTGATGTCTATGTCTTGCATAATATTGTGTTGGTCTTGAATACTTATGTGAGGCATCTTGTGTTACCATTCATCACATTCATACACATGCATCTTGCATCTCATTTAGGTACGCTAGATGAACCATGTGAAGGATGTGATGTGGAGCCGAACTCGAAGATTGGGTTTGGTGGATCTATCCCGAAGATGGAAGGACTAAGCAAGTGCTAGGACCGGAGATGTCACCAAGTCGGTGCAAGCTAACTGAACTGACTTGTGTCAGATCCCAGGCAAGCCCCGGAGCATTCTAAGTTTCCCAGTATTTTACAAATGATTACTTAAGTACTTATGATTGATGCATTAGGTTATAAGAGTTGAATGGAACCACTTGATGCACATAAAATTCCTTGTCCAGATATTACACCTTTAACCGGTATAGGTCCAGGATCGAATATATGCTTAGCCATGCTTAGACCGGTAGAAGTTGGGTGATGTCCTGTCACCTACGAGATATAGGTGGATACCAGAGCACAGTTGGCTATATTTGCTATCATGGAATAGAACCATGGGGTAAAAGAAAATCGAGACGGGGCGGGATGTCGATAGAGAAGCAACAAGACATGGAGGCCTTGGGTGTGGATCTATCCCCGTCTATGTCGATTAAGGACCATACCGTTGTTGGCGCTTCTGACAAGATTGAACGCATGCCTCTCACTTAGCTGGCCGAATAACTCGTTCCGACCGCGAAGCCGAGTAGCTCAACTCAGGCCGGGACCCATTCTGTTGTGTGCTCCTTCCGGGGGATGATCAGACTGAGCCCAAGGGCAGGCTAGGCCTGAACGTCCTAGCATCTGGTGTCCCAGATTGTGTGGCGTGGTACGGACCCGCGAAATGTGGACCTGAGTTGTACCAAAGGTGACCTAAGGCTACCTTCGCACGGTATGCCTGGGTTTGTGTTAGGAATAAATTCCCAGCTGGTTGAAATCGATTCGAATCGCCGTCTCTCCCGGATAGTGAGAAACTTGGCTAGTCCCAACATCGTAGTAACTGTGTATGGAACATGATGGTTCGGATGAATATGGAATTACAATACCTGCTATGGTTACTATTGTATGCTCTAAAAAGATATACCACATGTTTGGCACAGGATAGTTGCTAATCTAGAGATGGATAGTTATAATTAACTTGATGACAGAATTATAATTGTATAATTGAGTTAATCGCTTTTTATGCAAAATGTTGTCAAGCTACCTCCACTTATAAAGCCTTGCATACTCCTTGGAGTCAATTTTATTTCTGGTTATGATGGGTAAGTCTAGCTAAGTACATTCGAGTACTCAGGGTTTATCCCACCATGTTGCAGGTAAGGTTTTGGCCTGCTGAAGATGGTGGCTAACCACCGGTGGGCTCGGTGACTCTATGTTATATCTCATCTATATGCTTTTATCTGAGGATGTCACTTATGCTAACAACGTATTTGGAACTTATATTAATGTAATCATTTGAAAGTTACGTTGTTTTCACTAATCAGTTTTGAAATCCAAACTTGTACTATTATTTATGAACCTATTTGTAATATTATTTCCGCTGCAACTCTACGTATATGATGTGTATTTGCTTAATCACGCGATCTTGGTTGTGATGTTGATTTACCGAGGTCCTGCGTGACACTCGGTGGACTACCGGGTTTATTTAAGTGAGAGTATGCACGTGTCAACATGTTAAGCGGGGACGGCCGTACTTGATCTTGTATAAATTGGGCGGTTCTGTCACACAAACCGTACACCAATCTTCCACCAACAATAACACTGTCTCCAAATAGACCGAAACAAGATTCCACACGACCCACGTCCCCTAGGAGTCTCATCGGGTGCGTCCAAAAGGATTTCCATGCCTATGGAATGTTCGGCACAAACCATGCACCTATCTTGCGCCAAGATTAGCACTATCTCCAAATGGACCCAAACAACCTTCAACTTGAGCCTCATCACCTAGGAGTACCATGGGTGCATCGAAAATGATTTCTGAGCCTATGGTATGTTTGGTGCAAACCATGCACCTATGTTGCACCAACACTAACACTGTCTCCAATGGGACCAAAACGAGATTCCACATGATAGACATCACCTAGGAGTTCCATCGGTTGCATCCAAAATGATTTCTGAGCTTACGGTTCGTTCGGCGCAAACCGTGCACCTATCTTGCATCAAGATGAGCACTATCTCTAAATGGACCAAAACAAGCTTCCACTTGAGCCTCGTCACCTAGGAGTACCACTGGGTGCATCCAAAATGATTTTAGAGCCTATGGTATGTTTGGCGCAAACCATGCACCTATCTTGCATCGACACTAACACTGTCTCCAAATGGACCAAAACAAGATTCCACATGACCCACGTCACTTATGAGTACCATCAAGTGCACCGAAAATGATTTATGAGCCTATCCGTTTGGCGCAAATCGTACAACAATCTTGCACCGACACTAACACTGTCTCCAAATAGAACAAAACAAGATTCGACATGACCCACGTCCCCTAGGAGTCTCATCGGGTGCGTCCAAAATGATTTCCAAGCCTATGGTATGTTTGGCGCAAACCGTGCACCTATCTTGCGCCAAGATTAGCAATATGTCCAAATGGACCCAAACAAGCTTCCACTTGAGCCACATCACCTAGGAGTACCATCAAGTGCGTCAAAAATGACGTCTGAGCCAATGTTATGTTTGGCGCAAACCATGCACCTATGTTCCGTCAAGACTAGCACTATCTCCAATTGGACCGAAACGAGGTTCCACTTGAGTCTCGTTACCTAGGAGTACCATCAGGTGGATCGAAAATGATTTCTGAGCCTATGGTAAGTTTGGCGCAAATCATACAACAATCTTGCACCGAGACTAACACTGTCTCCAAATAGAACAAAACAAGATTCGACATGACCCACGTCCCCTAGGAGTCTCATTAGGTGCGTCCAAAATGATTTCCAAGCCTATGGTATGTTTGGCGCAAACCGTGCACCTATCTTGCGCCAAGATTAGCAATATCTCCGAATGGACCCAAACAGGCTTCCACTTGAGCCACATCACCTAGGAGTACCGTCGAGTGCGTCAAAAATGACATCTATGCCTATGTTATGTTTGGCGCAAACCGTGCACCTATCTTCCATCAAGACTAGCACTATCTCCAATTGGACCGAAACGAGGTTCCACTTGAGCCTCGTTACCAAGGAGTACCATCAGGTGCGTCGAAAATGATTTCTGAGCCTATGATAAGTTTGGCACAAATCGTACAACAATCTTGCACCGACGCTAACACTGTGTCCAAATAGAACAAAACAAGATTCGACATGACCCACGTCCACTAGGAGTCTCATCGGGTGCATCCAAAATGATTTCCAAGCCTATGGTACGTTTGGCGCAAACCGTGCACCTATCTTGCGCCAAGATTAGCGCTATCTCCATATGGACCCAAACAAGCTTCCACTTGAGCCACATCACCTAGGAGTACCATCGAGTGCACCAAAAATGACGTCTGTGCCTATGGTATGTTTGGCGCACACCGTGCACCTATCTTGCACCGACACTAACACTATCTCCAAACGGACCAAAACGAGATTCCACATGACACACGTCACCAAAGAGTTCCATCGGTTGCATCCAAAACGATTTATGAGCTTATGGTCTGTTCGGTGCAAACCTACCTATCTTGCGTCAAGATTAGCACTATCTCCAAATGGACCGAAACAAGCTTCCACTTGAGCCTCGTCACCTTGGAGTACTATTGGGTGCGTCCAACATGATTTCAGAGCCTATGGTATGTTTGGCATAAACCGTGCACCTATCCTACGTCAAGATTAGAACTATCTCCAAGTGGACCCAAACAAGCTTCCACTTGACCCTCATCACCTAGGAGTACCATCGGGTGCGTCGAAAATGATTTCTAAGCCTATGGTATGTTTGGCGCAAACCGTACACCAATCTTGCACCAACACTAACACTGTCTCCAAATAGACCGAAACAAGACTCCACATGACCCACGTCCCCTAGGAGTCTCATCGGGTGCATCCAAAATGATTTCCATGCCTATGGAATGTTCAGCACAAACCGTGCACCTATCTTGCGCCAAGATTAGCACTATCTCCAAATGGACCCAAACAACCTTCCACTTGAGCCTCATCACCTTGGAGTACCATGGGTGCATCGAAAATGATTTCTGAGCCTATGGTATGTTTGGCGCATACCATGCACCTATCTTGCACCGACACTAACACTATCTCCAATCGGACCAAAACAAGATTCCACATGATAGACATCACCTTGGAGTTCCATCAGTTGCATCCAAAATGATTTCTAAGCTTATGGTCCGTTCGGCGCAAACCGTGCACCTATCTTGCATCAAGATGAGCACTATCTCTAAATGGATCGAAACAAGCTTCCACTTGAGCCTCGTCACCTAGGAGTACCATTGGGTGCGTCCAAAATGATTTTAGAGCCTATGGTATGTTTGGCGCAAACCGCGCACCTATCATGCACCGACACTAACATTGTCTCCAAATGGACCAAAACTAGATTCCACATGACCCACGTCACCTATGAGTACCATCAAGTGCATCGAAAATGATTTATGAGCCTATCCGTTTGGCACAAATCATACAACAATCTTGCACCGACACTAACACTGTCTCCAAATAGAACAAAACAAGATTCAACATGACCTAGATCCACTAGGAGTCTCATCGGGTGTGTCTAAAATGATTTCCAAGCCTATGGTACGTTTGGCGCAAACCGTGCACCTATCTTGCGCCAAGATTAGCACTATCTCCAAATGGACCCAAACAAGATTCCACTTGAGCCACATCACCTAGGAGTACCATCGAGTGCATCAAAAATGACGTCTGAGCCTATGGCATGTTTGGCGCACACCGTGCACCTATGTTCCGTCAAGACTAGCACTATGTCCAAATGGACCGAAACAAGGTTCCACTTGAGCCTCGTTACCTAGGAGTACCATCAGGTGCATCGAAAATGATTTCTGAGCCTATGGTATGTTTGGCGCAAATCATACAACAATCTTGCACCGAGACTAACACTATCTCCAAATAGAACAAAACAAGATTCGACATGACCCATGTCCCCTAGGAGTCTCATTGGGTGCGTCCAAAATGATTTCCAAGCCTATGGTATGTTTGGCGCAAACCGTGCACCTATCTTGCGCCAAGATTAGCAATATCTCCAAATGGACCCAAACAAGCTTCCACTTGAGCCACATCACCTAGGAGTACCATCAAGTGCGTCAAAAATGACGTCTGAGCCTATGGTATGTTTGGCACAAACCGTGCACCTATGTTCCGTCAAGACTAGCACAATCTCCAATTGGACCGAAATGAGGTTCCACTTGAGCCTCGTTACCTAGGAATACCATCAGGTGGATCGAAAATGATTTCTGAGCCTATGGTATGTTTGGCGCAAATCGTACAACAATCTTGCACCGAGACTAACACTGTCTCCAAATAGAACAAAACAAGATTCAACATGACACACGTCCCCTAGGAGTCTCATCGGGTGCGTCCAAAATGATTTCCAAGCCTATGGTATGTTTGGCGCAAACCGTGCACCTATCTTGCACCAAGATTAGCAATATCTCCAAATGGACCCAAACAGGCTTCCACTTGAGCCACATCACCTAGGAGTACCATCGAGTGTGTCAAAAATGACATCTATGACTATGGTATGTTTGGCGCAAACCGTGCACCTATCTTCCGTCAAGACTAGCAATATCTCCAATTGGACCGAAACGAGGTTCCACTTGAGCCTCGTTACCTAGGAGTACCATCAAGTGCCTCGAAAATGATTTTTAAGCCTATGGTAAGTTTGGCACAAATCGTACAACAATCTTGCACCGACACTAACACTGTGTCCAAATAGAACAAAACAAGATTCGACATGACCCACGTCCACTAGGAGTCTCATCGGGTGCGTCCAAAATGATTTCCAAGCCTATGGTACGTTTGGCACAAACCGTGCACCTATCTTGCGCCAAGATTAGCACTATCTCCAAATGGACCCAAACAAACTTCCACTTGAGCCACATCACCTAGGAGTACCATCGAGTGCATCAAAAATGACGTCTGAGCCTATGGTATGTTTGGCGCACACTGTGCGCCTATCTTGCACCGACACTAACACTGTCTCCAAACGGACCAAAACGAGATTCCACATGACACACGTCACCAAAGAGTTCCATCGGTTGCATCCAAAATGATTTCTGAGCTTATGGTCTGTTCGGCGCAAACCTACCTATCTTGCGTCAAGATTAGCACTATCTCCAAATGGACCGAAACAAGCTTCCACTTGAGCCTCGTCACCATGGAGTACCATTGGGTGTGTCCAAAACGATTTCAGAACCTATGGTTTGTTTGGCGTAAACCGTGCACCTATCCTACGTCAAGATTAGAACTATCTCCAAATGGACCCAAACAAGCTTCCACTTGACCCTCATCAACTAGGAGTACCATCGATTGCGTCGAAAATGATTTCTAAGCCTATGGTATGTTTGGCGCAAACCGTACACCAATCTTGCACCAACAATAACACTGTCTCCAAATAGACCGAAACAAGATTCCACATGACCCACGTCCCCGAGGAGTCTCATCGGGTGCGTCCAAAATGATTTCCATGCCTATGGAATGTTCGGCACAAACTGTGCACCTATCTTGCGCCAAGATTAGCACTATCTCCAAATGGACCCAAACAACCTTCCACTTGAGCCTCATCACCTAGGAGTACCATGGGTGCATCGAAAATGATTTTTGAGCCTATGGTATGTATGGCGCAAACCGTGCACCTATCTTGCACCGACACTAACACTGTCTCCAATCGGACCAAAACGAGATTCCACATGACAGACATCACCTAGGAGTTCCATCGGCTGCATCCAAAATGATTTCTGAGCTTATGGTCCATTCGGCGCAAACCGTGCACCTATCTTGCGTCAAGATGAGCACTATCTCTAAATGGACCAAAATAAGCTTCCACTTGAGCCTCGTCACCTAGGAGTACCATTGGGTGCGTCCAAAATGATTTTAGAGCCTATGGTATGTTTGGCGCAAACCGTGCACCTATCTTGCACCGACACTAACACTGTCTCCAAATGGACCAAAACAAGATTCCACATGACCCACGTCACCTATGAGTACAATCAAGTGCATCGAAAATGATTTATGAGCCTATCCGTTTGGCGCAAATCATACAACAATCTTGCACCGACACCAACACTGTCTCCAAATAGAACAAGACAAGATTCGACATGACACACATCCCCTAGGAGTCTCATCAGGTGCGTCCAAAATGATTTCCAAGCCTATGGTATGTTTGGCGCAAACCGTACACCTATCTTGCGCCAAGATTAGCAATATCTCCAAATGGACCCAAACAAGCTTCCACTTGAGCCACATCACCTAGGAGTACCATCGAGTGCGTCAAAAATGATGTATGAGCCTATGGTATGTTTGGCGCAAACCGTGCACCTATGTTCTGTCAAGACTAGCACTATCTCCAATTGGACCAAAAAAAGGTTCCACTTGAGCCTCGTTACCTAGGAGTACCATCAGGTGCATCGAAAATGATTTCTAAGCCTATGTTATGTTTGGCTCAAATCGTACAACAATCTTGCACCGAGACTAACACTGTCTCCAAATAGAACAAAACAAGATTCGACATGGCCCACGTCCCCTAGGAGTCTCATCGGGTGCGTCCAAAATGATTTCCAAGCCTATGGTATGTTTGGCGCAAACCATGCACCTATCTTGCGTCAAGATTAGCAATATCTCCAAATGGACCCAAACAAGCTTCCACTTGAGCCACATCACCTAGGAGTACCATCGAGTGCATCAAAAATGACATCTATGCCTATGGTATGTTTGGCGCAAACCGTGCACCTATCTTCCGTCAAGACTAGCACTATCTCAATTGGACTGAAACGAGGTTCCACTTGAGCCTCATTACCTAGGAGTACCATCAGGTGCATCGAAAATGATTTCTGAGCCTATGGTATGTTTGGCGTAAATCATACAACAATCTTGCACCAAGACTAACACTGTCTCCAAATAGAACAAAACAAGATTCGACATGACCCACGTCCCCTAGGAGTCTCATCGGGTGCGTCCAAAATGATTTCCAAGCCTATGGTATGTTTGGCGCAAACCGTGCACCTATCTTGCACCAAGATTAGCAATATCTCCAAATGGACCCAAACAGTCTTCCACTTGAGCCACATCACCTAGGAGTACCATCGAGTGCGTCAAAAATGACATCTATGCCTATGGTATGTTTGGCGCAAACCGTGCACCTATCTTCCGTCAAGACTAGCACTATCTCCAATTGGACCGAAACGAGGTTCCACTTGAGCCTCGTTACCTAGGAGTACCATCAGGTGCATCGAAAATGATTTCTGAGCCTATGGTAAGTTTGGCAAAATCATACAACAATCTTGCACCGACCCTAACACTGTGTCCAAATAGAACAAAACAAGATTCGACATGACCCACGTCCACCAGGAGTCTCATCGGGTGCGTCCAAAATGATTTCCAAGCCTATGGTACATTTGGCGCAAACCGTGCACCTATCTTGTGCCAAGATTAGCACTATCTCCAAATGGACCCAAACAAGCTTCCACTTGATCCACATCACCTAGGAGTACCATCGAGTGCATCAAAAATGACGTCTGAGCCTATGGTATGTTTGGCGCACACCGTGCACCTATCTTGCACCGACACTAACACTGTCTCCAAATGGACCAAAACGAGATTCCACATGACACACGTAACCAAAGAGTTCCATCGGTTGCATCCAAAACGATTTCTGAGCTTATGGTCTATTCGGCGCAAACCTGCCTATCTTGCGTCAAGATTAGCACTATCTTCAAATGGACCGAAACAAGCTTCCACTTGAGCCTCGTCACCTTGGAGTACCATTGGGTGCGTCCAAAACGATTTCAGAGCCTATGGTATGTTTGGCGTAAACCATGCACCTATCCTACATCAAGATTAGAACTATCTCCAAATGGACCCAAACAAGCTTCCACTTGACCCTCATCAACTAGGTGTACCATCGGGTGCGTCGAAAACAATTTCTAAGCCTATGGTATATTTGGCGCAAACCGTACACCAATCTTGCACCAACAATAACACTGTCTCAAAATAGACCGAAACAAGATTCCACATGACCCATGTCCCCTAGGAGTCTCATCGGGTGCGTCCAAAATGATTTCCATGCCTATGGAATGTTCGGCACAAACCGTGCACCTATCTTGCACCAAGATTAGCACTATCTCTAGATGGACCCAAACAACCTTCCACTTGAGCCTCATCACCTAGGAGTACCATGGGTGCATCGAAAATGATTTTTGAGCCTATGGTATGTATGGCGCAAACCATGCACCTATCTTGCACCGACACTAACACTGTCTCCAATCAGACCCAAACGAGATTCCACATGACAGACATCACCTAGGAGTTCCATCGGCTGCATCCAACACGATTTCTGAGCTTATGGTCCGTTTGGCGCAAACCGTGCACCTATCTTGCATCAAGATGAGCACTATCTCTAAATGGACCAAAATAAGCTTCCACTTGAGCCTCATCACCTAGGAGTACCATTGGGTGCGTCCAAAATGATTTTAGAGCCTATGGTATGTTTGGCGCAAACCGCGCACCTATCTTGCACCAACACTAACACTGTCTCCAAATGGACCAAAACAAGATTCCACATGACCCACGTCACCTATAAGTACCATCAAGTGCATCGAAAATGATTTATGAGCCTATCCGTTTGGCACAAATCATACAACAATCTTGCACCGACACTAACACTGTGTCCAAATAGAACAAAACAAGATTCGACATGACACACATCCCCTAGGAGTCTCATCGGGTGCGTCCAAAATGATTTCCAAGCCTATGGTATGTTTGGCGCAAACCATGCACCTATCTTGCGCCAAGATTAGCAATATCTCCAAATGGACCCAAACAAGCTTCCACTTGAGCCACATCACCTAGGAGTACCATTGAGTGCGTCAAAAATGATGTCTGAGCCTATGGTATGTTTGGCGCAAACCGTGCACCTATGTCCCGTCAAGACTAGCACTATCTCCAATTGGACCGAAACAAGGTTCCACTTGAGCCTCGTTACCTAGGAGTACCATCAGGTGCATTGAAAATGATTTCTGAGCCTATGGTATGTTTGGCATAAATCGTACAACAATCTTGCACCGAGACTAACATTGTCTCCAAATAGAACAAAACAAGATTCAACATGACCCACGTCCCCTAGGAGTCTCATCGGGTGCGTCCAAAATGATTTCCAAGCCTATGGTATGTTTGGCACAAACCGTGCACCTATCTTGCGCCAAGATTAGCAATATCTCCAAATGGACCCAAACAAGCTTCCACTTGAGCCACATCACCTAGGAGTACCATCGAGTGCATCAAAAATGACATCTATGCCTATGGTATGTTTGGCGCAAACCGTGCACCTATCTTCCGTCAAGACTAGCACTATCTCCAATTGGACCGAAACGAGGTTCCACTTGAGCCTCGTTACCTAGGAGTACCATCAGGTGCATCGAAAATGATTTCTGAGCCTATGGTATGTTTGGCGCAAATCGTACAACAATCTTGCACCAAGACTAACACTGTCTCCAAATAGAACAAAACAAGATTCGACATGACCCACGTCCCCTAGGAGTCTCAGCGGGTGTGTCCAAAATGATTTCCAAGCCTATGGTATGTTTGGCGCAAACCGTGCACCTATCTTGCGCCAAAATTAGCAATATCTCCAAATGGACCCAAACAAGCTTCCACTTGAGCCACATCACCTAGGAGTACCATCGGGTGCGTCAAAAATGACATCTATGCCTATGGTATGTTTGGCGCAAACCGTGCACCTATCTTCCATCAAGACTAGCACTATCTCCAATTGGACCGAAACGAGGTTCCACTTGAGCCTCGTTACCTAGGAGTACCATCAGGTGCCTCAAAAATGATTTCTGAGCCTATGGTAAGTTTTGCACAAATCGTACAACAATCTTGCACCGACCCTAACACTGTGTCCAAATAGAACAAAACAAGATTCGACATGACCCACATCCACTAGGAGTCTCATTGGGTGCGTCCAAAATGATTTCCAAGCCTTTGGTATGTTTGGCACAAACCGTGCACCTATCTTGCGCCAAGAATAGCACTATCTCCAAATGGACCCAAACAAGCTTCCACTTGAGCCACATCACCTAGGAGTACCATCGAGTGCATAAAAAATGACGTCTAAGCCTATGGTATGTTTGGTGCACACCGTGCACCTATCTTGCACCGACACTAACACTGTCTCCAAACGGACCAAAACGAGATTCCACATGACACACATCACCAAAGAGTTCCATCGGTTGCATCCAAAATGATTTCTGAGCTTATGGTCTGTTCGGCGCAAACCTACCTATCTTGCGTCAAGATTAGCACTATCTCCAAATGGACCGAAACAAGCTTCCACTTGAGCCTCGTCACCTTGGAGTACCATTGGGTGCGTCCAAAACGATTTCAGAGCCTATGGTATGTTTTGGCGTAAACCATGCACCGATCCTACATCAAGATTAGAACTATCTCCAAATGGACGCAAACAAGCTTCCACTTGACCCTCATCAACTAGGAGTACCATCGGGTGCGTCGAAAATGATTTCTAAGCCTATGGTATGTTTGGCGCAAACCGTACACCAATCTTGCACCAACAATAACACAGTCTCCAAATAGACCGGAACAAGATTCCACATGACCCATGTCCCCTAGGTGTCTCATCGGGTGCGTCCAAAATGATTTCCATGCCTATGGAATGTTCGGCACAAACCGTGCACCTATCTTGCGTCAAGATGAGCACTATCTCTAATTGGACCGAAACAAGCTTCCACTTGAGCCTCGTCACCTAGGAGTACCATTGGGTGCGTCCAAAACGATTTTAGAGCCTATGGTATGTTTGGCGCAAACCGCGCACCTATCTTGCACCAACACTAACACTGTCTCCAAATGGACCAAAACAAGATTCCATATGACCCACGTCACCTATAAGTACCATCAAGTGCATCAAAAATGATTTATGAGCCTATCCATTTGGCGCAAATCGTACAACAATCTTGCACCGACACTAACAATGTCTCCAAATAGAACAAAACAAGATTCGACATGACACACATCCCCTAGGAGTCTCATCGGGTGCGTCCAAAATGATTTCCAAGCCTATGGTATGTTTGGCGCAAACCGTACACCTATCTTGCGCCAAGATTAGCAATATCTCCAAATGGACCCAAACAAGCTTCCACTTGAGCCACATCACCTAGGAGTACCATCGAGTGCGTCAAAAATGACATCCGAGCCTATGGTATGTTTGGCGCAAACCGTGCACCTATGTTCCGTCAAGACTAGCACTATCTCCAATTGGACCGAAACGAGGTTCCACGAGAGCCTCGTTACCTAGGAGTACCATCAGGTGCATCGAAAATGATTTCTGAGCCTATGGTATGTTTGGCGCAAATCGTACAACAATCTTGCACCGAGACTAACACTATCTCCAAATAGAACAAAACAAGATTCGACATGACCCACGTCCCCAAGGAGTCTCATCAGGTGCGTCCAAAATGATTTCCAAGCCTATGGTATGTTTGGCGCAAACTGTGCACCTATCTTGCGCCAAGATTAGCAATATCTCCAAATGGACCCAAACAAGATTCCACTTGAGCCACATCACCTAGGAGTACCATCGAGTGCATCAAAAATGATGACTATGCCTATGGTATGTTTGGCGCAAACCGTGCACCTATCTTCCGTCAAGACTAGCACTATCTCCAATTGGACCGAAACGAGGTTCCACTTGAGCCTCGTTACCTAGGAGTACCATCAGGTGCATCGAAAATGATTTCTGAGCCTATGGTATGTTTTGCACAAATCGTACAACAATCTTGCACCGACCCTAACACTGTGTCCAAATAGAACAAAACAAGATTCGACATGACCCACGTCCACTAGGAGTCTCATTGGGTGCGTCCAAAATGATTTCCGAGCCTATGGTATGTTTGGCGCGAACCATGCACCTATCTTGCGCCAAGATTAGCAATATCTCCAAATGGACCCAAACAAGCTTCCACTTGAGCCACATCACCTAGGAGTACCATCGAGTGCATCAAAAATGACATCTATGCCTATGGTATGTTTGGCGCAAACCGTGCACCTATCTTCCATCAAGACTAGCACTATCTCCAATTGGACCGAAACGAGGTTCCACTTGAGCCTCGTTACCTAGGAGTACCATCAGGTGCATCGAAAATGATTTCTGAGCCTATGGTATGTTTGGCGCAAATCATACAACAATCTTGCACCAAGACTAACACTATCTCCAAATAGAACAAAACAAGATTCGACTTGACCCACGTCCCCTAGGAGTCTCATTGGGTGCGTCCAAAATTATTTCCAAGCCTATGGTATGTTTGGCGCAAACCGTGCACCTATCTTGCGCCAAGATTAGCAATATCTCCAAATGGACCCAAACAAGCTTCCACTTGAGCCACTTCACCTAGGAGTACCATCGAGTGCGTCAAAAATGACATCTATGCCTATGGTATGTTTGGCGCAAACCGTGCACCTATCTTCTGTCAAGACTAGCACTATCTCCAATTGGACCGAAACGAGGTTCCACTTGAGCCCCGTTACCTAGGAGTACCATCGGGTGCATCGAAAATGATTTCTGAGCCTATGGTAAGTTTTGCACAAATCGTACAACAATCTTGCACCGACCCTAACACTGTGTCCAAATAGAACAAAACAAGATTCGACATGACCCACGTCCACTAGGAGTCTCATTGGGTGCGTCCAAAATGATTTCCAAGCCTTTGGTATGTTTGGCACAAACCGTGCACCTATCTTGCGCCAAGAATAGCACTATCTCCAAATGGACCCAAACAAGCTTCCACTTGAGCCACATCACCTAGGAGTACCATCGAGTGCATAAAAAATGACGTCTAAGCCTATGGTATGTTTGGTGCACACCGTGCACCTATCTTGCACCGACACTAACACTGTCTCCAAACGGACCAAAACGAGATTCCACATGACACACATCACCAAAGAGTTCCATCGGTTGCATCCAAAATGATTTCTGAGCTTATGGTCTGTTCGGCGCAAACCTACCTATCTTGCGTCAAGATTAGCACTATCTCCAAATGGACCGAAACAAGCTTCCACTTGAGCCTCGTCACCTTGGAGTACCATTGGGTGCGTCCAAAACGATTTCAGAGCCTATGGTATGTTTTGGCGTAAACCATGCACCGATCCTACATCAAGATTAGAACTATCTCCAAATGGACGCAAACAAGCTTCCACTTGACCCTCATCAACTAGGAGTACCATCGGGTGCGTCGAAAATGATTTCTAAGCCTATGGTATGTTTGGCGCAAACCGTACACCAATCTTGCACCAACAATAACACAGTCTCCAAATAGACCGGAACAAGATTCCACATGACCCATGTCCCCTAGGTGTCTCATCGGGTGCGTCCAAAATGATTTCCATGCCTATGGAATGTTCGGCACAAACCGTGCACCTATCTTGCGCCAAGATTAGCACTATCTCCAGATGGACCCAAACAACCATGCCTATGGTATGTTTGGCGCAAACCGTGCACCTATCTTCCATCAAGACTAGCACTATCTCCAATTGGACCGAAACGAGGTTCCACTTGAGCCTCGTTACCTAGGAGTACCATCAGGTGCCTCAAAAATGATTTCTGAGCCTATGGTAAGTTTTGCACAAATCGTACAACAATCTTGCACCGACCCTAACACTGTGTCCAAATAGAACAAAACAAGATTCGACATGACCCACATCCACTAGGAGTCTCATTGGGTGCGTCCAAAATGATTTCCAAGCCTTTGGTATGTTTGGCACAAACCGTGCACCTATCTTGCGCCAAGAATAGCACTATCTCCAAATGGACCCAAACAAGCTTCCACTTGAGCCACATCACCTAGGAGTACCATCGAGTGCATAAAAAATGACGTCTAAGCCTATGGTATGTTTGGTGCACACCGTGCACCTATCTTGCACCGACACTAACACTGTCTCCAAACGGACCAAAACGAGATTCCACATGACACACATCACCAAAGAGTTCCATCGGTTGCATCCAAAATGATTTCTGAGCTTATGGTCTGTTCGGCGCAAACCTACCTATCTTGCGTCAAGATTAGCACTATCTCCAAATGGACCGAAACAAGCTTCCACTTGAGCCTCGTCACCTTGGAGTACCATTGGGTGCGTCCAAAACGATTTCAGAGCCTATGGTATGTTTTGGCGTAAACCATGCACCGATCCTACATCAAGATTAGAACTATCTCCAAATGGACGCAAACAAGCTTCCACTTGACCCTCATCAACTAGGAGTACCATCGGGTGCGTCGAAAATGATTTCTAAGCCTATGGTATGTTTGGCGCAAACCGTACACCAATCTTGCACCAACAATAACACAGTCTCCAAATAGACCGGAACAAGATTCCACATGACCCATGTCCCCTAGGTGTCTCATCGGGTGCGTCCAAAATGATTTCCATGCCTATGGAATGTTCGGCACAAACCGTGCACCTATCTTGCGTCAAGATGAGCACTATCTCTAATTGGACCGAAACAAGCTTCCACTTGAGCCTCGTCACCTAGGAGTACCATTGGGTGCGTCCAAAACGATTTTAGAGCCTATGGTATGTTTGGCGCAAACCGCGCACCTATCTTGCACCAACACTAACACTGTCTCCAAATGGACCAAAACAAGATTCCACATGACCCACGTCACCTATAAGTACCATCAAGTGCATCAAAAATGATTTATGAGCCTATCCATTTGGCGCAAATCGTACAACAATCTTGCACCGACACTAACAATGTCTCCAAATAGAACAAAACAAGATTCGACATGACACACATCCCCTAGGAGTCTCATCGGGTGCGTCCAAAATGATTTCCAAGCCTATGGTATGTTTGGCGCAAACCGTACACCTATCTTGCGCCAAGATTAGCAATATCTCCAAATGGACCCAAACAAGCTTCCACTTGAGCCACATCACCTAGGAGTACCATCGAGTGCGTCAAAAATGACATCCGAGCCTATGGTATGTTTGGCGCAAACCGTGCACCTATGTTCCGTCAAGACTAGCACTATCTCCAATTGGACCGAAACGAGGTTCCACGAGAGCCTCGTTACCTAGGAGTACCATCAGGTGCATCGAAAATGATTTCTGAGCCTATGGTATGTTTGGCGCAAATCGTACAACAATCTTGCACCGAGACTAACACTATCTCCAAATAGAACAAAACAAGATTCGACATGACCCACGTCCCCAAGGAGTCTCATCAGGTGCGTCCAAAATGATTTCCAAGCCTATGGTATGTTTGGCGCAAACTGTGCACCTATCTTGCGCCAAGATTAGCAATATCTCCAAATGGACCCAAACAAGATTCCACTTGAGCCACATCACCTAGGAGTACCATCGAGTGCATCAAAAATGATGACTATGCCTATGGTATGTTTGGCGCAAACCGTGCACCTATCTTCCGTCAAGACTAGCACTATCTCCAATTGGACCGAAACGAGGTTCCACTTGAGCCTCGTTACCTAGGAGTACCATCAGGTGCATCGAAAATGATTTCTGAGCCTATGGTAAGTTTTGCACAAATCGTACAACAATCTTGCACCGACCCTAACACTGTGTCCAAATAGAACAAAACAAGATTCGACATGACCAACGTCCACTAGGAGTCTCATTGGGTGCGTCCAAAATGATTTCCGAGCCTATGGTATGTTTGGCGCGAACCATGCACCTATCTTGCGCCAAGATTAGCAATATCTCCAAATGGACCCAAACAAGCTTCCACTTGAGCCACATCACCTAGGAGTACCATCGAGTGCATCAAAAATGACATCTATGCCTATGGTATGTTTGGCGCAAACCGTGCACCTATCTTCCATCAAGACTAGCACTATCTCCAATTGGACCGAAACGAGGTTCCACTTGAGCCTCGTTACCTAGGAGTACCATCAGGTGCATCGAAAATGATTTCTGAGCCTATGGTATGTTTGGCGCAAATCATACAACAATCTTGCACCAAGACTAACACTATCTCCAAATAGAACAAAACAAGATTCGACTTGACCCACGTCCCCTAGGAGTCTCATTGGGTGCGTCCAAAATGATTTCCAAGCCTATGGTATGTTTGGCGCAAACCGTGCACTTATCTTGCGCCAAGATTAGCAATATCTCCAAATGGACCCAAACAGGCTTCCACTTGAGCCACATCACCTAGGAGTACCATCGAGTGCGTCTAAAATGACATCTATGCCTATGGTATGTTTGGCGCAAACCATGCACCTATGTTCTGTCAAGACTAGCACTATGTCCAATTGGACCGAAACGAGGTTCCACTTGAGCCTCGTTACCTAGGAGTACCATCAAGTGCATCGAAAATGATTTCTGAGCCTATGGTAAGTTTGGCACCAATCGTACAACAATCTTGCACTGACCCTAACACTGTGTCCAAATAGAACAAAACAAGATTCGACATGACCCACGTCCACTAGGAGTCTCATCGGGTGCGTCCAAAATGATTTCCAAGCCTATGGTATGTTTGGCGCAAACCGTGCACCTATCTTGCGCCAAGATTAGCACTCTCTCCAAATGGACCCAAACAAGCTTCCACTTGAGCCACATCACCTAGGAGTACCATCGAGTGCATAAAAAATGACATCTGAGCCTATGGTATGATTGGCGCACACCGTGCACCTATCTTGCACCGACACTAACACTGTCTCCAAATGGACCAAAACAAGATTCCACATGACACACGTAACCAAAGAGTTCCATCGGTTGCATCCAAAATGATTTCTGAGCTTATGGTCTGTTCGGCGCAAACCTACCTATCTTGTGTCAAGATTAGCACTATCTCCAAATGGACCGAAAGAAGCTTCCACTTGAGCCTCGTCACCTTGGAGTACCATTGGGTGCGTCCAAAACGATTTCAGAGCCTATGGTATGTTTGGCATAAACCGTGCACCTATCCTATGTCAAGATTAGAACTATCTCCAAATGGACCCAAACAAGCTTCCACTTGACCCTCATCAACTAGGAGTACCATCGGGTGCGTCGAAAACGATTTCTAAGCCTATGGTATGTTTGGCGCAAACCGTACACCAATCTTGCACCAACAATAACACTGTCTCCAAATAGACCGAAACAAGACTCCACATGACCCACGTCGCCGAGGAGTCTCATCGGGTGCGTCCAAAATGATTTCCATGCCTATGGAATGTTCGGCACAAACCGTGCACCTATCTTGTGCCAAGATTAGCACTATCTCCAAATGGACCCAAACAACCTTCCACTTGAGCCTCATCACCTAGGAGTACCATGGGTGCATCGAAAATGATTTCTGAGCCTATGGTATGTATGGCGCAAACCGTGCACCTATCTTGCACCGACACTAACACTGTCTCCAATTGGACCAAAACGAGATTCCACATGACAGACATCACCTAGGAGTTCCATCGGCTGCATCCAAAATGATTTCTGAGCTTATGGTCCGTTCGGCGCAAACCGTGCACCTATCTTGCGTCAAGATGAGCACTATCTCTAATTGGACCGAAATAAGCTTCCACTTGAGCCTCATCACCTAGGAGTACCATTGGGTGCGTCCAAAATGATTTTAGAGCCTATGGTATGTTTGGCGCAAACCGTGCACCTATCTTGCACCGACACTAACACTGTCTCCAAATGGACCAAAACAAGATTCCACATGACCCATGTCACCTATGAGTACAATCAAGTGCATCGAAAATGATTTATGAGCCTATCCGTTTGGCGTAAATCATACAACAATCTTGCACCGACACTAACACTGTCTCCAAATAGAACAAAACAAGATTCGACATCACACACATCCCCTAGGAGTCTCATCAGGTGCGTCCAAAATGATTTCCAAGCCTATGGTATGTTTGGCGCAAACCGTGCTCCTATCTTGCGCCAAGATTAGCAATATCTCCAAATGGACCCAAACAAGCTTCCACTTGAGCCACATCACCTAGGAGTACCATCGAGTGCATCAAAAATGACGTCTGAGCCTATGGTATGTTTGGCGCAAACCGTGCACCTATGTTCTGTCAAGACTAGCACTATCTCCAATTGGACCAAAAAAAGGTTCCACTTGAGCCTTGTTACCTAGGAGTACCATCAGGTGCATCGAAAATGATTTCTAAGCCTATGGTATGTTTGGCGCAAATCGTACAACAATCTTGCACCGAGACTAACACTGTCTCCAAATAGAACAAAACAAGATTCGACATGGCCCACGTCCCCTAGGAGTCTCATCGGGTGCGTCCAAAATGATTTCCAAGCCTATGGTATGTTTGGCGCAAACCATGCACCTATCTTGCGCCAAGATTAGCAATATCTCCAAATGGACCCAAACAAGCTTCCAATTGAGCCACATCACCTAGGAGTACCATCGAGTGCATCAAAAATGACATCTATGCCTACGGTATGTTTGGCACAAACCGTGCACCTATCTTCCATCAAGACTAGCACTATCTCAATTGGACCGAACCGAGGTTCCACTTGAGCCTCATTACCTAGGAGTACCATCAGGTGCATCGAAAATGATTTCTAAGCCTATGGTATGTTTGGAGCAAATCATACAACAATCTTGCACCGAGACTAACACTGTCTCCAAATAGAACAAAACAAGATTCGACATGACCCATGTCCCCTAGGAGTCTCATTGGGTGCATCCAAAATGATTTCCAAGCCTATGGTATGTTTGGCGCAAACCGTGCACTTATCTTGCGCCAAGATTAGCAATATCTCCAAATGGACCCAAACAGGCTTCCACTTGAGCCACATCACCTAGGAGTACCATCGAGTGCGTCTAAAATGACATCTATGCCTATGGTATGTTTGGCGCAAACCGTGCACCTATGTTCTGTCAAGACTAGCACTATCTCCAATTGGACCGAAACGAGGTTCCACTTGAGCCTCGTTACCTAGGAGTACCATCAAGTGCATCGAAAATGATTTCTGAGCCTATGGTAAGTTTGGCACCAATCGTACAACAATCTTGCACCGACCCTAACACTGTGTCCAAATAGAACAAAACAAGATTTGACATGACCCACGTCCACTAGGAGTCTCATCGGGTGCGTCCAAAATGATTTCCAAGCCTATGGTATGTTTGGCGCAAACCGTGCACCTATCTTGCGCCAAGATTAGCACTCTCTCCAAATGGACCCAAACAAGCTTCCACTTGAGCCACATCACCTAGGAGTACCATCGAGTGCATCAAAAATGACATCTGAGCCTATGGTATGATTGGCGCACACCGTGCACCTATCTTGCACCGACACTAACAATGTCTCCAAATGGACCAAAACAAGATTCCACATGACACACGTAACCAAAGAGTTCCATCGGTTGTATCCAAAACGATTTCTGAGCTTATGGTCTGTTCGGCGCAAACCTACCTATCTTGTGTCAAGATTAGCACTATCTCCAAATGGACCGAAAGAAGCTTCCACTTGAGCCTCGTCACCTTGGAGTACCATTGGGTGCGTCCAAAACGATTTCAGAGCCTATGGTATGTTTGGCGTAAACCGTGCACCTATCCTATGTCAAGATTAGAACTATCTCCAAATGGACCCAAACAAGCTTCCACTTGACCCTCATCAACTAGGAGTACCATCGGGTGCGTCGAAAACGATTTCTAAGCCTATGGTATGTTTGGCGCAAACCGTACACCAATCTTGCACCAACAATAACACTGTCTCCAAATAGACCGAAACAAGACTCCACATGACCCACGTCGCCGAGGAGTCTCATCGGGTGCGTCCAAAATGATTTCCATGCCTATGGAATGTTCGGCACAAACCGTGCACCTATCTTGTGCCAAGATTAGCACTATCTCCAAATGGACCCAAACAACCTTCCACTTGAGCCTCATCACCTAGGAGTACCATGGGTGCATCGAAAATGATTTCTAAGCCTATGGTATGTATGGCGCAAACCGTGCACCTATCTTGCACCGACACTAACACTGTCTCCAATCGGACCAAAACGAGATTCCACATGACAGACATCACCTAGGAGTTCCATCGGCTGCATCCAAAATGATTTCTGAGCTTATGGTCCGTTCGGCGCAAACCGTGCACCTATCTTGCATCAAGATGAGCACTATCTCTAATTGGACCGAAATAAGCTTCCACTTGAGCCTCGTCACCTAGGAGTACCATTGGGTGCGTACAAAATGATTTTAGAGCCTATGGTATGTTTGGCGCAAACCGTGCACCTATCTTGCACCGACACTAACACTGTCTCCAAATGGACCAAAACAAGATTCCACATGACCCATGTCACCTATGAGTACAATCAAGTGCATCGAAAATGATTTATGAGCCTATCCGTTTGGCGCAAATCATACAACAATCTTGCACCGACACTAACACTGTCTCCAAATAGAACAAAACAAGATTCGACATCACACACATCCCCTAGGAGTCTCATCAGGTGCGTCCAAAATGATTTCCAAGCCTATGGTATGTTTGGCGCAAACCGTGCTCCTATCTTGCGCCAAGATTAGCAATATCTCCAAATGGACCCAAACAAGCTTCCACTTGAGCCACATCACCTAGGAGTACCATCGAGTGCATCAAAAATGACGTCTGAGCCTATGGTATGTTTGGCGCAAACCGTGCACCTATGTTCTGTCAAGACTAGCACTATCTCCAATTGGACCAAAAAAAGGTTCCACTTGAGCCTTGTTACCTAGGAGTACCATCAGGTGCATCGAAAATGATTTCTAAGCCTATGGTATGTTTGGCGCAAATCGTACAACAATCTTGCACCGAGACTAACACTGTCTCCAAATAGAACAAAACAAGATTCGACATGGCCCACGTCCCCTAGGAGTCTCATCGGGTGCGTCCAAAATGATTTCCAAGCCTATGGTATGTTTGGCGCAAACCGTGCACTTATCTTGCGCCAAGATTAGCAATATCTCCAAATGGACCCAAATAGGCTTCCACTTGAGCCACATCACCTAGGAGTACCATCGAGTGCGTCTAAAATGACATCTATGCCTATGGTATGTTTGGCGCAAACCGTGCACCTATGTTCTGTCAAGACTAGCACTATCTCCAATTGGACCGAAACGAGGTTCCACTTGAGCCTCGTTACCTAGGAGTACCATCAGGTGCATCGAAAATGATTTCTGAGCCTATGGTAAGTTTGGCACCAATCGTACAACAATCTTGCACCGACCCTAACACTGTGTCCAAATAGAACAAAACAAGATTCGACATGACCCACGTCCACTAGGAGTCTCATCGGGTGCGTCCAAAATGATTTCCAAGCCTATGGTATGTTTGGCGCAAACCGTGCACCTATCTTGCGCCAAGATTAGCACTCTCTCCAAATGGACCCAAACAAGCTTCCACTTGAGCCACATCACCTAGGAGTACCATCGAGTGCATCAAAAATGACATCTGAGCCTATGGTATGATTGGCGCACACCGTGCACCTATCTTACACCGACACTAACACTGTCTCCAAATGGACCAAAACAAGATTCCACATGACACACGTAACCAAAGAGTTCCATCGGTTGCATCCAAAACGATTTCTGAGCTTATGGTCTGTTCGGCGCAAACCTACCTATCTTGTGTCAAGATTAGCACTATCTCCAAATGGACCGAAAGAAGCTTCCACTTGAGCCTCGTCACCTTGGAGTACCATTGGGTGCGTCCAAAACGATTTCAGAGCCTATGGTATGTTTGGCGTAAACCGTGCACCTATCCTATGTCAAGATTAGAACTATCTCCAAATGGACCCAAACAAGCTTCCACTTGACCCTCATCAACTAGGAGTACCATCGGGTGCGTCGAAAACGATTTCTAAGCCTATGGTATGTTTGGCGCAAACCGTACACCAATCTTGCACCAACAATAACACTGTCTCCAAATAGACCGAAACAAGACTCCACATGACCCACGTCCCCTAGGAGTCTCATCGGGTGCATCCAAAATGATTTCCATGCCTATGGAATGTTCGGCACAAACCGTGCACCTATCTTACGCCAAGATTAGCACTATCTCCAGATGGACCCAAACAACCTTCCACTTGAGCCTCATCACCTAGGAGTACCATGGGTGCATCGAAAATGATTTCTGAGCCTATGGTATGTTTGGCACAAACCGTGCACCTATCTTGCACCGACACTAACACTGTCTCCAATCGGACCAACATGAGATTCCACATGACAGACAACACCTAGGAGTTCCATCAGCTGCATCCAAAATGATTTATTAGCTTATGGTCCATTCGGCACAAATCGTGCACCTATCTTGCACCGACACTAACACTGTCTCCAATCAGACCAAAACAAGATTCCACATGACAGACATCACCTAGGAGTTCCATCGGTTGCATCCAAAATGATTTATGAGCTTATGGTCCGTTCGGCGCAAATCGTGCACCTATCTTGCGTCAAGATGAGCACTATCTCTAAATGGACCGAAACAAGCTTCCACTTGAGCCTCGTCACCTAGGAGTACCATTGGGTGCGTCCAAAACGATTTTAGAGCCTATGGTATGTTTGGCACAAACCGCGCACCTATCTTGCACCAACACTAACACTGTCTCCAAATGGATCAAAACAAGATTCCACATGACCCACGTCACCTATAAGTACCATCAAGTGCATCGAAAATGATTTATGAGCCTATCCATTTGGCGCAAATCGTACAACAATCTTGCACCGACACTAACAATGTCTCCAAATAGAACAAAACAAGATTCGACATGACACACATCCCCTAGGAGTCTCATTGGGTGCGTCCAAAATGATTTCCAAGCCTATGGTATGTTTGGCGCAAACCGTACACCTATCTTGCACCAAGATTAGCAATATCTCCAAATGGACCCAAACAAGCTTCCACTTGAGCCACATCACCTAGGAGTACCATCGAGTGCGTCAAAAATGACATCTGAGCCTATGGTATGTTTGGCGCAAACCGTGCACCTATGTTCTGTCAAGACTAGCACTATCTCCAATTGGACCGAAACGAGGTTCCACTAGAGCCTTGTTACCTAGGAGTACCATCAGGTGCATCGAAAATGATTTCTGAGCCTATGGTATGTTTGGCGCAAATCGTACAACAATCTTGCACCGAGACTAACACTATCTCCAAATAGAACAAAACAAGATTCGACATGACCCACATCCCCAAGGAGTCTCATCAGGTGCGTCCAAAATGATTTCCAAGCCTATGGTATGTTTGGCGCAAACTATGCTCCTATCTTGCGCCAAGATTAGCAATATCTCCAAATGGACCCAAACAAGCTTCCACTTGAGCCACATCACCTAGGAGTACCATCGAGTGCATAAAAAATGACATCTATGCCTATGGTATGTTTGGCGCAAACCGTGCACCTATCTTCCGTCAAGACTAGCACCATCTCCAATTGGACCGAAATCAGGTTCCACTTGAGCCTCGTTACCTAGGAGTACCATCAGGTGCATCGAAAATGATTTCTAAGCCTATGGTATGTTTGGCGCAAATCATACAACAATCTTGCACCGAGACTAACACTGTCTCCAAATAGAACAAAACAAGATTCGACATGACCCACGTCCCCTAGGAGTCTCATTGGGTGCGTCCAAAATGATTTCCAAGCCTATGGTATGTTTGGCGCAAACCATGCACCTATCTTGCGCCAAGATTAGCAATATCTCCAAATGGACCCAAACAAGCTTCCACTTGAGCCACTTCACCTAGGAGTACCATCGAGTGCGTCAAAAATGACGTCTCAGCCTATGATATGTTTGGCGCACACCGTGCACCTATCTTGCACCGACACTAACACTGCCTCCAAACGGACCAAAACGAGATTCCACATGACACACGTCACCAAAGAGTTCCATCGGTTGCATCCGAAATGATTTCTGAGCCTATGGTCTGTTCGGCGCAAACCTACCTATCTTGCGTCAAGATTAGCACTATCTCCAAATGGACCGAAACGAGCTTCCACTTGAGCCTCGTCACCTTGGAGTACCATTGGGTGCGTCCAAAACGATTTCAGAGCCTATGGTATGTTTGGCGTAAACCGTGCACCTATCCTACATCAAGATTAGAACTATCTCCAAATGGACCCAAACAAGCTTCCACTTGACCATCATCAACTAGGAGTACCATCGGTGCGTCGAAAATGATTTCTAAGCCTATGGTATGTTTGGCGCAAACCGTACACCAATCTTGCACCAACAATAACACTGTCTCCAAATAGACCGAAACAAGATTCCACATGACCCACGTCCCCTAGGAGTCTCATCGGGTGCGTCCAAAATGATTTCCATGCCTATGGAATGTTCGGCACAAACTGTGCACCTATCTTGCGCCAAGATTAGCACTATCTCCATATGGACCCAAACAACCTTCCACTTGAGCCTCATCACCTAGGAGTACCATGGGTGCATCAAAAATGATTTCTGAGCCTATGGTATGTTTGGCGCAAACTGTGCACCTATCTTGCACCGACACTAACACTGTCTCCAATCGAACCAAAACGAGATTCCACATGACAGACATCACCTAGGAGTTCCATCGGCTGCATCCAAAATGATTTCTGAGCTTATGGTCCGTTCGGCGCAAACCGTGCACCTATCTTGCGTCAAGATGACCACTATCTCTAAATGGACCGAAATAAGCTTCCACTTGAGCCTCATCACGTAGGAGTACCATTGGGTGCGTCCAAAATGATTTTAGAGCCTATGGTATGTTTGGCGCAAACCGTGCACCTATCTTGCACCGACACTAACACTATCTCCAAATGGACCAAAACAAGATTCCACATGACCCACGTCACCTATGACTACCATCAAGTGCATCGAAAATGATTTATGAGCCTATCCGTATGGCGCAAATCATACAACAATCTTGCACCGACACTAACACTGTCTCCAAATGGAACAAAACAAGATTCGACATGACACACATCCCCTAGGAGTCTCATCGGGTGCGTCCAAAATGATTTCCAACCGTATGGTATGTTTGGCGCAAACCGTGCACCTATCTTGCGCCAAGATTAGCAATATCTCGTAATGGACCCAAACAAGCTTCCACTTGAGCCACACCACCTAGGAGTACCATCGAGTGCATAAAAAATGACGTCTGAGCCTATGGTTTTATTGGCGCAAACCGTGCACCTATGTTCCGTCAAGACTAGCACTATCTTCAATTGGACCGAAATGAGGTTCCACTTGAGCCTCATTACCTAGGAGTACCATCAGGTGCATCAAAAATGATTTCTGAGCCTATGGTATGTTTGGCGCAAATCGTACAACAATCTTGCACCGAGACTAACACTATCTCCAAATAGAACAAAACAAGATTCGACATGACCCACGTCCCCTAGGAGTCTCATCGGGTGCGTCCAAAATGATTTCCAAGCCTATGGTATGTTAGGCGCAAACCGTGCACCTATCTTGCGCCAAGATTAGCAATATCTCCAAATGGACCCAAACAAGCTTCCACTTGAGCCACATCACCTAGGAGTACCATCGAGTGTGTCAAAAATGGCATCTATGCCTCTGGTATGTTTGGTGCAAACCGTGCACCTATCTTCCGTCAAGACTAGCACTATCTTCAATTGGATGGAAACAAGGTTCCACTTGAGCCTTGTTACCTAGGAGTACCATCAGGTGCATCGAAAATGATTTCTGAGCCTATGGTAAGTTTGGCACAAATCGTACAACAATCTTGCACCGACAGTAACACTGTGTCCAAATAGAACAGAACAAGATTCGACATGACCCACGTCCACTAGGAGTCTGATCGGGTGCATCCAAAATGATTTCCAAGCCTATGGTACGTTTGGCGCAAACCATGCACCTATCTTGCGCCAAGATTAGCACTATCTCCAAATGGACCCAAACAAGCTTCCACTTGAGCCACATCACCTAGGAGTACCATCGAGTGCATCAAAAATGACGTCTCAGCCTATGGTATGTTTGGCGCACACCGTGCACCTATCTTGCACCGACACTAACACTGTCTCCACGTGGACCAAAACGAGATTCCACATGACACACATCACCAAAGAGTTCGATCGGTTGCATCCAAAATGATTTCTGAGCTTATGGTCTGTTCGGCGCAAACCTACCTATCATGCGTCAAGATTAGCACTATCTCCAAATGGACCGAAACAAGCTTCCACTTGAGCCTCGTCACCTTGGAGTACCATTGGGTGCGTCCAAAACGATTTCAGAGCCTATGGTATGTTTGGCATAAACCATGCACCTATCCTACATCAAGATTAGAACTATCTCCAAATGAACCCAAACAAGCTTCCACTTGACCCTCATCAACTAGGAGTACCATCGGGTGCGTCGAAAACGATTTCTAAGACTATGGTATGTTTGGCGCAAACCGTACACCAATCTTGCACCAACACTAACACTGTCTCCAAATAGACCGAAACAAGATTCCACATGACCCACGTCCCCTAGGAGTCTCATCGGGTGCGTCCAAAATGATTTCCATGCCTATGGAATGTTTGGCACAAACCGTGCACCTATCTTGCGCCAAGATTAGCACTATCTCCAAATGGACCCAAACAACCTTCCACTTGAGCCTCATCACCTAGGAGTACCATGGGTGCATCGAAAATGATTTCTGAGCCTATGGTATGTTTGGCACAAACTGTGCACCTATCTTGCACCGACACTAACACTGTCTCCAATCGGACCAACATGAGATTCCACATGACAGACAACACCTAGGAGTTCCATCAGCTGCATCCAAAATGATTTATTAGCTTATGGTCCGTTCGGCGCAAACCGTGCACCTATCTTGCGTCAAGATGAGCACTATCTCTAAATGGACCAACACATGCTTCCACTAGAGCCTCGTCACCTAGGAGTACCATTGGGTGCGTCCAAAACGATTTTAGAGCCTATGGGATGTTTGGCGCAAACCATGCACCTATCTTGCACCGACACTAACACTGTCTCCAAATGGACCAAAACAAGATTCCACATGACCCACGTCACCTATGAGTACCATCAAGTGCAACGAAAATGATTTATGAGCCTATCCATTTGGCGCAAATCATACAACAATCTTGCACCGACACTAACACTGTCTCCAAATAGAACAAAACCAGATTTGACATGACACACATCCCCTAGGAGTCTCATCGGGTGCGTCCAAAATGATTTCCAAGCCTATGGTATGTTTGACGCAAACCGTGCACCTATCTTGCGCCAAGATTAGCAATATCTCCAAATGGACCCAAACAAGCTTCCACTTGAGCCACACCACCTAGGAGTACCATCGAGTGCGTCAAAAATGACGTCTGAGCCTATGGTATGTTTGGCGCAAACCGTGCACCTATGTTCCGTCAAGACTAGCACTATCTCCAATTGGACCGAAACGAGGTTCCACTTGAGCCTCGTTACCTAGGAGCACCATTAGGTGCATCGAAAATGATTTCTGAGCCTATGGTATGTTTGGCACAAATCGTACAACAATCTTGCACTGACACTAACACTGTGTCCAAATAGAACAGAACAAGATTCGACATGACCCACGTCCACAAGGAGTCTCATCGGGTGCGTCCAAAATGATTTCCAAGCCTATTGTATGTTTGGCGCAAACCGTGCACCTATCTTGCACCAAGATTAGCACTATCTCCAAATGGACCCAAACAAGCTTCCACTTGAGCCACATCACCTAGGAGTACCATCGAGTGCATCAAAAATGACGTCTGAGCCTATGGTATGTTTGGCGCACACCGTGCACCTATCTTGCACCGACACTAACACTGTCTCCAAATGGACCAAAACGAGATTCCACATGACACACGTCACCAAAGAGTTCCATCGGTTGCATCCAAAATGATTTCTGAGCTTATGGTCTATTCAGCGCAAACCTACCTATCTTGCGTCAAGATTAGCACTATCTCCAAATGCACCGAAACAAGCTTCCACTTGAGCCTCGTCACCTTGGAGTACCATTGGGTGCGTCCAAAATGATTTCAGAGCCTATGGTATGTTTGGCGTAAACCGTGCACCTATCCTACGTCAAGATTAGAACTATCTCCAAATGGACCCAAACAAGCTTCCACTTGACCCTCATCAACTAGGAGTACCATCGGGTGTGTCGAAAATGATTTCTAAGCCTATGGTATGTTTGGCGCAAACCGTACACCAATCTTGCACCAACAATAACACTATCTCCAAATAGACCGAAACAAGATTCCACATGACCCATGTCCCCTAGGAGTCTCATCGGGTGTGTCCAAAATGATTTCCATGCCTATGGAATGTTCGGCACAAACCGTGCACCTATCTTGCGCCAAGATTAGCACTATCTCCAAATGGACCCAGACAACCTTCCACTTGAGCCTCATCACCTAGGAGTATCATGGGTGCATCGAAAATGATTTCTGAGCCTATGGTATGTTTGGCGCAAACCTTGCACCTATCTTGCACTGACACTAACACTGTCTCCAATCGGACCAAAATGAGATTCCACATGACAGACATCACCTAGGAGTTCCATCGGTTGCATCCAAAATGATTTCTAAGCTTATGGTCCGTTCAGCGCAAACCGTGCACCTATCTTGTGTCAAGATGAGCACTATCTCTAAATGGATCGAAACAAGCTTCCACTTGAGCCTCGTCACCTAGGAGTACCATTGGGTGCGTCCAAAATGATTTTAGAGCCTACAGTATGTTTGGCGCAAACCGCGCACCTATTTTGCACTGACACTAACACTGTCTCCAAATGGACCAAAACTAGATTCCACATGACCCACGTCACCTATGAGTACCATCAAGTGCATCGAAAATGATTTATGAGCCTATCCGTTTGGCGCAAATCGTACAACAATCTTGCACCGACACTAACACTATCTCCAAATAGAACAAAACAAGATTCGACATGAACCACATCTACTAGGAGTCTCATCGGGTGCGTCCAAAATGATTTCCAAGCCTATGGTAAGTTTGGTGCAAACCGTGCACCTATCTTGCGCCAAGATTAGCACTATCTCCAAATGGACCCAAACAAGCTTCCACTTGAGCCACATCACCTAGGAGTACCATCGAGTGCATCAAAAATGACGTCTGAGCCTATGGTATGTTTGGCGCACACCGTGCACCTATCTTGCACCGACACTAACACTGTCTCCAAACGGACCAAAACGAGATTCCACATGACAAACGTCACCAAAGAGTTCCATCGGTTGCATCCAAAACAATTTATGAGCTTATTGTCTGTTCGGCGCAAACCTACCTATCTTGCGTCAAGATTAGCACTATCTCCAAATGGACCGAAACAAGCTTCCACTTGAGCCTCATCACCCTAGAGTACCATTGGGTGCATCCAAAATTATTTTAGAGCCTATGGTATGTTTGGCATAAACCGTGTGCCTATCCTATGTCAAGATTAGAACTATCTCCAAATGGACCCAAACAAGCTTCCACTTGACCCTCATCACCTAGGAGTACCATCGGGTGCGTCGAAAATGATTTCTAAGCCTATGGTATGTTTGGCGCAAACCGTACACCAATCTTGCACCAACACTAACACTGTCTCCAAATAGACCGAAACAAGATTCCACATGACCCACGTCCCCTAGGAGTCTCATCGGTTGCGTCCAAAATGATTTCCATGCCTATGGAATGTTCAGCACAAACCGTGCACCTATCTTGCGCCAAGATTAGCACTATCTCCAAATGGACCCAAACAACCTTCCACTTGAGCCTCATCACCTAGGAGTAACATGGGTGCATCGAAAATGATTTCTGAGCCTATGGTATGTTTGGCGTAAACCGTGCACCTATCTTGCACTGACACTAACACTGTCTCCAATCGGACCAAAACAAGATTCCACATGACAGATATCACCTAGGAGTTCCATCGGTTGCATCCAAAATGATTTCTAAGCTTATGGTCCGTTCGGCGCAAACCGTGCACTTATCTTGTGTCAAAATGAGCACTATCTCTAAATGGATCGAAACAAGCTTCCACTTGAGCCTCATCACCTAGGAGTACCATTGGGTGCGTCCAAAATGATTTTAGAGCCTATGGTATGTTTGGCACAAACCGCGCACCTATCTTGCACCGACACTAACACTATCTCCAAATGGACCAAAACTAGATTCCATATGACCCACGTCACCTATGAGTACCATCAAGTGCATCGAAAATGATTTATGAGCCTATCCGTTTGGCGCAAATCATACAACAATCTTGCACCGACACTAACACTGTCTCCAAATAGAACAAAACAAGATTCGACAGGACCCACATCCACTAGGAGTCTCATCGGGTGCGTCCAAAATGATTTCCAAGCCTATGGTACGTTTGGCGCAAATAGTGCACTATCTCCAAATGGACCCAAACAAGCTTCCACTTGAGCCACATCACCTAGGAGTACCATCGAGTGCATCAAAAATGATGTCTGAGCCTATGGTATGTTTGGCGCACACCGTGCACCTATGTTCTGTCAAGACTAGCACTATCTCCAATTGGACCGAAACAAGGTTCCACTTGAGCCTCGTTACCTAGGAGTACCATCAGGTGCATCGAAAATGATTTCTGAGCCTATGGTATGTTTGGCGCAAATCGTACAACAATCTTGCACCGAGACTAACACTGTCTCCAAATAGAACAAAACATGATTCGACATGACCCACGTCCCCTAGGAGTCTCATCGGGTGCGTCCAAAATGATTTCCAAGCCTATGGTAGGTTTGGCGCAAACCGTGCACCTATCTTGCGCCAAGATTAGCAATATCTCAAAATGGACCCAAATAAGCTTCCACTTGAGCCACATCACCTAGGAGTACCATCGAGTGCGTCAAAAATGACATCTATGCCTATGGTATGTTTGGCGCAAACCGTGCACCTATCTTCCATCAAGACTAGCACTATCTCCAATTGGACCAAAACGAGGTTCCACTTGAGCCTCGTTACCTAGGAGTACCATCAGGTGCATCGAAAATGATATCTGAGCCTATGGTAAGTTTGGCACAAATCGTACAACAATCTTGCACCGACACTAACACTGTGTCCAAATAGAACAAAACAAGATTCGACAGGACCCACGTCCACTAGGAGTCTCGTCGGGTGCGTCCAAAATGATTTCCAAGCCTATGGTACGTTTGGTGCAAACCGTGCACCTATCTTGCGCCAAGATTAGCACTATCTCCAAATGGACCCAAACAAGCTTTCACTTAAGCCACATCACCTAGGAGTACCATCAAGTGCATAAAAAATGATGTCTGAGCCTATGGTATGTTTGGCGCACACCGTGCACCTATCTTGCGCCGACACTAACACTGTCTCTAGACGGATCAAAACAAGATTCCACATGACACACGTCACCAAAGAGTTCCATTGGTTGCATCCAAAACGATTTCTGAGCTTATGGTCTGTTCGACGCAAACCTACCTATCTTGTGTCAAGATTAGCACTATCTCCAAATGGACCGAAACAAGCTTCCACTTGACCCTCATCAACAAGGAGTACCATCGGGTGCGTCGAAAACGATCTCAGAGCCTATGGTATGTTTGGCGCAAACCGTACACCAATCTTGCACCAACAATAACACTGTCTCCAAATAAACCAAAACAAGATTCCACATGACCCACGTCCCCTAGGAGTCTCATCGGGTGCGTCCAAAATGATTTCCATGCCTATGGAATGTTCGGCACAAACCGTGCACCTATCTTGCGCAAAGATTAGCACTATCTCCAAATGGACCCAAACAACCTTCCACTTGAGCCTCATCACCTAGGAGTACCATGGGTGCACCAAAAATGATTTCTGAGCCTTTGGTATGTTTGGCGCAAACCGTGCACCTATCTTGCACCGACACTAACACTGTCTCCAATTGGACCAAAACTAGATTCCACATGACAGACATCACCTAGGAGTTCCATCGGTTGCATCCAAAATGATTTCTAAGCTTATGGTCCATTCGGCGCAAACCGTGCACCTATCTTGCGTCAAGATGAGCACAATCTCTAAATGGACCGAAACAAGCTTCCACTTGAGCCTCGTCACCTAGGAGTACCATTGGGTGCGTCCAAAACGATTTTAGAGCCTATGGTATGTTTAGCGCAAACCACGCACCTATCTTGCACCGACACTAACACTGTGTCCAAATGGACCAAAACAAGATTCCACATGACCCACATCACCTATGAGTACCATCAAGTGCATCGAAAATGATTTATGAGCCTATCCGTTTGGCGCAAATCGTACAACAATCTTGCACCGACACTAACACTATCTCCAAATAGAACAAAACAAGATTCGACATGACACACATCCCCTAGGAGTCTCATTGGGTGCGTCCAAAATGATTTCCAAGCCTGTGGTATGTTTGGCGCAAACCATGCACCTATCTTGCGCCAAGATTAGCAATATCTCCAAATGGACCCGAACAAGCTTCCACTTGAGCCACATCACCTAGGAGTACCATCGAGTGCATCAAAAATGACGTCTGAGCCTATGGTATGTTTGGCGCAAACCATGCACCTATGTTCCATCAAGAATAGCACTATCTCCAATTGGACCGAAACGAGGTTCCACTTGAGCCTCGTTACCTAGGAGTACCATCAGGTGCATCAAAAATGATTTCTGAGCCTATGGTATGTCTGGCGCAAATCGTACAACAATCTTGCACCGAGACTAACACTGTCTCCAAATAGAACAAAACAAGATTCGACATCACCCACGTCCCCTAGGAGTCTCATCAGGTGCGTCCAAAATGATTTCCAAGCCTATGGTATGTTTGGCGCAAACCGTGCACCTATCTTGCGCCAAGATTAGCAATATCTCCAAATGGACCCAAACAAGCATCCACTTGAGCCACATCACCTAGGAGTACCATCGAGTGCGTAAAAAATGACGTCTATGCCTATTGTATGTTTGGCGCAAACCGTGCACCTATCTTCCGTCAAGACTAGCACTATCTCCAATTGGACCGAAATGAGGTTCCACTTGAGCCTCGTTACCTAGGAGTACCATCAGATGCATCAAAAATGATTTCTGAGCCTATGGTAAGTTTGGCACAAATCGTACAACAATCTTGCACCGACACTAACACTATGTCCAAATAGAACAATACAAGATTCGACATGACCCACGTCCACTAGGAGTCTCATCGGGTGCGTCCAAATTGATTTCCAAGCCTATGGTACACTTGTCGCAAACCGTGCACCTATCTTGCACCAAGATTAGCACTATCTCTAAATGGACCCAAACAAGCTTCCACTTGAGCCACATCACCTAGGAGTACCATCGAGTGCATCAAAAATGACATCGGAGCCTATGGTATGTTTGGCGCACACCGTGCACCTATCTTGCACCGACACTAACACTGTCTCCAAACAGACCAAAATGAGATTCCACATGACACACGTCACCAAAGAGTTCCATCGGTTGCATCCAAAACGATTTCTGAGGTTATGGTCTGTTCGGCGCAAACCTACCTATCTTGCGTCAAGATTAGCACTATCTCCAAATGGACTAAAACAAGCTTCCACTTGAGCCTCGTCACCTTGGAGTACCATTGGGTGTGTCCAAAATGATTTCAGAGCCTGTGGTATGTTTGGCATAAACCGTGTACCTATCCTACATCAAGATTAGAACTATCTCCAAATGGACCCAAACAAGCTTCCACTTGACCCTCATCAACTTGGAGTGCCATCGGGTGCGTCGAAAATGATCTAAGAGCTTATGGTCTGTTCGGCGCGAACCTACCTATCTTGTGTCAAGATTAGCACTATCTCCAAATGGACCGAAACAAGCTTCCACTTGACCCTCATCAACAAGGAGTACCATCGGGTGCATCGAAAACGATCTCAGAGCCTATGGTATGTTTGGCGCAAACCGTACACCAATCTTGCACCAACAATAACACTGTCTCCAAATAGACCAAAACAAGATTCCACATGACCCACGTCCCCTAGGAGTCTCATCGGGTGCGTCCAAAATGATTTCCATGCCTATGGAATGTTCGGCACAAACCGTGCACCTATCTTGCGCCAAGATTAGCACTATCTCCAAATGGACCCAAACAACCTTCCACTTGAGCCTCATCACCTAGGAGTACCTGGGTGCATCGAAAATGATTTCTAAGCCTATGGTATGTTTGGCGCAAACCATGCACCTATCTTGCACCGACACTAACACTGTCTCCAATCGGACCAAAACAAGATTCCACATGACAGACATCACCTAGGAGTTCCATCGGTTGCATCCAAAATGATTTCTAAGCTTATGGTCCATTTGGCGCAAACCGTGCACCTATCTTGCGTCAAGATGAGCACTATCTCTAAATGGACCGAAACAAGCTTCCACTTGAGCCTCGTCACCTAGGAGTACCATTGGGTGCGTCCAAAACGATTTTAGAGCCTATGGTATGTTTGGCGCAAACCGCGCACCTTTCTTGCACCGACACTAACACTGTCTCCAAATGGACCAAAACAAGATTCCACATGACCCACGTCACCTGTGAGTACCATCAGGTGCATCAAAAATGATTTATGAGCCTATCCGTTTGGCGCAAATCGTACAACAATCTTGCACCGACACTAACACTGTCTCCAAATAGAACAAAACAAGATTCGACATGACACACATCCCCTAGGAGTCTCATTGGGTGCGTCCAAAATGATTTCCAAGCCTATGGTCTGTTTGGCGCAAACCGTGCACCTATCTTGCGCCAAGATTAGCAATATCTCCAAATGGACCCAAACAAGCTTCCACTTGAGCCACATCACCTAGGAGTACCATCGAGTGCGTCAAAAATGATGTCTAAGCCTATGGTATGTTTGGCGCAAACCGTGCACCTATGTTCCGTCAAGACTAGCACTATCTCCAATTGGACCGAAACGAGGTTCCACTTGAGCCTCGTTACCTAGGAGTACCATCAGGTGCATCGAAAATGATTTCTGAGCCTATGGTATGTCTGGCACAAATCGTACAACAATCTTGCACCGAGACTAACATTGTCTCCAAATAGAACAAAACAAGATTCGACATCACCCACGTCCCCTAGTAGTCTCATCGGGTGCGTCCAAAATGATTTCCAAGCCTATGGTATGTTTGGCGCAAACCGTGCACCTATCTTGCGCCAAGATTAGCAATATCTCCAAATGGACCCAAACAAGCATCCACTTGAGCCACATCACCTAGGAGTACCATCGAGAGCGTAAAAAATGACGTCTATGCCTATGGTATGTTTGGCACAAACCGTGCACCTATCTTCCGTCAAGACTAGCACTATCTCCAATTGGACCGAAATGAGGTTCCACTTGAGCCTCGTTACCTAGGAGTACCATCAGGTGCATCGAAAATGATTTCTGAGTATATGGTAAGTTTGGCACAAATCATACAACAATCTTGCACCGACACTAACACTGTGTCCAAATAGAACAAAACAAGATTCGACATGACCCACGTCCACTAGGAGTCTCATCGGGTGCGTCCAAAATGATTTCCAAGCCTATGGTACGTTTGGCGCAAACCGTGCACCTATCTTGCGCCAAGATTAGCACTATCTCTAAATGGACCCAAACCAGCTTCCACTTGAGCCACATCACCTAGGAGTACCATCGATTGCATCAAAAATGATGTCTGAGCCTATGGTATGTTTGGCGCACACCGTGCACGTATCTTGCACCGACACTAACACTGTCTCCAAACGGACCAAAACAAGATTCCACATGACACACGTCACCAAAGAGTTCCATCGGTTGCATCCAAAACAATTTCTGAGCTTATGGTCTGTTCGGCGCAAACCTACCAATCTTGCGTCAAGATTAGCAATATCTCCAAATGGACCGAAACAAGCTTCCACTTGACCCTCATCAACTAGGAGTACCATCGGGTGCATCGAAAACGATTTCTAAGCCTATGATATGTTTGGCGCAAACCATACACCAATCTTGCACCAACAATAACATTGTCTCCAAATAGACCGAAACAAGATTCCACATGACCCACGTCCCCTAGGAGTCTCATAGGTGCATCCAAAATGAGTTCCATGCCTATGGAATGTTCGGCACAAACCGTATACCTATCTTGCGCCAAGATTAGGACCAACCTTCCACTTGAGCCTCATCACCTAGGAGTACCATGGGTGCATCAAAAATGATTTCTGAGCCTATGGTATGTTTGGCGCAAACCATGCACCTATCTTGCACCGACACTAACACTGTCTCCAATCAGACCAAAATGAGATTCCACTTGACAGACATCACCTAGGAGTTCCATCGGTTGCATCCAAAATGATTTCTGAGCTTATGGTCCGTTCGACGCAAACTGTGCACCTATCTTCCGTCAAGACTAGCACTATCTCCAATTGGACCGAAATGAGGTTCCACTTGAGCCTCGTTACCTAGGAGTACCATCAGGTGCATCGAAAATGATTTCTGAGCCTATGGTATGTTTCGCGCAAATCGTACAACAATCTTGCACCGACACTAACACTGTCTCCAAATAGAACAAAACAAGATTTGACATGACCCACGTCCCCTAGGAGTCTCATCGGGTGTGTCCAAAATGATTTCCAAGCCTATGGTACGTTTGGCGCAAACCGTGCACCAATCTTGCGCCAAGATTAGCACCATCTCCAAATGGACCCAAACAAGCTTCCACTTGAGCCACATCACCTAGGAGTACCATCGAGTGCGTCAAAAATGATGTCTGAGCCTATGGTATGTTTAGCGCAAACCGTGCACCTATCTTGCACCGACACTAACACTGTCTCCAAATAGAACAAACCATACACCAATCTTGCACCAACAATAACATTATCTCCAAATAGACCGAAACAAGATTCCACATGACCCACGTCCCCTAGGAGTCTCATAGGTGCATCCAAAATGATTTCCATGCCTATGGAATGTTCGGCACAAACCGTATACCTATCTTGCGCCAAGATTAGGACCAACCTTCCACTTGAGCCTCATCACCTAGGAGTACCATGGGTGCATCAAAAATGATTTCTGAGCCTATGGTATGTTTGGCGCAAACCATGCACCTATCTTGCACCGACACTAACACTGTCTCCAATCAGACCAAAATGAGATTCCACTTGACAGACATCACCTAGGAGTTCCATCGGTTGCATCCAAAATGATTTCTGAGCTTATGGTCCGTTCGACGCAAACTATGCACCTATCTTGCGTCAAGATTAGCAATATCTCCAAATGGACCGAAACAAGCTTCCACTTGACCCTCATCAACTAGGAGTACCATCGGGTGCATCGAAAATGATTTCTGAGCCTATGGTATGTTTGGCGCAAACCGTGCACCTATCTTGCACCGACACTAACACTGTCTCCAATCGGACCAAAACATGATTCCACATGATAGACATCACCTAGGAGTTCCATCGGCTGCATCCAAAATGATTTCTGAGCTTATGGTCCGTTCGGCGCAAACCGTGCACCTATCTTGCGTCAAGATGAGCACTATCTCTAAATGGACCGAAACAAGCTTCCACTTGAGCCTCGTCACCTAGGAGTACCATTGGGTGCGTCCAAAACGATTTTAGAGCCTATGGTATGTTTGGCGCAAACTGCGCACCTTTCTTGCACCGACACTAACACTGTCTCCAAATGGACCAAAACAAGATTCCACATGACCCACGTCACCTGTGAGTACCATCAGGTGCATCAAAAATGATTTATGAGCCTATCCGTTTGGCGCAAATCGTACAACAATCTTGCACCGACACTAACACTGTCTCCAAATAGAACAAAACAAGATTCGACATGACACACATCCCCTAGGAGTCTCATTGGGTGCGTCCAAAATGATTTCAAAGCCTATGGTATGTTTGGCGCAAACCGTGCACCTATCTTGCCCCAAGATTAGCAATATCTCCAAATGGACCCAAACAAGCTTCCACTTGAGCCACATCACCTAGGAGTACCATCGAGTGCGTCAAAAATGATGTCTGAGCCTATGGTATGTTTGGCGCAAACCGTGCACCTATGTTCCGTCAAGACTAGCACTATCTCCAATTGGACCGAAACGAGGTTCCACTTGAGCCTCGTTACCTAGGAGTACCATCAGGTGCATCGAAAATGATTTCTGAGCCTATGGTATGTCTGGCGCAAATCGTGCAACAATCTTGCACCGAGACTAACACTGTCTCCAAATAGAACAAAACAAGATTCGACATCACCCACGTCCCCTAGGAGTCTCATCGGGTGCGTCCAAAATGATTTCCAAGCCTATGGTATGTTTGGCGCAAACCGTGCACCTATCTTGCGCCAAGATTAGCAATATCTCCAAATGGACCCAAACAAGCATCCACTTGAGCCACGTCACCTAGGAGTACCATCGAGAGCGTAAAAAATGACGTCTATGCCTATGGTATGTTTGGTGCACACCGTGCACGTATCTTGCACCGACACTAACACTGTCTCCAAACGGACCAAAACAAGATTCCACATGACACATGTCACCAAAGAGTTCCATCGGTTGCATCCAAAACAATTTCTGAGCTTATGGTCTGTTCGGCGCAAACCTACCTATCTTGCGTCAAGATTAGCAATATCTCCAAATGGACCGAAACAAGCTTCCACTTGACCCTCATCAACTAGGAGTACCATCGGGTGCATCGAAAACGATTTCTAAGCCTATGATATGTTTGGCGCAAACCATACACCAATCTTGCACCAACAATAACATTGTCTCCAAATAGACCGAAACAAGATTCCACATGACCCACGTCCCCTAGGAGTCTCATAGGTGCATCCAAAATGATTTCCATGCCTATGGAATGTTCGGCACAAACCGTATACCTATCTTGCGCCAAGATTAGGACCAACCTTCCACTTGAGCCTCATCACCTAGGAGTACCATGGGTGCATCGAAAATGATTTCTGAGCCTATGGTATGTTTGGCGCAAACCATGCACCTATCTTGCACCGACACTAACACTGTCTCCAATCAGACCAAAATGAGATTCCACTTGACAGACATCACCTAGGAGTTCCATCGGTTGCATCCAAAATGATTTCTGAGCTTATGGTCCGTTCGACGCAAACTGTGCACCTATCTTGCGTCAAGATGAGCACTATCTCTAAATGGACTGAAACAAGCTTCCACTTGAGTCTCGTCACCTAGGAGTACCATTGGGTGTGTCCAAAACGACTTTAGAGCCTATGGTATGTTTGGTGCAACAATCTTGCACCGACACTAACACTGTCTCCAAATGGACCAAAACAAGATTCCACATGACCCACGTCACCGATGAGTACCATCAGGTGCATCGAAAATGATTTCTGAGCCTATGGTATGTTTCGCGCAAATCGTACAACAATCTTGCACCGACACTAACACTGTCTCCAAATAGAACAAAACAAGATTTGACATGACCCACGTCCCCTAGGAGTCTCATCGGGTGTGTCCAAAATGATTTCCAAGCCTATGGTACGTTTGGCGCAAACCGTGCACCAATCTTGCGCCAAGAATAGCACCATCTCCAAATGGACCCAAACAAGCTTCCACTTGAGCCACATCACCTAGGAGTACCATCGAGTGCGTCAAAAATGATGTCTGAGCCTATGGTATGTTTAGCGCAAACCGTGCACCTATCTTGCACCGACACTAACACTGTCTCCAAATAGAACAAAACAAGATTCGACATGACCCACGTCCCCTAGGAGTCTCATCGGGTGCGTCCAAAATAATTTCCAAGCCTATGGTCTGTTCGGCCCAACCGTGCACCTATCTTGCGCCAAGATTAGCAATATCTCCAAATGGACCCAAACAAGTTTCCACTTGAGCCACATCACCTAGGAGTACCATCGAGTGCGTCCAAAATGATGTCTGAGCCTATGGTATGTTTGGCGCAAACCGTGCACCTATGTTCCGTCAAGACTAGCACTATCTCCAATTGGACCGAAACAAGGTTCCACTTGAGCCTCGTTACCTAGGAGTACCATCAGGTGCATCGAAAATGATTTCTGAGCCTATGGTATGTCTGGCGCAAATCGTACAACAATCTTGCACCGAGACTAACATTGTCTCCAAATAGAACAAAACAAGATTCGACATCACCCACGTCCCCTAGTAGTCTCATCGGGTGCGTCCAAAATGATTTCCAAGCCTATGGTATGTTTGGCGCAAACCGTGCACCTATCTTGCGCCAAGATTAGCAATATCTCCAAATGGACCCAAACAAGCATCCACTTGAGCCACATCACCTAGGAGTACCATCGAGAGCGTAAAAAATGACGTCTATGCCTATGGTATGTTTGGCGCAAACCATGCACCTATCTTCCGTCAAGACTAGCACTATCTCCAATTGGACCGAAATGAGGTTCCACTTGAGCCTCGTTACCTAGGAGTACCATCAGGTGCATCGAAAATGATTTCTGAGCCTATGGTAAGTTTGGCACAAATCATACAACAATCTTGCACCGACACTAACACTGTGTCCAAATAGAACAAAACAAGATTCGACATGGCCCACGTCCACTAGGAGTCTCATCGGGTGCGTCCAAAATGATTTCCAAGCCTATGGTACGTTTGGCGCAAACCGTGCACCTATCTTGCGCCAAGATTAGCACTATCTCCAAATGGACCCAAACAAGCTTCCACTTGAGCCACATCACCTAGGAGTACCATCGATTGCATCAAAAATGACGTCTGAGCCTATGTTATGTTTGGCGCACACCGTGCACCTATCTTGCACCGACACTAACACTGTCTCCAAACGGACCAAAACGAGATTCCACATGACACACGTCACCAAAGAGTTCCATTGGTTGCATCCAAAACAATTTCTGAGCTTATGGTCTGTTCGGCGCAAACCTACCTATCTTGTGTCAAGATTAGCACTATCTCCAAATAGACCGAAACGAGCTTCCACTTGAGCCTCGTCACCTTGGTGTACCATTGGGTGCGTCCAAAATGATTTTAGAGCCAATGGTATGTTTGGCGTAAATCGTGCACCTATCCTACGTCAAGATTAGAACTATCTCCAAATGGAACCAAACAAGCTTCCACTTGACCCTCATCAACTAGGAGTACCATCGGGTGCGTCGAAAACGATTTCTAAGGCTATGGTATGTTTGGCGCAAACCGTACACCAATCTTGCACCAACAATAACACTATCTCCAAATAGACCGAAACAAGATTCCACATGACCCACGTCCCCTAGGAGTCTCATCGGGTGCGTCCAAAATGATTTCCATGCCTATGGAATGTTCGGCACAAACCGTGCACCTATCTTGCGCCAAGATTAGCACTATCTCCAAATGGACCCAAACAACCTTCCACTTGAGCCTCATCACCTAGGAAAACCATGGGTGCATCGAAAATGATTTCTGAGCCTATGGTATGTTTGGCACAAACCATGCACCTATCTTGCACCGACACTAACACTGTCTCCAATTGGACCAAAACATGATTCCACATGATAGACATCACCTAGGAGTTCCATCGGCTGCATCCAAAATGATTTCTGAGCTTATGGTCCGTTCGGCGCAAGCCGTGCACCTATCTTGCGTCAAGATGAGCACTCTCCCTAAATGGACCGAAACAAGCTTCCACTTGAGCCTCGTCACCTAGGAGTACCATTGGGTGCGTCCACAACGATTTTAGAGCCTATGGTATGTTTGGCGCAATCCGTGCACCTATCTTGCACCGACACTAACACTGTCTCCAAATGGACCAAAACAAGATTCCACATGACCCACGTCACCTATGAGTACCATCAAGTGCATCGAAAATGATTTATGAGCCTATCCGTTTGGCGCAAATCGTACAACAATCTTGCACCGACACTAACACTGTCTCCAAATAGAACAAAACAAGATTCGACATGACACACATCCCCTAGGAGTCTCATCGGGTGCGTCCAAAATGATTTCCAAGCCTATGGTATGTTTGGCGCAAACCGTGCACCTATCTTGCGCCAAGATTAGCAATATCTCCAAATGGAACCAAACAAGCTTCCACTTGAGCCACATCACCTAGGAGTACCATCGAGTGCGTCAAAAATGACATCTATGCCTATGGTATGTTTGGCGCAAAACGTGCACCTATCTTCCGTCAAGACTAGCACTATCTCCAATTGGACCGAAACGAGGTTCCACTTGAGCCTCTTACCTAGGAGTACCATCAGGTGCATCAAAAATGATTTCTGAGCCTATGGTAAGTTTGGCACAAATCGTACAACAATCTTGCACCGACACTAACACTGTGTCCAAATAGAACAAAACAAGATTCGACATGACCCACGTCCACAAGGAGTCTCATCGGGTGCGTCCAAAATGATTTCCAAGCCTATGGTACACTTGGCGCAAACCGACACTAACTCTTGCGCCAAGATTAGCACTATCTCTAAATGGACCCAAACAAGCTTCCACTTGAGCCACATCACCTAGGAGTACCATCGAGTGCATCAAAAATGACATCGGAGCCTATGGTATGTTTGGCGCACACCGTGCACCTATCTTCCACCGACACTAACACTGTCTCCAAACGGACCAAAATGAGATTCCACATGACACACATCACCAAAGAGTTCCATCGGTTGCATCCAGAATGATTTCTGAGCTTATGGTCTGTTCAGCGCAAACCTACCTATCTTGCATCAAGATTAGCACTATCTCCAAATGGACTAAAACAAGCTTCCACTTGAGCCTCGTCACCTTGGAGTACCATTGGGTGTGTCCAAAATGATTTCAGAGCCTGTGGTATGTTTGGCGTAAACCGTGCACCTATCCTACATCAAGATTAGAACTATCTCCAAATGGACCCAAACAAGCTTCCACTTGACCCTCATCAACTAGGAGTGCCATCGGGTGCGTCGAAAATGATTTCTAAGCCTATGGTATGTTTGGCGCAAACCGTACACCAATCTTGCACCAACAATAACACTGTCTCCAAATAGACCGAAACAAGATTCCACATGACCCATGTCCCCTAGGAGTCTCATCGGGTGCGTCCAAAATGATTTCCATGCCTATGGAATGTTCGGCACAAACCGTGCACCTATCTTGCGCCAAGATTAGCACTATCTCCAAATGGGCCCAAACAACCTTCCACTTGAGCCTCATCACCTAGGAGTACCATGGGTGCATCAAAAATGATTTCTAAGCCTATGGTATGTTTGGCGCAAACCGTGCACCTATCTTGCACCGACACTAACACTGTCTCCAATCGGACCAAAACAAGATTCCACATGACAGACATCACCTAGGAGTTCCATCGGTTGCATCCAAAATGATTTCTAAGCTTATGGTCCATTTGGCGCAAACCGTGCACCTATCTTGCGTCAAGAAGAGCACTATCTCTAAATGGACCGAAACAAGCTTCCACTTGAGCCTCGTCACCTAGGAGTACCATTGGGTGCGTCCAAAATGATTTTAGAGCATATGGTATGTTTGGCGCAAACTGCGCACCTATCTTGCACCGACACTAACACTGTCTCCAAATGGACCAAAACAAGATTCCACATGACCCACGTCACCTACGAGTACCATCAAGTGCATCGAAAATGATTTATGAGCCTATCCGTTTGGCGCAAATCGTACAACAATCTTGTACCGACACTAACACTGTCTCCAAATAGAACAAAACAAGATTCGACATGACACACATCCCCTAGGAGTCTCATTGGGTGCGTCCAAAATGATTTCCAAGCCTATGGTATGTTTGGCGCAAACCGTGCACCTATCTTGCGCCAAGATTAGCAATATCTCCAAATGGACCCAAACAAGCTTCCACTTGAGCCACATCACCTAGGAGTACCATCGAGTGCGTCAAAAATGATGTCTGAGCCTATGGTATGTTTGGCGCAAACCATGCACCTATGTTCCGTCAAGACTAGCACTATCTCCAATTGGACCGAAACGAGGTTCCACTTGAGCCTCGTTACCTAGGAGTACCATCAGGTGCATCGAAAATGATTTCTGAGCCTATGGTATGTCTGGCGCAAATCGTACAACAATCTTGCACCGAGACTAACACTATCTCCAAATAGAACAAAACAAGATTCGACATCACCCACGTCCCCTAGGAGTCTCATTGGGTGCGTCCAAAATGATTTCCAAGCCTATGGTATGTTTGGCGCAAACCGTGCACCTATCTTGCGCCAAGATTAGCAATATCTCCAAATGGACCCAAACAAGCATCCACTTGAGCCACATCACCTAGGAGTACCATCGAGAGCGTAAAAAATGACGTCTATGCCTATGGTATGTTTGGCGCAAACCATGCACCTATCTTCCGTCAAGACTAGCACTATCTCCAATTGGACCGAAATGAGGTTCCACTTGAGCCTCGTTACCTAGGAGTACCATCAGGTGCATCAAAAATGATTTCTGAGCCTATGGTAAGTTTGGCACAAATCGTACAACAATCTTGCACCGACACTAACACTGTGTCCAAATAGAACAAAACAAGATTCGACATGACCCACGTCCACTAGGAGTCTCATCGGGTGCGTCCAAAATGATTTCCAAGCCTATGGTACGTTTGGCGCAAACCGTGCACCTATCTTGCGCCAAGATTAGCACTATCTCCAAATGGACCCAAACCAGCTTCCACTTGAGCCACATCACCTAGGAGTACCATCGAGTGCATCAAAAATGACGTCTGAGCCTATGGTATGTTTGGCGCACATCGTGCACGTATCTTGCACCGACACTAACACTGTCTCCAAACGGACCAAAACAAGATTCCACATGACACACGTCACCAAAGAGTTCCATCGGTTGCATCCAAAACAATTTCTGAGCTTATGGTCTGTTCGGCGCAAACCTACCTATCTTGCGTCAAGATTAGCACTATCTCCAAATGGACCGAAACAAGCTTCCACTTGACCCTCATCAACTAGGAGTACCATCGGGTGCATCGAAAACGATTTCTAAGCCTATGATATGTTTGGCGAAAACCGTACACCAATCTTGCACCAACAATAACACTGTCTCCAAATAGACCGAAACAAGATTCCACATGACCCACGTCCCCTAGGAGTCTCATAGGTGCATCCAAAATGATTTCCATGCCTATGGAATGTTCGGCACAAACGGTATACCTATCTTGCGCCAAGATTAGGACCAACCTTCCACTTGAGCCTCATCACCTAGGAGTACCATGGGTGCATCGAAAATGATTTATGAGCCTATGGTATGTTTGGCGCAAACCGTGCACCTATCTTGCACCGACACTAACACTGTCTCCAATCAGACCAAAATGAGATTCCACTTGACAGACATCACCTAGGAGTTCCATCGGTTGCATCCAAAATGATTTCTGAGCTTATGGTCCGTTCGACGCAAACCGTGCACCTATCTTGCGTCAGGATGAGCTCTATCTCTAAATGGACTGAAACAAGCTTCCACTTGAGCCTCGTCACCTAGGAGTACCATTGGGTGCGTCCAAAACGACTTTAGAGCCTATGGTATGTTTGGTGCAACAATCTTGCACTGACACTAACACTGTCTCCAAATGGACCAAAACAAGATTCCACATGACCCACGTCACCTATGAGTACCATCAGGTGCATCAAAAATGATTTCTGAGCCTATCCGTTTGGCACAAATCGTACAGCAATCTTGGACCGACACTAACACTGTCTCCAAATAGAACAAAACAAGATTCGACAAGACACACGTCCCCTAGGAGTCTCATCGGGTGCGTCCAAAATGATTTCCAAGCCTATGGTACGTTTGGCGCAAACCGTGCACCTATCTTGCGCCAAGATTAGCACTATCTCCAAAAGGACCCAAACAAGCTTCCACTTGAGCCACACCACTTAGGAGTACCATCGACTGCGTCAAAAATGATGTCTGAGCCTATGGTATGTTTGGCGTAAACCGTGCACCTATCTTCCGTCAAGACTAGCACTATCTCCAATTGGACTGAAACGAGGTTCCACTTGAGCCTCGTTAACTAGGAGTGCCATCAGGTGCATCGAAAATGATTTCTGAGCCTATGGTATGTTTGGCGCAAATCATACAACAATCTTGCACCGACACTAACACTGTCCAAATAGAACAAAACAAGATTCGACATGAGCCACGTCCCCTAGGAGTCTCATCGGGTGCATCCAAAATGATTTCCAAGCCTATGGTACGTTTGGCGCAAACCGTGCACCTATCTTGCGCCAAGATTAGCACTATGTCCAAATGGACCCAAACAAGCTTCCACTTGAGCCACATTACCTAGGAGTACCATCGAGTGCGTCAAAAATGACGTCTGAGCCTATGGTATGTTTGGCACAAACCGTGCACCTATCTTACACCGACACTAACACTGTCTCCAAACAGACCAAAACAAGATTCCACATGACACACGTCACCAAAGAGTTCCATCAGTTGCATCCAAAATGATTTCTGAGCTTATGGTCTGTTCGGCGCAAACCATGCACCTATCTTGCGTCAAGATTAGCACTATCTCCAAATGGACCGAAACAAGCTTCCACTTGAGCCTCGTCACCTTGGAGTACCATTGGGTGCGTACAAAACAATTTCAGAGCCTATGATATGTTTGGCATAAACCGTGCACCTATCCTACGTCAAGATTAGCACTATCTCCAAATGGACCCAAACAAGCTTCCACTTGACCCTCATCACCTAGGAGTACCATCGGGTGCGTCGAAAATGATTTCTAAGCCTATGGTATGTTTGGCGCAAACCGTACACCAATCTTGCACCAACACTAACACTGTCTCCAAATAGACCGAAACAAGATTCCACATGACCCACGTCCCCTAGGAGTCTCATCGGGTGCGTCCAAAATGATTTCCATGCCTATGGAATGTTCGGCGCAAACCGTGCACCTATCTTGCGCCAAGATTAGCACTATCTCCAAATGGACCCAAACAACCTTCCACTTGAGCCTCATCACCTAAGAGTACCATGGGTGCATCAAAAATGAATTCTGAGCCTATGGTATGTTTGGCGCAAACCATGCACCTATCTTGCACCGACACTAACACTGTCTCCAAACGGACCAAAACGAGATTCCACATGACAGACATCACCTAGGAGTTCCATCGGTTGCATCCAAAATGATTTCTAAGCTTATGGTCCGTTCGGCGCAAACCGTGCACCTATATTGCGTGAAGATGAGCACTATCTCTAAATGGACCGAAACAAGCTTCCACTTGAGCCTCGTCACCTAGGAGTACCATCAGGTGCATCGAAACTGATTTCTGAGCCAATGGTATGTTTGGCGCAAATCGTACAACAATCTTGCACCGACACTAACACTGTCTCCAAATAGAACAAAACAAGATTCGACATGACCCACGTCCCCTAGGAGTCTCATCAGGTGCGTCCAAAATGATTTCCAAGCCTATGGTACGTTTGGCGCAAACCGTGCACCTATCTTGCGCCAAGATTAGCACTATCTCCAAATGGACCCAAACAAGCTTCCACTTGAGCCTCGTTACCTAGGAGTACCATCAGGTGCTTCAAAAATGATTTCTGTGCCTATGGTATGTTTGGCACAAATCGTACAACAATCTTGCACCGACACTAACACTATCTCCAAATAGAACAAAACAAGATTCGACATGACCCACGTCCCCTAGGAGTCTCATCGGGTGCATCCAAAATGATTTCCAAGCCTATGGTATGTTTGGCGCAAACCGTGCACCTATCTTGCGCCAAGATTAGCACTATGTCCAAATGGACCCAAACAAGCTTCCACTTGAGCCTCGTTACCTAGGAGTACCATCAGGTGCTTCGAAAATGATTTCTGTGCCTATGGTATGTTTGGCACAAATCGTGCAACAATCTTGCACCGACACTAACACTGTCTCCAAACGGACCAAAACAAGATTCCACATGACACACGTCACCAAAGAGTTCCATCGGTTGCATCCAAAATGATTTCTGAGCTTATGGTCTGTTCGGCGCAAACCATGCACCTATCCTGCGTCAAGATTAGCACTATCTCCAAAGGAACCGAAACAAGCTTCCACTTGAGCCTCGTCACCTTGGAGTACCATTGGGTGCGTACAAAACAATTTCAGAGCCTATGGTATGTTTGGCGTAAACCGTGCACCTATCCTACGTCAAGATTAGCACTATCTCCAAATGGACCCAAACAAGCTTCCACTTGACTCTCATCACCTAGGAGTACCATCGGGTGCGTCGAAAATGATTTCTAAGCCTATGGTATGTTTGGCGCAAACCGTACACCAATCTTGCACCAACACTAACACTGTCTCCAAATAGACCGAAACAAGATTCCACATGACCCACGTCCCCTAGGAGTCTCATCGGGTGCGTCCAAAATGATTTCCATGCCTATGGAATGTTCGGCGCAAACCGTGCACCTATCTTGCGCCAAGATTAGCACTATCTCCAAATGGACCCAAACAACCTTCCACTTGAGCCTCATCACCTAGGAGTACCATGGGTGCATCAAAAATGAATTCTGAGCCTATGGTATGTTTGGCGCAAACCATGCACCTATCTTGCACTGACACTAACACTGTCTCCAAACGGACCAAAACGAGATTCCACATGACAGACATCACCTAGGAGTTCCATCGGTTGCATCCAAAATGATTTCTAAGCTTATGGTCCGTTCGGCGCAAATCGTGCACCTATATTGCGTGAAGATGAGCACTATCTCTAAATGGACCGAAACAAGCTTCCACTTGAGCCTCGTCACCTAGGAGTACCATCAGGTGCATCGAAACTGATTTCTGAGCCAATGGTATGTTTGGCGCAAATCGTACAACAATCTTGCACCGACACTAACACTGTCTCCAAATAGAACAAAACAAGATTTGACATGACCCACGTCCCGTTGGAGTCTCATCAGGTGCGTCCAAAATGATTTCCAAGCCTATGGTATGTTTGGCGCAAACCGTGCACCTATCTTGCGCCAAGATTAGCACTATCTCCAAATGGACCCAAACAAGCTTCCACTTGAGCCTCGTTACCTAGGAGTACCATCAGGTGCTTCGAAAATGATTTCTGTGCCTATGGTATGTTTGGCACAAATCGTACAACAATCTTGCACCGACACTAACACTGTCTCCAAATGGACCAAAACAAGATTCCACATGACACACGTCACCAAAGACTTCCATCGGTTGCATCCAAAATGATTTCTGAGCTTATGGTCTATTCGGCGTAAACCGTGCACCTATCCTGCGTCAAGATTAGCACTATCTCCAAAGGAACCGAAACAAGCTTCCACTTGAGCCTTGTCACCTTGGAGTACCATTGGGTGCGTCCAAAACAATTTCAGAGCCTATGGTATGTTTGGCGTAAACCGTGCACCTATCCTACGTCAAGATTAGCACTATCTCCAAATGGACCCAAACAAGCTTCCACTTGACTCTCATCACCTAGGAGTACCATCGGGTGCGTCGAAAATGATTTCTAAGCCTATGGTATGTTTGGCGCAAACCGTACACCAATCTTGCACCAACACTAACACTGTCTCCAAATAGACCGAAACAAGATTCCACATGACCCATGTCCCCTAGGAGTCTCATCGGGTGCGTCCAAAATGATTTCCATGCCAATGGAATGTTCAGCGCCAACCGTGCACCTATCTTGTGCCAAGATTAGCACTATCTCCAAATAGACCCAAACAACCTTCCACTTGAGCCTCATCACCTAGGAGTACCATGGGTGCATCGAAAATGAATTCTAAGCCTATGGTATGTTTGGCGCAAACCATGCACCTATCTTGCACCGACACTAACACAGTCTCCAAACGGACCAAAACGAGATTTCACATGACAAACATCACCTAGGAGTTCCATCGGTTGCATCCGAAATGATTTATGAGCTTATGGTCTGTTCAGCGCAAACCGTGCACCTATATTGCATCAAGATGCGCACTATCTCCAAATGGACCCAAACAAGCTTCCACTTGAGCCACATCACCTAGGAGTACCATCGAGTGTGTCAAAAATGACATCTAAGCCTATGGTATGTTTGGCGCAAACCATGTACCTATCTTCCGTCAAGACTAGCACTATCTCCAATTGGACCAAAATGAGGTTCCACTTGAGCCTCGTTACCTAGGAGTACCATCAGGTGCATCAAAAATGATTTCTGAGCCTATGATATGTTTGGCGCAAATCGTACATAAATCTTGCACCGACACTAACACTGTCTCCAAATAGAACAAAACAAGATTTGACATGACCCACATCCCCTAGGAGTGTCATCGGGTGCATCCAAAATGATTTCCAAGCCTATGGTACGTTTGGCGCAAACCGTGCACCTATCTTGCGCCAAGATTAGCACTATCTCCAAATGGACCCAAACAATCTTCCACTGAGCCACGTCACCTAGTAGTACCATCGAGTGCGTGAAAAATGATGTCTGAGCCTATGGTATGTTTGGCACAAACCATGTACCTATCTTCCGTCAAGACTAGCACTATCTCCAATTGGACCAAAATGAGGTTCCACTTGAGCCTCGTTACCTAGGAGTACCATCAGGTGCATCGAAAATGATTTCTGAGCCTATGGTATGTTTGGTGCAAATCGTACAACAATCTTGCACCGACACTAACACTGTCTCCAAATAGAACAAAACAAGATTCGACATGACCCACATCCCCTAGGAGTGCCATCGGGTGCGTCCAAAATGATTTCCAAGCCTATTGTACGTTTGGCGCAAACCGTGCACCTATCTTGCACCAAGATTAGCACTATCTCCAAATGGACCCAAACAAGCTTCCACTTAAGCCACATCACCTAGGAGTACCATCGAGTGCGTCAAAAATGACGTCTGAGCCTATGGTATGTTTGGCACAAACCGTGCACCTATCTTGCACCGACACCAACACTGTCTCCAAATGGACCAAAACGAGATTTCACATGACATATGTCACCAAAGAGTTCCATTGGTTGCATCCAAAATGATTTCTGAGCTTATGGTCTATTCAGCGCAAACCGTGCACCTATCTTGCGTCAAGATTAGCACTATCTCCAAATGGACCGAAACAAGCTTCCACTTGAGCCTCATCTCCTTGGAGTACCATTGGGTGCATCCAAAATGATTTCAGAGCCTATGGTATGTTTGGCGTAAACCGTGCACCTATCCTACGTCAAGATTAGAACTATCTACAAATGGACCCAAACAAGCTTCCACTTGACCCTCATCACCTAAGAGTACCATCGGGTGCATCGAAAATGATTTCTAAGCCTATGGTATGTTTGGCGCAAACCGTACACCAATCTTGCACCAACACTAACACTATCTCCAAACAGACCGAAACAAGATTCCACGTGACCCACGTCACCTAGGAGTCTCATCGGGTGCATCCAAAATGATTTCCATGCCGATGGAATGTTCGGCGCATACCGTGCACCTATCTTGGGCCAAGATTAGCAATATCTCCAAATGGACCCAAACAACCTTCCACTTGAGCCTCGTCACCAAGGAGTACCATGGGTGCATCGAAAATGATTTCTGAGCCTATGGTATGTTTGGCGCAAACCGTGCACCTATCTTGCACCGACACTAACACTATCTCCAATCGGACCAAAACGAGATTCCACATGACAGACATCACCTAGGAGTTCCATCGGTTGCATCCAAAATGATTTCTGAGCTTATGGTCCGTTCGGCGCAAACCATGCACCTATCTTGCATCAAGATGAGCACTATCTCTAAATGGACCGAAACAAGCTTCCACTTGAGCCTCGTTAGCTAGGAGTACCATTGGGTGCGTCCAAAACAATTTCAGAGCCTATGCTATGTTTGGCGCAAACCGTACCCCTATCTTGCACCGACACTAACACTATCTCCAAACGGACCAAAACGATATTCCACATGACACACATCACCTATGAGTACCATCAGGTGCATCGAAAAGGATTTCTGAACCTATGGTATATTTGGCGCAAATCGTACAACAATCTTGCACCGACACTAACACTGTCTCCAAATAGAACAAAACAAGATTCGACATGACCCACGTCCCCTAGGAGTCTCATCGGGTGCGTCCAAAATAATTTCCAAGCCTATGGTACGTTTGGCGCAAACCATGCACCTATCTTGCGCCAAGATTAGCACTGTCTCCAAATGGACCCAAACAAGCTTCCACTTGAGCCTCGTTACCTAGGAGTACCATCAGGTGCATCGAAAATGATTTCTGTGCCTATGGTATGTTTGGCGCAAATCGTACAACAATCTTGCACCGACACTAACACAGTCTCCAAATAGAACAAAACAAGATTCTACATGACCCACGTCCCCTAGGAGTCTCATCGGGTGCGTCTAAAATGATTTCCAAGCCTACGGTACGTTTGGCGTAAACCGTGCACCTATCTTGCGCCAAGATTAGCACTATCTCCAAATGGACCCAAACAAGCTTCCACTTGAGCCTCGTTACCTAGGAATACCATCAGGTGCTTCGAAAATGATTTCTGTGCCTATGGTATGTTTGGCGCAAATCGTACAACAATCTTGCACCGACACTAACACTGTCTCCAAATAGAACAAAACAAGATTCGACATGACCCACGTCCCCTAGGAGTCTCATCAGGTGCGTCCAAAATGATTTCCAAGCCTATGGTATGTTTGGGGCAAACCGTGCACCTATCTTGCGCCAAGATTAGCACTATCTCCAAATGGACCCAAACAAGCTTCCACTTGAGCCACATCACCTAGGAGTACCATCGAGTGCGTCAAAAATGATGTCTGAGCCTATGCTATGTTTAGCGCAAACCGTGCACCTATCTTCCGTCAAGACTAGCACTATCTCCAATTGGACCGAAACGATGTTCCACTTGAGCCTCGTTACCTAGGAGTACCATTAGGTGCATCGAAAATGATTTCTGAGCCTATGGTATATTTGGCGCAAATCATACAACAATCTTGCACTGACACTAACACTGTCTCCAAATAGAACAAAACAAGATTCGCATGACCCACGTCCCCTAGGAGTCTCATTGGTTGCGTCCAAAATGATTGCCAAGCCAGTGGTACGTTTGGCGCAAACCGTGCACCTATCTTGCGCCAGGATTCGCACTATCTCCAAATGGACCCAAACAAGCTTCCACTTGAGCCACATCACCTAGGAGTACCATCGAGTGCGTCAAAAATGACGTCTGAGCCTATGGTATGTTTGGCGCAAACCATGCACCTATCTTGCACCAACACTAACACTGTCTCCAAACGGACCAAAACAAGATTCCACATGACGCACGTCATAAAAGAGTTCCATTGGTTGCATCCAAAACAATTTCTGAGCTTAGGGTCTATTCAGCGCAAACCGTGCACCTATCTTGCGTCAAGATTAACACTATCTCCAAATGGACCAAAACATGCTTCCACTTGAGCCTCGTCACCTTGGAGTACCATTGGGTGCGTCCAAAATGATTTCAGAGCCTATGGCATGTTTGGCATAAACCATGCACCTATCCTACGTCAAGATTAGCACTATCTCCAAATGGACCCAAACAAGCTTCCACTTGACCCTCATCACCTAGGAGTACCATCGGGTGCGTCAAAAATGATTTCTAATCCTATGGTATGTTTGGCGCAAACCGTACACCAACCTTGCACCAACACTAACACTGTCTCCAAATAGACTGAAACAAGATTCCACAAGACCCACATCCCCTATGAGTCTCATTGGGTGCGTCCAAAATGATTTCCATGCCTATGGAATGTTCGGTGCAAACCGTGCACCTATCTTGCGCCAAGATTTGCACTATCTCCAAATGGACCCAAACAACCTTCCACTTGAGCCTCATCACCTAGGAGTACCATGGGTGCATCAAAAATGATTTCTAAGCCTATGGTATGTTTGGCACAAACCGTGCACCTATCTTGCACCGACACTAACACTGTCTCCAAATGGACCAAAACAAGATTCCACATGACCCACGTCACCTATGAGTACCATCAGGTGCATCGAAAATGATTTCTGAGCCTATGGTATGTTTGGCGCAAATCATACAACAATCTTGCACCGACACTAACACTATCTCCAAATAGAACAAAACAAGATTCGACATGACCTTCGTCCCCTAGGAGTCTCATCGGGTGCGTCCAAAATAATTTCCATGCCTATGGTACGTTTGGCACAAACCGTGCACCTATCTTGCGCCAAGATTAGCACTATCTCCAAATGGAGCCAAACAATCTTCCACTGAGCCACATCACCTAGGACTACCATCGAGTGCATCAAAAATGACGTCTGAGCCTATGGTATGTTTGGCGCAAACCGTGCACCTATCTTCCACTTGAGCCTCGTTACCTAGGAGTACCATCAGGTGCATCGAAAATGATTTATGAGCCTATGATATGTTTGGCACGAATCGTACAACAATCTTGCACCGACACTAAAACGGTCTCCAAATAGCACAAAACAAGATTCGACATGACCCACGTCCCCTAGGAGTCTCATCGGGTGCGTCCAAAATGATTTCCATGCCTATGGAATGTTCGGCGCAAACCGTGCACCTATCTTGTGCCAAGATTGGCACTATTTCCAAATGGACCCAAACAAGCTCCACTTGAGCCACATCACCTAGGAGTACCATCGAGTGCGTCAAAAATGACATCTGAGCCTATGGTATGTTTGGCGCAAACCGTGCACCTATCTTGCACCGACACTAACACTGTCTCCAATCAGACCAAAATGAGATTCCACATGACAGACATCACCTAGGAGTTCCATCAGTTGCATCCAAAATGATTTCTGAGCTTATGGTCCGTTCGGCGGAAACCGTGCACCTATCTTGCGTCAAGATGAGCACTATCTCTAAATGGACCGAAACAAGCTTCCACTTGAGCCTCGTTAGCTAGGAGTACCATTGGGTGCGTCCAAAACAATTTCAGAGCCTATGCTATGTTTGGCGCAAACCGTACCCCTATCTTGCACCGACACTAACACTATCTCCAAATGGACCAAAACGATATTCCACATGACACACATCACCTATGAGTACCATCAGGTGCATCGAAAAGGATTTCTGAACCTATGGTATATTTGGCGCAAATCGTACAACAATCTTGCACCGACACTAACACTGTCTCCAAATAGAACAAAACAAGATTCGACATGACCCACAACCCCTAGGAGTCTCATCGGGTGCATCCAAAATAATTTCCAAGCCTATGGTACGTTTGGCGCAAACCATGCACCTATCTTGCGCCAAGATTAGCACTGTCTCCAAATGGACCCAAACAAGCTTCCACTTGAGCCTCGTTACCTAGGAGTACCATCAGGTGCATCGAAAATGATTTCTGTGCCTATGGTATGTTTGGCGCAAATCGTACAACAATCTTGCACCGACACTAACACAGTCTCCAAATAGAACAAAACAAGATTCTACATGACCCACGTCCCCTAGGAGTCTCATCGGGTGCGTCTAAAATGATTTCCAAGCCTACGGTATGTTTGGCGTAAACCGTGCACCTATCTTGCGCCAAGATTAGCACTATCTCCAAATGGACCCAAACAAGCTTCCACTTGAGCCTCGTTACCTAGGAATACCATCAGGTGCTTCGAAAATGATTTCTGTGCCTATGGTATGTTTGGCGCAAATCGTACAACAATCTTGCACCGACACTAACACTGTCTCCAAATAGAACAAAACAAGATTCGACATGACCCACGTCCCCTAGGAGTCTCATCAGGTGCGTCCAAAATGATTTCCAAGCCTATGGTATGTTTGGGGCAAACCGTGCACCTATCTTGCGCCAAGATTAGCACTATCTCCAAATGGACCCAAACAAGCTTCCACTTGAGCCACATCACCTAGGAGTACCATCGAGTGCGTCAAAAATAATGTCTGAGCCTATGCTATGTTTAGCGCAAACTGTGCACCTATCTTCCGTCAAGACTAGCACTATCTCCAATTGGACCGAAACGAGGTTCCACTTGAGCCTCGTTACCTAGGAGTACCATTAGGTGCATCGAAAATGATTTCTGAGCCTATGGTATATTTGGCGCAAATCATACAACAATCTTGCACTGACACTAACACTGTCTCCAAATAGAACAAAACAAGATTCGCATGACCCACGTCCCCTAGGAGTCTCATTGGTTGCGTCCAAAATGATTGCCAAGCCAGTGGTACGTTTGGCGCAAACCGTGCACCTATCTTGCGCCAGGATTCGCACTATCTCCAAATGGACCCAAACAAGCTTCCACTTGAGCCACATCACCTAGGAGTACCATCGAGTGCGTCAAAAATGACGTCTGAGCCTATGGTATGTTTGGCGCAAACCATGCACCTATCTTGCACCAACACTAACACTGTCTCCAAACGGACCAAAACAAGATTCCACATGACGCACGTCACAAAAGAGTTCCATTGGTTGCATCCAAAACAATTTCTGAGCTTAGGGTCTATTCAGCGCAAACCGTGCACCTATCTTGCGTCAAGATTAACACTATCTCCAAATGGACCAAAACATGCTTCCACTTGAGCCTCGTCACCTTGGAGTACCATTGGGTGCGTCCAAAATGATTTCAGAGCCTATGGCATGTTTGGCATAAACCATGCACCTATCCTACGTCAAGATTAGCACTATCTCCAAATGGACCCAAACAAGCTTCCACTTGACCCTCATCACCTAGGAGTACCATCGGGTGCGTCAAAAATGATTTCTAATCCTATGGTATGTTTGGCGCAAACCGTACACCAACCTTGCACCAACACTAACACTGTCTCCAAATAGACTGAAACAAGATTCCACAAGACCCACATCCCCTATGAGTCTCATTGGGTGCGTCCAAAATGATTTCCATGCCTATGGAATGTTCGGTGCAAACCGTGCACCTATCTTGCGCCAAGATTTGCACTATCTCCAAATGGACCCAAACAACCTTCCACTTGAGCCTCATCACCTAGGAGTACCATGGGTGCATCAAAAATGATTTCTAAGCCTATGGTATGTTTGGCACAAACCGTGCACCTATCTTGCACCGACACTAACACTGTCTCCAAATGGACCAAAACAAGATTCCACATGACCCACGTCACCTATGAGTACCATCAGGTGCATCGAAAATGATTTCTGAGCCTATGGTATGTTTGGCGCAAATCATACAACAATCTTGCACCGACACTAACACTATCTCCAAATAGAACAAAACAAGATTCGACATGACCTTCGTCCCCTAGGAGTCTCATCGGGTGCGTCCAAAATAATTTCCATGCCTATGGTACGTTTGGCACAAACCGTGCACCTATCTTGCGCCAAGATTAGCACTATCTCCAAATGGAGCCAAACAATCTTCCACTGAGCCACATCACCTAGGACTACCATCGAGTGCGTCAAAAATGACGTCTGAGCCTATGGTATGTTTGGCGCAAACCGTGCACCTATCTTCCACTTGAGCCTCGTTACCTAGGAGTACCATCAGGTGCATCGAAAATGATTTATGAGCCTATGATATGTTTGGCACGAATCGTACAACAATCTTGCACCGACACTAAAACGGTCTCCAAATAGCACAAAACAAGATTCGACATGACCCACGTCCCCTAGGAGTCTCATCGGGTGCGTCCAAAATGATTTCCATGCCTATGGAATGTTCGGCGCAAACCGTGCACCTATCTTGTGCCAAGATTGGCACTATTTCCAAATGGACCCAAACAAGCTCCACTTGAGCCACATCACCTAGGAGTACCATCGAGTGCGTCAAAAATGACATCTGAGCCTATGGTATGTTTGGCGCAAACCGTGCACCTATCTTGCACCGACACTAACACTGTCTCCAATCAGACCAAAATGAGATTCCACATGATAGACATCACCTAGGAGTTCCATCAGTTGCATCCAAAATGATTTCTGAGCTTATGGTCCGTTCGGCGGAAACCGTGCACCTATCTTGCGTCAAGATGAGCACTATCTCTAAATGGACCGAAACAAGCTTCCACTTGAGCCTCGTTAGCTAGGAGTACCATTGGGTGCGTCCAAAACAATTTCAGAGCCTATGCTATGTTTGGCGCAAACCGTGCACCTATCTTGCACCGACACTAACACTGTCTCCAAACAGACCAAAACGAGATTCCACATGACACACACCACCTATGAGTACCATCAGGTGCATCGAAAAAGATTTTTGAGCCTATGGTATATTTGGCGCAAATCGTACAACAATCTTGCACCGACACTAACACTGTCTACAAATAGAACAAAACAAGATTCGACATGACCCATGTCCCCTAGGAGTCTCATCGGGTGCGTCCAAAATAATTTCCAAGCCTATGGTACGTTTGGCGCAAACCGTGCACCTATCTTGCGCCAAGATTAGCACTATCTCCAAATGGACCCAAACAAGCTCCACTTGAGCCACATCACCTAGGAGTACCATCGAGTGCATCAAAAATGACGTCTGAGCCTATGGTATGTTTGGCGCAAACCGTGCACCTATCTTGCACCGACACTAACACTGTCTCCAAACGGACCAAAACGAGATTCCACATGACACATGTCACCAAGGAGTTCCATCGATTGCATCCAAAATGATTTCTGAGCTTATGGTCTGTTCGGCGCAAACCATGCACCTATCTTGCGTCAAGATTAGCACTATCTCCAAATGGACCAAAACAAGCTTCCACTTGAGCCTCGTCACCTTGGAGTACCATTGGGTGCGTCCAAAACGATTTCAGAGGCTATGGTATGTTTTGCGTAAACCGTGCACCTATCCTACGTCAAGATTAGCACTATCTCCAAATGGACCCAAACAAGCTACCACTTGAACTTCATCACCTAGGAGTACGATCGGGTGCGTTGAAAATGATTTCTAAGCCTATGGTATGTTTGGCACAAACCATACACCAATCTTGCACCGGCACTAACACTGTCTCCAAATAGACCGAAACAAGATTCCACATGACCCACGTCCCCTAGGAGTCTCATCGGGTGCGTCCAAAATGATTTCCATGCCTATGGAACGTTCGGCGCAAACCATGCACCTATCTTGTGTCAGGATTAGCACTATCTCCAAATGGACCCCAACAACCTTCCACTTGAGCCTCATCACCTAGGAGTACCATGGGTGCATCAAAAATGATTTCTGAGGCTATGGTATGTTTGGCGCAAACCATGCACCAATCTTGCACCGACACTAACACTGTCTCCAAGCGAACCAAAACAAGATTCCACATGACAGACATCACCTAGGAGTTCCATTAGTTGCATCCTAAATGATTTCTGAGCTTATGGTCCGTTCGGTGCAAACCGTGCACCTATCTTACATCAAGATTAGCACTATCTCTAAATGGACCAAAACAAGCTTCCACTTGAGCCTCGTCGCCTAGGAGTACCATTGGGTGCGTCCAAAACGATTTTAGAGCCTATGGTATGTTTGGCGCAAGCCGTGCACCTATCTTGCACAGACACTAACACTGTCTCCAAATGGACCAAAACAAGATTCCACATGACCCACATCACCTATGAGTTGCATTGGCGCATCCAAAATGATTTCTGAGCCTATGGTACGTTCGGTACAAACTGTGGACCTATCTTGCATCAAGACTAGCACTATCTACAATTGGACCGAAACCAGGTTCCACTTGAGCCTTGTGACCGAGGACTACCATCAGGTGTCTCCAAAATGATTTTCTGAGCCTATGGTATGTTTGGCACAAACCGTACAACTAACTTGCACCGACACTAACACTCTATCCAAATGGACCAAAACAAGATTCCACTGACCCACATCACCTAGGAGTTCCATCGGGTGCATCCAAAATGATTTTCGAGAATATGGTCTGTTCGACGCAAACCATGCACCTATCTTGCATCAAGATTAGCAATATCTCTAAATGGACCGAAATGAGCTTTCACTTTAGCCTCGTCACCTAGGAGTACCATCGGATGCGTCCAAAACAATTTCTAAGCCACCGTTATGTTTGGCGCAAACCGTGCACCTATCTTGCACCGACACTAACACTATCTCCAAATAGACCAAAACAAGATTCCACATGACCCATGTCACCTTGGTGTTCCATCGGGTGTGTCCAAAATGATTTGCGAGCCTATGGTACGTTCAACGTAGACCGTGCACCTATCTTGCGTCAAGACTAGCACTCTCTCTAATTCGACTGAAACGAGCTTCCACTTGAGCCTCGTCACTGAGGAGTACCATCAGGTGCATCCAAAACAATTTCTGAGCCTATGGTATATTTGGCGCAAACTATACTCCTATCTTGCACCGACACTAACACTGTCTCCAAACAGACCAAAATGAGATTCCACATGACCCACGTCACCTAGGAGTTCCATCGGGTACATCAAAAATGATTTCTGATCCTAAGGTACGTTTGGCGCAAACCGTGCACCTATCTTGTGCCAAGATTAGCACTATCCCCAAATGGACCCAAACAAGCTTCCACTTGACCCTCATCACCTAGGAGTACCATTGGGTGCGTCGAAAACAATTTATGAGCCTATGGTATGTTTGGTGCAAACCGTGCACAAACCGTGCACCTATCTTGCGTCAAAATTAGCACTATCTCCAAATGGACCGAAACGAGGTTCCACTTGAGCCTCATCACCTAGGAGTACCATCGAGTGCGTAAAAAATGACGTCTGAGCCTATGGTATGTTTGGCGCAAACCATGCACCTATCTTGCACCGATACTAACACTGTCTCCAAACGGACCAAAACAAGATTCCACATGACACACGTCACCAAGGAGTTCCATCGGTTACATCCAAAATGATTTATGAGCTTATGGTCTGTTCGGCTCCAACTGTGCACCTATCTTGCGTCAAGATTAGCACTATCTCCAAATGGACCGAAGCAAGCTTCCACTTGACCCTCATCACCTAGGAGTACCATTGGATGCGTCAAAAATGATTTCTAAGCCTATGATAAGTTTGGCGCAAACCGTACACCAATCTTGCACCGACACTAACACTGTCTCCAAATAGACCGAAACAAGATTCCACATGACCCACGTCCCTTAGGAGTCTCATCGGGTGCGTCCAAAATGATTTCTATGCCTATGAATGTTCGGCGCAAACCGTGCACCTATCTTGCGCCAAGATTATCACTATCTCGAAATGGACCCAAACAACCTTCCACTTGAGCCTCATCACCTAGGAGTACCATAGGTGCGTTGAAAATGATTTCAGAGCCTATGGTATATTTGGCGCAAACTGTGCACCTATCTTGCACCAACACTAACACTGTCTCCAAATGATCCAAAATGAGATTCCACATGACAGACATCACCTAGGAGTTCCATCGGTTGCATCCAAAATGATTTCTGAGATTATGGTCCGTTCGGCGCATACCATGCACCTATCTTGCGTCAAGATGAGCACTATCTCTAAATAGACCGAAACAAGCTTCAACTTGAGCCTTGTCAATTAGGAGTACCATTGGGTGCATCCAAAACGATTTTAGAGGCTATGGTATGTTTGGAGCAAACTATGCACCTATCTTGCACTGACACTAACACTGTCTCCAAACAGACCAAAACACGATTCCACATGACCCACGTCACCTATGAGTTGCATCGGGCGCATCCAAAATGATTTCTGAGCCTATGGTACGTTTGGTGCAAAATGTGCACCTATCTTGCATCAAGACTAGCACTATCTCTAGTTGGACTAAAACGAGGTTCCACTTGAGCCTCGTCACCAAGGACTACCATCAGGTGTGTCCAAAGTGATTTTCTAAGCCTATGGTTGTTTGGCGTAAACCGTGCACCTATCTTGCACCGACACTAAACTCTGTCCAAACGGAACAAAATGAGATTCCACATGACCCACATCACCTAGGAGTTCCATCGGTTGCATCCAAAATGATTTCTGTGCTTATGGTCCGTTCGGCGCAAACCGTGCACCTATCTTGCGTCAAGATGAGCACTATCTCTAAATGGACCGAAACAAGCTTCCACTTGAGCCTCATCACCTAGGAGTACCATTGGGTGCGTCCAAAATGATTTCAGAGGCTATGGTATGTTTGGCGCAAACTGTGCACCTATCTTATACCGACACTAACACTGTTTCCAAATGGACCAAAACAAGATTCCACATGACCCATGTCACATATGAGTTGCATCGGGCGCATCCAAAATGATTTCTGAGCCTCTGGTACATTCGATGCAAACCGTGCACCTATCTTGCGTCAAGACTAGCACTGTCTCTAATTGGACCGAAACGAGGTTCTACTTCAGCCTCGTCACCGAGGAGTACCATCAGGTGTGTCCAAAATGATTTTATGAGCCTATGGTATGTTTGGCATAAACCGTGCACCTATCTAGCAACGACACTAACACTCTGTCCAAACAGAACAAAACGAGATTCCACATGACCCACATCACCTAGGAGTTCCATCGGATGCATCCAAAATGATTTTTGAGCCTATGGTCCATTCGAAACGAGCTGTCACTTTAGCCTCGTCACCTAGGAGTACCATCGGATGTGTCCAAAACAATTTCTAAGCCACCGTTATGTTTGGCGCAAACAGTGCACCTATCTTGCAACGACACTAACAATATCTCCAAATAGACCAAAACAAGATTCCACATGACCCACGTCACCTTGGTGTTCCATCGAGTGCGTCCAAAATGATTTTCAAGCCTATGGTACATTCGGTGCAGACCGTGCACCTATCTTACGTCAAGACTAGCATGATCACCAATTGGACCGAAACGAGCTTCCACTTGAGCCTTGTCACTGAGGAGTACCATCAGGTGCATCCAAAACAATTTCTGAGCCTATAGTATGTTTGGCACAAACCGTACACCTATCTTGCACCGACCCTAACATCATCTCCAAAAAGACCAAAATGAGATTCCACATGACCCACGTCATCTAGGAGTTCCATCGGGTGCATCGAAAACGATTTCAGTGCCTAAGGTACGTTTGGCGCAAATCGTGCACCTATCTTGCGTCAAGATTAGCACTATCTCCAAATGGACCCAAACAAGCTTCCACTTGACCCTCATCACCTAGGAGTACCATTGGGTGCATCAAAAACGATTTCTGAGCCTATGGTATGTTTGGCGCAAACCGTACACCAATCTTGCACGGACACTAACATTGTCTCCAAATAGACCGAAACAAGATTCCACATGACCGACGTCCGCTAGCAGTCTCATCGGGTGCGTCCAAAACGATTTCAAAGCCTATGGTATGTTTGGCGCAAACCGTGCACCTATCTTGCGCCAAGATTAGCACTATCTCCAAATGGACCCAAACAAGCTTCCACTTGAGCCTCATCACCTAGTAGTACCATCGAGTGCGTCGAAAATGATTTCTGAGCCTATGGTATGTTTTGCTTAAACCAAGCACCTAATTTGCACCGACACTAATACTGTCTCCAAACAGACCAAAACGAGATTCCACATGACACACGTCACCTAGGATTTCCATCGGTTGCATCCAAAATAATTTCTGTGCTTATGGTCTATTTGGCGCAAACCATGCACCTATCTTGTGTCAAGATTTGCACTATCTCCAAATGGACCGAAACAAGCTTCCACTTGAGCCTCGTCACCTAGGAGTACCACTGGGTGCGTCCAAAATGATTTCAGAGCCTATGGTATGTTTGGCGCAAACCGTGCACCTATCTTGCACCGACACTAACACTGTCTCCAAACGGAGCAAAACAAGATTGCACATGACCCACATCACCTATGAGTTACATCGGGTGCATCAAAAATGATTTCTGAGACTATGGTACGTTCGGCACAAACCGTGCACCTATCTTGCATCAAAATTAGCACTATCTCCAAATGGACCAAAACGAGCTTCCACTTGAGCCTCGCTACCTAGGAGTACCATCGGGTGCGTCCAAAACGATTTCTGAGCCTATGGTATGTTTGGCGCAAACCATACACCAATCTTGCACCAACACTAACACTGTCACCAAATAGACCAAAACAAGATTCCACATGACCCACGTCCCCTAGGAGTTCCATCGGGTGCATCCAAAACGATTTCCAAGCCAATGGTATGTTTGGCACAAACTGTGCACCTATCTTGCGCCAAGATTGGCACTATCTCCAAATGGACCCAAACAAGCTTCCACTTGAGCCTCATCACCTAGGAGTACCATCGGGTGCGTCGAAAATGATTTCTGAGCCTATGGTATGTTTGGCGCAAACCGTGCACCTATCTTGCACTGACACTAACACTGTCTCCAAACAGACCAAAACAAGATTGCATGTGACCCACATCACCTATGAGTTACATCGGGTGCATCAAAAATGATTTCTGAGACTATGGTATGTTCGGCACAAACCGTGCACCTATCTTGCGTCAAAATTAGCACTATCTCCAAATGGACCGAAACGAGCTTCCACTTGAGCCTCGTCACCTAGGAGTACCATCGGGTGTGTCCAAAATGATTTCTGAACCTATGGTATGTTCGGCGCAAACCGTACACCAATCTTGCACCGACACTAACACTGTCTCCAAATAGACCAAAACAAGATTCCACATGACCCACGTCCCCTAGGAGTTCCATCGGGTGCATCCAAAATGATTTCCAAGCCAATGGTATGTTTGGCACAAACCGTGCACCTATCTTGCGCCAAGATTAGCACTATCTCCAAATGGACCCAAACAAGCTTCCACTTGAGCCTCATCACCTAGGAGTACCATCGGGTGCGTCGAAAATGATTTCTGAGCCTATGGTATGTTTGGCGCAAACCGTACACCTATTTTGAACCGACACTAACACCGTCTCCAAACGGACCAAAATGAGATTCCACTTGACCCACATCGCCTAGGAGTTCCATTGGGTGCATCGAAAACGATTTCTACGCCTATGGTACGTTTGGCAGAGACCATGCTCCTTTCTAGCGCCAAGATTAGCACTATCTCCAAATGGACCCAAACAACCTTTCACTTGACCCTCATCACCTAGGAGTACCATCGGGTGCGTCGAAAATGATTTCTGACCCTATGGTTTGTTTGGCTCAAACCGTACACCAATCTTGCACCGACACTAACACTGTCTCCAAATAGACCAAAACAAGATTCCACATGACCCACGTCCCCTAGGAGTTCCATCGGGTGCATCCAAAACGATTTCCAAGCCAATGGTATGTTTGGCACAAACCATGCACCTATCTTGCGCCAAGATTAGCACTATCTCCAAATGGACCCAAACAAGCTTCCACTTGACCCACATCGCCTAGGAGTTCCATCGGGTGCGTCGAAAATGATTTCTGAGCCTATGGTATGTTTGGCGCAAACTCTGCACCTATCTTGCACCGACACTAACACTGTCTCCAAACGGACCAAAACAAGATTGCACATGACCCACATCACCTATGAGTTACATCAGGTGCATCAAAAATGATTTCTGAGACTATGGTACGTTCGGCACAAACCGTGCACCTATCTTGCGTCAAAATTAGCACTATCTCCAAATGGACCAAAACGAGCTTCCACTTGAACCTCGTCACCTAGGAGTACCATCGGGTGCGTCCAAAACAATTTCTGAGCCTATGGTATGTTTGGCGCAAACCGTACACCAATCTTGCACCGACACTAACACTGTCTCCAAATAGACCAAAACAAGATTCCACATGACCCACGTCCCCTAGGAGTTCCATCGGGTGCATCCAAAATGGTTTCCAAGCCAATGGTATGTTTGGCACAAACCGTGCACCTATCTTGCGCCAAGATTGGCACTATCTCCAAATGGACCCAAACAAGCTTCCTCTTGAGCCTCATCACCTAGGAGTACCATCGGGTGCGTCGAAAATGATTTCTGAGCCTATGGTATGTTTGGCGCAAACCGTGCACCAATCTTGCACCGACACTAACACAGTCTCCAAACGGACCAAAATGAGATTCCACATGACCCACATCACCTATGAGTTACATCGGGTGCGTCAAAAATGATTTCTGTGACTATGGTACGTTTGGCGCAAACCGTGCACCTATCTTGCGTCAAAATTAGCACTATCTCCAAATGGACCGAAACGAGCTTCTACTTGAGCCTCGTCACCTAGGAGTACCATCGGGTGCGTCCAAAACGATTTTTGAGCCTATGGTATGTTTGGCGCAAACCGTACACCTATTTTGAACCGACACTAACACCGTCTCCAAACGGACCAAAATGAGATTCCACTTGACCCACATCGCCTAGGAGTTCCATCGGGTGCATCGAAAATGATTTCTACGCCTATGGTACGTTTGGCAGAGACCATGCACCTTTCTAGCGCCAAGATTAGCACTATCTCCAAATGGACCCAAACAACCTTTCACTTGACCATCATCACCTAGGAGTACCATCGGGTGCGTCGAAAATGATTTCTGACCCTATGGTTTGTTTGGCACAAACCGTACACCAATCTTGCACCGACACTAACACTGTCTCCAAATAGACCAAAACAAGATTCCACATGACCCATGTCCCCTAGGAGTTCCATCGGGTGCATCCAAAACGATTTCCAAGCCAATGGTATGTTTGGCACAAACCGTGCACCTATCTTGCGCCAAGATTAGCACTATCTCCAAATGGACCCAAACAAGCTTCCACTTGAGCCTCATCACCTAGGAGTACCATCGGGTGCGTCGAAAATGATTTCTGAGCCTATGGTATGTTTGGCGCAAACCGTGCACCTATCTTGCACCGACACTAACACTGTCTCCAAACGGACCAAAACAAGATTGCACATGACCCACATCACCTATGAGTTACATCGGGTGCATCAAAAATGATTTCTGAGACTATGGTACGTTCGGCACAAACCGTGCACCTATCTTGCGTCAAAATTAGCACTATCTCCAAATGGACCGAAACGAGCTTCCACTTGAACCTCGTCACCTAGGAGTACCACCGGTGCGTCCAAAACGATTTCTGAGCCTATGGTATGTTTGGCGCAAACCGTACACCAATCTTGCACCGACACTAACACTGTCTCCAAATAGACCAAAACAAGATTCCACATGACCCACGTCCAATAGGAGTTCCATCGGGTGCATCCAAAATGATTTCCAAGCCAATGGTATGTTTGGCATAAACCGTGCACCTATCTTGCACCAACACTAACACAGTCTCCAAACGGACCAAAACGAGATTCCACATGACCCACGTCACCTAGGAGTTCCATCGGGTGCATCCAAAATGATTTATGAGCTTATGGTCTGTTCGGCAGAAACCGTGCTCCTATCTTGCGTCAAGATTTGCACTATCTCCAAATGGACCGAAACAAGCTTCCACTTGAGCCTCGTCACCTAGGAGTACCCCTGGGTGCGTCCAAAATGATTTCAGAGCCTATGGTATGTTTGGCGCAAACCGTGCACCTATCTTGCACCGACACTAACACTGTCTCCAAACAGACCAAAACAAGATTGCACATGACCCACATCACCTATGAGTTACATCGGGTGCGTCAAAAATGATTTCTGTGACTATGGTACGTTCGGCGCAAACCGTGCACCTATCTTGCGTCAAAATTAGCACTATCTCCAAATGGACCCAAACAACCTTTCACTTGACCCTCATCACCTAGGAGTACCATCGGGTGCGTCAAAAATGATTTCTGATCCTATGGTTTGTTTGGCTCAAACCGTACACCAATCTTGCACCGACACTAACACTGTCTCCAAATAGACCAAAACAAGATTCCACATGACCCACGTCCCCTAGGAGTTCCATCGGGTGCATCCAAAACGATTTCCATGCCAATGGTATGTTTGGCACACACCGTGCACCTATCTTGCGCCAAGATTAGCACTATCTCCAAATGGACCCAAACAAGCTTCCACTTGAGCCTCATCACCTAGGAGTACCATTGGGTGCGTCGAAAATGATTTCTGAGCCTATGGTATGTTTGGCACAAACCGTGCACCTATCTTGCACCAACACTAACACAGTCTCCAAACGGACCAAAATGAGATTCCACATGACCCACGTCACCTAGGAGTTCCATCGGGTGCATCCAAAATGATTTATGAGCTTATGGTCTGTTCGGCAGAAACTGTGCTCCTATCTTGCGTCAAGATTTGCACTATCTCCAAATGGACCGAAACAAGCTTCCACTTGAGCCTCGTCACCTAGGAGTACCATCGGGTGCGTCGAAAATGATTTCTGAGCCTATGGTATGTTTGGCGCAAACCGTGCACCAATCTTGCACCGACACTAACACTGTCTCCAAACGGACCAAAATGAGATTCCACATGACCCACATCACCTAGGAGTTCTATCGGGTGCATCAAAAATGATATCTGAGACTATGGTACGTTCGGCACAAACCATGCACCTATCTTGCATCAAAATTAGCACTATCTCCAAATGGACCGAAACGAGCTTCCACTTGAGCCTCGTCACCTAGGAGTACCATCGGGTGCGTCTGTCTCCAAACAGACCAAAACGAGATTCCACATGACACACGTCACCTAGGAGTTCCATCGGTTGCATCCAAAATAATTTTTGTGCTTATGGTCTATTCAGCGCAAACCATGCACCTATCTTGTGTCAAGATTTGCACTATCTCCAAATGGACCGAAACAAGCTTCCACTTGAGCCTCGTCACCTAGGAGTACCACTGGGTGCGTCCAAAATGATTTCAGAGCCTATGGTATGTTTGGCGCAAACCGTGCACCTATCTTGCACCGACACTAACACTGTCTCCAAACGGAGCAAAACAAGATTGCACAAGACCCACATCACCTATGAGTTACATCGGGTGCATCAAAAATGATTTCTGAGACTATGGTACATTCGGCACAAACCGTGCACCTATCTTGCGTCAAAATTAGCACTATCTCCAAATGGACCAAAACGAGCTTCCACTTGAGCCTCGCCACCTAGGAGTACCATCGGGTGCGTCCAAAACGATTTCTGAGCCTATGGTATGTTTGGCGCAAACCGTACACCAATCTTGCACCGACACTAACACTGTCACCAAATAGACCAAAACAAGATTCCACATGACCCACGTCCCCTAGGAGTTCCATCGGGTGCATCCAAAATGATTTCCAAGCCAATGGTATGTTTGGCACAAACCGTGCATCTATCTTGCGCCAAGATTGGCACTATCTCCAAATGGACCCAAACAAGCTTCCACTTGAGCCTCATCACCTAGGAGTACCATCGGGTGCGTCAAAAATGATTTCTGAGCCTATGATATGTTTGGCGCAAACCGTGCACCTATCTTGCACTGACACTAACACTGTCTCCAAACGGACCAAAACAAGATTGCACATGACCCACATCACCTATGAGTTACATCGGGTGCATCAAAAATGATTTCTGAGACTATGGTACGTTCGGCACAAACCGTGCACCTATCTTGCGTCAAAATTAGCACTATCTCCAAATGGACCGAAACGAGCTTCCACTTGAGCCTCGTCACCTAGGAGTACCATCGGGTGCGTCCAAAATGATTTCTGAGCCTATGGTATGTTCGGCGCAAACCATACACCAATCTTGCACCGACACTAACACTGTCTCCAAATAGACCAAAACAAGATTCCACATGACCCACGTCCCCTAGGAGTTCCATCGGGTGCATCCAAAACGATTTCCAAGCCAATGGTATCTTTGGCACAAACCGTGCACCTATCTTGCGCCAAGATTAGCACTATCTCCAAATGGACCCAAACAAGCTTCCACTTGAGCCTCATCACCTAGGAGTACCATTGGGTGCGTCGAAAATGATTTCTGAGCCTATGGTATGTTTGGCGCAAACTGTGCACCTATCTTGCACCAACACTAACACTATCTCCAAACGGACCAAAACAAGATTGCACATGACCCACATCACCTATGAGTTACATCGGGTGCATCAAAAATGATTTCTGAGACTATGGTACGTTCGGCACAAACCGTGCACCTATCTTGCGTCAAAATTAGCACTATCTCCAAATGGACCGAAACGAGCTTCCACTTGAACCTCGTCACCTAGGAGTACCATCGGGTGCGTCCAAAATGATTTCTGAGCCTATGGTATGTTTGGCGCAAACCATACACCAATCTTGCACCAACACTAACACTGTCACCAAATAGACCAAAACAAGATTCCACATGACCCACGTCCCCTAGGAGTTCCATCGGGTGCATCCAAAACGATTTCCAAGCCAATGGTATGTTTGGCATAAACCGTGCACCTATCTTGCACCAACACTAACATAGTTTCCAAACGAACCAAAATGAGATTCCACATGACCCACGTCACCTAGGAGTTCCATCGGGTGCATCCAAAATGATTTATGAGCTTATGGTCTGTTCGGCAGAAACCATGCTCCTATCTTGCGTCAAGATTTGCACTATCTCCAAATGGACCGAAACAAGCTTCCACTTGAGCCTCGTCACCTAGGAGTACCACTGGGTGCGTCCAAAATGATTTCAGAGCCTATGGTATGTTTGGCGCAAACCGTGCACCTATCTTGCACCGACACAAACACTGTCTCCAAACAGACCAAAACAAGATTGCACATGACCCACATCACCTATGAGTTACATCGGGTGCGTCAAAAATGATTTCTGTGACTATGGTACGTTCGGCGCAAACCGTGCACCTATCTTGCGTCAAAATTAGCACTATCTCCAAATGGACCGAAACGAGCTTCCACTTGAGCCTTGTCATCTAGGAGTACCATCAGGTCCATCCAAAACGATTTTTGAGCCTATGGTATGTTTGGCGCAAACCGTACACCTATTTTGAACCGACACTAACACTGTCTCCAAACGGACCAAAATGAGATTCCACTTGACCCACATCGCCTAGGAGTTCCATTGGGTGCATCGAAAACGATTTCTATGCCTATGGTACGTTTGGCAGAGACCATGCACCTTTCTTGCGCCAAGATTAGCACTATCTCCAAATGGACACAAACAACCTTTCACTTGACCCTCATCACCTAGGAGTACCATCGGGTGCGTCGAAAATGATTTCTGACCCTATGGTTTGTTTGGCTCAAACCGTACACCAATCTTGCACCGACACTAACACTGTCTCCAAATAGACCAAAACAAGATTCCACATGACCCACGTCCCCTAGGAGTTCCATCGGGTGCATCCAAAATGATTTCCATGCCAATGGTCCGTTTGGCGCAAACCGTGCACCTATCTTGCGCCAAGATTAGCACTATCTCCAAATGGACCCAAACAAGCTTCCACTTGAGCCTCATCACCTAGGAGTACCATCGGGTGCGTCGAAAATGATTTCTAAGCCTATGGTATGTTTGGCGCAAACCGTGCACCTATCTTGCACCAACACTAACACAGTCTCCAAACGGACCAAAATGAGATTCCACATGACCCACGTCACCTAGGAGTTCCATCGGGTGCATCCAAAATGATTTATGAGCTTATGGTCTGTTCGGCAGAAACTGTGCTCCTATCTTGCGTCAAGATTTGCACTATCTCCAAATGGACCGAAACAAGCTTCCACCTGAGCCTCGTCACCTATGAGTACCATCAGGTGCGTCAAAAATGATTTCTAAGCCTATGGTATGTTTGGCACAAACCGTGCACCAATCTTGCACCGACACTAACACTGTCTCCAAACGGACCAAAATGAGATTCCACATGACCCACATCACCTAGGAGTTCCATCGGGTGCATCCAAAACGATTTCCAAGCCAATCGTATGTTTGGCACAAACCATGCACCTATCTTGCGCCAAGATTAGCACTATCTCCAAATGGACCCAAACAAGCTTCCACTTGAGCCTCATCACCTAGGAGTACCATCAGGTGCGTCGAAAATGATTTCTGAGCCTATGGTATGTTTGGCGCAAACCGTGCACCTATCTTGCACCGACACTAACACTGTCTCCAAACGGACCAAAACAAGATTGCACATGACCCACATCACCTATGAGTTACATCGGGTGCATCAAAAATGATTTCTGAGACTATGGTACGTTCGACACAAACCGTGCACCTATCTTGCGTCAAAATTAGCACTATCTCCAAATGGACCGAAACGAGCTTCCACTTGAGCCTCGTCACCTAGGAGTACCATCGGGTGCGTACAAAACGATTTCTGAGCCTATGGTATGTTTGGCGCAAACCGTACACCAATCTTGCACTGACACTAACACTGTCTCCAAATAGACCAAAACAAGATTCCACATGACCCACATCCCCTAGGAGTTCCATCAGGTGCATCCAAAATGATTTCCAAGCCAATGGTATGTTTGGCACAAACCGTGCACCTATCTTGCGCCAAGATTAGCACTATCTCCAAATGGACCCAAACAAGCTTCCACTTGAGGCTCATCACCTAGGAGTACTATCGGGTGCGTCGAAAATGATTTCTAAGCCTATGGTATGTTTGGCGCAAACCGTGCACCTATCTTGCACTGACACTAACACTGTCTCCAAATGGACCAAAACAAGATTGCACATGACCCACGTCACCTAGGAGTTCCATCGGGTGCATCCAAAATGATTTATGAGCTTATGGTCAGTTCGGTAGAAATTGTGCTCCTATCTTGCGTCAAGATTTGCACTATCTCCAAATGGACCGAAACAAGCTTCCACCTGAGCCTCGTCACCTAGGAGTTCCATCGGGTGCGTCGAAAATGATTTCTGAGCCTATGGTATGTTTGGCGCAAACCGTACACCAATCTTGCACCGACACTAACACTATCTCCAAATAGACCAAAACAGGATTCCAAATGACCCACGTCCCCTAGGAGTTCCATCGGGTGCATCCAAAACGATTTCCAAGCCAATGGTATGTTTGGCACAAACCGTGCACCTATCTTGCACCAACACTAACACAGTCTCCAAACGGACCAAAATGAGATTCTACACGACCCACGTCACCTAGGAGTTCCATTGGGTGCATCCAAAATGATTTATGAGCTTATGGTCTGTTCGGCAGAAACCGTGCTCCTATCTTGCGTCAAGATTTGCACTATCTTCAAATGGACCGAAACAAGCTTCCACTTAAGCCTCGTCACCTAGGAGTACCACTGGGTGCGTCCAAAATGATTTCAGAGCCTATGGTATGTTTGGCGCAAACCGTGCACCTATCTTGCACCGACACTAACACTGTCTCCGAACAGACCAAAACAAGATTGCACATGACCCACATCACCTATGAGTTACATCGGGGCGTCAAAAATGATTTCTGTGACTATGGTACGTTCGGCGCAAACCGTGCACCTATCTTGCGTCAAAATTAGCACTATCTCCAAATGGACCAAAACGAGCTTCCACTTGAGCCTCGTCACCTAGGAGTACCATCGGGTGCGTCCAAAATGATTTCTGAGCCTGTGGTATGTTTGGCGCAAACTGTACACCAATCTTGCACCGACACTAACACTGTCTCCAAATAGACCAAAACAAGATTACACATGACCCACGTCCCCTAGGAGTTCCATCGGGTGCATCCAAAACGATTTCCAAGCCAATGGTATGTTTGGCACAAACCGTGCACCTATCTTGTGCTAAGATTAGCACTATCTCCAAATGGACCCAAACAAGCTTCCACTTGAGCCTCATCACCTAGGAGTACCATCGGGTGCGTCGAAAATGATTTCTGAGCCTATGGTATGTTTGGCGCAAACCGTGCACCTATCTTGCACCGACACTAACACTGTCTCCAAACGGACCAAAACAAGATTGCACATGACCCACATCACCTATGAGTTACATCGGGTGCATCAAAAATGATTTCTGAGACTATGGTACGTTCGGCACAAACCGTGCACCTATCTTGCGTCAAAATTAGCACTATCTCCAAATGGACCAAAACGAGCTTCCACTTGAACCTTGTCACCTAGGAGTACCATCGGGTGCGTCCAAAATGATTTCTGAGCCTATGGTATGTTTGGCGCAAACCGTACACCAATCTTGCACCGACACTAACACTGTCTCCAAATAGACCAAAACAAGATTCCACATGACCCACGTGCCCTAGGAGTTCCATCGGGTGCATCCAAAACGATTTCCAAGCCAATGGTATGTTTGGCATAAACCGTGCACCTATCTTGCACCAACACTAACACAGTCTCCAAACGGACCAAAACGAGATTCCACATGACCCACGTCACCTAGGAGTTCCATCGGGTGCATCCAAAATGATTTATGAGCTTATGGTCTGTTCGGCAGAAACCGTGCTCCTATCTTGCGTCAAGATTTGCACTATCTCCAAATGGACCGAAACAAGCTTCCACTTGAGCCTCGTCACCTAGGAGTACCACTGGGTGCGTCCAAAATGATTTCAGAGCCTATGGTATGTTTGGCGCAAACCGTGCACCTATCTTGCACCGACACTAACACTGTCTCCAAACGGACCAAAACAAGATTGCACATGACCCACATCACCTATGAGTTACATCGGGTGCATCAAAAATGATTTCTGAGACTATGGTACGTTCAACACAAACCGTGCACCTATCTTGCGTCAAAATTAGCACTATCTCCAAATGGACCGAAACGAGCTTCCACTTGAGCCTCGTCACCTAGGAGTACCATCGGGTGCGTACAAAACGATTTCTGAGCCTATGGTATGTTTGGCGCAAACCGTACACCAATCTTGCACTGACACTAACACTGTCTCCAAATAGACCAAAACAAGATTCCACATGACCCACGTCCCCTAGGAGTTCCATCAGGTGCATCCAAAATGATTTCCAAGCCAATGGTATGTTTGGCACAAACCGTGCACCTATCTTGCGCCAAGATTAGCACTATCTCCAAATGGACCCAAACAAGCTTCCACTTGAGCCTCATCACCTAGGAGTACCATCGGGTGCGTCGAAAATGATTTCTAAGCCTATGGTATGTTTGGCGCAAACCGTGCACCTATCTTGCACCAACACTAACACAGTCTCCAAACGGACCAAAATGAGATTCCACATGACCCACGTCACCTAGGAGTTCCATCGGGTGCATCCAAAATGATTTATGAGCTTATGGTCTGTTCGGCAGAAACTGTGCTCCTATCTTACGTCAAGATTTGCACTATCTCCAAATGGACCGAAACAAGCTTCCACCTGAGCCTCGTCACCTATGAGTACCATCAGGTGCGTCAAAAATGATTTCTAAGCCTATGGTATGTTTGGCACAAACCGTGCACCAATCTTGCACCGACACTAACACTGTCTCCAAACGGACCAAAATGAGATTCCACATGACCCACATCACCTAGGAGTTCCATCGGGTGCATCCAAAACGATTTCCAAGCCAATCGTATGTTTGGCACAAACCATGCACCTATCTTGCGCCAAGATTAGCACTATCTCCAAATGGACCCAAACAAGCTTCCACTTGAGCCTCATCACCTAGGAGTACCATCAGGTGCGTCGAAAATGATTTCTGAGCCTATGGTATGTTTGGCGCAAACCGTGCACCTATCTTGCACCGACACTAACACTGTCTCCAAACGGACCAAAACAAGATTGCACATGACCCACATCACCTATGAGTTACATCGGGTGCATCAAAAATGATTTCTGAGACTATGGTACGTTCGACACAAACCGTGCACCTATCTTGCGTCAAAATTAGCACTATCTCCAAATGGACCGAAACGAGCTTCCACTTGAGCCTCGTCACCTAGGAGTACCATCGGGTGCGTACAAAACGATTTCTGAGCCTATGGTATGTTTGGCGCAAACCGTACACCAATCTTGCACTGACACTAACACTGTCTCCAAATAGACCAAAACAAGATTCCACATGACCCACATCCCCTAGGAGTTCCATCAGGTGCATCCAAAATGATTTCCAAGCCAATGGTATGTTTGGCACAAACCGTGCACCTATCTTGCGCCAAGATTAGCACTATCTCCAAATGGACCCAAACAAGCTTCCACTTGAGGCTCATCACCTAGGAGTACTATCGGGTGCGTCGAAAATGATTTCTAAGCCTATGGTATGTTTGGCGCAAACCGTGCACCTATCTTGCACTGACACTAACACTGTCTCCAAATGGACCAAAACAAGATTGCACATGACCCACGTCACCTAGGAGTTCCATCGGGTGCATCCAAAATGATTTATGAGCTTATGGTCAGTTCGGTAGAAATTGTGCTCCTATCTTGCGTCAAGATTTGCACTATCTCCAAATGGACCGAAACAAGCTTCCACCTGAGCCTCGTCACCTAGGAGTTCCATCGGGTGCGTCGAAAATGATTTCTGAGCCTATGGTATGTTTGGCGCAAACCGTACACCAATCTTGCACCGACACTAACACTATCTCCAAATAGACCAAAACAGGATTCCAAATGACCCACGTCCCCTAGGAGTTCCATCGGGTGCATCCAAAACGATTTCCAAGCCAATGGTATGTTTGGCACAAACCGTGCACCTATCTTGCACCAACACTAACACAGTCTCCAAACGGACCAAAATGAGATTCTACACGACCCACGTCACCTAGGAGTTCCATTGGGTGCATCCAAAATGATTTATGAGCTTATGGTCTGTTCGGCAGAAACCGTGCTCCTATCTTGCGTCAAGATTTGCACTATCTTCAAATGGACCGAAACAAGCTTCCACTTAAGCCTCGTCACCTAGGAGTACCACTGGGTGCGTCCAAAATGATTTCAGAGCCTATGGTATGTTTGGCGCAAACCGTGCACCTATCTTGCACCGACACTAACACTGTCTCCGAACAGACCAAAACAAGATTGCACATGACCCACATCACCTATGAGTTACATCGGGGCGTCAAAAATGATTTCTGTGACTATGGTACGTTCGGCGCAAACCGTGCACCTATCTTGCGTCAAAATTAGCACTATCTCCAAATGGACCAAAACGAGCTTCCACTTGAGCCTCGTCACCTAGGAGTACCATCGGGTGCGTCCAAAATGATTTCTGAGCCTGTGGTATGTTTGGCGCAAACTGTACACCAATCTTGCACCGACACTAACACTGTCTCCAAATAGACCAAAACAAGATTACACATGACCCACGTCCCCTAGGAGTTCCATCGGGTGCATCCAAAACGATTTCCAAGCCAATGGTATGTTTGGCACAAACCGTGCACCTATCTTGTGCTAAGATTAGCACTATCTCCAAATGGACCCAAACAAGCTTCCACTTGAGCCTCATCACCTAGGAGTACCATCGGGTGCGTCGAAAATGATTTCTGAGCCTATGGTATGTTTGGCGCAAACCGTGCACCTATCTTGCACCGACACTAACACTGTCTCCAAACGGACCAAAACAAGATTGCACATGACCCACATCACCTATGAGTTACATCGGGTGCATCAAAAATGATTTCTGAGACTATGGTACGTTCGGCACAAACCGTGCACCTATCTTGCGTCAAAATTAGCACTATCTCCAAATGGACCAAAACGAGCTTCCACTTGAACCTTGTCACCTAGGAGTACCATCGGGTGCGTCCAAAACGATTTCTGAGCCTATGGTATGTTTGGCGCAAACCGTACACCAATCTTGCACCGACACTAACACTGTCTCCAAATAGACCAAAACAAGATTCCACATGACCCACGTGCCCTAGGAGTTCCATCGGGTGCATCCAAAACGATTTCCAAGCCAATGGTATGTTTGGCATAAACCGTGCACCTATCTTGCACCAACACTAACACAGTCTCCAAACGGACCAAAACGAGATTCCACATGACCCACGTCACCTAGGAGTTCCATCGGGTGCATCCAAAATGATTTATGAGCTTATGGTCTGTTCGGCAGAAACCGTGCTCCTATCTTGCGTCAAGATTTGCACTATCTCCAAATGGACCGAAACAAGCTTCCACTTGAGCCTCGTCACCTAGGAGTACCACTGGGTGCGTCCAAAATGATTTCAGAGCCTATGGTATGTTTGGCGCAAACCGTGCACCTATCTTGCACCGACACTAACACTGTCTCCAAACGGACCAAAACAAGATTGCACATGACCCACATCACCTATGAGTTACATCGGGTGCATCAAAAATGATTTCTGAGACTATGGTACGTTCAACACAAACCGTGCACCTATCTTGCGTCAAAATTAGCACTATCTCCAAATGGACCGAAACGAGCTTCCACTTGAGCCTCGTCACCTAGGAGTACCATCGGGTGCGTACAAAACGATTTCTGAGCCTATGGTATGTTTGGCGCAAACCGTACACCAATCTTGCACTGACACTAACACTGTCTCCAAATAGACCAAAACAAGATTCCACATGACCCACGTCCCCTAGGAGTTCCATCAGGTGCATCCAAAATGATTTCCAAGCCAATGGTATGTTTGGCACAAACCGTGCACCTATCTTGCGCCAAGATTAGCACTATCTCCAAATGGACCCAAACAAGCTTCCACTTGAGGCTCATCACCTAGGAGTACTATCGGGTGCGTCGAAAATGATTTCTAAGCCTATGGTATGTTTGGCGCAAACCGTGCACCTATCTTGCACTGACACTAACACTGTCTCCAAATGGACCAAAACAAGATTGCACATGACCCACGTCACCTAGGAGTTCCATCGGGTGCATCCAAAATGATTTATGAGCTTATGGTCAGTTCGGTAGAAATTGTGCTCCTATCTTGCGTCAAGATTTGCACTATCTCCAAATGGACCGAAACAAGCTTCCACCTGAGCCTCGTCACCTAGGAGTTCCATCGGGTGCGTCGAAAATGATTTCTGAGCCTATGGTATGTTTGGCGCAAACCGTACACCAATCTTGCACCGACACTAACACTATCTCCAAATAGACCAAAACAGGATTCCACATGACCCACGTCCCCTAGGAGTTCCATCGGGTGCATCCAAAACGATTTCCAAGCCAATGGTATGTTTGGCACAAACCGTGCACCTATCTTGCACCAACACTAACACAGTCTCCAAACGGACCAAAATGAGATTCTACACGACCCACGTCACCTAGGAGTTCCATTGGGTGCATCCAAAATGATTTATGAGCTTATGGTCTGTTCGGCAGAAACCGTGCTCCTATCTTGCGTCAAGATTTGCACTATCTCCAAATGGACCGAAACAAGCTTCCACTTAAGCCTCGTCACCTAGGAGTACCACTGGGTGCGTCCAAAATGATTTCAGAGCCTATGGTATGTTTGGCGCAAACCGTGCACCTATCTTGCACCGACACTAACACTGTCTCCAAACAGACCAAAACAAGATTGCACATGACCCACATCACCTATGAGTTACATCGGGTGCGTCAAAAATGATTTCTGTGACTATGGTACGTTCGGCGCAAACCGTGCACCTATCTTGCGTCAAAATTAGCACTATCTCCAAATGGACCAAAACGAGCTTCCACTTGAGCCTCGTCACCTAGGAGTACCATCGGGTGCGTCCAAAATGATTTCTGAGCCTATGGTATGTTTGGCGCAAACCGTACACCAATCTTGCACCGACACTAACACTGTCTCCAAATAGACCAAAACAAGATTACACATGACCCACGTCCCCTAGGAGTTCCATCGGGTGCATCCAAAACGATTTCCAAGCCAATGGTATGTTTGGCACAAACCGTGCACCTATCTTGTGCTAAGATTAGCACTATCTCCAAATGGACCCAAACAAGCTTCCACTTGAGCCTCATCACCTAGGAGTACCATCGGGTGCGTCGAAAATGATTTCTGAGCCTATGGTATGTTTGGCGCAAACCGTGCACCTATCTTGCACCGACACTAACACTGTCTCCAAACGGACCAAAACAAGATTGCACATGACCCACATCACCTATGAGTTACATCGGGTGCATCAAAAATGATTTCTGAGACTATGGTACGTTCGGCACAAACCGTGCACCTATCTTGCGTCAAAATTAGCACTATCTCCAAATGGACCGAAACGAGCTTCCACTTGAACCTTGTCACCTAGGAGTACCATCGGGTGCGTCCAAAACGATTTCTGAGCCTATGGTATGTTTGGCGCAAACCGTACACCAATCTTGCACCGACACTAACACTGTCTCCAAATAGACCAAAACAAGATTCCACATGACCCACGTGCCCTAGGAGTTCCATCGGGTGCATCCAAAACGATTTCCAAGCCAATGGTATGTTTGGCATAAACCGTGCACCTATCTTGCACCAACACTAACACAGTCTCCAAACGGACCAAAACGAGATTCCACATGACCCACGTCACCTAGGAGTTCCATCGGGTGCATCCAAAATGATTTATGAGCTTATGGTCTGTTCGGCAGAAACCGTGCTCCTATCTTGCGTCAAGATTTGCACTATCTCCAAATGGACCGAAACAAGCTTCCACTTGAGCCTCGTCACCTAGGAGTACCACTGGGTGCGTCCAAAATGATTTCAGACCCTATGGTATGTTTGGCGCAAACCGTGCACCTATCTTGCACCGACACTAACACTGTCTCCAAACGGACCAAAACAAGATTGCACATGACCCACATCACCTATGAGTTACATCGGGTGCATCAAAAATGATTTCTGAGACTATGGTACGTTCGACACAAACCGTGCACCTATCTTGCGTCAAAATTAGCACTATCTCCAAATGGACCGAAACGAGCTTCCACTTGAGCCTCGTCACCTAGGAGTACCATCGGGTGCGTACAAAACGATTTCTGAGCCTATGGTATGTTTGGCGCAAACCGTACACCAATCTTGCACTAACACTAACACTGTCTCCAAATAGACCAAAACAAGATTCCACATGACCCACGTCCCCTAGGAGTTCCATCAGGTGCATCCAAAATGATTTCCAAGCCAATGGTATGTTTGGCACAAACCGTGCACCTATCTTGCGCCAAGATTAGCACTATCTCCAAATGGACCCAAACAAGCTTCCACTTGAGGCTCATCACCTAGGAGTACTATCGGGTGCGTCGAAAATGATTTCTAAGCCTATGGTATGTTTGGCGCAAACCGTGCACCTATCTTGCACTGACACTAACACTGTCTCCAAACGGACCAAAACAAGATTGCACATGACCCACATCACCTATGAGTTACATCGGGTGCATCAAAAATGATTTCTGTGACTATGGTACGTTCGGCGCAAACCGTGCACCTATCTTGCGTCAAAATTAGCACTATCTCCAAATGGACCGAAACGAGCTTCCACTTGAGCCTCGTCACCTAGGAGTACCATCGGGTGCGTCCAAAACGATTTCTGAGCCTATGGTATGTTTGGTGCAAACCGTACACCTATTTTGAACCGACACTAACACCGTCTCCAAACGGACCAAAATGAGATTCCACTTGACCCACATCGCCTAGGAGTTCCATCGGGTGCATCGAAAACGATTTCTACGCCTATCGTACGTTGGGCAGAGACCATGCACCTTTCTTGTGCCAAGATTAGCACTATCTCCAAATGGACCCAAACAACCTTTCACTTGACCCTCATCACCTTGGAGTACCATCGGGTGCGTCGAAAATGATTTCTGACCCTATGGTTTGTTTGGCGCAAACCGTACACCAATCTTGCACCGACACTAACACTGTCACCAAATAGACCAAAACAAGATTCCACATGACCCACGTCCCCTAGGAGTTCCATCGGGTGCATCCAAAATGATTTCCAAGCCAATGGTATGTTTGGCACAAACCGTGCACCTATCTTGTGCCAAGATTGGCACTATCTCCAAATGGACCCAAACAAGCTTCCACTTGAGCCTCATCACCTAGGAGTACCATCGGGTGCGTCAAAAATGATTTATGAGCCTATGGTATGTTTGGCGCAAACCATGCACCTATCTTGCACTGACACTAACACTGTCTCCAAACGGACCAAAACAAGATTGCACATGACCCACATCACCTATGAGTTACATCGGGTGCATCAAAAATGATTTCTGAGACTATGGTACATTCGGCACAAACCGTGCACCTATCTTGCGTCAAAATTAGCACTATCTCCAAATGGACCGAAACGAGCTTCCACTTGAGCCTCGTCACCTAGGAGTTCCATCGGGTGCGTCCAAAATGATTTCTGAGCCTATGGTATGTTCGGCGCAAACCGTACATCAATCTTGCACTGACACTAACACTGTCTCCAAATAGACCAAAACAAGATTCCACATGACCCACGTCCCCTAGGAGTTCCATCGGGTGCATCCAAAATGATTTCCATGCCAATGGTATGTTTGGCACAAACCGTGCACCTATCTTGCGCCAAGATTAGCACTATCTCCAAATGGACCCAAACAAGCTTCCACTTGAGCCTCATCACCTAGGAGTACCATCGGGTGCGTCGAAAATGATTTCTGAGCCTATGGTATGTTTGGCGCAAACCGTGCACCTATCTTGCACCGACACTAACACTATCTCCAAACGGACCAAAACAAGATTGCACATGACCCACATCACCTATGAGTTACATCGGGTGCATCAAAAATGATTTCTGAGACTATGGTACGTTCGGCACAAACCGTGCACCTATCTTGCGTCAAAATTAGCACTATCTCCAAATGGACCGAAACGAGCTTCCACTTGAACCTCGTCACCTAGGAGTACCATCGGGTGCGTCCAAAATGATTTCTGAGCCTATGGTATGTTTGGCGCAAACCGTACACCAATCTTGCACCGACACTAACACTGTCTCCAAATAGACCAAAACAAGATTCCACATGACCCACGTCCCCTAGGAGTTCCATCGGGTGCATCCAAAACAATTTCCAAGCCAATGGTATGTTTGGCACAAACCGTGCACCTATCTTGCGCCTAGATTAGCACTATCTCCAAATGGACCCAAACAAGCTTCCACTTGAGCCTCATCACCTAGGAGTACCATCGGGTGCGTCGAAAATGATTTCTAAGCCTATGGTATGTTTGGCGCAAACCGTGCACCTATCTTGCACCGACACTAACACTATCTCCAAACGGACCAAAACAAGATTGCACATGACCCACATCACCTATGAGTTACATCGGGTGCATCAAAAATGATTTCTGTGAGACTATGGTACATTCGGCACAAACCGTGCACCTATCTTGCGTCGAAATTAGCACTATCTCCAAATGGACCAAAACGAGCTTCCACTTGAACCTCGTCATCTAGGAGTACCATCGGGTGCGTCCAAAACGATTTCTGAGCCTATGGTATGTTTGGCGCAAACCGTACACCAATCTTGCACTGACACTAACACTGTCTCCAAATAGACCAAAACAAGATTCCACATGAACCACGTCCCCTAGGAGTTCCATCGGGTGCATCCAAAACGATTTCCAAGCCAATGGTATGTTTGGCACAAACCATGCACCTATCTTGGATCAACACTAACACAGTCTCCAAACAGACCAAAACGAGATTCCACATGACCCACGTCACCTAGGAGTTCCATCGGGTGCATCCAAAATGATTTATGAGCTTATGGTCTGTTCGGCAGAAACCGTGCTCCTATCTTGCGTCGAGATTTGCACTATCTTCAAATGGACCAAAACAAGCTTCCACTTGAGCCTCGTCACCTAGGAGTACCACTGGGTGCGTCCAAAATGATTTCAGAGCCTATGGTATGTTTGGCGCAAACCGTGCACCTATCTTGCACCGACACTAACACTGTCTCCAAACCGACCAAAACAAGATTGCACATGACCCACATCACCTATGAGTGCATCGGGTGCGTCAAAAATGATTTCTGTGACTATGGTACGTTTGGCGCAAACCGTGCACCTATCTTGCGTCAAAATTAGCACTATCTCCAAATGGACCGAAACGAGCTTCCACTTGAGCCTCGTCACCTAGGAGTACCATCGGGTGCGTCCAAAACGATTTTTGAGCCTATGGTATGTTTGGCGCAAACCGTACACCTATTTTGAACCAACACTAACACCGTCTCCAAACGGACCAAAATGAGATTCCACTTGACCCACATCGCCTAGGAGTTCCATCGGGTGCATCGAAAACAATTTCTACGCCTATGGTACGTTTGGCAGAGACCATGCAACTTTCTTGCGCCAAGATTAGCACTATCTCCAAATGGACCCAAACAACCTTTCACTTGACCCTCATCACCTAGGAGTACCATCGGGTGCGTCGAAAATGATTTCTGACCCTATGGTTTGTTTGGCTCAAACCGTACACCAATCTTGCACCGACACTAGCACTATCTCCAAATAGACCAAAACAAGATTCCAAATGACCCACGTCCCCTAGGAGTTCCATCAGGTGCATCCAAAACGATTTCCATGCCAATGGTATGTTTGGCACAAACCGTGCAACTATCTTGTGCCAAGATTAGCACTATCTCCAAATGGACCCAAACAAGCTTCCACTTGAGCCTCATCACCTAGGAGTACCATCGGGTGCGTCGAAAATGATTTCTGAGCCTATGGTATGTTTGGCGCAAACCGTGCACCTGTCTTGCACCAACACTAACACAGTCTCCAAACGGACCAAAATGAGATTCCACATGACCCACGTCACCTAGGAGTTACATCGGGTGCATCCAAAATGATTTATGAGCTTATGGTCTGTTCGGCAGAAACTGTGCTCCTATCTTGCGTCAAGATTTGCACTATCTCCAAATGGACCAAAACAAGCTTCCACCTGAGCCTCGTCACCTAGGAGTACCATCGGGTGCGTCGAAAATGATTTCTGAGCCTATGGTATGTTTGGCGCAAACCGTGCACCAATCTTGCACCGACACTAACACTGTCTCCAAACGGACCAAAATGAGATTCCACATGACCCACATCACCTAGGAGTTCTATCGGGTGCATCAAAAATGATATCTGAGACTACGGTACGTTCGGCACAAACCGTGCACCTATCTTGCGTCAAAATTAGCACTATCTCCAAATGGACCGAAACGAGCTTCCACTTGAGCCTCATCACCTAGGAGTACCATCGGGTGTGTATAAAATGATTTCTAAGCCTATGGTATGTTTGGCGCAAACCGTACACCAATCTTGCACCGACACTAACTCTGTCTCCAAATAGACCAAAACAAGATTCCACATGACCCACGTCCCCTAGGAGTTCCATCGGGTGCATCCAAAATGATTTCCAAGCCAATGGTATGTTTGGCACAAACCATGCACCTATCTTGCGCCAAGATTAGCACTATCTCCAAATGGACCCAAACAAGCTTCCACTTGAGCCTCATCACCTAGGAGTACCATCAGGTGCGTCGAAAATGATTTCTGAGCCTATGGTATGTTTAGCGCAAACCGTGCACCTATCTTGCACTGACACTAACACTGTCTCCAAATGGACCAAAACAAGATTGCACATGACCCACGTCACCTAGGAGTTCCATCGGGTCCATCCAAAATGATTTATGAGCTTATGGTCTGTTCGGTAGAAATTGTGCTCCTATCTTGCGTCAAGATTTGCACTATCTCCAAATGGACCGAAACAAGCTTCCACCTGAGCCTCGTCACCTAGGAGTTCCCTCGGGTGCGTCGAAAATGATTTTCTGAGCCTATGGTATGTTTGGCGCAAACCGTACACCAATCTTGCACCGACACTAACACTATCTCCAAATAGACCAAAACAAGATTCCACATGACCCACGTCCCCTAGGAGTTCCATCGGGTGCATCCAAAACGATTTCCAAACCAATGGTATGTTTGGCACAAACCGTGCACCTATCTTGCACCAACACTAACACAGTCTCCAAACAGACCAAAACAAGATTCCACATGACCCACGTCACCTAGAAGTTCCATCGGGTGCATCCAAAATGATTTATGAGCTTATGGTCTGTTCGGCAGAAACCGTGCTCCTATCTTGCGTCAAGATTTGCACTATCTCCAAATGGACCGAAACAAGCTTCCACTTAAGCCTCGTCACCTAGGAGTACCACTGGGTGCGTCCAAAATGATTTCAGAGCCTATGGTATGTTTGGCGCAAACCATGCACCTATCTTGCACCGACACTAACACTGTCTCCAAATAGACCAAAACAAGATTGCACATGACCCACATCACCTATGAGTTACATCGTGTGCGTCAAAAATGATTTCTGTGACTATGGTACGTTCGGCGCAAACCGTGCACCTATCTTGCGTCAAAATTAGCACTATCTCCAAATGGACCAAAATGAGCTTCCACTTGAGCCTCGTCACCTAGGAGTACCATCGGGTGCGTCCAAAATGATTTCTGATCCTATGGTATGTTTGGCGCAAACCGTACACCAATCTTGCACCGACACTAACACTGTCTCCAAATAGACCAAAACAAGATTCCACATGACCCACGTCCCCTAGGAGTTCCATCGGGTGCATCCAAAATGATTTCCAAGCCAATGGTATGTTTGGCACAAACTGTGCACCTATCTTGTGCTAAGATTAGCACTATCTCCAAATGGACCCAAACAAGCTTCCACTTGAGCCTCGTCACCTAGGAGTACCACTGGGTGCGTCCAAAATGATTTCAGAGCCTATGGTATGTTTGGCGCAAACCGTGCACCTATCTTGCACCGACACTAACACTGTCTCCAAACAGACCAAAACAAGATTGCACATGACCCACATCACCTATGAGTTACATCGGGTGCGTCAAAAATGATTTCTGTGACTATGGTATGTTCGGCGCAAACCGTGCACCTATCTTGCGTCAAAATTAGCACTATCTCCAAATGGACCGAAACAAGCTTCCACTTGAGCCTCGTCACCTAGGAGTACCATCGGGTGCGTCCACAACGATTTCTGAGCCTATGGTATGTTTGGCGCAAACCGTGCACCAATCTTGCACCGACACTAACACTGTCTCCAAACGGACCAAAATGAGATTCCACATGACCCACATCACCTAGGAGTTCTATCGGGTGCATCAAAAATGATTTCTGAGACTATGGTATGTTCGGCACAAACCGTGCACCTATCTTGCGTCAAAATTAGCACTATCTCCAAATAGACCAAAACGAGCTTCCACTTGAGCCTCATCACCTAGGAGTACCATCGGGTGCGTCCAAAATGATTTCTGAGCCTATGGCATGTTTGGCGCAAACCGTACACCAATCTTGCACCGACACTAGCACTGTCTCCAAATAGACCAAAACAAGATTCCACATGACCCACGTCCCCTAGGAGTTCCATCGGGTGCATCCAAAATGATTTCCAAGCTAATGGTATGTTTGGCACAAACCGTGCACCTATCTTGCGCCAAGATTAGCACTATCTCCAAATGGACCCAAACAAGCTTCCACATGAGCCTCATCACCTAGGAGTACCATCGGGTGCGTTGAAAATGATTTCTGAGCCTATGGTATGTTTGGCGCAAACCGTGCACCTATCTTGCACCAACACTAACACAGTCTCCAAACGGACCAAAATGAGATTCCACATGACCCACGTCACCTAGGAGTTCCATCGGGTGCATCAAAAATGATTTCTGAGACTATGGTACGTTCGGCACAAACCGTGCACCTATCTTGCGTCAAAATTAGCACTATCTCCAAATGGACCGAAACGAGCTTCCACTTGAGCCTCGTCACCTAGGAGTACCATCAGGTGCATCCAAAACGATTTCTGAGCCTATGGTATGTTTGGCGCAAACCGTACACCAATCTTGCACCGACACTAACACTGTCTCCAAATAGACCAAAACAAGATTCCACATGACCCACGTCCCCTAGGAGTTCCATCGGGTGCATCCAAAACGTTGTCCAAGCCAATGGTATGTTTGGCACAAACCGTGCACCTATCTTGCGCCAAGATTAGCACTATCTCCAAATGGACCCAAACAAGCTTCCACTTGAGCCTCATCACCTAGGAGTACCATCGGGTGCGTCGAAAATGATTTCTGAGCCTATGGTATGTTTGGCGCAAACCGTGCACCTATCTTGCACCGACACTAACACTGTCTCCAAACGGACCAAAACAAGATTGCACATGACCCACGTCACCTAGGAGTTCCATCGGGTGCATCCAAAATGATTTATGAGCTTATGGTCTGTTCGGCAGAAACTGTGCTCCTATCTTACGTCAAGATTTGCACTATCTCCAAATGGACCGAAACAAGCTTCCACCTGAGCCTCATCACCTAGGAGTTCCATCGGGTGCGTCAAAAATGATTTCTGAGCCTATGGTATGTTTGGCGCAAACCATACACCAATCTTGCACCAACACTAACACTGTCTCCAAATAGACCAAAACAAGATTCCACATGACCCACGTCCCCTAGGAGTTCCATCGGGTGCATCCAAAACGATTTCCAAGCCAATGGTATGTTTGGCACAAACCATGCACCTATCTTGGACCAACACTAACACAGTCTCCAAACAGACCAAAACGAGATTCCACATGACCCACGTCACCTAGGAGTTCCATCGGGTGCATCCAAAATGATTTATGAGCTTATGGTCTGTTCGGCAGAAACCGTGCTCCTATCTTGCGTCGAGATTTGCACTATCTTCAAATGGACCAAAACAAGCTTCCACTTGAGCCTCGTCACCAAGGAGTACCACTGGGTGTGTCCAAAATGGTTTCAGAGCCTATGGTATGTTTGGCGCAAACCGTGCACCTATCTTGCACCGACACTAACACTGTCTCCAAACAGACCAAAACATGATTGCACATGACCCACATCACGTATGAGTTACATCGGGTCCGTCAAAAATGATTTCTGTGACTATGGTACGTTCGGCGCAAACCGTGCACCTATCTTGCGTCAAAATTAGCACTATCTCCAAATGGACCGAAACGAGCTTCCACTTGAGCCTCGTCACCTAGGAGTACCATCGGGTGCGTCCAAAACGATTTCTGAGCCTATGGTATGTTTGGCGCAAACCGTGCACCTATCTTGCACCGACACTAATACAGTCTCCAAACGGACCAAAATGAGATTCCACATGACCCACGTCACCTAGGAGTTCCATCGGGTGCATCCAAAATGATTTATGAGCTTATGGTCTGTTCGGCAGAAACTGTGCTCCTATCTTGCGTCAAGATTTGCACTATCTCCAAATGGACCGAAACAAGCTTCCACCTGAGCCTCGTCACCTAGGAGTACCATCGGGTGCGTCGAAAATGATTTCTGAGCCCATGGTATGTTTGGCGCAAACCGTGCACCAATCTTGCACCGACACTAACACTGTCTCCAAACAAACCAAAATGAGATTCCACATGACCCACATCACCTAGGAGTTCTATCGGGTGCATCAAAAATGATTTCTGTGACTATGGTACGTTCGGCGCAAATCGTGCACCTATCTAGCTTCAAGATTAGCACTATCTCCGAATGGACCGAAACGAGCTTCCACTTGAGCCTTGTCACCTAGGAGTACCATCGAGAGTGTCCAAAATGATTTTCGAGCCAATGGTATGTTTGGCGCAAACCGTGCACCTATCTTGCACTTACACTAACACTGTCTCCAAACAGACCAAAACGAGATTCCACATGACCCAGATCACCTAGGAGTTCCATTGGGTGCATCCAAAATGATTTCTGGGCTTATGGTCTGTTCGGCGCAAACCGTGCATCTATCTTCCGTCAGGACTAGCACTATCTCCAATTGGACAAAAACGAGGTTCCACTTGAGCCTCGTCACTGAGGAGTACCATCAGGTGCGTCCAAAACAATTTCTGAGCCTATGCTATGTTTGGAGCAAACCGTACACCATCTTGCACCGACACTAACACTATCTCCAAACAGACCAAAATGAGATTCCACATGACCCATGTCACCCAGGAGTCCCATCGGGTGCATCAAAAATGATTTCTGTGCCTAAGGTACGTTTGGCGTAGACCATGCACCTATCTTGCGCCAAGATTAGCACTATCTCCAATGGACCCAAACAAGCTTCCACTTGAGCCTCATCACCTAGGAGTACCATTGGGTGCGTCGAAAACAATTTATGAGCCTATGGTATGTTTGGCGCAAACGGTACACCAATCTTCCACCGACACAAACACTGTCTCCATATAGACCGAAACAAGATACCAAATGACCCATGTCCCCTAGGAGTTCCATCGGGTGCGTCCAAAACGATTTCCAAGCATATGGTACGTTTGACGCAAACCGTGCACATATCTTGCGCCAAGATTAGCACTATCTCCAAATGGACCCAAACAAGCTTCCACTTGAACCGCATGACCTAGGTGTACTATCGGGTGCGTCAAAAATGATTTCTTAGCCTATGGCATGTTTTGCACAAACCGTACACCTATCTTGCACCGACACTAACACCGTCTCCAAACGGACCAAAATCAGATTCCCCATGACCCACGTCACCTAGGAGTTCCATCGGGTGCATCCAAAATGAGTTCTAAGCCTATGGTACGTTAGGCGCAAACCGTGCACCTATCTTGTGCCAAGATTAGCACTATCTCCAAATGGACTCAAACAAGCTTCCACTTGAGCCTCATCACCTAGGAGTACCATCGAGTGCGTCGAAAATGATTTCTGAGCCTATGGTATGTTTGGCGCAAACCATGCACTTATCTTGCACCGACACTAACACTGTCTCCAAACGGACCAAAACGAGATTCCACATGACACACGTCACCAAGGAGTTCCATCGGTTGCATACAAAATGATTTCTGAGCTTATGGTCTGTTCGGCGCAAATCATGCACCTATCTTGCGTCAAGGTAAGCACTATTTCCAAATGGACCAAAACAAGCTTCCAATTGACCCTCATCACCTAGGAGTACCATCGGGTGCGTCGAAAATGATTTCTGAACCTATGGTATGTTTGGCGCAAACCGTATACCAATCTTGCATGGACACTAACACTGTCTCCAAACAGACCAAAACAAGATTCCACAAGACCCACATCACCTAGGAGTTCCATCGGGTGCATCAAAAATGATTTCTGAGACTATGGTACGTTCGGCACAAACCGTGCATCTATCTTGCACCAAGTTAGCACAATCTCCAAATGGATCCATAAAAGCTTCCACTTGAGCCACATCACCTAGGAGTTCCATCGGGTGCATCCCAAACGATTTCTGAGCCTATGGTATGTTTGGCGCAAACCGTGCACCTATCTTGTGCCAAGATTAGCACTATCTCCAAATGGACCGAAACAAGCTTCCACTTGAGCCTCATCACCTAGGAGTACCATTGGGTGCGTCCAAATCGATTTCAGAGCCTATGGTATGTTTGGCGCAAACCATGCACCTATCTTGCATCGACACTAACACTGTCTCCAAATGGACCAAAACAAGATTCCACAAGACCCACATCACCTAGGAGTTCCATCAGGTGCATAAAAAATGATTTCTGAGACTATGGTATGTTCGGTGCAAACCGTGCAACTATCTTGCGTCAAGATTAGCACTATCTCCAAATGGACCAAAACGAGCTTCCACTTGAGCCTATCTTGCACCGACACTAACACTGTCTCCAAACGGACCAAAACGAGATTCCACATGACAAACGTCACCAAAGAGTTCCATCGGTTGCATCCAAAACGATTTATGAGCTTATTGTTTGTTCGGCGCAAACATACCTATCTTGCGTCAAGATTAGCACTATCTCCAAATGGACCGAAACAAGCTTCCACTTGAGCCTAGTCACCTAGGAGGACGATCGGGTGCGTGCAAAATGATTTCTGAGCCTATGGTATGTTTGAAGCAAACCATGCACCTATCTTGCACCGAGACTAACACTACCTCCAAAAAGACCAAAATGAGATTCTAGACGACCCACGTCACCTAGGAGTTCCATCGGGTGCATCAAAAATGATTTTTGAGTGTATGTTACGTTCGGCGCAAACCGTGCAACTATCTTGCGTCAAGATTTGCACTATCTCCAAATGGACCGAAACAACTTCCACTTGAGCCTCGTCACCTAGGAGTACCATCGGGTGTGTCCAAAATGATTTCTGAGCCTATGGTATGTTTGGCGCAAACCATGCGTCGACACTTACACTGTCTCCAAATGGATCAAAACAAGATTCCACATGACCCACGTCACGTAGGAGTTCCATCGGGTGCATCAAAAATGATTTCTGAGCGTATGTTATGTTTAGCGCAAATTATGCTCCTATCTTGCGTCAAGATTAGCACTATCTCCAAATGGACCAAAACAAGCTACCACTTGAGCCTCGTCACCTAGGAGTACCATCGAGTGCGCCGAAAACGATTTCTGAGCCTATGGTATGTTTGGCGCAAACCATGCACCTATCTTGCTCAGACACTAACACTGTCTCCAAACAGACCAAAATGAGATTCCACATGACACACGTCACCAAGAAGTTCCATCGGTTGCATCCAAAACGATTTCTGAGCTTATGGTCTATTCATCGCAAACCGTGCACCTATCTTGCGTCAAGATTAGCACTATCTCCAAATGGACCGAAACAAGCTTCCACTTGAGCCTCGTCACCTTGGATAACCATTGGGTGCATCCAAAATCGATTTCAGAGCCTATGGTATGTTTGGCGCAAACTGTGCACCTATCTTGCATCGACACTAACGCTGTCTCCAAACAGACCAAAACAAGATTCCATAAGACCCACATCAACTAGGAGTTCCATCGGGTGCATCAAAAATGATTTCGGAGACTATGGTATGTTCGGCGCAAACCGTGCACCCATCTTGCATCAAGAATAACACTACCTCCAAATGGACCGAAACGAGCTTCCACTTGAGCCTCGTCCCCTTGGTGTACCATTGGGTGTGTCCAAAATGATTTCTGAGCCTATGGTATGTTAGGCACAAACAGTACACCTATCTTGCATCGATACTAACACCATCTCCAAACAGACCAAAATGAGATTCCACATGACCCACGCCACATAGGAGTTCCATCGGGTGCATCAAAAACAATTTCAATGCCTAAGGTACGTTTGGCGCATACCATGCACCTATCTCGCACCAAGATTAGCACTGTCTCCAAATGGACCCAAACAAGCTTCCAATTGAGCCTCATCACCTAGGAGTACCATCGGGTGTGTTAAAAATGATTTCTGAGCCTATGGTATGTTTGGTGCAAACCGTACACCAATCTTGCAACGACAATAACAGTGTCCCCAAATAGACCTAAACAAGATTCCACTTGAGCCATGTCCCCTAGGAGTTCCATTGGGTGCGTCCAAAATGATTTCCAAGCCTATGGTACGTTCGGCGCAAACCGTGCACCTATGATGCGCTAAGATTAGCACTATCTCCAAATGGACCCAAACTAGCTTCCACTTGAGCCACATCACCTATGAGTACCATCGGGCGTGTCAAAAATGATTTCTGAGCCTATGGTATGTTTGGCGCAAACCGTGCACCTATCTTGCTCCGACACTAACACTGTTTCCAAACGGACCAAAAAAAGATTCCACATGACCCATGTCACCTAGGAGTTCCATCGGTTGCATCCAAAATGATTTCTAAGCTTATGGTCTGTTCGTCACAAACCGTGCACCTATTTTGCGTCAAGATTAGCACTATCTCCAAATGGACCGAAACAAGCTTCCACTTGAGCCTCATCACCCAAGAGTACCATTGGGTGCATCCAAATCGATTTCAGAGTCTATGGTATGTTTGGCGCAAACCGTGCACCTATCTTGCATCGACACTAACGCTGTCTCGAAACGGACCAAAACAAGATTCCACAAGACCCACATCACCTAGGAGTTCCATCAGGTGCATCAAAAATGGAATCTGAGACTATGGTATGTTTGGCGCAAACCGAGCACCTATCTTGCATCAAGATTAGCACTATCTCCAAATGGACCAAAATGAGCTTCCACTTGAGCCTCGTCCCCTAGGAGTACCATTGGGTGCCTCGAAAACGAATTCTGATTCTATGGTATGTTTGGCACAAACCGTCCACCTATCTTGCACCGACACAAACACTTTCTCCAAACAGACCAAAACAAGATTCCACATGACCCAGGTCACCTAGAAGTTCCAACGGGTGCATCCAAAATGATTTATGAGCTTATGGTCTGTTCGGCGCAAACCGTGCACCTATCTTGCGTCAAGATTAGCACTATCTCCAAATGGACCGAAACAAGCTTCCACTTGAGCCTCGTCAACTTGGAGTACCATTGGGTGCGTCCAAAGTCGATTTCAGAGCCTATGGTATGTTTGGCGCAAACCGTGCACCTATCTTGCATCGACACTAACGCTGTCTCTAAACAGACCAAAACAAGATTCCATAAGACCCACATCAACTAGGAGTTCCATCGGGTGCATCAAAAATGATTTTGGAGACTATGGTATGTTCGGCGCAAACCGTGCACCCATCTTGCATCAAGAATAACACTACCTCCAAATGGACCGAAACGAGCTTCCACTTGAGCTTCGTCCCCTAGGTGTACCATTGGGTGTGTCCAAAATGATTTCTGACCCTATGGTATGTTAGGCACAAACAGTACACCTATCTTGCATCGATACTAACACCATCTCCAAACAGACCAAAATGAGATTCCACATGACCCACGCCACATAGGAGTTCCATCGGGTGCATCAAAAACAATTTCAATGCCTAAGGTACGTTTGGCGCATACCATGCACCTATCTCGCACCAAGATTAGCACTGTCTCCAAATGGACCCAAACAAGCTTCCAATTGAGCCTCATCACCTAGGAGTACCATCGGGTGTGTCAAAAATGATTTCTGAGCCTATGGTATGTTTGGCGCAAACCGTACACCAATCTTGCAACGACACTAACAGTGTCCCCAAATAGACCTAAACAAGATTCCACTTGAGCCATGTCCCCTAGGAGTTCCATTGGGAGCGTCCAAAATGATTTCCAAGCCTATGGTACGTTCGGCACAAACCGTGCACCTGTGATGCGCCAAGATTAGCACTATCTCCAAATGGACCCAAACTAGCTTCCACTTGAGCCTCATCACCTATGAGTACCATCGGGCGCGTCAAAAAAGATTTCTGAGCCTATGGTATGTTTAGCACAAACCGTGCACCTATCTTGCTCTGACACTAACACTGTCTCCAAACGGACCAAAAAAAGATTCCACATGACCCATGTAACCTAGGAGTTCCATCGGTTGCATCCAAAATGATTTCTAAGCTTATGGTCTGTTCGTCACAAACCGTGCACCTATTTTGCGTCAATATTAGCACTATCTCCAAATGGACCGAAACAAGCTTCCACTTGAGCCTCATCACCCAAGAGTACCATTGGGTGCATCCAAATCGATTTCAGAGCCTATGGTATGTTTGGCGCAAACCGTGCACCTATCTTGCATTGACACTAACGCTGTCTCCAAATGGACCAAAACAAGATTCCACAAGACCCACATCACCTAGGAGTTCTATTAGGTGCATCAAAAATGGATTCTGAGACTATGGTATGTTCGGCGCAAACCGAGCACCTATCTTGCATCAAGATTAGCACTATCTCCAAATGGACCAAAATGAGCTTCCACTTGAGCCTCGTCCCCTAGGAGTACCATTGGGTGCCTCGAAAACGAATTCTGATTCTATGGTATGTTTGGCACAAACCGTCCACCTATCTTGCACCGACACAAACACTTTCTCCAAACAGACCAAAACAAGATTCCACATGACCCAGGTCACCTAGAAGTTCCAACAGGTGCATCCAAAATGATTTCTGAGCTTATGGTCTGTTCGGCGCAAACCGTGCACCTATCTTGCGTCAAGAATAGCACTATCTCCAAATGGACCGAAACAAGCTTCCACTTGAGCCTCGTCAACTTGGAGTACCATTGGGTGCGTCCAAAGTCGATTTCAGAGCCTATGGTATGTTTGGCGCAAACCGTGCACCTATCTTGCATCAACACTAACGCTGTCTCTAAACAGACCAAAACAAGATTCCATAAGACCCACATCAACTAGGAGTTCCATCGGGTGCATCAAAAATGATTTTGGAGACTATGGTATGTTCGGCGCAAACCGTGCACCCATCTTGCATCAAGAATAACACTACCTCCAAATGGACCGAAACGAGCTTCCACTTGAGCTTCGTCCCCTAGGTGTACCATTGGGTGTGTCCAAAATGATTTCTGACCCTATGGTATGTTAGGCACAAACAGTACACCTATCTTGCATCGATACTAACACCATCTCCAAACAGACCAAAATGAGATTCCACATGACCCACGCCACATAGGAGTTCCATCGGGTGCATCAAAAACAATTTCAATGCCTAAGGTACATTTGGCGCATACCATGCACCTATCTCGCACCAAGATTAGCACTGTCTCCAAATGGACCCAAACAAGCTTCCAATTGAGCCTCATCACCTAGGAGTACCATCGGGTGTGTCAAAAATGATTTCTGAGCCTATGGTATGTTTGGCGCAAACCGTACACCAATCTTGCAATGACACTAACAGTGTCCCCAAATAGACCTAAACAAGATTCCACTTGAGCCATGTCCCCTAGGAGTTCCATTGGGAGCGTCCAAAATGATTTCCAAGCCTATGGTACGTTCGGCACAAACCGTGCACCTATGATGCACCAAGATTAGCACTATCTCCAAATGGACCCAAACTAGCTTCCACTTGAGCCTCATCACCTATGAGTACCATCGGGCGCGTCAAAAAAGATTTCAGAGCCTATGGTATGTTTAGCGCAAACCGTGCACCTATCTTGCTCTGACACTAACACTGTCTCCAAACGGACCAAAAAAAGATTCCACATGACCCATGTAACCTAGGAGTTCCATCGGTTGCATCCAAAATGATTTCTAAGCTTATGGTCTGTTTGTCACAAACCGTGCACCTATTTTGCGTCAATATTAGCACTATCTCCAAATGGACCGAAACAAGCTTCCACTTGAGCCTCGTCACCCAAGAGTACCATTGGGTGCATCCAAATCAATTTCAGAGCCTATGGTATGTTTGGCGCAAACCGTGCACCTATCTTGCATTGACACTAACGCTGTCTCCAAATGGACCAAAACAAGATTCCACAAGACCCACATCACCTAGGAGTTCCATCAGGTGCATCAAAAATGGATTCTGAGACTATGGTATGTTCGGCGCAAACCGAGCACCTATCTTGCATCAAGATTAGCACTATCTCCAAATGGACCAAAATGAGCTTCCACTTGAGCCTCGTCCCCTAGGAGTACCATTGGGTGCCTCGAAAACGAATTCTGATTCTATGGTATGTTTGGCACAAACCGTCCACCTATCTTGCACCGACACAAACACTTTCTACAAACAGACCAAAACAAGATTCCACATGACCCAGGTCACCTAGAAGTTCCAACGGGTGCATCCAAAATGATTTCTGAGCTTATGGTCTGTTCGGCGCAAACCGTGCACCTATCTTGCGTCAAGATTAGCACTATCTCCAAATGGACCGAAACAAGCTTCCACTTGAGCCTCGTCAACTTGGAGTACCATTGGGTGCGTCCAAAGTCGATTTCAGAGCCTATGGTATGTTTGGCGCAAACCGTGCACCTATCTTGCATCGACACTAAAGCTGTCTCTAAACAGACCAAAACAAGATTCCATAAGACCCACATCAACTAGGAGTTCCATTGGGTGCATCAAAAATGATTTTGGAGACTATGGTATGTTCGGCGCAAACCGTGCACCCATCTTGCATCAAGAATAACACTACCTCCAAATGGACCGAAACGAGCTTCCACTTGAGCTTCGTCCCCTAGGTGTACCATTGGGTGTGTCCAAAATGATTTCTGACCCTATGGTATGTTAGGCACAAACAGTACACCTATCTTGCATCGATACTAACACCATCTCCAAACAGACCAAAATGAGATTCCACATGACCCACGCCACATAGGAGTTCCATTGGGTGCATCAAAAACAATTTCAATGCCTAAGGTACGTTTGGCGCATACCATGCACCTATCTCGCACCAAGATTAGCACTGTCTCCAAATGGACCCAAACAAGCTTCCAATTGAGCCTCATCACCTAGGAGTACCATCGGGTGTGTCAAAAATGATTTATGAGCCTATGGTATGTTTGGCGCAAACCGTACACCAATCTTGCAATGACACTAACAGTGTCCCCAAATAGACCTAAACAAGTTTCCACTTGAGCCATGTCCCCTAGGAGTTCCATTGGGAGCGTCCAAAATGATTTCCAAGCCTATGGTACGTTCGGCACAAACCGTGCACCTATGATGCGCCAAGATTAGCACTATCTCCAAATGGACCCAAACTAGCTTCCACTTGAGCCTCATCACCTATGAGTACCATCGGGCGCGTCAAAAAAGATTTCAGAGCCTATGGTATGTTTAGCGCAAACCGTGCACCTATCTTGCTCTGACACTAACACTGTCTCCAAATGGACCAAAAAAAGATTCCACATGACCCATGTAACCTAGGAGTTCCATCGGTTGCATCCAAAATGATTTCTAAGCTTATGGTCTGTTCGTCACAAACCGTGCACCTATTTTGCGTCAATATTAGCACTATCTCCAAATGAACCGAAACAAGCTTCCACTTGAGCCTCGTCACCCAAGAGTACCATTGGGTGCATCCAAATCGATTTCAGAGCCTATGGTATGTTTGGCGCAAACCGTGCACCTATCTTGCATTGACACTAACGCTGTCTCCAAATGGACCAAAACAAGATTCCACAAGACCCACATCACCTAGGAGTTCCATCAGGTGCATCAAAAATGGATTCTGAGACTATGGTATGTTCGGCGCAAACCGAGCACCTATCTTGCATCAAGATTAGCACTATCTCCAAATGGACCAAAATGAGCTTCCACTTGAGCCTCGTCCCCTAGGAGTACCATTGGGTGCCTCGAAAACGAATTCTGATTCTATGGTATGTTTGGCACAAACCGTCCACCTATCTTGCACCGACACAAACACTTTCTCCAAACAGACCAAAACAAGATTCCACATGACCCAGGTCACCTAGAAGTTCCAACGGGTGCATCCAAAATGATTTCTGAGCTTATGGTCTGTTCGGTGCAAACCGTGCACCTATCTTGCGTCAAGATTAGCACTATCTCCAAATGGACCGAAACAAGCTTCCACTTGAGCCTCGTCAACTTGGAGTACCATTGGGTGCGTCCAAAGTCGATTTCAGAGCCTATGGTATGTTTGGCGCAAACCATGCACCTATCTTACATCGACACTAACGCTGTCTCTAAACAGACCAAAACAAGATTCCATAAGACCCACATCAACTAGGAGTTCCATCGGGTGCATCAAAAATGATTTTGGAGACTATGGTATGTTCGGCGCAAACCGTGCACCCATCTTGCATCAAGAATAACACTACCTCCAAATGGACCGAAATGAGCTTCCACTTGAGCTTCGTCCCCTAGGTGTACCATTGGGTGTGTCCAAAATGATTTCTGACCCTATGGTATGTTAGGCACAAACAGTACACCTATCTTGCATCGATACTAACACCATCTCCAAACAGACCAAAATGAGATTCCACATGACCCACGCCACATAGGAGTTCCATCGGGTGCATCAAAAACAATTTCAATGCCTAAGGTACGTTTGGCGCATACCATGCACCTATCTCGCACCAAGATTAGCACTGTCTCCAAATAGACCCAAACAAGCTTCCAATTGAGCCTCATCACCTAGGAGTACCATCGGGTGTGTCAAAAATGATTTCTGAGCCTATGGTATGTTTGGCGCAAACCGTACACCAATCTTGCAACGACACTAACAGTGTCCCCAAATAGACCTAAACAAGATTCCACTTGAACCATGTCCCCTAGGAGTTCCATTGGGAGCGTCCAAAATGATTTCCAAGCCTATGGTACGTTCGGCGCAAACCGTGCACCTATGATGCGCCAAGATTAGCACTATCTCCAAATGGACCCAAACTAGCTTCCACTTGAGCCTCATCACCTATGAGTACCATCGGGCGCGTCAAAAAAGATTTCTGAGCCTATGGTATGTTTTGGTGCAAACCGTGCACCTATCTTGCTCTGACACTAACATTGTCTCCAAACGGACCAAAAAAAGATTCCACATGACCCATGTAACCTAGGAGTTCCATCGGTTGCATCCAAAATGATTTCTAAGCTTATGGTCTGTTCGTCACAAACCGTGCACCTATTTTGCGTCAATATTAGCACTATCTCCAAATGGACTGAAACAAGCTTCCACTTGAGCCTCGTCACCCAAGAGTACCATTGGGTGCATCCAAATCGATTTCAGAGCCTATGGTATGTTTGGCGCAAACCGTGCACCTATCTTGCATTGACACTAACGCTGTCTCCAAATGGACCAAAACAAGATTCCACAAGACCCACATCACCTAGGAGTTCCATCAGGTGCATCAAAAATGGATTCTGAGACTATGGTATGTTCGGCGCAAACCGAGCACCTATCTTGCATCAAGATTAGCACTATCTCCAAATGGACCAAAATGAGCTTCCACTTGAGCCTCGTCCCCTAGGAGTACCATTGGGTGCGTCGAAAACGAATTCTAATTCTATGGTATGTTTGGCACAAACCGTGCACCTATCTTGCACCGACACAAACACTGTCTCCAAATGGACCAAAACAAGATTCCACATGACCCAGGTCACCTAGAAGTTCCATCGGGTGCATCCAAAATGATTTCTGAGCTTATGGTCTGTTCGGCGCAAACCGTGCACCTATCTTGCGTCAAGATTAGCACTATCTCCAAATGGGCCGAAACAAGCTTCCACTTGAGCCTCGTCAACTTGGAGTACCATTGGGTGCGTCCAAAATGATTTCAGAGCCTATGGTATGTTTGACGTAAACCGTGCACCTATCCTACGTCAAGATTAGCACTATCTCCAAATAGACCCAAACAAGCTTCCACTCGGGCCTCATCACCTAGGAGTACCATCGGGTGTGTCTGAAATGATTTATGAGGCTATGGTATGTTTGGCGCAAACCGAACACCAATCTTGCACCGACACTAACAATGTCCCCAAATAGACCTAAACAAGATTCCACATGACCCACGTCCCCTAGGAGTTCCATCAGGTGCGTCCAAAATGATTTCCAAGCCTATGGTACGTTCGGCGCAAACCGTGCACCTATCTTGCGCCAAGATTAGCACTATCTCCAAATGGACCCAAACAAGCTTCCACTTGAGCCTCATCACCTAGGAGTACCATCGGGTGCATCCAAAACGATTTCTGACCCTATGGTTTGTTTGGCACAAACCGTACACCTATCTTGGACCGACACAAACACTGTCTCCAAACGGACCAAAACGAGATTCCACATGACCCACGTCACCTAGGAGTTCCATCGGGTGCATCCAAAATGATTTCTGAGCCTATGGTACGTTTGGCGCAAACCGTGCACCTATCTTGCGCCAAGCTTAGCACAATATCCAAATGGACCCAAACAAGCTTCCACTTGACCCTCATCACCTAGGAGTACCATCGAGTGCGTCGAAAATGAATTCTGATTCTATGGTATGTTTGGTGCAAACCGTGCAGCTATCTTGCACCGACACAAACACTATCTCCAAACGGACCAAAACAAGATTCCACATGACCCAGGTCACCTAGAAGTTCCATCGGGTGCATCCAAAATGATTTCTGAGCTTATGGTCTGTTCGGCGCAAACCGTGCACCTATCCTGCGTCAAGATTAGCACTATCTCCAAATGAACCGAAACAAGCTTCCGCTTGAGCCTCGTCACCTAGGAGTACCATTGGGTACGTAAAAAATGATTTTAGAGCCTATGTTATGTTTGGCGCAAACCATGCACCTATCCTACATCAAGATTAGCACTATCTCCTAATGGACCCAAACAAGCTTGCACTTGACCTGCATCACCTATGAGTACCATCGGCTGCGTCGAAAATGATTTTTGAGCCTATGGTATGTTTGGCGTAAACCGTACACCAATCTTGCACAGACACTAACACTCTCTCCAAATAGACCAAAACAAGTTTCCACAAGACCCACGTCCGTCCAAAACGATTTTCATGCCTATGGTACGTTAGGCGCAAACCGTGCACCTATCTTATGCCAATATTAGCACTATCTCCAAATGGACCCAAACAAGCTTCCACTTGAGCATCATCACCTTGGAGTACCATCGGGTGCGTCGAAAATGATTTCTGAGCCTATGGTATCTTTGGCACAAACCATGCACCTGTCTTGCACCGACACTAACACTGTCTCCAAACGGACCAAAATGAGATTCCACATGACAGACATCACCTAGGAGTTCCATTGGTTGTAAAATGATTTCTGAGCTTATGGTCCATTCGGCGCAAACCATGCACCTATCCCTGAATGTACCGAAACAAGCTTCCACTTGAGCCTCGTCACCTAGGAGTACCATTGGGTGCGTCCAAAACGATTTTAGAGCCTATGGTATGTTTGGCGCAAACCGTGCACCTATCTTGCACCGACACTAACATTGTCTCCAACGGACCAAAACAAGATTCCACAAGACCAACATCACCTATGAGTTGCATCGGGCGCATCCAAAATGATTTCTGAGCCTATGGTATGTTCGGTACAAACCGTGCACCTATCTTGCGTCAAGACTAGCACTATCTCCAATTGGACCGAAATGAGCTTCCACTTGAGCCTTGTCACCGAGGAGTACCATCAGGTGTGTCCAAAATGATTTCTGAGCCTATGGTATGTTTGGCACAAACCGTACAACTATCTTGCACCGACACTAACACTCTATCCAAACGGACCAAAACATGATTCCACATGACCCACATCACCTAGGAGTTCCATCGGGTGCATCCAAATTGATTTTTAAGCCTATGGTCCGTTCGACGCAAACCGTGCACTCATCTTGCGTCGAGATTAGCACTATCTCCAAATGGACCGAATCAAGCTTCCACTTGAGCCTCGTCACCTACGAGTACCATTGGGTGTGTCCAAAATGATTTCAGAGCCTATGGTATGTTTGGCGCAAACCGTGCACCTATCTTGCACCAACACTAACACTGACTCCAAATGGACCAAAACAAGATTCCACATGACCCACGTCACCTATGGATTCATCGGGCGCATCCAAAATGATTTCTAAGCCTATGGTACGCCCGGCGCAAACCGTGCACCTATCTTGCATCAAGACTAGCACTATCTCCAATTGGACCGAAACGAGGTTCCACTTGAGCCTCGTCACCGAGGAGTACCATCAGGTGTGTCCAAAATGATTTCTGAGCCTATGGTATGTTTGGCACAAATTGTACAACTATCTTGCACCGACACTAACACTGTCTCCAAACGGACCAAAACGGGATTCCACATGACCCACATCACCTAGGAGCTCCATCAGGTGCATCCAAAAAGATTTTTGAGCCTATGGTACGTTTGGGACAAACCATGCACCTATCTTGCACCGACACTAACGCTGTTCTAAAAAGGCCGAAATGAGATTTCACATGACCCACATCACCTAGGTGTTCCATCGAGTCCGTCCAAAATGATTTCTAAGCCTTTGTTATGTTCAATGCACACCATGCACCTGTCTTGCGTCAAGATTAGCACTATCTCCAAATAGACCGAAACGAGCTTCCACTTGAGCCTCGTCACCGAGGAGTACCATCAGGTGCGTCCGAAATGATTTCTGAGCCTATGGTATGTTTGGTGCCAACCGTACAACTATCTTGCATCGACGCTAACACTGTCTCCAAATGAACCAAAATGAGATTCCACATGACCCAAGTCCCCTAGGAGTTCCATCAGGTGCGTCCAAAACGATTTCCAAGCCTATGGTATGTTCGGTGCAAACCGTGCACCTATCTTGCGCCGAGATTAGCACTAAATCCAAATGGACCCAAACAAGCTTCCACTTGAGCCTAATCACCTAGGTGTACCATCGGGTGCGTCCAGAATGATTTTAGAGCCTATGGTATGTTTGGCGCAAACTGTGCACCTATCTTGCACCGACACTAACACTGTCTCCAAACGGACCAAAATGAGATTCCACATGACCCACATCACCTAGGAGTTCCATCGGCTGCATCAAAAATGATTTCTGAGACTATGGTACATTCGCCGCAAACTGTGCACCTATCTTGCGTCAAGATTAGCACTATCTCCAAATGGACCGAAACGAGCTTCCACTTGAGCCTCGTCACCTAGGAGTACCATTGGGTGCGTCCAAAACGATATCTGAGCCTATTGTATGTTTGTCGGAAACCATGCACATATCTTGCACCGACACTAACACTGTCTCCAAATAGACAAAAATGAGATTCCACATGACCCACATCACCTAGGAGTTCCATCAGGTGCATCAAAAATGATTTCTGAGCCTATGGTATGTTTAGCGCAAACTGTGCAACTATCTTACGCCAAGATAAGGACAATATCCAAATGGACCAAAACAAGCTTCCACTTGACCCTCGTCACCTAGGAGTACCATCGGGTGCGTCCAAAATGATATTTGAGCCTATGGTATGTTTGGCGCAAACCGTGCACCTATCTTGCACCGACACTAACACTGTCTCCAAACAGACCTAAACAAGATTGCACATGAATCAGGTCACCTAGATGTTCCATCGGGTGCATCCAAAATGATTTCTGAGCTTATGGTCTGTTCGGCGCAAACCGTGCACCTATCTTGCGCCAATATTAGCACTATCTCCAAATGGACCAAAACAAGCTTCCGCTTGAGGCTCATCACCTAGGAGTACCATCGAGTGTGTCGAAAATGATTTCTAAGCCTATGGTATGTTTGGCGCAAACTATGCACCTATCTTGCACCGACATTAACACTGTCTCCAAACGGACCAAAACAAGATTCCACATGACACACATCACCTAGGAGTTCCATCGGTTGCATCCAAAATGATTTCTGAGCTTATGGTCTGTTCGGCGCAAACCATGCACCTATCTTGCGTCGAGATTGGCACTATCTCCAAATGGACCGAAACAAGCTTCCACTTGAGCCTCGTCACCAAGGAGTACCATTGGGTGTGTCCAAAATAATTTCAGAGCCTATGGTATGTTTGATGCAAACCGTGCACCTATCTTGCACCGACACTAACACTGACTCCAAACGGACCAAAACAAGATTCCACATGACCCATGTCACCTATGAGTTCATCGGGCGCATCCAAAATGATTTTTGAGCCTATGGTACGCTTGGCGCAAACCGTGCACCTATCTTGCGTCAAGACTAGCACTATCTCCAATTGGACCGAAACGAGGTTCCACTTGAGCCTCGTCACCGAGGAGTACGATCAGGTGTGTCCAAAATGATTTCTGAGCCTATGGTATGTTTGGCACAAATTGTACAACTATCTTGCTCTGACACTAAAACTGTCTCCAAATGGACCAAAACGAGATTCCACATGACCCACATCCCCTAGGATCTCCATCGGGTGCATCCAAAATGATTTTTGAGCCTATGGTCCATTCGACGCAAACCGAGCACCTATCTTGCGTCAAGATTAGCACTATCTCCAAATAGACCGAAACGAGCTTCCACTTGAGCCTCATCACCTAGGAGTACCATCGGGTGCGTCCAAAATGATTTCTAAGCCTATGGTACATTTGGCGCAAACCGTACACCAATCATGCACGGACACAAACACTGTCTCTAAATAGACCGATTTAAGATTGCACATGGCCCACGTCACCTAGGAGTTCCATCGGGTGCGTCCAAAATAATTTCCTAGGCTATGGTACATTCGGCACAAACCATGCACGTATCTTGCGTAAAGATTAGCACCATCTCCAAATGTACCAAACAAGATTCCGCTTGAGCCTCGTCACCTAGGAGTACCATCGAGTGCGTCCAAAATGATTTCTGCGCCTATGGTATGTTTGGCTCAAACTGTGCACCAATCTTGCACCAACACTAACACTGCCTTCGAATGGACCAAAACAAGATTTCACATGACCCATGTCCAAAATGATTTCTGAGCCCATGGTACGTTCGGCGCAAACCGTGCACCTCTCTTGCATCAAGACTAGCACTATCTCCAATGATACCGGAACAAGGTTCCACTTGAGCCTCATCACTGAGGAGGACCATGAGGTGCGTCCATAATGATTTCTAAGCCTATGGTATGTTTGGCACAAACCGTACAGCTACCTTGCACCAACACTAACACTGTCTCCAAATGGACCAAAACGAGATTCAACATGACCCACATCACCTAGGAGTTCCATCGGGTGCACCAAAAATGATTTTTGAGCCTATGGTACGTTTGGCGCAAATCATGCACCTTTCTTGCACCAACACTAACGTTGTTCCAAATAGGCCAAAATGAGATGTCAGATGACCCACATCACCTATCCAAAATGATTTCCGAGCCGACGTTCAGCGCAAACCGTGTAGCTATCTTTCGCCAAGATTAGCACTATCTCCAAATGTACCCAAACACGCTTCCACTTGAGCCTCATCACCTAGAAGTACCATCGGGTGCGTTCAAAATGATCTCTGAGCCTATGGTATGTTTTGCGTAAACCGTGCACCTATCTTGCATCGACACTAACACTGTCTCCAAATAGACCAAAACAAGATTCCACATGACCCGCATCACCTAGGAGTTCCATTGGGTGCATCCAAAACAATTTTTGAGCCTATGGTACGTTTGGCGCAAACCGTGTACCTATCTTGCACCGACACTAATGCTGTTCCAAATAGGCCGAAATGAGATTTCACATGACCCACATCACCTAGGAGTTCCATCGAGTTCGTCCAAAATGATTTCTGAGCCCATGTTACGTTCAACGCAAACCGTGCACCTGTCTTGCGTCAAGATTAGCACTATATCCAAATCGACTGAAATGAGCTTCCACTTGAGCCTCATCACCTATGAGTACAATCGTGTGCATCCAAAATGATTTCTGAATCTGTGGTATGTTTGGCGCAAACCGTGCACCTATCTTGCACCGACACTAACATTGTCTCCATATGTACCAAAATGAGATCCCATATGACCCACGTCACCTAGGAATCCCATCGGGTGCATCGAAAATGATTTTTGAGCCTATGGTATGTTAGCGCAAACTATGCACCTATCTTGCACTGACACTAACAATGTCTCCAAATAGACCATAACAAGTTTCCACATGACCCACGTCACCTAGGAGTACCATCGGGGGCGTCCAAAACGATTTCTGAGCCCATGGTACCTTCAGCGCAAATCATGCACCCATCCTGCACCAAGGTTAGGACTATCTCCAAATGAACCAAAACAAGCTTCCACTTGTGCCTCATCACCTAGGAGTACCATTGGGTGCGTCCAAAACGATTTCTAAGCCTATGGTATGTTTGGCGCAAACCGTGCACCTATCTTGCACCGACACTAACACTATCTCCAAAGAGACCAAAACAAGATTCCACATGACCCACGTCAACTAGGGGTACCATTGGGTGTGTCCAAAATGATTTTATGAGCTTATGATCTATCCGGCGCAAACCGTGCACCTATCTTGTGTCAAGATTTGCACTATCTCCAAATGGACCGAAACAAGCTTCCACCTGAGCCTCGTCACCTTGGAGTACCATTGGGTGCGTCCAGAATGATTTTAGAGCCTATGGTATGTTTGGCGCAAACCGTGCACCTATCTTGCACTGACACTAACACTGTCTCCAAACGGACCAAAATGAGATTCCACATGACCCACATCACCTAGGAGTTCCATCGGCTGCATCAAAAATGATTTATGAGACTATGGTACATTCACCACAAACTATGCACCTATCTTGCGTCAAGATTAGCACTATCTCCATTTGGACCAAAACGAGGTTCCACTTGAGCCTCGTCACCGAGGAGTACCATCAGGTGCGTCCAAAACGATTTTTGGGCCTATGGTATGTTTGGCGGAAACCATACACCTATCCTGCACCGACACTAACACTGTCTCCCAACGGACCAAAATGAGATTCCACATGACCCATCTCACCTAGGAGTTCCGTCGGGTGCATCGAAAATGGTTTCTATGCCTAAGGTATGTTTGGCATAGACCATGCACCTATCTTGCGCCAAGATTAGCACTATCTCCAAATAGACCCAAACAAGCTTCCACTTGAGCCTCCTCACCTAGGAGTACCATCGAGTGCGTCGAAAATGATTTCTGAGCCTATGGTATGCTTGGCGCAAACCATGCACCTATCTTGCACCATCACTAACACTGTCTCCAAACGGACTAACATGAGATTCCACATGACCCACATCACCTAGGAGTACCATTGGGTGCATCCAAATCGATTTCAGAGCCTATGGTATGTTTGGCGCAAACCGTGCACCTATCTTGCATCGACACTAACGCTATCTCCAAATGGACCAAAACAAGATTCCATAAGCCCCACATCACCTAGGAGTTCCATTGGGTGCATCAAAAATGATTTCTGAGACTATGCTATGTTCGGCGCAAACCCTGCACCTATCTTGTGTCAAGATTAGCACTATCTCCAAATGGATCGAAACGAGCTTCCACTTGAGACTCATCCACTAGGAGTACCATTGGGTGCGTCCAAAACGATTTATGAGCCTATGGTATGTTTGGCACAAACCGTACACCTATCTTGCACTGACACTAACACCATCTCCAAACAGACCAAAATGAGATTCCACATGACCCACGCCTAATAGGAGTTCCATCGGGTGCATCAAAAATGATTTCAATGCCTAAGGTACGTTTGGCGCAGACCATGCACCTATCATGCACCAAGATTAGCACTATTTCCAAATAGACCCAAACAAGCTTCCACTTGAGCCTCATCACCTAGGAGTACCATCGGTTGCGTCGAAAATGATTTCTGAGCCTATGTATGTTTGGCGCAAACCGTACACCAATCTTGCACCAACACTAACAATGTCCCCAAATAGACCAAAACAAGATTCCAATTGAGCCACGTCCCCTAGGAGTTCCATTAGGTGCATCCAAAATGATTTCCAAGCCTATGGTACGTTCGGCGCAAACCATGCACCTATCTTGCGCCAAGATTAGCACTATCTCCAAATGGTCCCAAACGAGCTTCCACTTGAGCCTCATCACCTAGGAGTACCATCGGGTGCATCAAAAAAGATTTCCGAGCCTATGGTATGTTTGGCGCAAACCATGCACCTATCTTGCACCGACACTAACACTATCTCCGAACAGACCAAAAAAAGATTCCACATGACCCACGTCACCTAGGAGTTCCATTGGTTGCATCCAAAATGATTTCTGAGCTTATGGTCTGTTCGTCGCAAATCGTGCACCTATCTTGCATCAAGATTAGCACTATCTCCAAATGGACCAAAACAAGCTTCCCCTTGAACCTTGTCACCTAGGAGTACCTTTGGGTGCGTCCAAATCGATTTTAGAGCCTATGGTATGTTTGGCGCAAACCGTGCACCTATCTTGCATTGACACTAACGCTTTCCCCAAACACACCAAAACAAGATTCCACAAGACCCACATCACCTAGGAGTTCCATCGGGTGCATGAAAATGGTTTATGAGACTATGGTATGTTCGGCGCAAACCGTGCACCTATCTTGCGTCAAGATTAGCACTATCTCCAAATGGACCAAAACGAGCTTCCACTTGAGCCTCGTCCCCTAGGAGTACCATTGGGTGCATCCAAAACAATTTCTGAGCCGATGGTATGTTTGGCACAAACCGTACACCTATCTTGCACCGATAGTAACACCATCTCCAAACAGACCAAAATGATATACCACATGACCCATGCCACATAGGAGGTCCATCGGGTGCATCGAAAACGATTTCAGTGCCTAAGGTACGTTTGGCGCAGACCATGCACCTATCTTGCACCAAGATTAGCACTATCAACAAATGGACCCAAACAAGCTTCCACTTGAGCCTCATGACCTAGGAGTACCATCGGGTGCGTCGAAAATGATTTCTGAGCCTATGGTATGTTTGGCGCAAACCGTACACCAATCTTGCACCGACCCTAACAATGTCCCCAAATAGACCTAAACTAGATTCCACATGACCCACGTCCCCTAGGAGTTCCATCGTGTGCGTCCAAAACGATTTCCAAGCCTATGGTACGTTCGGCGCAAACCATGCACCTATCTTGTGCCAAGATTAGCACTATCTCCAAATGGACCCAAACAAGCTTCCACTTGAGCCTCATCACCTAGGAGTACCATCGGGTGCGTCAAAAATGATTTATGAGCCTATGGTATGTTTGGCGCAAACCGTGCACCTATCCTGCACCGACACTAACGCTATCTCCAAACGGACCAAAAAAAGATTCCACATGACCCACGTCACCTAGGAGTTCCATCGGGGGCATCCAAAACAATTTCTGAGCTTATGGTCTATTCGGCACAAACCGTGCATCTATCTTGCGTCAAGATTTGCAATATATCCAAATGTACCAAAACAAGCTTCCAACTGAGCCTCGTCACCTAGGAGTACCATTAGGTGCGTCCAAAATGATTTCAGAGCCTATGGTATGTTTGGCGCAAACCGTGCACCTATCTTGTACTGAAACTAAATTGTCTCCAAACATACCAAAACGAGATTCCACATGACCCACATCACCTAGGAGTTCCATCGGGTGCATCCAAAAAGATTTATAGGCTTATGGTCTGTTCGGCACAAACCGTGCACCTATCTTCCGTTAAGACCAGCTCTATCTCCAATTGGACCAAAACGAGGTTCCACTTGAGCCTCGTCACCGAGGAGTACCATCAGGTGCGGTCGAAACGATTTTCTTGAGCCTATGGTATGTTTGGCGCAAACCGTACAACTATCTTGGACCGACACTAACACTGTCTCCGAACGGACCAAAATAAGATTCCACATGACCCACGTCCCCTAGGAGTGCCATCGGGTGCGTCCAAAATGATTTCCAAGCCTATGGTACGTTCGGCGCAAACCGTGCACCTATCTTGCGCCAAGAATAGCACTAAATCCAAATGGACCCAAACAAGCTTCCACTTGAGCCTTATCACCATGGAGTACCGTTGGGTGCATCCAAAACGATTTCTAAGCCTATGGTATATTTGGCGCAAACCATGCACCTATCTTGCACTAACTCTAACACTGTCTCCAAACGGACCAAAACGAGATTCCACATGACCCACGTCACCTAGGAGTTCCATCTGGTGCATCCAAAATGATTTATGAGCTTATGGTCTGTTCAACGCAAACCGTGCACCTATCTCCGTCAAGACCAGCTCTATCTCCAATTGGACCGAAACGAGGTTCCACTTGAGCCTCGTCACCGAGGAGTACCATCAGGTGTGTCCGAAATGATTTCTGAGCCTATGGTATGTTTGGCGCAAACCATACAACTATCTTGCACCGACACTAACACTGTCCCCAAACGGACCAAAATGAGATTCCACATGACCCACGTCCCCTAGGAGTTCCATCGGGTGCGTCCAAAACGATTTCCAAGCCTATGGTACGTTCGGCACAAACCGTGCACCTATCTTGCGCCAAGATTAGCACTAAATCCAAATGGACCCAAACAAGCTTCCACTTGTGCCTCATCACCTAGGAGTACCATCGGGTGCATCCAAAATGATTTCTGAGCCTATGGTATATTTGGCGCAAACCATGCACCTATCTTGCACCGACACTAACACTGTCTCCAAATGGACCAAAACAAGATTCCACATGACCCACGTCACCTAGGAGTTCCATCGGGTGCATCCAAAATGATTTATAAGCTTATTTTCTGTTTGGCCCAAACCGTGCACCTATCTTCCATCAAGACTAGCACTATCTCCAATTGGGCCGAAACGAGGTTCCACTTGAGCCTCGCTATCGACAAGTACCATCAGGTGCGTCCAAAATGATTTCTGAGCCTATGGTATGTTTGGCACAAACCGTACACCTATCTTGCACCGACACTAACACTGTCTCCAAACAGACCAAAACAAGATTCCACATGACCCACGTCACGTAGGAGTTCCATCGGTTGCATCCAAAATGATTTCTGAGCTTATGGTCTGTTCGTCGCAATTCGTGCACCTATCTTGCGTCAAGATTAGCATTATCTCCAAATGGACCAAAACAAGCTTCCACTTGAACCTTGTCACCTAGGAGTACCATTGGGTGCGTCCAAATCGATTTTAGAGCCTATGGTATGTTTGGCGCAAACCGTGCACCTATCTTGCATCGACACTAACGCTATCTCCAAACAGACCAAAACAAGATTCCACAAGACCCACATCACCTAGGAGTTCCATCGGGTGCATGAAAAATGGTTTCTGAGACTATGCTATGTTCGGTGCAAACCATGCACCTATCTTGCGTCAAGATTAGCACTATCTCCAAATGGACCGAAACGAGCTTCCACTTGAGCCTCGTCCCCTAGGAGTACCATTGGGTGCGTCCAAAATGATTTCTGAGCCTATGGTATGTTTGGCACAAACCGTACACCTATCTTGCACCGACACTAACACCATCTCCAAATAGACCAAAATGAGATTCCACAAGACCCATGCCACATAGGAGTTCCATCGGGTGCATCGAAAACGATTTCAGTGCCTAAGGTACGTTTGGCGCAGACCATGCACCTATCTTGCACCAAGATTAGCACTATCAACAAATGGACCCAAACAAGCTTCCACTTGAGCCTCATCACCTAGGAGTACCATCAGGTGCGTCGAAAATGATTTATGAGCCTATGGTATGTTTGGCGCAAACCGTACACCAATCTTGCACCGACACTAACAATGTCCCCAAATAGACCTAAACTAGATTCCACATGACCCACGTCCCCTAGGAGTTCCATCGTGTGTGTCCAAAACGATTTCCAAGCCTATGGTACGTTTGGCGCAAACCATGCACCTATCTTGCGCCAAGATTAGCACTATCTCCAAATGGACCCAAACAAGCTTCCACTTGAGCCTCATCACCTAGGAGTACCATCGGGTGCGTCGAAAATGATTTATGAGCCTATGGTATGTTTGGCGCAAACCATGCACCTATCTTGCACCGACACTAACACTGTCTCCAAATGGACCAAAAAACAATCCACATGACCCACGTAACCTAGGAGTTCCAACGGGGGGCATCCAAAACAATTTCTGAGCTTATGGTCTGTTCGGCGCAAACCGTGCACCTATCTTGCATCAAGATTTGCAATATCTCCAAATGTACCAAAACAAGCTTCCACCTGAGCCTCGTCACCTAGGAGTACCATTGGGTGCGACCAAAATGATTTCAGAGCCTATGGTATGTTTGGCGCAAACCGTGCACCTATCTTGCACTGACACTGACACTGTCTCCAAATAGACCAAGACAAGATTCCACATGACCCACATCACCTAGGAGTTCCATCGGGTGCATCTAAAATGATTTCTGGGCTTATGGTCTATTCGGCACAAACCGTGCACCTATCTTCCGTCAAGACCAGCTCTATCTCCAATTGGACCAAAACAAGGTTCCACTTGAGCCTCGTCACCGAGGAGTACCATTAGGTGCGTCCGAAACGATTTCTGAGCCTATGGTATGTTTGGCGCAAACCGTACAACTATCTTGGACCGACACTAACACTATCGCCAAATGGACCAAAATAAGATTCCACATGACCCACGTCCCCTAGGAGTTCCATCGGGTGTGTCCAAAATGATTTCCAAGCCTATGGTACGTTCGGCGCAAACCGTGCACCTATCTTGCGCTAAGAATAGCACTAAATCCAAATGGACCCAAACAAGCTTCCACTTGAGCCTCATCACCTAGGAGTACCATCGGGTGCATCCAAAATGATTTCTGAGCCTATGGTATATTTGGCGCAAACTGTGCACCTATCTTGCACCGACTCTAACACTGTCTCCAAACGGACCAAAACGAGATTCCACATGACCCACGTCACCTAGGAGTTCCATCGGGTGCATCCAAAATGATTTATGAGCTTATGGTCTGTTCGGCGCAAACCGTGCACCTATCTTCCGTCAAGACCAGCTCTATCTCCAATTGGACCGAAATGAGGTTCCACTTGAGCCTCGTCACCGAGGAGTACCATCAGGTGCGTCTGAAATGATTTCTGAGCCTATGGTATGTTTGGCGCAAATCGTACAACTATCTTGCACCGACACTAACACTGTCTCCAAATGGACCAAAATGAGATTCCACATGACCCACGTCCCCTAGGAGTTCCATCAGGTGCGTCCAAAATGATTTCCAAGCATATGGTACATTCGGCGCAAACCGTGCACCTATCTTGCGCCAAGATTAGCACTAAATCCAAATGGACCCAAACAAGCTTCCACTTGTGCCTCATCACCTAGGAGTACCATCGGGTGCATCCAAAATGATTTCTGAGCCTATGGTATATTTGGCGCAAACCGTGCACCTATCTTGCACCGACACTAACACTGCCTCCAAACAGACCAAAACGAGATTCCACATGACCCACGTCAGCTAGGAGTTCCATCGGGTGCATCCAAAATGATTTATGAGCTTATTGTCTATTTGGCGCAAACCGTGCACCTATCTTCCATCAAGACTAGCACTATCTCCAATTGGACCGAAACGAGGTTCCACTTGAGCCTCGCTACCGACAAGTACCATCAGGTGTGTCCAAAACGATTTCTGAGCCTATGGTATGTTTGGCACAAACCGTACACCTATCTTGCACCGACACTAACACTGTCTCCAAATGGACCAAAACGAGATTCCACATGACCCACGTCACATAGGAGTTCCATCGGGTGCATCCAAAATGATTTCTAAGCCTATAGTACGTTTGGCGCAAACCGTGCACCTATCTTGCGTCAAGATTAGCACAATCTCCAAATGGACCCAAACAAGCTTCCACTTGACCCTCATCACCTAGGAGTACCATCGAGTGTGTCGAAAACGAATTCTGATTCTATGGTATGTTTAGCGCAAACTGTTGCACCGACACAAAAACTGTCTCCAAATGGACAAAAACAAGATTCCACATGACCTAGGTCACCTAGAAGTTCCATCGGGTGCATCCAAAATGATTTCTGAGCTTATGGCCTGTTCGGCGCAAACCGTGTACCTATCTTGCGTCAAGATTAGCACTATCTCCAAATGAACCGAAACAAGCTTCCGCTTGAGCCTCGTCACCTAGGAGTACCATTGGGTGTGGCCAAAACGATTTCAGAGCCTATGGTATGTTCAGCGCAAACCGTTCACCTATCTTTCAACGACACTAACACTATCTCCAAATGGACCAAAACAAGATTCCACATGACCCACGTCACCTATGAGTTCATCGGGCGCATCCAAAATGATTTCTGAGACTATGGTACGTTCGGCGCAAACTGTGCACCTATCTTGCGTCAAGATTAGCACTATCCCCAAATGGACCGAAACGAGCTTCCACTTGAGCCTCATCACCTTGGAGTACCATCGGGTGCGTCCAAAATGATATCTGAGCCTATGGTATGTTTGGCGCAAACCGTGCACCTATCTTGCACCGACACTAATACTGTCTCCAAACTGACCAAAACAAGATTCCACATGACCCACATCACCTAGGAGTTCCATCGGGTGCATCCAAAATGATTTCTTGGCTTATGGTCTGTTCGGCGCAAACCGTGCACCTATCTTGCGCCAAGATTAGCACTATCCAAATGGACCCAATCAACCTTCCACTTGAGCCTCATCACCTAGGAGTACTATCGAGTGCGTCAAAAATGATTTCTGAGCCTATGGTATGTTTGGCGTGAACCGTACAACTATCTTGCACCGACACTAACACTGTCTCCAAATGGACCAAAATGAGATTCCACATGACCCACGTCCCCTAGGAGTTCCATCGGGTGCGTCCAAAATGATTTCTGAGCTTATGGTCTGTTCGGCGCAAACTGTGCACCTATGTTGCGTCGAGATTAGCACTATCTCCAAACAGACCACATCAAGCTTCCACTTGAGCCTCGTCACGTAGGAGTACCATTGGGTGTGGCCAAAATGATTTCAGAGCCTATGGTATGTTTGGCGCAAACCGTGCACCTATCTTGCACCGACACTAACACTATCTCCAAACAGACCAAAACAAGATTCCGCATGACCCACGTCACCTATGAGTTCATTAGGCGCATCCAAAATGATTTCTGAGCCTATGGTACGCTCAGCGCAAACCATGCACCTATCTTGCGTCAAGATTAGCACTATCTCGAATTGGACCAAAACGAGGTACCACTTGAGCCTTGTCATCGAGGAGTACCATCAGGTGGGTCCAAAATGATTTCTGAGCCTATGGTATGTTTGGCACAAATTGTACAACTATCTTGCACCGACACTAACACTATCGCCAAACGGACCACAACGAGATTCCACATGACCCACATCACCTAGGAGCTCCATCGGATGCATCCAAAATGATTTTTGAGCCTATGGTCCATTCGACGCAAACCGTGCACCTATCTTGCGTCAAGATTAGCACTATCTCCAAATGGACCGAAACGAGCTTCCATTTGAGCCTCATCACCTAGGAGTACCATCGGGTGCGTCCAAAATGATTTCTGAGCCTATGGTACGTTTGGCGCAAACCGTACACCAATCATGCACGGACACTAACACTGTCCCCAAATAGACCAATTTAAGATTGCACATGACCCACGTCACCTAGGAGTTCCATCGGGTGCGTCCAAAATAATTTCTGAGCCTATAATACGTTTGGCACAAACCGTGCACGTATCCTGTGTAAAGATTAGCACTATCTCCAAATGGACCCAAACAGGCTTCTGCTTGAGCCTCGTCACCTAGGAGTACCATCATGTGCGTCCAAAACAATTTCTGAGCCTATGGTATGTTTGGCTCAAACTGTGCACCAATCTGGCACCGACACTAACACTGCCTTTGAACGGACCAAAACAAGATTTCACATGACCCAAGTCACCTAGGAGTTCCATCGGGTCCATCCAAAATGATTTCTGAGCCCATGGTACGTTTGGCACAAACCATGCACCTATCTTGTGTCTAGACTAGCACTATCTCCAATTATACCAGAACAAGGTTCCACTTGAGCCTCATCACCGAGGAGTACCATAAGCTGCGTCCAAAATGATTTCTGAGCCTATGGTATGTTTGTCACAAACTGTACAGCTATTTTGCACCAACACTAACACTGTCTCCAAATGGACCAAAATGAGATTCAACATGACCCACGTGACCTAGGAGTTCCATCGGGTGCATCCAAAATGATTTCTAAGCCTATGGTACGTTTGGCGCAAACCATGCACTTATCTTGCACCGACACTAACGCTGTTCCAAATAGGCCAAAATGAGATGTCAGATGACCCACATCACCTAGGAGTTCCAACGGCTCTGCCCAAAATGATTTCCATGCCAACATTCAGCGCAAACCGTGCACCTATCTTGCGCCAAGATTAGCACTATCTCCAAATGTACCCAAACACGCTTCCACTTGAGCCTCATCACCTAGGAGTACCATCGGGTGCGTCCAAAATGATTTATGAGCCTATGGTATGTTTGGCGCAAACCGTGCACCTATCTTGCACCGACACTAAAACTATCTCCAAACAGACCAAAACAAGATTCCGCAGGACCCACGTCACCTATGAGTTCATCGGGCGCATCCAAAATGATTTCTGAGCCTATGGTACGCTCGGCGCAAACCGTGCACCTATCTTGCATCAAGATTAGCACTATCTCCAATTGAACCGAAATGAGGTTCCACTTGAGCCTCGTCACCGAGGAGTACTGTCGCAGAACCGACCAATTTATAAGAATACAAGTATAATGGCAATCCGCAAGCGGTCGCACTGTCATACTTGAACCCATATAAACCCGATAGTCCGTCGAGTACCACGACGGGTCTTGATAAACGATTTACAACAACCAAGATCATACAGGATTCAACATACATGCCACATATTACATAAAGTTCACAGATACTTTTCATCATCAGAGTACGAATAAAAGTTATTACAAACCGAGTTTGATAAATAAAGCGGAAGCAAATAAGTTCGAAGATAAAGTTTCCAACATAGTTTGATACAGTGCCAAACCAGATCACGGTCCACAAAAGCAAAGATAGGAATTACTAAGGAAGCCTGCCCAAGGCTTACTCCTCATCCACAGCGGGATAGAAGCAACTCTTGCAATAACCATGATACACAGTGCCATCTGCAACAATGGGAAAATAAACCCTGAGTACGAGAAGGTACTCAGCTAGACTTACCCGTCATGAACCAGAAATAAAATGACTCCAAGGATTATGCAAGGCTGTATAAGTGGACGTAACTTGGCAACATTTTGCAAAAAAGGCAACTTACCCATTGAACAATTATAATTCCTTTATCAAGTTAATTATAACTATTCCTCTCTAGATTAGCAACTATCCTGTGCCAAACATGTGGTATATCATTTAGAAGCATACAATAGTAACCATAGCCGGTATTGAAATTCCAATTTTATCCGAACCATCATGTTTCATAACACAGTTACTACGATGTTGGAGCTAGCCAAGTTTCTCACTATCCGGGAGAGACGGCGATTCGAATCGATTTCAACCAGCTGGGAGTTTATTCCTAACACAAACCCAGGTCTACCAGCCACGATAGCCTTAGGTCACCTTTGATACAACTCAGGTACACATTTCGTGGGTCCGTACCGCGCCGCACAATTTGGAACACCAGATGCCAGGATGCTCAGGCCAAGCCTGCCCTTGGGCTCAGTCTGATCGTTCCCCGGAAGGAGCGCACAACAGAACGGTTTGGAGAGGCATGCGTTCAATCTTGTCAGAAGTTCCAACAACGGTACGGTCCTTGATCGACACAGACAGGGATAGATCCACACCCAAGACCTCCATATCTTGTTGCTTTTCTATCGACATCCCGCCCGGTCTCCATTTACATTAACCATGGTTCTTTTCCACGATAACAATTATAACCAACCGTGCTCCGGTATCCACCTATATCTCGCAGGTGACAGGAAATCACCCGACTTCTACCGGTCTAAGCATGGCTAAGCATATATTCGATCCTGGACCTATACCGGTTAAAGGCATGATATCTGGACAAGGAATGTACATGCACCAAGTGGTTTCAATCAACTCTTATAACCTAATGCAACAATCATAAGTACGTAAGTAAACAGTTGTAAATTACTGGGAGACTTATAATGCTCCGGGGCTTGCCTCGCAGAAAGGAAGTAGGACGATGGTCAGGGCACTCCGGAAGCTCTTCAGGGTTCTGCTCCACGCCTTCAGGAGCTGCGGCTTGCGGATCCTCTTGCTGGTTCCCTTCCTCCGCTTCTTCGAATTCCAGCAACGTGATCTCTTGCTCCGATCCTAGATGCATGAGTATGGTATGAGTATCATGAATGCATATATGTTAACAAGTGCATCACATTGTTTGAGTAGGTGCATATCTCTTCTCGATTATTACTTAACTACTTCTACAATGCATCGACTATGCCATAAACAGTAGCTACTTGTTTCACTCATAACTGGAGTTCTACAAATCCAAATCCAGTGATCCTGGACTTTCTGGAAAGCTTATCAAATTCTCTACAACTTTGTTATTAACCATTTTTACAGTCTACATCAGTTTCAACATGCAACTCATCACACTCTAGAATCAGTCCGGAAATGATTTAACATGCAATATAAAGTAAGAATACTTCTACTTCAGGTAATCATTCAAAATTTGACAACATATAATCTACCAACAGTTTAAGCATACTAATTACATTTAATATAATATAATGGTGAAGCCCACACTATTTATTTAATTGCCTTTATTATTTTATTTAGATATCTAGGTTAAATAATAAACATATATCAGATGTACTTCATAAATTCTCAAAAATTTACAGTGCCTTACTGATGCTATAAAAGGACTACTATAAAAATTTCATGTCATTTTACTAAGTAGAACATCCTATACAAAAATGATAAGGAAGCAAGGCTTGAAATAGCATAAATGGAAAATCCTATTGAAAAGTGTCAAGCAACAGATTTCTTATTTTTCTTAACATCCATATGGTACTAGTATTACCTCCAATAAATTTCATGAATTTTGGACTCATAATTAATCTATAAAAATTCATGCAAGGATTAACTATTTATAAAAGAAAAATCTATAACTATAGATCTACACATGCACTGCTCCTCAAATTTTTACCAGAGTTCACATATGCTAAGACTAGCTTACCACAAAAATTTCATAATTTTTGGAGCACAGGAACTCTAGATATAAAATAAACAAATTTGAATGCATTCAAAAGCACATTTGAAATCCCTATTTAAATCTCTAGAAATTTCTACTGTTGAAGCCAAGAACATATTTTTCCTAAATACTACACTTCCTAAGGAACACAACCATATTTATTTCACAATTTTAAGAGCTACCAAACTAAAGATACAAAAATAACAAAACACATGAAATTAGGGTTTAAATCTGAAAAGAATGAACTAGCTTTCTAATACCAGTCACTAGCAACCGGGGCCCACCGGTCAGCCGGGCCCTCTTGTCAGCGACTGAAAACAGGGGAGGCGGTTCCGTTCGACGCGGCACGGCCCTAGCTCATCGCCGGTGAACTGGCCGGCGGTAGCGACTACACCTCTAGGGTCTACTCATTCACCCGCACCCGGTGGTGGCCTTCATAAGGATGGAAGGAGCACCGAAGCACTTCACCGCCGACCATGGCGGACGGCTGTGATGGCACGGCGGGGCGGGCCAACGGCAAAACACCGGTGACGACCTTGGTGTCTCGATCTAAGGCTCGGACAAGCACCTGGGTACTACGGCGGACCTAGCGCACCAGCTATCATGCGGAAAGGTAGACTACAACGGCGTGGCCACGATGACGGACCACGGCGGCAAGCTCCGGCAAAAGCGTGTGTGCTGCTGCGGCTTACCGAGCTGGAACAGCGGGCAATGGGGGACGTCTGGAGTTGCTGGGGTGACGGTGGTGCTGTGGCGGTGGCGGAGGAGCAGCGAGGACGAGCTGTCGTCGGCAATGGCGCCGGCGGCTCTTGGTGCGGGAATGGCTGCAGCAGCGGCGAGGAGGAAGGCCGGAAAAAACGAAAGGAGGGCGCGGGATGGCTCGGACAGGTGCTGGCGGGGTTAAGGCCGCGCCCAGGCGCGTCGTGGCCTGCGTGATCAGAGCGCTAGCGACGCGCGGCCGTCGCCGGGGACACGCGGCGCGCGGGTTCTGCCGGTGTCGGCCACTGAACGTTCGCGATTCAGTTGATTCAGACGAGTAGCGCGATGCCTGACAGCGTGTTTTCCAATCGATTTAACTGCTAAACTGTGGCTCCAACTCGTAAACCGCCTTAACAAAAATCCTAGCCCTATGTACCAGCTTCAAATGTTGTTCAATGATCGTGTTCCAATTCTCAACCGAATTCAAGTTATATTGCCATGAAGGTCAGCTTGTCAGGCTGTCAGTGAACCTAGACTTAGAAAAAATCGTTAAGTGTTGAAAGCTGGGTTTTGCTGGTTTTTGTGGGACCCATTCAAGCATGTTAGAAGCTAAATCAGTCCATGACCCAAAAATCAAAGTTGTTCCTTATGTCAAACACTACAACTTTGCTTTAGTGAACTCCTCCATGCAAGGTCTCTAACACCTAATTCAACTTTAGTCAAACATGTCACTTTGAAATCATGATACATACTCAAACCATGGCTAAATGAGCAAACTAGCCCTAGCACTAAATACCAAAGTTGTTCCTAATGATATCCTAAGCATGTTTGAGCAATTTGCAAGGTCATCCTATCATTTTATGCAGTGGTCACTCATAGAGCTATCTAGGTCAACACATGAAATATCACTTAAGTGCTTGATCATGAAATGTGGCCTTCATGAACAAGGTTCCTTTTGTTAACCTAAGTGTAGCTAAGGTGTTTTAGTGACTAGCATTACCCACTTGCATTCATTTGTACAAGATCATATGCATATGTTCTAAGAAACACGAGATAACAAGCAATGTTTCATATGTTTCGACCAAATGTTTCAATTGTAAATGATGATTTATGAATGCTTGATGCTCATGCTCATGTTATGCAAGTCAAGTTATGCAAGGCTAACACCCGAGGTGTTACAGCCCCTCCCCCTTATAAAAATCTCGTCCCGAGATTTGCAAGACCTACCATTCTTGGAAAAAGGCAGGATAAACTTCTCGCAGATAATCTTCTCTTTCCCACGTAGCATCTTGTTCACTATGATTGTTCCACACCACCTTATAGAACTTAATGATCTTACTCCTTGTTACTCTCTCCATCTCTTCTAATACTCGAATTGGCTTTTCTTCATAAGTCAAATCCGATTGAAGCTGCACGTTGGTGGGTGCAATAGCTTTTTCCGGTACTCGAAGACATTTCTTTAGCTGAGAAACATGGAACACATCAAAGATTGCACTCATCTCTGGTGGTAGTTGTAGCTTATACGCAACATTTCCTTTTCGTTCCAAAATTTTGTATGGCCCTACATATCTTGGTGAAAGCTTCTTTTTCATCCCAAATCTCTTCACACCTTTCATGGGTGATACTCTCAAGTACACATAGTCACCTACTTCAAAAGTTAGTGGTCTTCTTCTTTTATCGGCATAACTCTTCTGTCTTGATTGAGCTGCCTTCATGTGTTGTTGGATGATACGTACTTGTTCTTCGGCTTCATTGACAAAATCAATACCAAAATATCTCCTTTCACTGGGCTCAATCCAATTCAATGGAGTTCTGCACTTTCTGCCATACAAGGCTTCAAATGGAGCCATTTTGATACTCGCTTGATAACTGTTGTTATAGGAGAATTCAGCTAAAGGTAACCATTTCTCCCATGAACCTTTTGAAGATATAACATAAGCCCTAAGTAAATCTTCTAGGATTTGGTTCACTCACTCTGTCTGTCCTGAAGTTTGCGGATGATAAGCTGAACTTCTGATTAGTTTGGTTCCCAAAGCTTGGTGTAAGTGCTCCCAGAAACGAGCTATGAACTGTGGTCCTCTATCTGAGATTATGGTCCTGGGTACTCCATGCAATTTCACGATCTGGGAAACGTATAACTCAGAGTATTTACCCGCGTGATATGTTGTGTGAACTGGTACAAAATGTGCTGACTTGGTGAGACGATCAACAATGACCCAGATTGAATCGTGACCTTGGGGCATTGTTGGAAGGCCTGTGATAAAGTCCATACTGATCTCCTCCCATTTCCATCCTGGAATAGGCAGTGGCTGAAGTAATCCAGCGGTTTTCATATGGACGGCTTTCACTCTGCTGCAGTTATCACACCTAGCAACATAGGCTGCGATCTCTTTCTTCATCTTAGTCCACCAAAAACGGTTTCTTAGATCTTGATACATTTTACTACTACCCGGGTGGATAGACAATTTGGACGAGTGAGCTTCTTCTAAAATTTGATTCCTTAGCTCACGGTCTTTCGGCACCACTAGTCGGTCCTCAAACCATAATACACCTCTTTCGTCCAATCTAAAATGTTTGGTTTCTTGCTCTTGCATTTTTCTCTTGATGTGACTTATTCCTACATCAGTCTGCTGTAGCTCTATGATTTTGCCCTCGAGCGAACAACTGATTGTGATATTGTGTAGTACAGTAGGATGTAGCAAGTTGAATCCATCTTCCAATAGCGCTTCCACAGGGTTGCAATGGGACTTTCGACTAAGTGCATCGGCTACTACATTAGCTTTACCCGGATGGTAATGCACTTCCAAATTATAGTCCTTAATCAATTCCAACCATCTACGTTGTCTCATGTTCAGTTCTAGCTAGGTAAAGATATACTTGAGGCTTTTGTGGTCAGTATAGATATGACATACATTGCCCAACAAGTAATGTCTCCATATCTTTAATGCATGGACAACGGCTGCAAGATCCAAATCATGTGTAGGGTAGTTGACTTCATGTTTTCTCAGTTGCCGAGAGGCATATGCAATTACTCTCCCTTCTTGCATAAGTACACATCCCAAACCTATTCCTGATGCATCACAAAATACATCAAAAGGCTTTTCAATGTCTGGTTGTGCTAGCACTGGTGCTGTAGTCAACAAAGTTCTAAGGGTGTGAAAAGCTGTTTCACATTCTGGTGTCCACTTGTACTTCTCATCTTTCTGAAGTAGTCTGGTCATAGGCTTAGCTATCTTTGAGAAATCTGGAATAAACCGGCGATAGTATCCTGCTAACCCTAGAAAACTCTGAACTTCATGCACCGAAGTTGGGGCTTTCCAATCCATGACCTCCTGTACTTTTGATGGGTCTACTGAGATTCCATCTCTTGATAAAATGTGACCTAAGAAAGGTACTTTGCTCATCCAAAATTCACATTTGCTAAACTTGGCATATAGCTTATGCTCCCTCAGTCTGGATAGGACAATCCTCAGATGCTCTTCATGATCTGACTCATTTTCTGAATAAATCAATATGTCATCGATAAACACAACCACGAACTTATCAAGTTCGGGCATGAATACCGAGTTCATTAGGTACATAAAGTAGGCTGGAGCATTTGTTAGTCCGAAAGACATAACCAAATACTCGTATAAGCCATACCTAGTAGAGAAAGCAGTCTTAGGTATATCCTCCGGTCTGATCTTTATCTGATGGTAACCTGATCTTAAGTCAATTTTGGAGAATACCTTTGCCTTCGCTAGCTGATCGAACAAGATGTCGATGCGGGGTAACGGATATTTGTTCTTGATGGTCACAGCATTGAGTGGTCTGTAATCTACACACATCCTCAGTGACTTATCCTTCTTTTTCACAAACAGTGCTGGACATCCCCACGGAGATGAGCTAGGTTGGATAAGACCTTTGTCCAATAGATCTTGCAATTGAACCTTGAGTTCTGCTAACTCATTGGGTGGCATTCTATAGGGCCTTCTGGATATGGGTGCGGTACCTGGCACTAATTCGATCTTAAATTCCACATCCCTATCCGGTGGTAGACCTGGTAATTCCTCTGGAAATACATCCGGAAACTCACAAACCACTGGAATATCACATATGGTGGTGGCTTGGATAGCACAGGCTAAATGTTGGGGTTCGAAATCGCGGGAGAGTGGAACTAGAAAAGCATTCCCTCCCGTGGGTTCTCTCAACATGATAGTACGGGTGCTAGTGTCGATAAGAACACCATGATCCTTCATCCAATTCATGCCTAAGATTACACTTATCGACAATCCCGGCAATATTATCAAATCTGTTGTGTACTCCCTCCCTTGTATCAAGATGAGTACATTTTTGACTATCTTTTTGGTAGTAACAGTTCCCCCTGCTGAACTTATGTTAAAACCCCCTTTACTTACTTCTATTATTTCTTGATCATGTCTAGATGCAAATGCTTGACTCATAAATGAATGAGAAGCTCCCAAATCAAATAAAACAACAGCGGGATGCTTGTTGACAAGAAACATACCAGCCGTGACAACTTCTCCGGCGGGCACTTCCTCTACAGCGGTATAATGCACTTGTCCCTGACGTGCCCTGGCATTCACCTGCCTCTGATTGTTCTGATTTGGGTTGCCATTCATCTTGGGGTGGGGGCACTCCTTGGACCAATGACCCAGTTGGTTGCAGTTGAAACAAGGTTGATTACTTCTGAATCCAGCGGAGCTGTCCTGATTACCATTCCCTTTTGGTAAGGCAATAGTGAACGCCTTACGAAATGGTTTCTATGGCCTGTTATTCTGAGCTTTCGGTGGTGGAGACCTGAACTTGGGTGCAGGTGGATGGAATTGTGGCCTAGCTGTGATAGACGCTTTCGATTGGAAGGATCCGGATGCACCGGCCTCATAGGCCCTCTTGCGACCTTTAGCAACTGCATGCATGTTGTTGTGGTTTTCTTGGGTCAAGGCATCACTAATAAACTCATTGTACGTGGCACATCGAGAATTTGCCATAGTCTTCATTATCTTGGTACCCAACCCTCGCTTGAAACTTTCTATCTTTTTCTCTTCCATATCCACGAAACTTGGAGCATATCTTGACAAGTTGTTGAATGCGTGCATATATTCTGTGAGTGACTTTGTTCCCTGAGTGAGCCTCATAAATTCGGCTGCTTTCATGCGCATCAGGCCCGGGGGAATATGGTGTCCCCTAAAAGCCAGCTTGAATTGATCCCAGGTCACTCTCGCATTAGCAGGCAGAGACGACAGAAAGTGCGTCCACCAGATTCCTGCTGGTCCTTGCAATTGATGAGAAGCATATTCTGCTTTCAGGTGCTCTGTGACCCTTAGCAGACAAAATTTCTGCTCGATGGTATTCAGCCACTCATCGGCCTACAGTGGTTCCTCAGCCACCTTGAAGATCGGAGGCTTCGTGTCCAGAAACTCCTTGAATGAACTGTGCTGATTTGGCTCGGCCCCCGGTTGCTGTGGGTGGCCACGAGTAGTGTTTTGCGCGATGAGGCGCAAAGCTTCCTCCATTGTCCTTTGGCTCCCTAGGAACTAGGTAAAGAATTCCTGAGCAGACGGTGGCGGTGGGGGTGGCAAGTCATCCTGGTTGCCATCCTGGCTGCTACTAGCTCCTGCACGGGTGCGCGTCATCTGCGAAGTTGCAACAATAAGCGATTATTGGTTGATGCCAAGAGATTGCAGATGAATTAGGTACTCATGCCAAACTAAAATTACTGGAGAAAATTCTCAAAAGCACAATAAAAACAGAGGCATAACAATTCATTCTCGCAACATGACATCGCCAATTTGACCACTTATCGTGCTCATAACGCATGAAATTTTTAAAGCGTGATTAACGACAAAGTACAGGAATTGCATTGACGTTCCTCCAAACGTGTGATTAACATTACATGATAGTCTGGTTACTAATGCCAACTTGGAACTACAGGTCCATTACATAAATAAAGGTGATACATTAGTCCTTCCACTAAATGCTAAGCGATCTAATCCTCATCATGATCACTATCAAGGTCAGACGCAGAATCATCTCCTTCCTCAGGTTCGACTTCTTCTTCAGGTGCCACTTCTTCTTCTTCCTCGTACCCTTCTAGATCCATTTCTACGGCTCCAGGTGGGACATAAGGGTGGAGCTGATTGTGCAGTAGATGAACCTCTTCATGCAGATTATCGTTGTATTCTTCTGCATTGGCCAGCTGCTATTCCAGCTCAAACTGTCGAGCCCTCAGGACATCTTCCCTGGACCAAGCTGCATTTCGCTGGTGAGTTAACCGAGTCATCTCTTTAGTGAGCCTCTCAATCTCGGCGTCATGCTCCCTCTGAAGCTGACGTCGATCCTCGTGGGCATGACCAAGTGCACCAGACACACGTCTGAGGCTACCCTCAACTCCATCTAACACTCTCATCATTGCGAACATGGCGCTCATGGAAGGGTTATCACTGTTCTGCCCTTCTGCTGCACCAATCTCCAAAGATCTTCCTCTTGCCTGTTGCCTTGAGTCAGTGGAGGGGTTACCTCTTGGAAAGACTCCAACCAAAGCGGCTGCCAGCTCCTGAGGAAAACGATCCATGATATCCCTCAGGATCCCAAAGGCTGCCCTGCCAGCTGCTTCTTCAGCAGTCCTACCAGTTGACTCATAACACCAGCCTGTCCACTCAGAATCGTCACCACGGGGACGAACAACGGCCTCCACTGTAACTAAGAGACCTTCTCCCAACCGCTCATTCGCCCAGAAGTAGCGGGGTTCCATTCCATCTGGATAACCTACATAGCTGAGCACTCTCCATAAGAGTGTAGGCATCCCAAACTCTCCAAGGAACGTGTGATGTTGACGGGTACGTGGAGCAAGCTGACGGCTAGGAGCTCTGCCTCCGGTGGACTTGCGAGCAGTCTGCTTGGTGCGTGCCATCTGCACCATTAACATGTACCCTTGGTGAGACAATGCCATAATGGATAAGAGTTACATAACCGAGTAAGAATCTTTATAAGGGGAGGAACAATGTAGTTATGTGAATGGTAATTTAACATGATGCATGCTCGTTCCGTACGTCCTCACAAACTTAGGAAAAATTTGCTTCTAATGGTAGACATGGTGGCATACATACGTTCTCTCATAAATAGCGTAACTAGTCGAGCTACGCGTTTCGTTGTTAGTGTACCTGTATAAAATTTCATTTCAGCCCTAAACCCATAATGAAATATGCAGAATGTAATTGTAAATACTTTCATATATGTATACCCATACATATATTTCCGTATCAATCTACCCAACAATAATTTAAACCCACAATTAAATACGTACCATATACACATGCAAGCATGTATACATAGCCGTACCAAAGCTAACTCTTCCCGACCGCACGCTCACATCTTGCGGTCATACACTCATCTTACCTTGACGTAGAGGCATTTGATCCATACATTACCACTCAAGTGAATGGCATCCATACTATAGCACGCCGTATGGACGACGAAGTAAAAACCCCCATGTTAGTACTTAAATAGCCACCTAATAGTCCTTAATTTGGGCATAAGGAAAGTGATCAATGGCATACTTTAGATTTCAAATACCTATTATTTGACTATTAGTTGCTAGAGAAGGGTTTTTGGAAAACAAAAACTTTTGTTTTAAATACACTTGTAACAATTAACGTTGAATCTTGCTCCGATACCAGCTGTCGCAGAACCGACCAATTTATAAGAATACAAGTATAATGGCAATCCGCAAGCGGTCGGACTGTCATACTTGAACCCATATAAACCCGGTAGTCCGTCGAGTACCACGACGGGTCTCGATAAACGATTTACAACAACCAAGATCGTACAGGATTCAACATACATGCCACATATTACATAAAGTTCACAGATACTTTTCATCATCAGAGTACGAATAAAAGTTATTACAAACCGAGTTTGATAAATAAAGCGGAAGCAAATAAGTTCGAAGATAAAGTTTCCAACATAGTTTGATACAGTGCCAAACCAGATCACGGTCCACAAAAGCAAAGATAGGAATTACTAAGGAAGCCTGCCCAAGGCTTACTCCTCATCCACAGCGGGATAGAAGCAACTCTTGCAATAACCATGATACACAGTGCCATCTGCAACAATGGGAAAATAAACCCTGAGTACGAGAAGGTACTCAGCTAGACTTACCCGTCATGAACCAGAAATAAAATGACTCCAAGGATTATGCAAGGCTGTATAAGTGGACGTAACTTGGCAACATTTTGCGAAAAAGGCAACTTACCCGTTGAACAATTATAATTCCTTTATCAAGTTAATTATAACTATTCCTCTCTAGATTAGCAACTATCCTATGCCAAACATGTGGTATATCATTTAGAAGCATACAATAGTAACCATAGCCGGTATTGAAATTCCAATTTTATCCGAACCATCATGTTTCATAACACAGTTACTACGATGTTGGAGCTAGCCAAGTTTCTCACTATCCGGGAGAGACGGCGATTCGAATCGATTTCAACCAGCTGGGAGTTTATTCCTAACACAAACCCAGGTCTACCAGCCACGATAGCCTTAGGTCACCTTTGATACAACTCAGGTACACATTTCGCGGGTCCGTACCGCGCCGCACAATCTGGAACACCAGATGCCAGGATGCTCAGGCCAAGCCTGCCCTTGGGCTCAGTCTGATCGTTCCCCGGAAGGAGCACACAACAGAACGGTTCCCGGCCTGAGTTGAATTACTCGGCTTCGCGGTCGGAACAAATTATCCGACTAGCTAAGTGAGAGGCATTCGTTCAATCTTGTCAGAAGTTCCAACAACGGTACGATCCTTGATCGACACAGATGGGGATAGATCCACACCCAAGACCTCCATGTCTTGTTGCTTTTCTATCGACATCCCACCCGGTCTCCATTTACATTAACCATGGTTCTTTTCCACGATAACAATTATAACCAACCGTGCTCCGGTATCCACCTATATCTTGCAGGTGATAGGAAATCACCCGACTTCTACCGGTCTAAGCATGGCTAAGCATATATTCGATCCTGGACCTATACCGGTTAAAGGCATGATATCTGGACAAGGAATGTACATGCACCAAGTGGTTTCAATCAACTCTTATAACCTAATGCAACAATCATAAGTACGTAAGTAAATAGTTGTAAATTACTGGGAGACTTATAATGCTCCGGGGCTTCCCTCGCAGAAAGGAAGTAGGACGATGGTCAGGGCACTCTGGAAGCTCTTCAGGGTTCTGCTCCACGCCTTTGGGAGCTGCGGCTTGCGGATCCTCCTACTGGTTCCCTTCCTCTGCTTCTTCGAATTCCAGCAACGTGATCTCTTCCTCCGATCCTAGATGCATGAGTATGGTATGAGTATCACGAATGCATATATGTTAACAAGTGCATCACGTTGTTTGAGTGGGTGCATATCTCTTCTCGATTATTACTTAACTACTTCTACAATGCATCGACTATGCCATAAACAGTAGCTACTTGTTTCACTCATAACTGGAGTTCTACAAATCCAAATCCAGTGATCCTAGACTTTCTGGAAAGCTTATCAAATTCTCTACAACTTTGTTATTAACCATTTTTACAGTCTACATCAGTTTCAACATGCAACTCATCACACTCTAGAATCAGTCCGGAAATGATTTAACATGCAATATAAAGTAAGAATACTTCTACTTCAGGTAATCATTCAAAATTTGACAACATATAATCTACCAACAGTTTAAGCATACTAATTACATTTAATATAATATAATGGTGAAGCCCACACTATTTATTTAATTGCCTTTATTATCTTATTTAGATATCTAGGTTAAATAATAAACATATATCATATGTACTTCATAAATTCTCAAAAATTTACAGTGCCTTACTGATGCTATAAAAGGACTACTATAAAAATTTCATGTCATTTTACTAAGTAGAACATCCTATACAAAAATGATAAGGAAGCAAGGCTTGAAATAGCATAAATGGAAAATCCTATTGAAAAGTGTCAAGCAACAGATTTCTTATTTTTCTTAACATCCATATGGTACTAGTATTACCTCCAATAAATTTCATGAATTTTGGACTCATAATTAATTTATAAAAATTCATGCAAGGATTAACTATTTATAAAAGAAAAATCTATAACTATAGATCTACACATGCACTGCTCCTCAAATTTTTACCAGAGTTCACATATGCTAAGACTAGCTTACCACAAAAGTTTCATAATTTTTGGAGCACAGGAACTCTAGATATAAAATAAACAAATTTGAATGCATTCAAAAGCACATTTGAAATCCCTATTTAAATCTCCAGAAATTTCTACTGTTGAAGCCAAGAACATATTTTTCCTAAATACTACACTTCCTAAGGAACACAACCATATTTATTTCACAATTTTAAGAGCTACCAAACTAAAGATACAAAAATAACAAAACACATGAAATTAGGGTTTAAATCTGAAAAGAATGAACTAGCTTTCTAATACCAGTCACTGGCAACCGGGGCCCACCGGTCAGCCGGGCCCGCTTGTCAGCGACTGAAAACAGGGGAGGCGGTTCCGTTCGACGCGGCATGGCCCTAGCTCATCGCCGGTGAACTGGCCGGCGGTAGCGACTACACCTCTAGGGTCTACTCATTCACTCGCACCCGGTGGTGGCCTTCATAAGGATGGAAGGAGCACCGAAGCACTTCATCGTCGACCATGGCGGATGGCTGTGATGGCACGGCGGGGCGGGCCAACGGCAAAACGCCGGTGACGACCTTGGTGTCTCGATCTAAGGCTCGGACGAGCACCAGGGTACTACGGCGGACCTAGCGCACCAGCTATCATGCGGAAAGGTAGACTACAACGGCGTGGCCACGATGACGGACCACTGCGGCGAGCTCCGGCAAAAGCGTGTGCGCTGCTGCGGCTTACCGAGCTGGAATAGCGGGCAATGGGGGACGTCTGGAGTTGCTGGGGTGACGGTGGTGCTGTGGCGGTGGCGGAGGAGCAGCAAGGACGAGCTGTCGTCGGCAATGGCGTCGGCGGCTCTTGGTGCGGGAATGGCTGCAGCAGCGGCGAGGAGGAAGGCCGGGAAAAACGAAAGGAGGGCGCGGGACAGCTCGGACAGGTGCTGGCGGGGTTAAGGCCGCGCCCAGGCGTGTCGTGGCCTGCGTGATCAGAGCGCTGGCGACGCGCGGCCATCGCCGGGGACACGCGGCGCGCGGGTTCTGCCGGTGTCGGCCACTGAACGTTCACGATTCAGTTGATTCAGACGAGCAGCGCGATGCCTGACAACGTGTTTTCCAATCGATTTAACTGCTAAACCGTGGCTCCAACTCGTAAACCGCCTTAACAAAAATCCTAGCCCTATGTACCAGCTTCAAATGTTGTTTAATGATCGTGTTCCAATTCTCAACCGAATTCAAGTTATATTGCCATGAAGGTCAGCTTGTCAGGCTGTCAGTGAACCTAGACTTAGAAAAAATCGTTAAGTGTTGAAAGCTGGGTTTTGCTGGTTTTTGTGGGACCCATTCAAGCATGTTAGAAGCTAGATCAGTCCATGACCCAAAAATAAAAGTTGTTCCTTATGTCAAACACTACAACTTTGCTTTAGTGAACTCCTCCATGCAAGGTCTCTAACACCTAATTCAACTTTAGTCAAACATGTCACTTTGAAATCATGATACATACTCAAACCATGGCTAAATGACCAAACTAGCCCTAGCACTAAATACCAAAGTTGTTCCTAATGATATCCTAAGCATGTTTGAGCAATTTGCAAGGTCATCCTATCATTTTATGCAGTGGTCACTCATAGAGCTATCCAGGTCAACACATGAAATATCACTTAAGTGCTTGATCATGAAATGTGGCCTTCATGAACAAGGTTCCTTTTGTTAACCTAAGTGTAGCTAAGGTGTTTTAGTGACTAGCATTACCCACTTGCATTCATTTGTACAAGATCATATGCATATGTTCTAAGAAACACGAGATAACAAGCAATGTTTCATATGTTTCGACCAAATGTTTCAATTGTAAATGATGATTTATGAATGCTTGATGCTCATGCTCACGTTATGCAAGTCAAGTTATGCAAGGCTAACACCCGAGGTGTTACAAGTACCATCAGGTGCGTCCAAAATGATTTCTGAGCCTATGGTATGTTTGGCACAAATTGTACAACTATCTTGCACCAACACTAACACTATCTCCAAACGGACCACAACGAGATTCCACATGACCCACATCACCTAGGAGCTCCATCGGGTGCATCCAAAATGATTTTTGAGCCTATGGTCCATTCAACGCAAACCGTGCACCTATCTTGCGTCAAGATTAGCACTATCTCCAAATGGACCGAAACGAGCTTCCACTTGAGCCTCATCACCTAGGAGTACCATCGGGTGCGTCCAAAACAATTTCTGAGCCTATGGTATGTTTGGCGCAAACCGTACACCAATCATGCACGGACACTAACACTGTCTCCAAATAGACTGATTTAAGATTGCACATGACCCACGTCACCTAGGAGTTCCATCGGGTGTGTCCAAAATAATTTCCGAGCCTATGGTACGTTCGGCACAAACCGTGCGCGTATCTTACGTAAAGATTAGCACTATCTCCAAATGGACCCAAACAAGCTTCTGCTTGAGCCTCGTCACCTAGGAGTACCATCGTGTGCATCCAAAACAATTTCTGAGCCTATGGTATGTTTGGCTCAGACTGTGCACCAATTTTGCACCGACACTAACACTGCCTTCGAACGGACCAAAACAAGATTTCTCATGACCCAAGTCACCTAGGAGTTCCATCGGGTCCATCCAAAATGATTTCTGAGCCCATGGTACATTCAGCGCAAACCATGCACCTATCTTGCGTCTAGACTAGCACTATCTCCAATTATACCAGAACAAGGTTCCACTTGAGCCTCATCACCGAGGAGTACCATAAGCTGCGTCCAAAATGATTTTTGAGCCTATGGTATGTTTGGCACAAACCGTACAGCTACCTTGCACCAACACTAACACTATCTCCAAATGGACCAAAATGAGATTCGACATGACCCACGTGACCTAGGAGTTCCATCGGGTGCATCCAAAATGATTTCTAAGCCTATGGAACGTTTGGCACAAACCGTGCACCTATCTTGCACTGACACTAACGCTGTTCCAAATAGGCCAAAATGAGATGTCAGATGACCCACATCACCTAGGAGTTCCAATGGGTCTATCCAAAATGATTTCCGAGCCTACATTCAGCGCAAACCGTGCACCTATCTTGCGCCAAGATAAGCACTATCTCCAAATGTACCCAAACACACTTCCACTTGAGCCTCATCACCTAGGAGTACCATTGGGTGCGTCCAAAACAATTTATGAGCCTATGGTATGTTTGGGGCAAACCGTACACCTATCTTGCACCGACACTAACACTGTCTCCAAACAGACCAAAACAAGATTCCGCATGACCCACATCACCTATGAGTTCATCGGGCACATCCAAAATGATTTCTGAGCCTATGGTATGCTCGGCGCAAACCGTGCACCTATCTTGTTTCAAGATTAGCACTATGTCCAATTGGACCGAAACAAGGTTCCACTTGAGCCTCATCTCCAAGGAGTACCATCAGGTGGGTCCAAAACGATTTTTGAGCCTATGGTATGTTTGGCACAAATTGTACAACTATCTTGCACCGACACTAACACTATCTCCAAACGGACCACAATGAGATTCCACATGACCCATATCACCTAGGAGCTCCATCGGGTGCATCCAAAATGATTTTTGAGCCTATGGTCCATTCGACGCAAACCGTGCACCTATCTTGCATCAAGATTATCACTATCTCCAAATGGACCGAAACGAGCTTCCACTTGAGCCTCATCACCTAGGAGTACCATCGGGTGCGTCCAAAACGATTTCTGAGCCTATGGTACGTTTGGCGCAAACCGTACACCAATCATGCACGGACACTAACACTGTCTCCAAATAGACCGATTTAAGATTGCACATGACCCACGTCACCTAGGAGTTCCATCGGGTGCATCCAAAATGATTTATGAGCTTATTGTCTATTTAGCGCAAACCGTGCACCTATCTTCCATCAAGACTAGCACTATCTCCAATTGGACCGAAATGAGGTTCCACTTGAGCCTCGCTACCGACAAGTACCATCAGGTGCGCCCAAAATGATTTCTGAGCCTATGGTATGTTTGGCGCCAACCGTACACCTTTCTTGCATCGACACTAACACTGTCTCCAAACAGACCAAAACGAGATTCCACATGACCCACGTCACGTAGGAGTTCCATCGGGTGCATCCAAAATGATTTGTAAGCCTATGGTACGTTTGGCGCAAACCGTGCACCTATCTTGTGCCAAGATTAGCACAATCTCCAAATGGACCCAAACAAGCTTCCACTTGACCCTCATCACCTAGGAGTACCATCGAGTGCGTCGAAAATGAATTCTGATTCTATGGTATGTTTGGCGCAAACCGGGCACCTATCTTGCACCGACACAAAAACTATCTCCAAACAGACAAAAACAAGATTCCACATGACCTAGGTCACCTAGAAGTTCCATCGGGTGCATCCAAAACGATTTCTAAGCTTATGGTCTGTTCGGCGCAAACCGTGTACCTATCTTGCGTCAAGATTAGCACTATCTCCAAATGAACCGAAACAAGCTTCCGCTTGAGCCTCGTCACCTAGGAGTACCATTGGGTGTGGCCAAAACGATTTCAGAGCCTATGGTATGTTCAGCGCAAATCGTGCACCTATCTTGCACCGACACTAACACTATCTCCAAATGGACCAAAACAAGATTCCACATGACCCACGTCACCTATGAGTTCATTGGGCACATCCAAAATGATTTCTGAGACTATGGTACATTCGGCGCAAACTGTGCACCTATCTTGCATCAAGATTAGCACTATCCCCAAATGGACCGAAACGAGCTTCCACTTGAGCCTCGTCACCTAGGAGTACCATCGGGTGCATCCAAAACGATATCTGAGCCTATGGTATGTTTGGCGCAAACCGTGCACCTATCTTGCACCAACACTAATACTGTCTCCAAATAGACCAAAACGAGTTTCCACATGACCCACATCACCTAGAAGTTCCATCGGGTGCATCCAAAATGATTTCTTGGCTTATGGTCTGTTCGGCGCAAACCGTGCACCTATCTTGCGCCAAGATTAGCACTATCTCCAAATGGACCCATTCAACCTTCCACTTGAGCCTCATCACCTAGGAGTACCATCGAGTGCATCGAAAACGATTTCAGAGCCTATGGTATGTTTGGCGCAAACCGTACAACTATCTTGCACCGACACTAACACTGTCTCCAAACGGACCAAAATGAGATTCCACATGACCCACATCCCCTAGGAGTTCCATCGGGTGCATCCAAAATGATTTCTGAGCTTATGGTCTGTTCGGCGCAAACCGTGCACCTTTGTTGCATCGAGATTAGCGCTATCTCCAAATAGACCACAACAAGCTTCCACTTGAGCCTCGTCACCTAGGAGTACCATTGGGTGTGGCCAAAATGATTTCAAAGCCTATGGTATGTTTGGCGCAAACCGTGCACCTATCTTGCACCGACACTAACACTGTCTCCAAACAGACCAAAACAAGATTCCGCATGACCCACGTCACCTATGAGTTCATCGGGCGCATCCAAAATGATTTCTGACCCTATGGTATGCTCGGCGCAAACCGTGCACCTATCTTGCGTTAAGATTAGCACTATCTCCAATTGGACCAAAACGAGGTTCCACTTGAGCCTCGTCATCGAGGAGTACCATCAGGTGGGTCCAAAATGATTTCTGAGCCTATGGTATGTTTGGCACAAATTGTACAACTATCTTGCACCGACACTAACACTATCTCCAAACGGACCACAACGAGATTCCACATGACCCACATCACCTAGGAGCTCCATCAGATGCATCCAAAATGATTTTTGAGCCTATGGTCCATTCAACGCAAACCGTGCACCTATCTTGCGTCAAGATTAGCACTATCTCCAAATGGACCGAAACGAGCTTCCATTTGAGCCTCATCACCTAGGAGTACCATCGGGTGCGTCCAAAACGATTTCTGAGCCTATGGTACGTTTGGCGCAAACCGTACACCAATCATGCATGGACACTAACACTGTCCCCAAATAGACCAATTTAAGATTGCACATGACCCACGTCACCTAGGAGTTCCATCGGGTGCGTCCAAAATAATTTCCGAGCCTATAATACGTTCGGCACAAACCGTGCACGTATCTTGCGTAAAGATTAGCACTATCTCCAAATGGACCCAAACAAGCTTCTGCTTGATCCTCGTCACCTAGGAGTACCATCGTGTGCGTCCAAAACAATTTCTGAGCCTATGGTATGTTTGGCTCAAACTGTGCACCAATCTTGCACCGGCACTAACACTACCTTCGAACGGACCAAAACAAGATTTCACATGACCCAAGTCACCAAGGAGTTCCATTGGGTCCATCCAAAATGATTTCTGAGCCCATGGTACGTTTGGCGCAAACCATGCACCTATCTTGCGTCTAGACTAGCACTATCTCCAATTATACCAGAACAAGGTTCCACTTGAGCCTCATCACCAGGAGTACCATCAGGTGCATCCAAAATGATTTCTGAGCCTATGGTACGTTTGGCACAAACTGTACAGCTACCATGCACCAACACTAACACTGTCTCCAAATGGACCAAAATGAGATTCAACATGACCCACGTGACCTCGGAGTTCCATCGGGTGCATCCAAAATGATTTCTAAGCCTATGGTACGTTTGGCGCAAACCGTGCACTTATCTTGCACCGACACTAACGCTGTTCCAAATAGGCCAAAATGAGATGTCAGATGACCCACATCACCTAGTAGTTCCAACGGGTCTGCCCAAAATGATTTCCGAGCATACATTCAGCGCCAACCGTGCACCAAGATTAGCACTATCTCCAAATGTACCCAAACACGCTTCCACTTGAGCCTCATCACCTAGGAGTACCATCGGGTGCGTCCAAAACGATTTATGAGCCTATGGTATGTTTGGCGCAAACCGTGCACCTATCTTGCACCGACACTAACACTGTCTCCAAACAGACCAAAACAATATTCTGCATGACCCACGTCACCTATGAGTTCATCGGGCGCATCCAAAATGATTTCTGAGCCTATGGTACGCTCGGCGCAAACAGTGCACCTATCTTGCGTCAAGATTAGCACTATCTCCAATTGGACCAAAACAAGGTTCCACTTGAGCCTCGTCACCGAGGAGTACCATCAGGTGGGTCCAAAACGATTTCTGAGCCTATGGTATGTTTGGCACAAATTGTACAACTATCTTGCACCGACACTAACACTATCTCCAAACGGACCACAATGAGATTCCACATGACCCACATCACCTAGGAGCTCCATCGGGTGCATCCAAAATGATTTTTGAGCCTATGATCCATTCGACGCAAACCGTGCACCTATCTTGCATCAAGATTAGAACAATCTCCAAATGGACCGAAACGAGCTTCCACTTGAGCCTCATCACCTAGGAGTACCATCGGGTGCGTCCAAAATGATTTCTGATCCTATGGTACGTTTGGCACAAACCGTACACCAATCATGCACGAACACTAACACTGTCTCCAAATAGACCGATTTAAGATTGCACATGACCCACGTCACCTAGGAGTTCCATCGGGTGCGTCCAAAATAATTTCCGAGCCTATGGTACGTTCGGCACAAACCGTGCATGTATCTTGCGTAAAGATTAGCACTATCTCCAAATGGACCCAAACAAGCTTCTGCTTGAGCCTCGTCACCTAGGAGTACCATCGTGTGCGTCCAAAACAATTCTGAGCCTATGGTCTGTTTGGCTCAAACTGTGCACCAATCTTGCACGACACTAACACTACCTTCAAACGGACCAAAATAAGATTTCACATTACCCAAGTCACCTAGGAGTTCCATCGGGTCCATCCCAAATGATTTCTGAGCCCATGGTACGTTCGGCACAAACCATGCACCTATCTTGCGTCTAGACTAGCACTATCTCCAATTATACCAGAACAAGGTTCCACTTGAGCCTCATCACCGAGGAGTACCATAAGGTGCGTCCAAAATGATTTATGAGCCTATGGTATGTTTGGCACAAACAGTTTAGCTACCTTGCACCAACACTAACACTGTAACCAAATGGACCAAAATGAGATTCGACACGACCCACGTGACCTAGGAGTTCCATCGGGTCCATACAAAACGATTTCTAAGCCTATGGAACGTTTGGCGCAAACCGTGCACCTATCTTGCACCGACACTAACGCTGTTCCAAATGGGCCAAAATGAGATGTCAGATGACCCACATCACCTAGGAGTTCCAATGGGTCTGTCCAAAATGATTTCTGAGCCTACGTTCAGCGCAAACCGTGCACCTATCTTGCGCCAAGATAAGCACTATCTCCAAATGTACCCAAACACGCTTCCACTTGAGCCTCATCACCTAGGAGTACCATCGGGTGCGTCCAAAACGATTTATGAGCCTATGGTATGTTTGGCGCAAACCATGCACCTATCTTGCATCAACACTAACACTGTCTCCAAACAGACCAAAACAAGATTCTACATGACCCACATCACCTATGAGTTCATCGGGCGCATCCAAAATGATTTCTGAGCCTATGGTACGCTCGGCGCAAACCGTGCACCTATCTTGCGTCAAGATTAGCACTATCTCCAATTGGACCAAAATGAGGTTCCACTTGAGCCTCGTCACCGAGGAGTACCATCAGGTGGGTCCAAAACGATTTCTGAGCCTATGGTATGTTAGGCACAAATTGTACAACTATCTTGCACCGACACTAACACTATCTCCAAACGGACCACAACGAGATTCCACATGACCCACATCACCTAGGAGCTCCATCGGGTGCATCCAAAATTATTTTTGAGCCTATGGTCCATTCGACGCAAACCGTGCACCAATCTTGCGTCAAGATTAGCACTATCTCCAAATGGACCGAAACGAGCTTCCACTTGAGCCTCATCACCTAGGAGTACCATCGGGTGCGTCCAAAATGATTTCAGAGCCTATGGTACGTTTGGCGCAAACCGTACACCAATCATGCACGGACACTAACACTGTCTCCAAATAGACCGATTTAAGATTGCACATGACCCACGTCACTTAGGAGTTCCATCGGGTGCGTCCAAAATAATTTCCGAGCCTATGGTATGTTCGGCACAAACCATGCACGTATCTTGCGTAAAGATTAGCACTATCTCCAAATGGACCCAAACAAGCTTCTGCTTGAGCCTCGTCACCTAGGAGTACCATCGTGTGCGTCCAAAACAATTTCTGAGCCTATGGTATGTTTGGCTCAGACTGTGCACCAATCTTGCACCGACACTAACACTGCCTTCGAACGGACCAAAACAAGATTTCACATGACCCAAGTCACCTAGGAGTTCCATCGGGTCCATCCAAAATGATTTCTGAGCCCATGGTACGTTCGGCGCAAACCATGCACCTATCTTGCGTCTAGACTAGCACTATCTGCAATTATACCAGAACAAGGTTCCACTTGAGCCTCATCACCGAGGAGTACCATAAGGTGTGTCCAAAATGATTTCTGAGCCTATGGTATATTTGGCACAAACCATACAGCTACCTTGCACCAACACTAACACTATCTCCAAATGGACCAAAATGAGATTCGACATGACCCACGTGACCTAGGAGTTCCATCGGGTGCATACAAAATGATTTCTGAGCCTATGGTACATTTGGCGCAAACTGTGCACCTATCTTGCACCAAAACTAACGCTATTCCAAATAGGCCAAAATGAGATGTCAGATGACCCACATCACCTAGTAGTTCCAATGGGTCTGTCCAAAATGATTTCTGAGCCTACGTTCAGCGCAAACCGTGCACCTATCTTGCACCAAGATTAGCACTATCTCCAAATGTACCCAAACACGCTTCCACTTGAGCCTCATCACCTAGGAGTACCATCGGGTGGATCCAAAATGATTTATGAGCCTATGGTATGTTTGGCGCAAACCATGCACCTATCTTGCACCGACACTAACACTGTCTCCAAATGGACCAAAACGAGATTCCACATGACCCACATCACCTAGGAGTTCCATCGGGTGCATCCAAAATGATTTCTGAGCCTATGGTACATTTGGCGCAAACCGTGCACCTATCTTGCGCCAAGATTAGCACAATCTCCAAATGGACCCAAACAAGCTTCCACTTGACCCTCATCACCTAAGAGTACCATCAAGTGCATCGAAAATGAATTCTGATTCTGTGGTATGTTTGGCGCAAACCGTGCACCTATCTTGCATCGACACAAACACTGTCTCCAAACAGACCAAAACAAGATTCCACATGACCCAGGTCACCTAGAAGTTCCATCTGGTGCATCCAAAACGATTTCTGAGCTTATGGTCTTTCGGTGCAAACCGTGCACCTATCTTGCGTCAAGATTAGCACAATCTCCAAATGAACCAAAACAAACTTCTGCTTGAGCCTCATCTCCTAGGAGTACCATTGGGTCTGCCCAAAACGATTTCCGAGCCTATGGTATGTTCAGCACAAACCATGCACCTATCTTGCACCGACACTAACACTGTCTCCAAACAGACCAGAACAAGATTCCACATGACCCACATCACCTAGGAGTTACATCGGGTGCATCAAAAATGATTTCTGAGACTATGGTATGTTTGGTGCAAACTGTGCACCTATCTTGCGTCAAGATTAGCACTATCTCTAAATGGACTAAAATGAGGTTCCACTTGAGCCTCATCACCTAGGAGTACCATCGGGTGTGTCCAAAACGATATCTGAGCCTATGGTATGTTTGGCGCAAACCATGCACCTATCTTGCACCAACACTAACACTGTCTCCAAATAGACTAAAATTTGATTCCATATGACCCACATCACCTAGGAGTTCCATCGGGTACATCCAAAATGATTTCTAGGCTTATGGTCTGTTCGACACAAACCATGCACCTATCTTCTGTCAAGACTAGCACTATCTCCATTTGGACCAAACGAGGTTCCACTTGAGCCTCATCACCGAGGAGTACCATCAGGTGCGTCCAAAACAATTTCTGAGCCTATTGTATGTTAGGCACAAACCGTACACCTATCTTGCACCGACACTAACAATGTCTCCAAATGGACCAAAAGGAGATTCCACATGACCCACGTCACCTAGGAGTTCCATCGGGTGCATCGAAAACGATTTCTGTGCCTAAGGTACGTTTGGCGCAGACCATGCACCTATCTTGCCCCAAGATTAGCACTATCTCCAAATGGACCCAAACAAGCTTCCACTTGAGCCTCATCACCTAGAAGTACCATTGGGTGCGTTGAAAACAATTTATGAGCCCATGGTATGTTTGGTGCAAACTGTACACCAATCTTGCACCGACACTAACACTGTCTCCAAATAGACCAAAACAAGATTCCACATCACCCACATCCCCTAGGAGTCCCATCGGGTGCGTCCAAAATGATTTCCAAGCCTATGGTCCTTTCGGCGCAAACCGTGCACCTATCTTGCGCCAAGATTAGCACTATCTCAAAATGTACCGAAACACGCTTCCACTTGGGCCTCATCACCTAGGAGTACCATCGGGTGCGTCTAAAATGATTTTTGATCCTATGGTATGTTTGGCGCAAACCGTGCACCTATCTTGCACCGACACTAACACTGTCTCCAAACGGACCAAAACGAGATTCCACATGACCCACGTCAGCTAGGAGTTCCGTCGGGTGCATCCAAAATGATTTCTGAGCTTATGGTCTATTCAGCGCAAACCGTGCACCTATCTTCCATCAAGACTAGCACTATCTCCAATTGGACCAAAATGAGGTTCCACTTGAGCCTTGTTACCGAGAAGTACCATCCGGTGCGTCCAAAATGATTTCTGAGCCTATGGTATGTTTGGCACAAATCGTACACCTATCTTGCACCGACACTAACACTGTCTCCAAATGGACCAAAACAAGATTCCACATGACCCACATCACCTAGGAGTTCCATCGGGTGCATCCAAAATGATTTATGAGCTTATGGTCTGTTCGGCGCAAACCGTGCACCTTTCTTGCGTCAAGATTTGCACTATCTCCGAATGGACCGAAACAAGCTTCCACCTAAGCCTCGTTACCTAGGAGTAGCATTGGGTGCGTCCAAAATGATTTTAGAGCCTATGCTATGTTTGGCGCAAACTGTGCAGCTATCTTGCACCGACACTAACACTGTCTCCAAACAGACCAAAATGAGATTCACATGACCCACATCACCTAGGAGTTCCATCGGGTGCATCAAAAATGATTTCTGAGACTATGGTATGTTCGGCGCAAACCATGCACCTATCTTGCGTCAAGATTAGCACTATCTCCAAATGGACCAAAATAAGCTTCCACTTGAGCCTCGTCGCCTAGTAGTACCATCGGGTGCGTCCAAAACGATTTCCAAGCCTATGGTAAGTTTGGGGCAAACCGTGCACCTATCTGGTATGTTTGGGGCAAACCGTGCACCTATCTTGCACCAACACTAACACTATCTCCAAATAGACCAAAACGAGATAACACATGACCCACATCACCTAGGAGTTCCATCAGGTGCATTCAAAATGATTTCTGGGCTTATGGTCTGTTCAGCGCAAACCGTGCACCTATCTTTCGTCAAGACTAGCACTATCTCCAATTGGACCAAAATGAGGTTCCACTTGAGCCTCATCACCAAGGTGTACCATCAGGTGCATCCAAAACAATTTCTGAGCCTATGGTATGTTTGGCTCATACCGTACACCTATCTTGCACCGACACTAACACTGTCAAAATGAGATTCCACATGACCAACGTCACCTAGGAGTTCCATCAGGTGCATCGAAAATGATTTCTATGCCTAAGGTACGTTTGGCGTAATTCATGCACCTATCTTGTGCCAAGATTAGCACTATCTCCAAATGGACCCAAACAAGCTTCCACTTGAGCCTCATCACCTAGGAGTACCATTGGGTGCGTCAAAAACAATTTATGAGCCTATGGAATGTTTGGCGCAAACCGTACACCAATCTTGAACTGACACTAACACTATCTCCAAATAGACCAAAACAAGATTCCACATCACCCACGTCCCCTAGGAGTTCCATCAGGTGCGTCCAAAATGATTTCCAAGCCTATGGTATGTTCGGTGCAAACCGTACACCTATCTTGCGCCAAGATTAGCACTATCTCCAAATGGACCCAAACAAGCTTCCACTTGAGCCTCATCACCTAGGAGTACCATCGGGTGCGTCCAAAACAATTTCTAAGCCTATGGTATGTTTGGCGCAAACCGTGCACCTATCTTGCACCGACACCAACACTATCTCCAAACGGACCAAAACAAGATTCCACATGACCCACGTCACCTAGGAGTTCCATCGGGTGCTTCCAAAATGATTTATGAGCTTATGGTCTGTTCGGCGCAAACCGTGTACCTATCTTCCATCAAGACTAGCACTATCTCCAATTGGACCGAAACAAGGTTCCACTTGAGCCTTGTTACCGAGAAGTACCATCAGGTGCGTCCAAAATGATTTTTGAGCCTATGGTATGTTTGGCACAAACCGTGCACCTATCTTGCACCGACACTAACACTATCTCCAAACGGACCAAAATGAGATTCACATGACCCACATCACCTAGGAGTTCCATCGGGTGCATCAAAAATGATTTCTGAGGCTATGGTACGTTCGGCGCAAACCGTGCACCTATCTTGCATCAAGATTAGCACTATCTCCAAATGGACCGAAACGAGCTTCCACTTGAGCCTCGTCACCTAGGAGTACCATCGGGTGCATCCAAAACAATTTCTGGGCTTATGGTCTGTTCAGCACAAACTGTGCACCTATCTTTCATCAAGACTAGCACTATCTCCAATTGGACCAAAATGAGGTTCCACTTGAGCCTCATCACCAAGGTGTACCATCAGGTGCGTCCAAAATGATTTCTGAGCCTATGGTATGTTTGGCTCAAACCGTACACCTATCTTGCTCCGACACTAACACTGTCTCCAAACAGACCAAAATGAGATTCCACATGACCCACGTCACCTAGGAGATCCATCAGGTGCATCGAAAATGATTTCTATGCCTAAGGTACGTTTGGCGTAGACCATGCACTTATCTTGTGTCAAGATTAGCACTATCTCCAAATAGACCCAAACAAGCTTCCACTATAGCCTCATCACCTAGGAGTACCATTGGGTGCGTCGAAAACAATTTATGAGCCTATGGAATGTTTGGCGCAAACCGTACACCAATCTTGCACTGACGCTAACACTGTCTCCAAATAGATCGAAACAAGATTCCACATCACCCACCTCCCCTAGGAGTTCCATCAGGTGCGTCCAAAATGATTTCCAAGCCTATGGTACGTTCAGCACAAACTGTGCACCTATCTTGCGCCAGGATTAGCACTCTCTCCAAATGGACCCAAACAAGCTTCCACTTGAGCCTCATCACCTAGGAGTACCATCAGGTGCGTCCAAAACAATTTCTGAGCCTATGGTATGTTTGGCGCAAACCGTGCACCTATCTTGCACTGACACTAACACTATCTCCATGTGTACCAAAATGAGATTCCACATGACCCACGTCACCTCGGAATCCCATCGGGTGCATCCAAAATGATTTTTGAGCCTATGGTATGTTAGCGCAAACTATGCACCTATCTTGCACTGACACTAACACTGTCTCCAAATAGACCACAACAAGTTTCCACATGACCCACGTCCAAAACGATTTCCAAGCCTATGGTACCTTCAGCGCAAACCGTGCACCTATCCTGCACCAAGTTTAAGACTGTCTCCAAATGTACCAAAACAAGCTTCCACTTGTGCCTCATCACCAAGGAGTACCATTGGGTGCGTCCAAAATGATTTCTAAGCCTATGGTATGTTTGGCGCAAACCGTGCACCTATCTTGCACCGACACTATCACTATCTCCAAATAGACCAAAACAAGATTCCACATGACCCACGTCACCTAGGGGTACCATCGGGTGCGTCCAAAACGATTTCTGACCTTATGGTCTATTCGGCGCAAACCGTGCACCTATCTTGCGTCAAATTTGCACTATCTCCAAATGGACCGAAACAAGCTTCCACCTGAGCCTCATCACCTAGGAGTACCATTGGGTGCATCCAGATAGATTTTAGAGCCTATGGTATGTTTGGCACAAACCATGCACCTATCTTGCACCAACACAAATACTGTCTCCTAACGGACCAAAATGAGATTCCACATGACCCACATCACCTAGGAGTTACATCGGGTGCATCAAAAATGATTTCTGGGACTATGGTACATTCGGTGCAAACTGTGCACCTATCTTGCGTCAAGGTTAGCACTATCTCCAAATGGACCGAAACGAGGTTCCACTTGAGCCTCGTCACCTAGGAGTACCATCGGGTGTGTCCAAAATGATATCTGAGCCTATGGTATGTTTGGCGCAAACCGTGCACCTATCTTGCACCAACACTAACACTGTTTCCAAATAGACCAAAATGAGATTCCATATGACCCACATCACCTAGGAGTTCCATCGGGTACATCCAAAATGATTTCTGGGCTTATGGTCTGTTCGACGCAAACCGTGCACCTATCTTCCGTCAAGACTAGCACTATCTCCATTTGGACCAAACGAGGTTCCACTTGAGCCTCGTCACCGAGGAGTACCATCAGGTGCGTCCAAAACAATTTCTGAGCCTATTGTATGTTAGGCACAAACCATACACCTGTCTTGCACCGACACTAACAATGTCTCCAAATGGACCAAAAGGAGATTCCACATGACCCACGTCACCTAGGAGTTCCAACGGGTGCATCAAAAATGATTTCTGTGCCTAAGGTACGTTTGGCGCAGACCATGCACCTATCTTGCCCCAAGATTAGCACTATCTCCAAATGGACCGAAACAAGCTTCCACTTGAGCCTCATCACCTAGAAGTACCATTGGGTGCGTCGAAAACAATTTATGAGCCCATGGTATGTTTGGCGCAAACCGTACACCAATCTTGCACTGACACTAACAATGTCTCCAAATAGACCGAAACAAGATTCCACATCACCCACATCCCCTAGGAGTCCCATCGGGTGCGTCCAAAATGATTTCCAAGCCTATGGTTCTTTCGGCGCAAACCGTGCACCTATCTTGCGCCAAGATTAGCACTATCTCAAAATGTACCGAAACACGCTTCCACTTGAGCCTCATCACCTAGGAGTACCATCGGGTGCGTCTAAAATGATTTTTGATCCTATGGTACGTTTGGCGCAAACTGTGCACCTATCTTGCACCGACACTAACACTGTCTCCAAAGGGAACAAAACGAGATTCCACATGACCCACGTCAGCTAGGAGTTCCATCGGGTGCATCCAAAATGATTTCTGAGTTTATGGTCTATTCAGTGCAAACCGTGCACCTATCTTCCATCAAGAATAGCACTATCTCCAATTGGACCAAAACGAGGTTCCACTTGAGCCTCGCTACCGACAAGTACCATCAGGTGCGTCCAAAATGATTTCTGAGCCTATGGTATGTTTGGCACAAACCGTACACCTATCTTGCACCGACACTAACACTGTCTCCAAATAGACCAAAACAAGATTCCACATGACCCACGTCCCCTAGGAGTTCCATCGGGTGCGTCCAAAATGATTTCTGAGCCTATGGTATGTTTGGCACAAATCGTACACATATGTTGCACAAATACTAACACTATCTCCAAAAAGACCAAAACAATATTCTACATGACCCATGTCACCTAGGAGTACCATCGGGTGTGTCCAAAATGATTTTTGAGCCTATGGTACGTTCGGCGTAAACCGTGCACCAATCATGCGTTAAGACTAGCACTATCTCCAATTGGACCAAAACAAGCTTCCACCTGAGCCTCATCACCTAGGAGTAGCATTGGGTGCGTCCAAAATGATTTCAGAGCCTATGCTATGTTTGGCGCAAACCGTGCACCTATCTTGCACCGACACTAACACTGTCTCCAAATGGACCAAAATGAGATTCACATGACCCACATCACCTAGGAGTTCCATCGGGTGCATCAAAAATGATTTCTGAGACTATGGTATGTTCGGCGCAAACCATGCACCTATCTTGCTTCAAGATTAGCAATATCTCCAAATGGACCGAAATAAGCTTCCACTTGAGCCTCGTCGCCTAGTAGTACCATCGGGTGCGTCCAAAACGATATCCAAGCCTATGATAAGTTTTGGGCAAACCGTGCACCTATCTGGTATGTTTGGGGCAAACCGTGCACCTATCTTGCACCGACACTAACACTATCTCCAAACAGACCAAAACGAGATAACACATGACCAACATCACCTAGGAGTTCCATCGGGTGCATCCAAAATGATTTCTGGGCTTATGGTCTGTTCAGCGCAAACCGTGCACCTATCTTTCGTCAAGACTAGCACTATCTCCAATTGGACCAAAATGAGGTTCCACTTGAGCCTCATCACCAAGGTGTACCATCAGGTGCGTCCAAAACAATTTCTAAGCCTATGGTATGTTGGGCTCAAACCGTACACCTATCTTGCACCGACACTAACACTGTTCCAAACGGACCAAAATGAGATTCCACATGACCCACGTCACCTAGGAGTTCCATCAGGTGCATCGAAAATGATTTCTGTGCCTAAGGTACGTTTGGCGTAATTCATGCACCTATCTTGTGCCAAGATTAGCACTATCTCCAAATGGACCCAAACAAGCTTCCACTGGAGCCTCATCACCTAGGAGTACCATTGGGTGCGTCGAAAACAATTTATGAGCCTATGGAATGTTTGGCGCAAACCGTACACCAATCTTGAACTGACACTAACACTGTCTCCAAATAGACCAAAACAAGATTCCACATCACCCACGTCCCCTAGGAGTTCCATCAGGTGCGTTCAAAATGATTTCCAAGCCTATGGTACATTCGGCGCAAACCGTACACCTATCTTGCGCCAAGATTAGCACTATCTCCAAATGGACCCAAAAAAGCTTCCACTTGAGCCTCATCACCTAGGAGTACCATCGGGTGCGTCCAAAACAATTTCTAAGCCTATGGTATGTTTGGCGCAAACCGTGGACCTATCTTGCACCGACACCAACACTGTCTCCAAACGGACCAAAATAAGATTCCACATGACCCACATCACCTAGGAGTTCCATCGGGCGCTTCCAAAATGATTTATGAGCTTATGGTCTGTTCGGCGCAAACCGTGTACCTATCTTCCATCAAGACTAGCACTATCTCCAATTGAACCGAAACGAGGTTCCACTTGAGCCTTGTTACCGAGAAGTACCATCAGGTGCGTCCAAAACAATTTTTGAGCCTATGGTATGTTTGGCACAAACCGTGCACCTATCTTGCACCGACACTAACACTGTCTTCAAATGGACCAAAATGAGATTCACATGACCCCCATCACCTAGGAGTTCCATCAGGTGCATAAAAAATGATTTATGAGGCTATGGTACGTTCGGCGCAAACCGTGCACCTATCTTGCGTCAAGATTAGCACTATCTCCAAATGGACCGAAACGAGCTTCCACTTGAGCCTCGTCACCTAGGAGTACCATCGGGTGCATCCAAAACAATTTCCGAGCCTATGGTATGTTTGGCGCAAACCGTGCACCTATCTTGCACCGACACTAACACTGTCTCCAAACAGACCAAACCGAGATTCCGCATGACCCACATCACCTAGGAGTTTCATCAGGTGCATCCAAAACGATTTATGGGCTTATGGTCTGTTTGGCGCAAACCGTGCACCAATCTTGCGTCAAGGCTAGCACTATCTCTAATTGGACCAAAATGACGTTCTACATGAGCCTCGTTACCGAGAAGTACCATCAGGTGCATCTAAAATGATTTCTGAGCCTATGGTATGTTTGGCACAAACTGTACACCTATCTTGCATCGACACTAACTGATGTAGACTAGGCCCGATCTTCCAAAAGGTATGATGGCGTCGATTGGTGGAGACTCGACGTACACGATCTAGGCTTCGAACCAAGATTGATTTAGACCCCCGTAACCGTTACACCGCTGCTCCGTTGTTTATCAACCACGCGAACGCGATTGACCTCACCGAGAAGGCATCCCTGCAAGCGAATCGAGAACACAAGCAAGAACAGGATGAACGCAATCTGAAATTGCAAATAAATATGAGGCTTATTAAATCAAGGAGTTCTAGTCTTTATTCGAAAGGACTAATCGCCATAGGCGAACAAGATCAAGAACTGGGACCCTGGTTCACAGCGAGCGGCCTTGGCCGCGACAGTTGCAGCAAAACGATGTCTGTTTCATGAGGAAATCAAGAACTAAACAAAACCCAAACCCTAAGGAGAGCGATGGCTGCTATTTATAGAGTCTTGGGCGCCACCCCCCCTGGACGCGCCACCTAATGGGCCCAAACATGATACACGGTCCAACGGACCAAAAGACGGTGTCGCAGCACCCTGGCAGATTCTGGATGCTAACTTATTTCGACGATTCCTGTTGATTCCTAAGGTCTTTTGATGTTAAACCACTTGGATTGGCTTCCTTATCAAATTAGCTTTCCAACCATATATGGATCGTCGAAAACGGAGTCCGGATGCGTCCTAGGTGACCAGTTTAAGGCAGACTGGTCCTGGAGCCCGAACCAGACTCGAACTTGAGTTGGACTGGGCTTCCACCATGAAAAAGATGAATTAGACGCCCATGCTGGACCTCCTCCTCTACTTGGCTTGTATGCGATGAAGTAGTGATGTCCTCATCATCCTCCCTTTCTTGAATTGAAGTCATCCTCAACTGAAGTAGATCGTCTCCTCCATTGGATGACAGCAACGATGGTTCCGGAAGAAGACGTTCATCTTGGCGCCCCATCCTTCACAAAGGCGGCTGCCATGGTGGCTTCCCTATTGGGAATTCATCCTCCTTCTCCTGCAAAAGGTTAGTACCAACAAGAGGTATAGCACTAGGAGTAGGACCAAGTGGACATATAGGCGATGTACAAGTTAGAGCATAACATGGTTCATCATGATCAACAAGAACAGATTTAAGAGCAAATAAAACTTCTTTCATGTTACTTGATGATTCATTTGTTGGTTTGCTAAAGTCTTTATCATGGCCTTTCTTTTTCTTTTCAGCAAGTTTCTTTTCATATTGCACAATTTCAGCAGGTGATAAAAGAAGTAAAGCAATGATCTTTCCTTTAAACATAAAAGTATATCTATTTTGCCTACCATGATGTACAACATTATTATCATATTGCCAAGGGCGGCCTAACAAAAGTGAACAAGCTTGCATAGGCACGACATCAAAATCAGCATAATCATGGTATGACCTAATAGAAAATTGCACACGAGCAGATTGTGTTACCTTTGCCTTACCACTATTGTTGAACCACTAAACATGGTATGAATGTGGAAGAGCACATGTAGATAAACCAAGAGTCTTGACAAGCTCAGAACTTACCAAGTTATTGCTGCTCCCTCCATCAATTATAGCACGAACACAGAAATTATTGACAATGAGGAGCATTTGAAACAAATTATGGCGTTGTAGCTTGTCTACTGGCTCAACTTGTGAACTCAAAACACGCTGAACAAGGATTGATTTGTAGTCTGCAGTGCATGCCACACTATCAATTACCTCATCAGGATCTTCAGCACTATCCGCAAATTTATCTGCATAAAGATCAGTTGCAAGTGCAAATTCATTCTCTTCATCACTAGCACTAGCATACCCACCATCATCAGTAGCAATATATTCACGTTTGCTGGGGCATTCTTTAGCAATATGTCCCATGCCCTTGCAGCGGTGGCACACAACTTTAGAAGAGCTGCTAGAGGAAGGTGTAGCAGATCCACCAGAAGAAGGTGTGATAGGAAAATTCTTCTTTATAGGCGCTGGTGGTGTCTACACATTAGAAAATTTACTCACCTCGGTTGGACATGAAGGAATGGATGGAGTCATGGACCGCCTAGGTTGCCATCCTTGTACTTCCCTTTCAGCTTTAATAGCATAATGATATAATTGGGAAAATCTAGTCCATTCTTTATAGTCAAGAACATCCTGTATTTCACGACATAAACCTCCAAAAAATCTAGAACACTTATCCATATTATCCTCTTGTATGTTACTACGTACTAGACCAATTAAAAGCTCCTGATAATATTCCTCAACAGTTTTACTACCTTGATTTAAACGTTGCAGTTTTAATCGCAGATCACGCTGATAGTATGGAGGAACAAATCTTGATTTCATTCATTGTTTAAGTACAATCTAGGTTTGAGGTATTTGAGCATTAGCATTAGCATTGTTGCAAATATCATTCCACTAGAAAAGAGCAAAACTAGTAAACTCACTAGTAGCAAGTCTAACTCTATATTCTTTAGGTACTTGATGGGAGCTAAATTTTTGATCTATAGCCATCTCCTAATCTAAATATGCTTTAGGACCAGCAGAACTAGAAAAAGGAGGTATCTTAAACTTGGTTTTAGAGAAAGAATCATTATTACCTTGGTTGTTACCTCCCATACCGCGTCGGTTAAAGTTCAACTGATTACGGTTACGTGCATCCTCAGCATGTCATTGAGCTTTGGCTTCAGCCTCTGTGTCACCATCGTCCTCCTTAGAGAGATCATCATCATCATCATCTTCTGGACGTGGTTCAGGATGTCGTTGTTCAACATCTTCAATCCTCTTGGCCAAATTGGTGATTTGTTGAAGGATCTCATTGAACTTGTCATCAAGAACGGCACGAAGCTCATTCTTAGAAACACAGTCATTGAAATCTATAGGTGCGTCCTCGTTTCCATGGCCGCTGCCTCCGGCTTTTCCTGACATGGTTAGTAGAAAGAAAAAGACAACACAAATAGTATTATCCCTACCAACTACTTAGGTTGTGGACAAGGAAAAATAAGGCACTCAACTCTCAAGCATCTTACCACGGTCTTACAAGTGTTCTTACCAAAGCAACAGGCGGTGCAATCAGTCGGTGATTGTGATACCATTGTAGCTTGAGTGTAACAGTTGCAAGGCGAACCTATACTTGGTTAGAAGAAAGTGGAGCTTGGACAGACACAATATAGTAGCAAGGAATAACAAAATTCACAACTGAATAGCAAAGCTGAATAAGGATCCCAAGTACTTGTCTTAGTTGTTGGCCTACTCACGTTCCAAGTACCAGATGTATCAAGTGATGTGAACAGCAAGAATATGATTAGGAACAAGGTAGAAATCAGCACATGCAAACACAGCTCAAATGGCGCTCTCTATGTGCTCCTCTAGATATTGTTCCACTTTTGCCCTTCTCTTTTTTCTCTATTTTTGGGCTGTCGTTGTTTTTTGGGATTCTTTGACTTTTTCTTTTTTTTGATATTTTTTCTTCACTTAGGAGCACAAAAGAAGTAACCACAGAAAATATGAGCTTAAACAAGTGAAAGACGTGGCCTGTGGAATTTCCATAAGACGTGCTCGAAATCGACAAAGACCTTGTGACCACGAAAAGAGAATCTTATGACCACTTTTTGACCAAAATAAAAATCTCCAACCCTAGCAAGGCTAGGGATGGATGGATCCAAATTTTTTTTCTAATCGATTTTGATATATGGAACATCAAAATCCGAGTTCATATGCGAAAACTAGACTAGTTTTAAGAACGGACTCCGAATTAGAGGACAAAATAGGAACAATGTGCGCAAAATTGGTCACGACAACAAGGATTTGATGAAAACAGTGAAGACAAGTATAACAAATAAGATGGTGTGGACTAGGGTTTGATGAATACAAAGGAATCACAGCAATACTTGAAGGTGTTCACGGATTATGATGAAAAACAAAGGGGAAAACACAAACTGAACTAAAAACGATCTAAAACCAGCAATAAGAACTTGACCTAGGGCACAAACTCAACAACGCAAATCAGAGACAAACTTGCACGGCACAATAAGGCTATAGGACAGGGAATATGTGACGATGTATATTTTTTTCAGCTTTTTGTGGACTGTAGGTAATGCAAAAACAGTAACAATCTAAAGGGGAAACAAAGTTATACCTAATGGACAACAAGGTCTCTGATACCACTTGATGTAGACTAGGCCCGATCTTCCGAAAGGTATGATAGCATTGATGAGTGGAGACTCGACATTCATGATCTAGGCTTTGAACCAAGATTGATTCAGACCCCTGCAACCGTTACACCACTGCTCCGTTGGTTATCAACCACGCGAACGCGATTGACCTCGCCGAGAAGGCTTTCCTGCAAGCGAATCGAGAACACAAGCAAGAACGGGATGAACGCAATCTGAAATTGCAAATAAATATGAGGCTTATGAAATCAAGAAGGAGTTCAAGTCTTTATTCGAAAGGACTAATCGCCACAAGCAAACAAGATCAAGAACTGGGGCCCTGGTTCACAGCAAGCAGCCTTGGCGGTGATAGTTGTAGCAAAACGATGTCTGTTTCACAAGGAAATCAAGAACTAAACAAAACCCAAACCCTAAGGAGAGCGACGGCTGCTATTTATAGAGTCTAGGGTGTCACCCCCTGGACATGCCCCCTAATGGGCCCAAACACGATACACGGTCCAACGGACCAAAAGACGGTGTCGCAGCACCTTGTCAGATTCTGGATGCTGAATTGTTTCGACAATTCCTGTTGATTCCAAAGTTCTTTTGACGTGAAACCACTTGGATTGGCTTCCTTATCAAATTAGCTTTCCAACCATATATGGATCGTCGAAAATAGAGTTCGGATGCGTCTTGTGATATGATCCCGCTAGGGTTTGTTCCCGATCTTTCGATGAGAGGTGTGGGATAACTCGATTGATGGGTGGAGACGACGTTCATGGCCCGACTACAGCCTTCCAAGCTGTGCCTTAGCAACCGATACACCACCTCCAATGGCTACCGCGATCTTGTGGAGCGCGTCACCTAGCCACTAGGGCACTCGTCCTGCAAGCAATCGAAGAACTAGCAAGAACAAGTATAGCAAGTACTGAATTACTAGATGTAGATGAAAGTTTCAAACTCAATCTCGATTAAGGTGGGGTTTCGAAGACAAGAAGACGGGCGGCTGATCCAGCATGCGCGCTTACAAGCAAGTAGCGAGAGCTAAACTTGATCTAAACAAAACCCGACTATTCTTGGTGGCAGCTAAGGAGTATATGAAGGTGGAAGGACAACCAGGGGGTGTTGGGGTCGTTCTCCAACCCTAAGACGCATCCCTAATGGACCCAACTTGATACACGGCCCATTGGACCAAACTAAGGTGATGCAGCACCTTTGGACAGACAAGCTCTCAGTCGTAATTCAGTCATTGCGGTTGCCTCAAAATAGATATGGACTTGATTCTAGATCCATATGAAAATAGACTTCATAAGGATTCCATGAAATACTTGAACGCCCCAATCCGAGTCCGTATGTGACCGTGGTGACCATCACAAGTTGGAGCTGTCCTGGAGTCCGAATTCAGCCTCCGCGAATCCTTGTCCCTTTCGGTCCTCTCCCTAGTTCCTAACAAAAACAAGAGTGCACGCATCTCCATGGTCTAAATATGATGGAAAGGAACTCAAGAGTGAACTTACTTGATGATTAATGTGATGAGCATGGGCGCGAGTAATAGGACCAAAAACTGGTACTCGTGTTGGCGTGGACGTATCGTTGGTGTTGATGTCCTCATCATCCTCCCCTTCTTGCATTCGAGGCATCCTCGACTCAAGCTCGTCTTCTTCTCCCAAATATGGCTTCAAATCTGCAATGTTAAATGTGGGACTAACCCCAAATTCTGCAGGCAGATCGAGTTTATATGCATTATCATTAATTTTCTCTAACAGTTTAAATGGTCCATTAGCCCTAGGCATCAATTTAGACTTTCTGAAATCAGGAAACCTGTCCTTTCTCAAGTGCAACCAAACTAAATCTCTAGGTTCAAATATTAGTTCCTTTCTACCTTTATCACCAGCAAACTTATATTTAGCATTCATACGCTCTATGTTTTCTTTAGTTGTTTCATGCAGTTTTAACATCAATTCAGCATGCTTAGTAGCATCAAAATTTAGTTTTTTAGAAGATGGCAAAGGCATCAAATCAATAGGAGCACGAGGCAAGAAACCATAGACAATCTGAAAATCTTTGTAGTAGAATGTAGCGAACGATTATAAGCAAATTCAATATGAGGCAAACAATCTTCCCACATCTTAATGTTCTTCTTTAAAACAGCCCTTAACATAGTAGACAAAGTTCTATTGACAACTTCAGTTTGACCATCGGTTTGGGGATGACAGGTAGTAGAAAACAAAAGCTTAGTCCCCAGTTTTCCCCATAAAGTCTTCCAAAAATGACTAAGAAATTTAGCATCACGATCAGAAACAATTGTGTTGGGCACACCATGCAAACGAACAATTTCTCGAAAGAACAAATCAGCAATATGAGTAGCATCATCCATTTTATGACAGGGTATGAAATGTGCCATCTTAGAAAATCTATCAACAACCACAAACACACTATCACGTCCCTTCCTAGTCCTTGGCAAACCCAACACAAAATCCATAGATATATCTTCCCAAGGGGCACTAGGAACAGGTAGAGGCAAATACAAACCGTGTGGATTTAACCGTGACTTAGCCTTTTGACATGTCGTGCAACGAGCAACAAACCTCTCCACATCTCTTCTCATCTTTGGCCAAAAGAAATGACCAGCAAGTATATCCTCCGTTTTCTTAGCTCCAAAATGCCCCATCAAGCCACCTCCATGCGCTTCCTGCAGCAGCAACAAACGAACGGAGCAAGCTGGAATGCATAGCTTGTTAGCTCTAAACACAAACCCATCACTAAAGATGAATTTGTTCCAACCTTTCCCATCTTTACAATGTAGCAACACATCTTTAAAATCAGCATCATTAACGTATTGGTCCTTAATTGTTTCTAATCCAAAGATTTTGTAATCAAGTTGATTCAGCAAGGTATATCTCCTAGACAAAGCATCAGCAATAATATTCTCTTTCCCTTTCTTGTGCTTAATAACATAAGGAAAAGATTCAATAAATTCAACCCACTTAGCATGTCTACGGTTCAATTTCCCTTGACTACGAATATGCTTCAAAGACTCATGATCAGAATGAATAACAAACTCTTTGGGCCACAAGTAATACTGCCATGTTTCTAATGTGCGAATAAGAGCATACAATTCCTTATCATATGTAGAATAATTTAGAATAGGCCCGCTCAATTTTTCACTAAAATACGCAACAGGTTTGCCTTCTTGTAACAAAACACCACCCAGTCCAATTCCGCTAGCATCACATTCAAGCTCAAAAGTCTTATTAAAATCAGGAAGTTGGAGGAGAGGTGCATGTGTCAACTTATCTTTTAGCATATTGAAGGAGTTCTCTTGTACTTTGCCCCAACTAAAAGGCACTCCCTTCTTTGTAAGCTCATTCAAAGGTGCAGCAATGGTACTAAAGTTCTTCACAAATCGGCGATAGAAACCAGCAAGTCCTAGGAACTCCGCACTTGTGTGATAGTCTTTAGTACAGGCCATCCCTATATAGCTTCTACCTTGGCTTGATCAACCTCAATTCCCTGTGGAGTCACAACATAGCCAAGAAAAGACACTCGATCGATGCAAAAGGTGCACTTCTCAAGGTAACCAAATAAACGTGCATCTCGTAAAGCATTAAAAACAGCACGTAAGTGATCAAGATATTCATCCATAGATTTGTTGTAAATCAATATATCATCAAAGTAGACTACAACAAATTTTCCAATGAAAGCACGCAGAACCTCGTTCATTAACCTCATGAAGGTACTAGGTGCATTAGTTAACCCAAAAGGCATGACTAGCCACTCATATAAACCAAATTTAGTTTTGAAAGCAGTTTTCCATTCATCTCCCAATTTCATACGAATCTGGTGGTACCCACTTCGCAAATCAACTTTGGAAAACACATTAGCACCACTCAGTTCATCAAGCATATCATCCAATCGTGGAATAGGGTGTCGATATCGAATGGTGATATTATTAATAGCTCTACAATCAACACACATACGCCATGTTCCATCTTCTTAGGCACTAAAATGATAGGAACAGCACAAGGACTAAGGGACTCATGCACATAACCTTTGTTGAGTAGTTCTTGCACTTGTCGTTGAATTTCCTTCGTTTCTTCCAGATTAGTCCTGTATGGCGCACGGTTTGGCAAAGATGCACAGGGAATAAGATCAATTTGGTGCTCAATCCCTCGTATTGGTGGCAGCCCCGCTGGTATCTCACTTGGAAAAACATCCAAAAACTCATGCAAAATGTTAGCAACAGCAGGGGGCAAAGAATGCTGCATATCGTGAACTAAAATCAAAGCACCCTTGCATACCAAAGCATATGCAACAGAAGTGGAAGCAACCAATTCATTAATATCAGATTTAGTAGCAAGCAAGCAATGTCCTTTCAATCTTATCTCATCTTTGTTGCTACTAACAGATTTGACATTTTTATCGATCTCAGATTTAGTTTTCTTAGCTTTAGCAACATCATCACGCACAATAGCTTCAGGAGACATAGGGAGCAAAACAATTTTCTTATCATGGTGTATGAGAGAATACATATTTGATCTACCATGATGCATACAATCTATATCAAATTGCCATGGTCTACCTAGCAGAATATGACAAGCTTCCGTAGGCACAACATCACAGTCAACAACATCATGATATGATCCAATAGCAAAAGGAATTCATACCAATCTCGTTACCTTAACCTTACCACTATTGTTGAGCCATCGAATGTGATATGGATGTGGGTGCGGTTTGGTTGTAAGTGCAAGCTTCTCTACCATATCGCTGCTAGCCAAGTTGTTGCAGCTACCTCCATCAATTATCAAATGGCACGAATGCTCTTTAATGACACACTTTGTTTGGAACAGTGTATGCCGCTGATTTTGCTCCGCCTTCTCCATTTGTGCGCTAAGCACACGCTGCACAATGAGGCTCTCATAATGATCTGCATCCTCTGCTCCAATCTGCTCTTCTGGTTGTTCCTCACTTCCTACATGGTCAGCAGCAAGCAAAGCAAGTGCATCTTCATCAAAATCACTAGCAGAGGAATACTCACCATCATCTTTGACGACCATAACATGCTTGCTTGGATAGTCATGCATCACATGTCCATATCCCTTGCACCGGTGACACTGAACGTCTCTTGTTCTACCTGTAGATGACATGGATGAAGCACTCGCAGCAGGCTTCTGGGTCGTCTTCGCCACTGAATTTGCGGAAGTAGCACGAGGTTTGTCTCTGGATGTTGGCATAGGAGCACATGTGGTTGGAGTAGTAGTTGTGCGGGGCTGCCATGAATTAGCTTTCCCTGTAGAAATATTATTCTTGGCACTGGCACGTCACCCCTGCACTTCCCTTTCAGCTTTACAAGCAAGATGAAACAAACGGGTTACGTTAGTGTATTCTTTATAATCAAGGATGTCCCGGATTTCATGATTTAACCCACCCAAAAATCTTGCCATAGCAGGTTCCTCATCCTCATCTAAATTACAACACAACATACCCATTTACAATTCTTGATAATATTCTTCTACACTTTTAGCACCCTGTCTCAGTTGTTGCAATTTATTTAACAAATCACGTGCATAGTAAGAAGGAACTAATCTGGCCCTCATGATTCGTTTCAAAGCATTCCAAGTTCGTGGTATGTTATTAGGATTTTTCTTGCCATGTTCTATCCACCAAACAATAGCAAAATCAGTAAACTCACTAGTAGCAGCCCTAACACGTGTATTCTTAGGAAATTCATGACATACAAACTTTTGATCAACGGCAATTTCCCAAGTAATGTATGCATTAGGATCATATTTACCATCAAAAGGAGGTATCTTAAATTTTATCTTACTGAAAGCATCATTATTATTGGGTACCTCACGTCGGCGGTGACCACCCATACCTCTATGATTATGGCATAGGCGACGCTGGTCATGAGTGTCATGAGCATCATGTTCAGTATCAGCAATATAATCATCATCATAATTATCTTCGAATCGCTCTTCATCCTTGTTGTCTTCATTATGCTACTCTTTGTCTTTCGTGTGGAAGTCATCAAAATGCTTCAGAAGAGCAGCAAGGCTTCTATCCATACGGGCAACAGATGCCTCCAATCCTATAAGCTTGGTGGTGGAGGCAAGTTGGGTGGCCTCCAGTTGCCCAATCTTGTCATTGGTCACATGTAAATCTTGATCAAGTCCTTTAGTATGCAGCTACACTTGCCTTGTAAAATATTGAATGATGCCCTTGGTGCGAGGAGATTGTGGCCTCTTGTTAACATCCTCTGATCCTGACATGGTTTAAATGACAAGGGCAACAAGAAAACAGGTGTAGAAATAAAAGCCCTATAGCTATTAGGATGTAGCTACTGCAAGGCACTCACTCTCAACCTGTTACAAAAGCTCTTACCAATTCTTACCTTGCTCAACAGGAGGGAACGACAACCAACAAGTCTGCAACCGTGGAATGAAGTGTATCGGTGCCGCAACAACAACACCTATCAAGTTGTAGTCAAAATATGTGGAGCTATAGGTGGGCTAAACCAAGGAAGTACTAGCACCACGTTAGTCACAGAAGCAAGCTGAATAATCATTCAATGGTGGTACTATGCTGGTCCTAGCCTAGACCGTGCTAGAGACGCAAGCCTAGGCACAAAGGAGGTCACAACACACCACCGGAAACAATGGAGAAGCACAACAAACAGACCCCCTTTTTTTCTTTTTTTTCTTTTTTTCTTTTGTTTTTCCTTTTTTTTCTTTTTTTCTGGGGATCCTCAAAACTAATTATATAAACAAAAAGACCTCACAGGAGTCACACACCACACAAACTTTTTTTTCCGAAGGACAGGGGTATTCCGGTAAAAACCGAGCCAAAACGTATATGCAGGTCGTGGAGAGTTTGAGTATAAGTAGGACTACTGCTGCACAAAGATATGCTCAGATTCGGTCTCACAATAGCAACCAGGCAGATGTCAATTCAGACTAAAAACCGATTCCAACTCGAACTCAACACCACGCGGGATTTGGTCTCAAACTTAGATTCATACTCAGTCTTGAACACAAGGATGTATTCGGATTCAGCCAACAAAAGGTTTATATGTTAGCACACGGCTGTGACTAGAACATGACAAGAACTCAAACCGTAAAGGACAAAAACTAAGACCAGCAACTCGACACAACCGATGTAGCCGACAACTCAACAAGCCCTAACTAAGCAGTGCTAACAAAGGCTCAAAGGGTTTATAGCATCATGGGTAAAACTAATCTACTATATTTTTTTTTGATTTTCTGGACTATAGGAAAAATTAGAACAACGAAAGGATTGAAAGACTCTCACCGATAAACCTTGCTCTGATTACCAACTGATATGATCCCGCTAGGGTTTGTTCCTGATCTTTCGATGAGAGGTGTGGGATAACTCGATTGATGGGTGGAGACAACGTTCATGGCCCGACTATAGCCTTCCAAGCTGCGCCTTAGCAACCGATACACCACCTCCAATGGCTGCCATGATCTTGTGGAGCGCATCACCCGGCCACTAGGGCACTCGTCCTGCAAGCAATCGAAGAACTAGCAAGAACAAGTATAGCAAGTACTAAATTACTAGATGTAGATGAAAGTTTCAAACTCAATCTCGATTAAGGTAGGGTTCCAAAGACAAGAAGACGGGCGGCTGATCTAGCACGCGCGCTTACAAGCAAGTAGCGAGAGCTAAACTTGATCTAAACAAAACCTAACTATTCTTGGTGGCGGCTAAGGAGTATATGAAGGTGGAAGGATGACCAGGGGGGTGTTGGGGTCGTTCTCCAACCCTAAGACGCGTCCCTAATGGACCCAACTTGATACACAGCCCATTGGACCAAACTAAGGTGACGCAGCACCTTTGGACAGACAAGCTCTTAGTCGTAATTCAGTCATTGCGGCCGCCTCAAAACAGATATGGACTTGATTCTAGATCCATATGAAAAATAGACTTCATAAGGATTCCATGAAGTACTTGAACGCCCCAATCCGAGTCCGTATGCGACTGTGGTGACCATCACAAGTTGGAGCTATCCTGGAGTCCGAATTCAGCCTCCGCGAATCCTTGTCCCTTTCGGTCCTCTCCCTGGTTCCTAACCAAAACAAGAGTGCACGCGTCTCCATGGTCTAAATATGATGGAAAGGAACTCAAGAGTGAACTTACTTGATGATTAATGTGACGAGCACGGGCGCGAGTAATAGGACCAGAAATTGGTACTTGTGTTGGCGTGGACGTATCGTTGGTGTTGATGTCCTCATCATCTTGGGTGACCAATTTAAGGCAGACTGGTCCTGGAGCCCAAACCGGACTTAAACTTTAGTTGGACTAGGCTTCCACCATGAAAAAGATGAATTGGATGCCCATGCTGGACCTCCTCCTCTACTTGGCTTGTGTGCGATGAAGTAGTGATGTCCTTATCACTAACACTGTCTCCAAATGGACTAAAACGAGATTCCACATGACCCACATCACCTAGGAGTTCCATCGGGTGCATCCAAAATGATTTCTTAGCTTATGGTCCATTCGGCGCAAACCGTGCACCTATCTTGCATCAAGATTAGCACTGTCTCTAGATGGACCGAAACAAGCTTCCACTTGAGCCTCGTCACCTAGGAGTACCATTGGGTGCATCCAAAATGATTTCAGAGCCTATGATATGTTTGGCACAAACCATACACCTATCTTGCACCCACACTAACACTGTCTTCAAATGGACCAAAACAAGATTCCACATGACCCACATCACCTATGAGTTGCATCGAGCGCATCCAAAATGATTTCTGAGCCTATGGTACGTTCGGTGCAAACCGTGCACTTATATTGTGTCAAGACTAGCACTATCTCCAATTGGACTGAAACAAGGTTCCACTTGAGCCTCGTCACCGAGGAGTACCATCAGGTGTGTCCAAAATGATTTATGAGCCTATGGCATGTTTGGCACAAACCATACAACTATCTTGCACCGACACTAACACTCTATCCAAACGGGCCAAAACGAGATTCCACATGACCCACAACACCTAGGAGTTCCATCGGGTGCATGCAAAATGATTTTTGAGCCTATGGTCCGTTCGACACAAGCCGTGCACCTATCTTGCGTCAAGATTAGCACTATCTCCAAATGGACCGAAACAAGCTTTGACTTTAGCCTCGTCACCTAGGAGTACCATCGGATGCGTCCAAAACAATTTCTAAGCCACCGTTATGTTTCGCGCAAACTGTGGACCTATCTTCCACCGACACTAACACTATCTCCAAACAGACCAAAACAAGATTCCACATGACCCACGTCACCTTGGTGTTCCATCGGGTGCGTCCAAAATGAGTTGCGAGCCTATGGTACATTCGGCGCAGACCGTGCATCTATCTTGCGTCAAGACTAGCCCTATCTCCAATTGGGCCGAAACGAGCTTCCACTTGAGCCCCGTCACCTAGGAGTACCATCAGGTGCGCCCAAAACGATTTCTAAGCCTATGGTATATTTGGCACAAACTGTGCACCTATCTTGCACCGACACTAATACTGCCTCCAAATGGACCAAATTGAGATTTCACATGACCCACGTCACCTAGGAGTTCCATCAGGTGCGTCGAAAATGATTTCCGAGCCTATGATACGTTCGGCGCAAACCGTGCACCTATCTTGCGTAAAGATTAGCACTATCTCCAAATGGACCCAAACAAACTTTCGCTTGAGCCTCGTCACCTAGGAGTACCATCGGGTGTGTCCAAAACGATTTCTAAGCCAATGGTATACTTGGCACCGACCCTAACACTACCATCAAACGGACCAAAACAAGATTTCATATGACCCACGTCACCTAGGAGTTCGATCGGGCACATCCAAAATGATTTCTGAGCCTATGGTACGTTCAGCACAAACCATGCACCTATCTTGCGTCAAGACTAGCTCTATCTCCAATGGGACCGGAACAAGGTTCCACTTGAGCCTCGTCACCGAGGAGTACCATCAGGTGTGTCCCAAATGATTTCTGAGCCTATGGTATGTTTGGCGCAAACCATACAACTATCTTGCACCGACACTAACACTGTCTCCAATCAAACAAAAACGAGATTCCACTTGACCCACGTCACCTAGGAGTTCCATCTGGTGAATCCAAAATGATTTCTGAGCCTAAGCTACGTTTGGCGCAAACCGTGCACCTATCTTGCACCGACACTAACGCTGTTCCAAATAGGCCAAAATGAGATGTCACATGACCCACATCACCTAGGAGTTCTAATGGGTCCATCCAAAATGATTTCCAAGCCTACGTTCAGCGCAAAAAGTGCACCTTTCTTGCGTCAAGATTAGCACTATCTCCAAATGGACTGAAACGAGCTTCCACTTGAGCCTCGTCACCTAGGAGTACCATCGGATGCGTCCAAAACAATTTCTGAGCCTATGGTATGTTTGGCGCAAACCGTACACCTATTTTGCACTGACACTAACATTGTCTCCAAATCGACCAAAACAAAGATTCCACATGACCCACGTCACCTAGGAGTTCCATTGAGTGCATCCAAAACGATTTCTAAGCCTATGGTACATTTGGTGCAAACTATGCACCTATCTTGCACCGACTCTAACGCTGTTCCAAATAGGCCGAAATGAGATTTCACATGACCCACATCACCTTGGAGTTCCAACGGGTCCGTCCAAAATGATTTTCGAGCCTATGTTACGTTCAGCGCAAACCGTGCACTTGTCTTACGTCAAGATTAGCACTGTCTCCAAATTGACCGAAACGAGCTTCCACTTGAGCCTCGTCACCTAGGAGTACAATTGTGTGCATCCAAAATGATTTCTGAATCTATGGTATGTTTGGCGCAAATCGTGCACCTATCTTGCACCGACACTGACACAGTCTCCATATGTACCAAAATGAGATTCCACATGACCCACGTCACCTAGGAATCCCATCGGGTGCGTCCAAAACAATTTTCTAGCCTATGGTATGTTCAGCACAAACTATGCACCTATCTTGCGACGACACTAACACTGTCTCCAAATAGACCAAAAGAAGTTTCCACATGACCCACGTCACCTAGGAGTACCATTGGGGGCGTCCAAAACGATTTCTGAGCCTATGGTATGTTCAGCGCCAACCGTGCACCTATCCTGCATGAAGATTAGCACTATCTCCAAATGGACCAAAACATGATTCCACATGACCCACATTACCTAGGAGTTCCGTCGGGCGCATCCAAAATGATTGCTGAGCCTATGGTACGCTTGGCGCAAACCGTGCACCTATCTTGTATCAAGATTAGCCCTATCTCCAAACGGATCGAAACGAGCTTTCACTTGATCCTCGTCACCTAGGAGTACCATTAGGTGCTTCGAAAATGATTTTCTGGACCTATGGTATGTTTGGCGCAAACCGTACGCCTATATTGCACCAACACAAACACTGTCTCCAAACGGACCAAAATGAGATTCCACATGGCCCACGTCACCTAGGAGTTTCATCGGGTGCATCCAAAATGATTTCTGAGCCTATGGTACGTTTGGCGCAAACTGTGCACCTATCTTGCACTGACACTAATGCTATTCCAAATAGACAGAAACAAGATTTCACATGACCCACATCACCTAGGAGTTCCATTGGGTCCATCCAAAATGATTTCTGATGTCGCAGAACCGACCAATTTATAAGAATACAAGTACAATGGCAATCCGCAAGCGGTCGCACTGTCATACTTGAACCCATATAAACCCAGTAGTCCGTCGAGTACCACGACGGTTCTCGATAAATGATTTACAACAACCAAGATCGTACAGGATTCAACATACATGCCACATATTACATAAAGTTCACAGATACTTTTCATCATCAGAGTACGAATAAAAAGTTATTACAAACTGAGTTTGATAAATAAAGCGGAAGCAAATAAGTTTGAAGATAAAGTTTCCAACATAGTTTGATACAGTGCCAAGCCAGATCACGGTCCACAAAAGCAAAGATAGGAATTACTAAAGAAGCCTGCCCAAGGCTTACTCCTCATCCACAGCGGGATAGAAGCAACTCTTGCAATAACCATGATACACAGTGCCATCTGCAACAATGGGAAAATAAACCCTGAGTACGAGAAGGTACTCAGCTAGACTTACCCGTCATGAACCAGAAATAAAATGACTCCAAGGATTATGCAAGGCTGTATAAGTGGACGTAACTTGACAACATTTTGCGTAAAAGGCAATTACCCGTTGTACAATTATGATTTCCTTTATCAGGTTAATTATAACTATCCATTTCTAGATTAGCAACTATCCTGTGCCAAACATGTGGTATATCATTTAGAATCATACAATAGTAACCATAGCAGGTATTGTAATTTCATATTCATCTGAACCATCATGTTTCATAATATAGTTGCTACGATGTTGGGACTAGCCAAGTTTCTCACTATCCGGGAGAGACGGCGATTCGAATCGATTTCAACCAGCTAGGAATTTATTCCTAACACAAACCTAGATCTACCAGCCACGATAGTCTTAGGTCACCTTTGGTACAACTCCGGTACACATTTCGCGGGTCCGTACTGCGCCGCACAATCTGGAACACCAGATGCTAGGATGCTCAGGCCAAGCCTGCCCTTGGGCTCAGTCTGATCGTTCCCCGGAAGGAGCGCACAACAAAATGGTTCCCGGCCTGAGTTGAATTACTCGGCTTCGCGGTCGGAACGAGTTATCCGGCCAGCTAAGTGAGAGGCATGCGTTCAATCTTGTCAGAAGCGCCAACAACGGTACGGTCCTTAATCGACATAGACGGGGATAAATCCACACCCAAGACCTCCATGTCTTGTCGCTTCTCTATCGACTTCCCGTCTGGTCTCAATTTACTTTTACCCCATGGTTCTGTTCCACGATAGCAGATATAGCCAACCGTGCTCCGGTATCCACCTATATCTCACAGGTGACAGGACATCACCCGACTTCTACCGGTCCAAGCATGGCTAAGCATATATATTCAATCCTGGACCTATACCGGTTAAAGGTGAAATATCTGGACAAGGAATGTACATGCATCAAGTGGTTTCATTCAACTCTTATGACCTAATGCATCAATCATAAATACGTAAGTAAACATTTGTAAATTACTGGGGGACTTATAATGCCCCGGGGCTTGCCTCGCAGAAAGGAAGTAGGGTGATGGTCAGGGCACTCCGGAAGCTCTTCAGGGCTCTGCTCCACGCCTTCGGGAGCTGCGGCTTGCGGATCCTCCTGCTGGTTCCCTTCCTCTGCTTCTTCGAATTCCAGCAACGTGATCTCTTCCTCCGATCCTAAATGCATGAGTATGGTATAAGTATTTCGAATGCATATATGTTAACAAGTGCATCGCGTTGTTTGAGTAGGTGCATATCTCTTCTCGATTATTACTTAACTACTTCTATAATGCATCGACTATGTCACAAACAGTAGCTACTTGTTTCACTCATAACTGGAGTTCTACAAATCCAAAAATGGTGATCCTAGACTTTCTGGAAAGCTTATCAAATTCTCTACAACTTTGTTATTAACCATTTTTACAGTCTACATCAGTTTCAACATGCAACTCATCACACTTTAGAATCAGTCCGAAAACTATTTAACATGCAATATAAAGTAAGAATACTTCTACTCAGGTAATCATTCAAAATTTGACAACATATAATCTACCAACAGTTTAAGCATACTAATTACATTTAATATAATATAATGGTGAAGCCCAAACTATTTATTTAATTGCCTTTATTATTTTATTTAGATATCTAGGTTAAATAATAAACATATATCAGATGTACTTCATAAATTCCCAAAAATTTACAGTGCCTTACTAATGCTATAAAAGGACTACTATAAAAATTTCATGTCATTTTACTAAGTAGAACATTCTGTACAAAAATGATAAGGCAGCAAGGCTTGAAATAGCATAAATGGAAAATCCTATTGAAAAGTGTCAAGCAATAGATTTTATATTTTTCTTAACATCCATATGGTACTAGTATTACCTCCAATAAATTTCATGAATTTTGGACTCATAATTAATTTATAAAAATTCATGCAAGGATTGACTATTTATAAAAGAAAAATCTATAACTATAGATCTACACATGCACTGGTCCTCAAATTTTTACCAGAGTTCATATATGACAAGAATAGCCTACCACAAAAATTTCATAATTTTTGGAGCACAGGAACTCTAGATATAAAATAAACAAATTTGAATGTATTCAAAAGCACATTTCAAATCCCTATTTAAATCTCCAGAAATTTCTACTGTTGAAACCAAGAACATATTTTTCTTAAATACTACACTTCCTAAGAAACACAATCATATTTATTTCACAATTTTAGGAGCTACCAAACTGAAGATACAAAATTCACAAAACAAATCAAAAACTGGAATCAAATGAGTTAGCCTTCAATACTGCTGTCGCTGACCGGTGGGACCCGCTGGCCAGGGGACCCCACGCGTCAGTGACACGGAGCAGAGCAGCGGCGCTACTGGGCACTGCGCGGCTGCGGCTCGTCGACGGCGAGCTTCGCCGGCGGTAACATCTTCACTACACGACCTACGTGACCTAGCGGAGCGATTGAGCCACTTGGCCGGTCCTATTGCCGACCCTAGAGCTGACGGCGGCGACCATGGCGGAACGGTGGGGCTGGACCATGGCGGTACGCCGGTGTGGGCTACGGTGGCTCGAACGGACGCTGCGCCGAGCATCACCGAGCTGCGGCGGAGCTATCTAGTGCCCTAACGCGGCCTGGGATGGACGGTGGCGACGTGGCCACGGAGACGGAGCTCACGGCGGAACTCCGGCGAGCTATTACATGCTGTGGTGGCTTACCAAGTGTTGTCAGCGGGCACGGGAAGAAGCAGTGGTTCGCTGGGAAGACGGTGGAGCTTTGGTGGTGGTGCTAGAGTGGCTAGGCGCGAGCTGTGCGTGGCTATGGCGACGGCGGAGCTGCGGGCGCTCAGCGGCTGCTGCTGCGAGGAAGAAAGGCCGAGGCAACGCGAAAACGGAGTGTGGCTGAGTGCGGGCAGGCGCTGGCGTGAAGAAGGCGCGCTCGGGCGCAGCGTGGCCTGCGTGGACAGACTGGCGGCGAGGCACGGCCGTTTCCCGCGCCACGCGGCGGCAATGCTCTGCGCCGGTCGGCCACTTTGCCGGTCGATTCAGTTAGTCAGAAACGCGATGGCCGAGCCTGACGACGAGTTTTGACACTCCTTTAACCGCTAATCCGTAGCTTCTCAGCAAAAACGATCTACATGGTTTTTGTAGCCCGAAGTACCAGCTACAACTTTGGTTCAAGCACCTCGTTCTAATTCGCAACAGAGACGGAGTAATATCGTGCTCAACATCGGCTGTCAGTGGGTCAGTCGATCAACCACTTAGAAAAATTTCTTAAGTGTTGAAATCAAGGTTTTGATGATTCTTGTGATCCAATTTCAAACATGTTAGGAGCTGAATCAGTCAGAGACCCAAAAATAAAAGTTGTTCCCTATGTCAAACACTACAACTTTGCTTTAGTGAACTCCTCCATGCAAGGTTTCTAACACCTAGTTCAACTTTAGTCAAACATGTCACTTTGAAATCATGATACATACTCAAACCATGGCTAAATGACCAAACTAGCCCTAGCACTAAATACCAAAGTTGTTCCTAATGATATCCTAAGCATGTTTGAGCAATTTGCAAGGCCATTCAAGCATTTCATGTAGTAGTCACTCATAGAGCTATTGAAAGTAATCACATGAAATATGCCTTAAAGACTTGACCATGAAAAATAACATTCATGATCCATGTTCCATTTGTGAACCTAAGCATTGCCAAATACTTTTGGTGACTCAAATCTACCAAGTACATGTTTATATTCATGATCAGTTGCATACGTACAAAGAAACATGCAATAACAAGCAATGTTGCATATGTTTCGATTCAATGTTTCAATTGTAAATGCTTGTTTATGAATGCTGGATGATCATGCTCATGTTATGCAGGTCAAGTTATGCAAGGCTAACACCCGAGGTGTTACAGCCCCTCCCCCTTATAAAAATCTCATCCCGAGATTTGCAAGACCTACCATTCTTGGAAAAAGGCGGGATAAACTTCTCGTAGATAATCTTCTCTTTCCCACGTAGCATCTTGTTCACTATGATTGTTCCACACCACCTTATAGAACTTAATAATCTTACTCCTTATCACTCTCTCCATCTCTTCTAATACTCGAATTGGCTTTTCTTCATTGGTCAAATCCAATTGAAGCTGCACGTTGGTGGGTGCAATCGCTTCTTCCGGTACTCGAAGACATTTCTTTAGCTGAGAAACATGGAACACATCAAAGATTGCACTCATCTCTGGTGGTAGTTGTAGTTTATATGCAACATTTCCTTTTCATTCCAAAATTTTGTATGGCCCTACATATCTTGGTGAAAGCTTCTTTTTCATCCCAAATCTTTTCACACCTTTCATGGGTGATACTCTCAAGTATACATAGTCACCCACTTCAAAAGTTAGTGGTCTTCTTCTTCTATCGGCATAACTCTTCTGTCTTGATTGAGCTGCCTTCATGTGTTGTTGGATGATACGTACTTGTTCTTCGGCTTCATTGACAAAATCAATACCAAAGTATCTCCTTTCACCGGGCTCAATCCAATTCAATGGAGTTCTGCACTTTCTGCCATACAAGGCTTCAAATGGAGCCATTTTGATACTCGCTTGATAACTGTTGTTATAGGAGAATTCAGCTAAAGGTAACCATTTCTCCCATGAACCTTTTAAAGATATAACACAAGCCCTAAGTAAATCTTCTAGGATTTGGTTCACTCGCTCTGTCTGTCCTAAAGTTTGCGGATGATAAGCTGAACTTCTGATTAGCTTAGTTCCCAAAGCTTGGTGTAAGTGTTCCCAGAAATGAGCTATGAACTGTGGTCCTCTATCTAAGATTATGGTCCTAGGTACTCCATGCAATCTCACGATCTGGGATACATATATCTCAGCGTATTTCCCAACTATATACCGCGTGTTCATGGGTATAAAGTGTGCTGACTTGGTAAGATGATCAACAATGACCCAGATTGAATCATGACCTTGTGGCGTTGTTGGAAGGCCTGTAATAAAGTCCATACTGATTTCCTCCCATTTCCATCCTGGAATAGGTAATGGCTGAAGTAATCCAGCGGTTTTCATATGGACGGCTTTCACTCTACTGCAGTTATCACACCTAGCAACATAGGCTATGATCTCTTTCTTCATCTTAGTCCACCAAAAACGGGTTCTTAGATCTTGATACATTTTACTACTACCCGGATGGATAGACAATTTGGATGAGTGAGCTTCTTCTAAAATTTGATTCCTTAGCTCACGGTCTTTTGGTACCACTAATCGGTCCTCAAACCATAATACACCTCTTTCGTCCAATCTAAAATGTTTGGTTTCCTGCTCTTGCATTTTTCTCTTGATGTGACTTATTCCTACATCTGTCTGCTGTAGCTCTATGATTTTGCCCTCAAGCGAACAACTGATTGTGATATTGTGGAGTACAGCAGGATGTAGCAAGTTGAATCCATCTTCCAATAGTGCTTCCATAGTGTTGCAATGGGACTTCCGACTAAGTGCATCGGCTACCACATTATCTTTACCCGGATGGTAATGCACTTCCAAATTATAGTCCTTAATCAATTCCAACCATCTACGTTGTCTCATGTTCAGTTCTGGCTGGGTAAAGATATACTTGAGGCTTTTGTGGTCAGTATAGATATGAGATACATTGCCCAACAAGTAATGTCTCCATATCTTTAATGCATGGACAACGGCTGCTAGTTCCAAATCATGTGTAGGGTAGTTGACTTCATGTTTTCTCAATTGCCGAGAGGCATATGCAATTACTCTCCCTTCTTGCATAAGCACACATCCCAAACCTATTCCTGACGCATCACAAAATACATCAAAAGGCTTTTCAATGTCTGGTTGTGCTAGCACAGGCGCTGTAGTCAACAAAGTTCTGAGGGTGTGAAAAGCTGTTTCACATTCTAGTGTCCATTTGTATTTCTCATCTTTCTGAAGTAGTCTGGTCATAGGCTTAGCTATCTTTGAGAAATCTGGAATAAACCGACGATAGTATCCTGCTAACCCTAGAAAACTCCGAACTTCATGAACCGAAGTTGGGGCTTTCCAATCCATGACCTCTTGGACTTTTGATGGGTCTACTGAGATTCCATCTCTTAATAAAATGTGACCTAAGAAAGGTACTTTGCTCATCCAAAATTCACATTTGCTAAACTTGGCATATAGCTTATGTTCCCTCAGTCTGGATAGGACAGTCCTTAGATGCTCTTCATGATCTGACTCATTTTCTGAATAAATCAATATGTCATCGATAAACACGACCACGAACTTATCAAGTTCGGGCATGAATACCGAGTTCATCAGGTACATGAAATAGGCTGGAGCATTTGTTAGTCCGAAAGACATAACCAAATACTCGTATAAGCCGTACCTAGTAGAGAAAGCAGTTTTAGGTATATCCTCCGGTCTGATCTTTATCTGATGGTACCCTGATCTCAAGTCAATTTTTGAGAATACCTTTGCCTTCACTAGCTGATTGAACAAGATGTCGATGCGGGGTAACGGATATTTGTTCTTGATGGTCACAGCATTGAGTGGTCTGTAATCTACACACATCCTCAGTGACTTATCCTTCTTTTTCACAAACAAGGCTGGACATCCCCACGGAGATGAGCTAGGTTGGATAAGACCTTTGTCCAATAGATCTTGCAATTGAACTTTAAGTTCTGCTAACTCATTGGGTGGCATTCTATAGGGCCTTCTGGATATGGGTGCGGTACCTGGCACTAATTCAATTTTAAATTCCACGTCCCTATCCGGTGGCAGACCTGGCAATTCCTCTGGAAATACATCCGGAAACTCACAAACCACGGGGATATCACATATGGTGGTGGTTTGGATAGCACAGGCTAAATGTTGGGGTTCGAAATCGTGGGAGAGTGGAACTAGAAAAGCATTCCCTCCCGTGGGTTCTCTCAACATAATAGTGCGGGTGCTAGTGTCAATAAGAGCACCATGATACTTCATCCAATTCATGCCTAAGATTACACTTATCGACTACCCGGGCAATATTATCAAATCTGTGGTGTACTCCCTCCCTTGTATCACGATGAGTACATTTTTGACTATCTTTTTGGTAGTAACAGTACCCCCTGCTGAACTTATGTTATAACCCCCTTTACTTACTTCAATTATTTCTTGATCATGTCTAGATGCAAATGCTTGACTCATAAATGAATGAGAAGCTCCCGAATCAAATAAAACAACAGGGGATGCTTGTTGACGAGAAACATACCAGCCGTGACAACTTCTCCGGCGGGCACTTCCTCCACAGCAGTATAATGCACTTGTCCCTGACGTGCCCTGGCATTCACCTGCCTCTGATTATTCTAAATTGGGTTGCCATTCCTCTTGGGGTGGGGGCACTCCTTGGACCAATGACCCAGTTGGTTGCAATTGAAACAAGGTTGATTACTTCTGAATCCGGTGGAGCTGTCCTGATTGCCATTTCCTTTTGGTAAGGCAATAGTAAACGCCTTACGAAATGGTTTCTGTGGCCTATTATTTTGAGCTTTCGGTGGTGGAGGCCTGAACTTGGGTGTAGGTGGACGGAATTGTGGCCTAGCTGTGATAGGCGCTTTTGACTGGAAAGATCCGGAGGCACCGGCCTCATACGTCCTTTTGCGACCCTTTGCAACTGCATGCATGTTGTTGTGGTTTTCTTGGGTCAAGGCATCACTAATAAACTCATTGTATGTGGCACATTGAGAGTTTGCCATAGTCTTCATTAATTTGGTACCCAACCCTCGCTTGAAACTTTCTATCTCTTTCTCTTCCGTATCCACGAAACTTGGAGCATATCTTGACAAGTTGTTGAATGCGTGCATATATTCTGTGAGTGACTTTGTTCCCTGAGTGAGCCTCATGAATTCGGCTGCCTTCATGCGCATCAGGCCTGGGGGAATATGGTGTCCCCTAAAAGCCAGTTTGAATTGATCCTAGGTAACTCACGCGTTAGCAGGCAGAGACGATAGGAAGTGTGTCCACCAGATTCCTGCTGGTCCTTGCAGCTGATGAGAAGCATATTCAGCTTTCAGATGTTCTGTGACCCGTAGCAGACGGAATTTCTGCTCGATGGTATTTAGCCACTCATCGGCCTGCAGTGGTTCCTCAGCCACCTTGAAGATCGGAGGCTTCGTGTCCAGAAACTCCTTGAATGAACTGTGCTGATTTGGCTCGGCCCCTGGTTGATGTGGGTGGCCACGAGCAGTTTTTTTGTGCGATGAGGCGCAAAGCTTCCTCCATTGTCCTTTGGCTCCCTAGGAACTGGGTAAAGAATTCCTGAGCAGACGGTGGCGGTGGGGGTGGCAAGTCATCCTGGTTGCCATCCTAGCTGCCACCAGCTCTAGCACAGGTGCGCATCATCTGCGAAGTTGCAACAATAAGCGATTATTGGTTGATGCCAAGAGATTGCAGATGAATTAGGTACTCATGCCAAACTGAAATTACTGGAGAAAATTCTCAAAAGCACAATAAAAACAGAGGCATAATAATTCCTTCTCGCAACATGACATCGCCAATTTGACCACTTATCGTGCTCATAACGCATGCAAATTTAAAGCGTGATTACCGACCAAGTACTGGAATTGCATTGACGTTCAACCAAACATGCGATTAACATTACATGATAGTCTGGTTACTAATGCCAACTTGGAACTACAGGTCCATTACATAAATAAAGGTGATACATTAGTCCTTCCACTAAATGCTAAGCGATCTAATCCTCATCATGACCACTATCAAGGTCAGACGCAGAATCATCTCCTTCCTCAGGCTCTATTTCTTCTTCAGGTGCCACTTCTTCTTCTTCCTCGTACCCTTCTAGATCCATTTATGCGGCTCTAGGTGGTACATAAGGGTGGAGCTGATTGTGCAGTAGATGAACCTCTTCATGCAGATTATCGTTGTATTCTTCCGCATTGGCCAGCTGCTGTCCCAGCTCAAACTGTCGAGCTCTCAGGACATCTTCCCTGGACCAGGCTGCATTCCGTTGGTGAGTTAACCGAGTCATCTCTTCAGTGAGCCTCTCAATCTCGGCGTCATGCTCCCTCTGAAGCTGACGTCGGTCTTCGCGGGCATGACCAAGAGCACCAGACACACGTCTGAGGCTACCTTCAACTCCATCTAACACTCTCATCACTGCGAACATGGCGCTCATGGAAGGGTTATCACTGTTCTGCCCTTCTGCTGCACCAATTTCCAAGGGTCTTCCTCTTGCCTGCTGCCATGAGTCAGTGGAGGGATTGCCCCTCGAAAAAACTCCAACCAAAGCGGCCGCCAGCTCCTGAGGAAAACGATCCATGATATCCCTCAGGTTCCCAAAGGCTGCCCTACCAGCTGCTTCTTCAGCAGTCCTGCCAGTCGACTCATAACACCAACCTGTCCACTCAGAATCGTCACCTCGGGGATGAACAACGGCCTCCACAGTAACTAAGAGACCTTCCCCCAACCGCTCATTCGCCCAGAAGTAGCGGGGTTCCATTCCATCAGGATAACCTACATAGCTAAGCACTCTCCATAAGAGTGTAGGCATCCCAAACTCTCCAAGGAATGTGTGACGTTGACGGGTACGTGGAGCAAGCTGACGGCTAGGAGCTCTGCCTCCGGTGGACTTGCGAGCAGTCTGCTTGGTGCGTGCCATCTGTACCATTAACATGTACCCTTGGTGAGACAAAGCCATAATGGATAAGAGTTACATAACCAAGTAAGAATTTTATAAGGGGAGGAACAATGTAGTTATGTGAATGGTAATTTAACATGATGCATGCTCGTTCCGTACGTCCTTACAAACTTACGAAAAATTTGTTTCTAACGGTAGACACGGTGGCATACATACGTTCTCTCATAAATAGCGTAACTAGTCGAGCTACACGTTTCGTTGTTAGTGTACCTGCATAAAATTTCATTTCAGCCCTAAACCCATAATGAAATATGCAGAATGTAATTTGTAAATACTTTCATATATGTATACCCATACATATACTTCCGTATCAATCTACCCGACAAGAATTTAAACCCACAATTAAATACGTACCATATACACATGCAAGCATGCATACATAGCCGTACCAAAGCTAACTCTTCCCGACCGCACGCTCACATCTTGCGGTCATACACTCATCTTACCTTGGCGTAGAGGCATTTGATCCATACATTACCACTCAAGTGAATGGCATCCATACTATAGCACACCGTATGGACGATGAAGTAAAAACCCCCATGTTAGTACTTAAATAGCCACCTAATAGTCCTTAATTTGGGCATAAGGAAAGTGATCAATGGCACACTTTAGATTTCAAATACCTATTATTTGACTATTAGTTGCTAGAGAAGGGTTTTTGGAAAACAAAAACTTTTGTTTTAAATACACTTGTGACAATTAACGTTGAATCTTGCTCTGATACCAGCTGTCGCAGAACCGACCAATTTATAAGAATACAAGTACAATGGCAATCCGCAAGCGGTCGCACTGTCATACTTGAACCCATATAAACCCGGTAGTCCGTCGAGTACCGCGACGGTTCTCGATAAACGATTTACAACAACCAAGATCGTACAGGATTCAACATACATGCCACATATTACATAAAGTTCATAGATACTTTTCATCATCAGAGTACGAATAAAAAGTTATTACAAACTGAGTTTGATAAATAAAGCGGAAGCAAATAAGTTTGAAGATAAAGTTTCCAACATAGTTTGATAGAGTGCCAAGCCAGATCACGGTCCACAAAAGCAAAGATAGGAATTACTAAAGAAGCCTGCCCAAGGCTTACTCCTCATCCACGGCGGGATAGAAGCAACTCTTACAATAACCATGATACACAGTGCCATCTGCAACAATGGGAAAATAAACCCTGAGTATGAGAAGGTACTCAGCTAGACTTACCCGTCATGAACCAGAAATAAAATGACTCCAAGGATTATGCAAGGCTGTATAAGTGGACGTAACTTGACAACATTTTGCGTAAAAGGCAATTACCCGTTGTACAATTATTATTTCCTTTATCAGGTTAATTATAACTATCCATTTCTAGATTAGCAACTATCTTGTGCCAAACATGTGGTATATCATTTAGAATCATACAATAGTAACCATAGTAGGTATTGTAATTCCATATTCATCTGAACCATCATGTTTCATAATATAGTTGCTACGATGTTGGGACTAGCCAAGTTTCTCACTATCCGGGAGAGACGGCGATTCGAATCGATTTCAACCAGCTAGGAATTTATTCCTAACACAAACCTAGATCTACCAGCCACGATAGTCTTAGGTCACCTTTGGTACAACTCCGGTACACATTTCGTGGGTCCATACTGCGCCGCACAATCTGGAACACCAGATGCCAGGATGCTTAGGCCAAGCCTGCCCTTGGGCTCAGTCTGATCATTCCCCGGAAGGAGCGCACAACAAAACGGTTCCCGGCCTGAGTTGAATTACTCGGCTTCGTGGTCGGAACGAGTTATCCGGCCAGCTAAGTGAGAGGCATGCGTTCAATCTTGTCAGAAGCGCCAACAACGGTATGGTCCTTAATCGACACAGACGGGGATAAATCCACACCCAAGACCTCCATGTCTTGTCGCTTCTCTATCGACTTCCCGTCCGGTCTCAATTTACTTTTACCCCATGGTTCTGTTCCGCGATAGCAGATATAGCCAACCGTGCTCCGGTATCCACCTATATCTCGCAGGTGACAGGACATCACCCGACTTCTACCGGTCTAAGCATGGCTAAGCATATATATTCGATCCTGGACCTATACCGGTTAAAGGTGAAATATCTGGACAAGGAATGTACATGCATCAAGTGGTTTCATTCAACTCTTATGACCTAATGCATCAATCATAAATACGTAAGTAAACATTTGTAAATTACTAGGGGACTTATAATGCTCCAGGGCTTGCCTCGCAGAAAGGAAGTAGGGCGATGGTCAGGGCACTCCAGAAGCTCTTTAGGGTTCTGCTCCACGCCTTCGGGAGCTGCGGCTTGCGGATCCTCCTGCTGGTTCCCTTCCTCTGCTTCTTCGAATTCCAGCAACGTGATCTCTTCCTCCGATCCTAAATGCATGAGTATGGTATAAGTATTTCGAATGCATATATGTTAACAAGTGCATCGCGTTGTTTGAGTAGGTGCATATCTCTTCTCGATTATTACTTAACTACTTCTACAATGCATCGACTATGTCACAAACAGTAGCTACTTGTTTCACTCATAACTGGAGTTCTACAAATCCAAAAATGGTGATCCTGGACTTTCTGGAAAGCTTATCAAATTCTCTACAACTTTGTTATTAACCATTTTTACAGTCTACATCAGTTTCAACATGCAACTCATCACACTTTAGAATCAGTCCGGAAACTATTTAACATGCAATATAAAGTAAGAATACTTCTACTCAGGTAATCATTCAAAATTTGACAACATATAATCTACCAACAGTTTAAGCATACTAATTACATTTAATATAATATAATGGTGAAGCCCAAACTTTTATTTAATTGCCTTTATTATTTTATTTAGATATCTAGGTTAAATAATAAACATATATTAGATGTACTTCATAAATTCCCAAAAATTTATAGTGCCTTACTAATGCTATAAAAGGACTACTATAAAAATTTCATGTCATTTTACTAAGTAGAACATTCTGTACAAAAATGATAAGGCAGCAAGGCTTGAAATAGCATAAATGGAAAATCCTATTGAAAAGTGTCAAGCAACAGATTTTCTATTTTTCTTAACATCCATATGGTACTAGTATTACCTCCAATAAATTTCATGAATTTTGGACTCATAATTAATTTATAAAAATTCATGCAAGGATTGACTATTTATAAAAGAAAAATCTATAACTATAGATCTACACATGCACTGGTCCTCTAATTTTTACCAAAGTTCATATATGATAAGAATAGCCTACCACAAAAAGTTCATAATTTTTGGAGCATAGGAACTCTAGATATAAAATAAACAAATTTGAATGTATTCAAAAGCACATTTCAAATCCCTATTTAAATCTCTAGAAATTTCTACTGTTGAAACCAAGAACATATTTTTCTTAAATACTACACTTCCTAAGCAACACAATCATATTTATTTCACAATTTTAGGAGCTACCAAACTGAAGATACAAAATTCACAAAACAAATCAAAAACTGGAATCAAATGAGTTAGCCTTCAATACTGCTGTCGCTGACCGGTGGGACCCGCTGGTCAGGGGACCCCACGCGTCAGTGACACGGAGCAGAGCAGCGGCGCTGCTGGGCACTGCGCGGCTGCGGCTCGTCGACGGCGAGCTTCGCCGGCGGTAACATCTTCACTACACGACCTACATGACCTAGCGGAGCGATTGAGCCACCTGGCCGGTCCTATTGCCGATCCTAGAGCTGACGGCGGTGACCATGGCGGAATGGCGGGGCTGGACCACGGTGGTACGCCGGTGTGGGCTACGGTGGCTCGAACGGACGCTGCGCCGAGCATCACCGAGCTGTGGCGGAGCTATCTAGTGCCCTAACGTGGCCTGGGATGGACGGTGGCGACGTGGCCACAGAGATGGAGCTCACGGCGGAACTCCGACGAGCTATTACGCGCTGCGGTGGCTTACCAAGTGCTGTCAGCGGGCATGGGAAGAAGCAGTGGTTTGCTGGGAAGACGGTGGAGCTTTGGTGGTGGTGCTAGAGTGGCTAGGCGCGAGCTGTGCGCGGCTATGGCGACGGCGGAGCTACAGGCGCTCGGCGGCTGCTGCTGTGAGGAAGAAAGGCTGAGGCAACGCGAAGACAGAGTGTGGCTGAGTGCGGGCGGGCGCTGGCGTGAAGAAGGCGCGCTCGGGCGCGGCGTGGCCTGCGCGGACAGACCGGCAGCGACGCGTGGCCGTTTCCCGCGCCACGCGGCGGCAATGCTCTGCGCCGGTCAGCCACTGTGCCGGTCGATTCAGTTAGTCAGAAACGCGATGGCCAAGCCTGACGACGAGTTTTGACACTCCTTTAACCGCTAATCCATAGCTTCTCAGCGAAAACGATCTACATGGTTTTTGTAGCCCGAAGTACCAGCTACAACTTTGGTTCAAGCACCTCATTCTAATTCGCAACAGAGACGGAGTAATATCGTGCTCAACATCGGCTGTCAGTCGGTCAGTCGATCAACCACTTAGAAAAATTTCTTAAGTGTTGAAATCAAGGTTTTGATGATTCTTGTGATCCAATTTCAAACATGTTAGGAGCTGAATCAGTCAGAGACCCAAAAATAAAAGTTGTTCCCTATGTCAAACACTACAACTTTGCTTTAGTGAACTCCTCCATGCAAGGTCTTTAACACCTAGTTCAACTTTAGTCAAACATGTCACTTTGAAATCATGATACATACTCAAACCATGGCTAAATGACCAAACTAGCCCTAGCACTAAATACCAAAGTTGTTCCTAATGATATCCTAAGCATGTTTGAGCAATTTGCAAGGCCATTCAAGCATTTCATGTAGTAGTCACTCATAGAGCTATTGAAAGTAATCACATGAAATATGCCTTAAAGACTTGACCATGAAAAATAACATTCATGATCCATGTTCCATTTGTGAACCTAAGCATTGCCAAATACTTTTGGTGACTCAAATCTACCAAGTACATGTTTATATTCATGATCAGTTGCATAAGTACAAAGAAACATGCAATAACAAGCAACGTTGCATATGTTTTGATTCAATGTTTCAATTGTAAATGCTTGTTTATGAATGCTGGATGATCATGCTCATGTTATGCAGGTCAAGTCATGCAAGGCTAACACCCGAGGTGTTACATCTGAGCCTATGTTACGTTCAACGCAAACCATGCACCTATCTAGCATCAAGATTAGCACTATCTCCAAATTGAACAAAACAAGCTTCGACATGAGCCTCGTCACCTAGGAGTACAATCGGGTGGATCCAAAATGATTTATGAGTCTATGGTATGTTTGGTGCAAACCGTGCATCCTATCTTGCACCGACACTCACACTATATCCAAAATGACCGAAACAAGATTCCGCATGACCCACATCACCTAGGAGTTCCATCAGGGTGCATCCAAAAAGATTTTTGAGCCTATGGTACGTTTGGCGCTAGAGCGTGCACCTATCTTGCATCAAGATTAGCCCTATCTCCAAATGGACCGAAATGAGCTTCCACTTGAGCCTCGTCACCGAGCAGTACCATCAGGTGCAGTACAAAACGATTTCTGAGCCTATGGTATGTTTGGTGCAAACCGTACACCTATTTTGCACCGACAGTAACACTATCTCCAAACAGACCAAAACTGAGATTCCACAATAACCACGTCACCTAGTAGTTCCATCGGGTGCATCCACAATGATTTCTAAGCCTATGGTACGTTTGGCGCAAACCATGCACCTATCTTGCACCAACACTAACGCTATTCCAAATAGGCCGAAACGAGATTTCACAGGACCCACATCACCTAGTAGTTCCATTGGGTCTGTCCAAAATGATTTCTGAGGCTATGGTACGTTCAGCGCAAACCGTGCACCTATCTTGCGTCAAGATTAGCACTATCTCCAAATCGACCGAAATGAGCTTCCACTTGGGCCTCGTCACCTAGGAGTGCAATCGGGTGCATCCAAAACAATTTTTGAGTGTATGGTATGTTTGGCGCAAACCATGCACCTATCGTGCACAACTGATTTTTGAGTCTATGGTATGTTTGACTGCAAACCATGCACCTATCTTGCACCGATAGTAACACTATCACCATATGTACCAAAACAAGATTCCACATGATCCATGTCACCTAGAAATCTCATCGTGTACGTCCAAAACGATTTTTGAGCCTTTGGTTTGTTCAGCGGAAACTGTGCACCTATCTTGCACCGACACTACCACTGTCTCCAAATAGACCGAAACAAGATTCCACATGAGCCATGTCACCAAGGAGTACCATCGGGTGTGTCCAAAACGATTTCGGAGCCTATGGTACGTTCGGCGCAGAGCATGCACCTATCTTGCGTCAAGACTAGCCTATCTCCAATTGGACCGAAATGAGCTTCCACTTGAGCCTCGTCACCGAGCAGTACCATCAGGTGCATACAAAATGATTTTTGAGCCTATGGTATGATTGGCGCAAACCGTACAACTAGTTTGCACCAATAGTAACATTGTCTCCAAATGTCCCAAAACAAGTTTCCACAAGACCCACGTCACCTAGGAGTTCCATCGAGGTGCATCCAAAATGATTTCTGAGCCTACGGTACATTTGGCGCAAACCATGCACCTATTTTGCACCGACACTAATGCTGTTCGAAATAGGCCGAAACTGAGATTTCACATGACCCACATCACCTATGAGTTCCAACGGGTCCGTCCAAAATGATTTCTGAGCCAAGTGGTACATTCAGCGCAAACCGTGCAACTATCTTGCGTTAAGATTAGCACTATCTCAAAATTGACCAAAACGAGCTTCCACTTGAGCCTAGTCACCTAGGAGTACAATCGGGTGCATCCAAAACGTTTTTCTGAGGCTATGGTATGTTTGGCGCAAACCATGCACCCATCTTGCACTGACACTAATATTGTCTCCATATGTACCAAAACTGAGATTCCACATGACCCATGTCATCTAGGAATCCCATCGGGTGCGTCCAAAACAATTTTTGAGCCTATGGTATGTTCAGCAGCAAACTATGCACCAATCTTGCACCGACACTAACACTGTCTGCAAATAGACCAAACAAGATTCCACATGACCCACGTCACCTAGGAGTACCATCAGGTGCGTCCAAAATGATTTCTGAGCCTATGGTACGTTTAGCGCAAATCATGCACCTATCCTACGTCCAGTTTAGCACTATCTCCAAATAGACCTAAACAAGCCTCCACTTGATCCTCGTCACCTAGGAGTACCATCGGGTGCATCCAAAATGATTCTGAGCCTATGGTGTATTTGGCGCAAACCGTGCACCTATCTTGCGCCGACACTAACACCGCCTCCAAATGGACCAAAACAAGATTCCACATGACCCACGTCACGTAGGAGTTCCATCGGGCGCATCCAAAATGATTTCTGAGCCTATGGTATGTTTGGCGCAAACCGTACACCTATCTTGCACCAACACAAACACTATCTCCAAATGGACAAAATGAGATTCCACATGACCCACGTCACCTAGGAGGTCGATCGGGTGTGTCCAAAATGATTTCTGAGCCTATGGTACGTTTGGCGCAAAGCAGTGCACCTATCTTGCACCGACACTAACGCTATTCCAAATAGGCCGAAATAAGATTTCACTTGACCCACATGACCTAGGAGTTCCATCAGGTCTGTCCAAAATGATTTCTGATGCCTATGGTACATTCAGCACAAACCGTGCACCTATCTTGCATCATGATTAGCACTATCTCCAAATTGAACGAAACAAGCTTCCACATGAGCCTCGTCACCTAGGAGTACAATCGGGTGCATCCAAAATGATTTCTGAGTCTATGGTATATTTGGCAGCAAACTGTGCACCTATCTTGAACTGACACTAACACTGTCTCCATATGTACCGAAATGAGATTCCACACTGACCCATGTCACCTAGCAGTATCATCAGGGAGCAGTCCAAAATGATTTGCGAGCCTATGGTACGTTCGACGCAGAGCGTGCACCTATCTTGCGTCAAGACTAGAACTATCTCCAATTGGACCTGAAATGAGCTTCCACTTGAGCCTCATCACTGAGTAGTACCATCAGGTGCGTACAGAACGATTTCTGAGCCTATGGTATGTTTGGCGCAAACCGTACACCTATTTTGCACTGACTAGTAACACTATCTCCAAATGGACCAAAATGAGATTCCACATTACCAATGTCACCTAGGAGTTCCATCGGGTGCATCCAAAATGATTTTCTGAGCCTATGGTACAGTTTGGCGCAAACCGTGCACCTATCTTGCACTGACTCTAACGCTGTTCCAAATGGGCTGAAACAAGATTTCACTTGACCCACATCACCTAGGAGTTCCATCGGGTCCGTCCAAAATTATTTCCGAGCCTATGTTACATTCAGCGCAAACCTATGCACCTATCTTGCGTCAAGATTGGCACTATCTCCAAATCGACTGAAACGTAGCTTCCACTTGAGCCTCGTCACCTAGGAATACAATCAGTGTGCATCCAAAATGATTTCTGAGTGCTATGGTATGTTTGACGCAAACCATACACCTATCTTAGCACCGACACTAACACTGTCTCCATATGTACCAAAATGAAATTCCACATGACCCACCGCACCTAGGAATACCATCGGGTGCGTCCAAAATGATTTTCGAGCCTATGGTATGTTCAGTGCAAACTATGCACCTATCTTGCCCTGACACTAACACTGTCTCAAAATAGACCAAAACAAGTTTCCAAATGACCCACGTCACCAAGGACTAACATCGGGGGCATCCAAAATGATTTCAGAGCCTATGGTATGTTCGGTGCAAACCAGTGCACCTATCCTACATCAAGATTAGCTCTATCTCCAAATAGGACCAAAACAAGCTTCCACTTGAGCCTCATCACATAGGAGTACCATCGGGTGCGTCCAAAATGATTTATGAGCCTATGGTACAGTTTGACGCAAACCGTGTACCTATCTTGCACCGACACTAACACTGTCTCCAAATAGACCAAAAGAAGATTCCACATGACCCACGTCACCTAGGACTTCCATTGGGTGCGTCCAAAATGATTTCGAGCCTATGGTATGTTTGGTGCACAAACCGTGCACCTATCCTACACCAAGATTAGCACTATCTCCAAATGGACCTAAATTAGCTTCCACTTGATCCTCGTCACCTAGGAGTACCCTCGGGTGCGTCCAAAATGATTTCAGACCCTATGTTATGTTTGGCGCAAACCTGTGCACCTATCTTGCACTGACACTAACACTACCTCCAAACGAACCAAAACAAGATTCAACATGACCCAAGTCACCTAGGAGTTCCATCGTGCGCATCCAAAATGATTTCTGAGCCTATGGTACATTCGGCGTAGAGCATTCACCTATCTTGCATCAAGATTAGCCCTATATCCAAATAGACCGAAAATGAGCTTCCACTTGATCCTCGTCAATAGGAGTACCATCAGGTGCTTCCAAAATGATTTTCTGAACCAATGGTATGTTTGCGCAAACTGTACACCTATCTTGCACCAACACAAACAATCTCCAAACGGACCAAAATGAGATTCCACATGACCCACGTCACCTAGGAGTTCCATCGGGTGCATCCAAAATAATTTCTGAACCTATGGTACATTTGGCGCAAACCGTTTACCTATCTGCACCGACACTAACACTGTCTCCAAATAGACCAATACAAGATTCCACATGAACCATGTCACCAAGGAGTACCATCGGGTCCGTCCAAAATGATTTCTGAGCCTATGGTACGTTCGACGCAAACTACGCACCTATCCTGCATAAAGATCAGCACTATCTCCAAATGGACCTAAACAAGCTTCCACCTGAGCCTCATCACCTAGGAGAGTACCATCGGGTGTGTCCAAAATGATTTATGAGCCTATGGGACATTCAGCGCAAACCGTGCACCTATCTTGCGTCAAGATTAGCACTATCTCCAAATCGACCGAAACGAGCTTCCACTTGAGCCTCGTCACCTAAGAGTACAATCGGGTGCATCCAAAACGATTTCTAAGACTATGGTATGTTTTGTGCAAACCGTGCACCTATCTTGCACTGACACTAACAGTGTCTCCATATGTACCAAAATGAGATTCCACATAACCCACGTCACCTAGGAATCCCATCGGGTGCGTCCAAAATGATTTTTGAGCCTATGGTATGTTCAGCGCAAACTGTGCACCTATCTTGCACCGACACTAACACTGTCTCCAAATAGACTGAACCAAGATTCCACAAGACCCACGTCACCTAGGAGTACCATTGGGTGCGTCCAAAATGATTTCTGAGCCTATGTTATGTTTGGCGCTGAGCGTGCACCTATCTTGTGTCAAGACTAGCACTATCTCCAATTGGACCGAAATGAGCTTCCACTTGAGCCTCATCACCGAGCAGTACCATCTGGTGCGTTCAAAATGATTTATGAGCTTATGGCATGTTTGGCTCAAACCGTACACCTATCTTGCCCCGACACTAACACTATCTCCAAATAGACCAAAATGAGATTCCACATGACCCACGTCACCTAGGAGTTCCATCGGGTGCATCCAAAACGATTTCTGAGCCTATTCTACATTTGGCGCAAACCGTGCACCTAACTTGCACCAACACTAACGCTGTTCAAAATAGGCCAAACGAGATTTCACATGACCCACATCACCTAGGAGTTCCATCGGGTCCATCCAAAATAATTTCCAAGCCTATGGTACATTTAGTGCAAACGGTGCACCTATCTTGCGTCAAGATTAGCACTATGCTCCAAATCGACCAAAACGAGCTTCCACTTGGGCCTCGTCACCTAGGAATCCCATCGGGTGCTTCCAAAACGATTTTCGAGCCTATGGTATGTGTCAGCACAAACCATGCACTTATCTTGCACCGACACTAATACTGTCTCCAAATAGACCAAAACAAGATTCCACATGACCCACGTCACCTAGGAGTATCATCGGGTCCGTCCAAAACAATTTCAGAGCCTATGGTACGTTCAGCGCAAACCAGCGCACCTATCATACGTCAAGATTAGCACTATCTCCAAATGGACCTAAACAAGCTTCCACTTGAGCCTCATCACCTAGGAGTACCATCAGGGTGCATCCAAAATGATTTCTGAGCCTATGGTATGTTTGGCGTAAACCGTGCACCTATCTTTTACCAACACTAACACTGTTCCAAATAGGCCGAAACAAGATTCCACATGAGCCACATCACCTAGGAGTTCCATCAGGGTGCATCCAAAATGATTTCTGAACCTATGGCATGTTTTTACGTAGACCATGCACCTATCTTGCTCCATGATTAGCACTATCTCCAACTGGACCGAAAGAAGCTTCCACTTGAGCCTCATCACCTATGAGTAGTATCGGGTGCATCGAAAAATGATTTCTGAGCCTATGGTATGTTTGGTGCAAACCGTACACCAATCTTGCCCCGACACTAACACTATCTCCAAATAGACCGAAACAAGATTTCACATGACCCACATCACCTAGGAGTTCCATCGGGTCCAGTCCAAAATGATTTTCAAGCCTATGGTACATTTAGCGCAAACCAGTGCACCTATCTTGCGTCAAGATTAGCACTATCTCCAAATCGACTGAAACGAGCTTCCACTTGAGCCTCGTCACCTAGGAAAACAATCGGGTGCATCCAAAATGATTTCTAAGGCCATGGTATGTTTGGCGCAAACCGTGCACCTATCTTAAACCAACACTAACACTGTCTCCATATGTACCAAAACAAGATTCCACATGACACACGTCACCTAGGAATCCCATCGAGTGCGACCAAAATGATTTTTGAGCCTATGGTATGTTCAGCGCAAACTATGCACCTATCTTGCATAGACACTAACACTGTCTCCAAATAGATCGAAACAAGATTCCACCTAACCCACGTCACCTAAGAGTACCATCGGGTGCGTCCAAAATGATTTCTGAACCTATGGTACGTTCAGAGCAGGGCGTGCACCTATCTTGAGTCAAGACTAGCACTATCTCCAATTGGACCAAACGAGCTTCCACTTGAGCCTCATCACTGAGCAGTACCATCAGGTGCATCCACAACGAGCCTATGGTATGTTTGGCGCAAACCGTACACATATCTTGCACCGACACTAACACTGTCTCCAAATGGACCAAACCAAGATTTCACATGACCCACGTCACCTAGGAGTTGCATCAGGTGCATCTAAAATGATTTCTGAGCCTATGGTATGTTTGGCGCAAACCGTGCACCTATCTTGTACCGACACTAATGCTGTTCCAAATAGGCCGAAACGAGATTTCACATGACCCACATCACCTAGGGGTTCCATCGGGTCTATCCAAAATGATTTACGAGCCTATGGTATGTACCAAACCGAGATTCGACATGACCCACGTCACCTAGGAATCCCATCGGGTGCTTCCAAAATGATTTTCGAGCCTATGGTATGTTTAGTGCAAACTATGCACCTATCTTGCACCAACACTAACACAGTCTCCAAATAGACAAATACAAGATTCCACATGACCCACATCACTTAGGAGTACCATCGGGTCTGTCCAAAAAGATTTCTGAGCCTATGGTACATTCGGCGCAAACCGCGCACCTATCCTACGTAAAGATTAGCACTATCTCCAAATGGACCTAAACAAGCTTCCACTTGAGCCTCATCACCTAGGAGTACAATCCGGTGTGTCCAAAATGATTTCTGAGCCTATGGTACGTTCAGCGCAAACCGTGCACCTATCTTGCGTCAAGATTAGCACTATCTCCAAATCGACCGAAACGAGCTTCCACTTGAGCCTCATCACCTAAGACTACAATCGAGTGCATCCAAAACGATTTATGAGACTATGGTATGTTTGGCGCAAACCGTGCACCTATCTTGCACCGACACTAACACTGTCTCCATATGTACCAAAACGAGATTCCACATGACCCACATCACCTAGGAATCCCATCTGGTGTGTCCAAAATAATTTTTGAGCCTATGGTATGTTCAGCGCAAACTATGCACCTATCTTGCACCGACACTAACACTGTCTCCAAATAGACTAAAACAAAATTCCACATGACCCACGTCACCTAGGAGTACCATCGGGTGCGTCCAAAATGATTTCTGAGCCTATGGTACATTTGGCGCAGAGCGTGCACCTATCTTGCATCAAGACTAGCACTATCTCCAATTGGACCTGAAACTGAGCTTCCACTTGAGCCTCATAACTGAGCAGTACCATCTGGTGCGTCCAAAACGATTTATGAGCCTATGGCATGTTTGGCTCAAACCGTACACCTATCTTGCCCCAACATTAACGCTATCTCCAAACGGACCAAAATGAGATTCCACATGACCCACATCACCTAGGAGTTCCATCGGGGGCATCCAAAATGATTTCAGAGTCTATGGTACGTTTGGCGCAAACCATGCACCTATCTTGCACCGACACTAACGCTATTCCAAATAGGCAGAAATGAGATTTCACATGACCCACATCACCTAGGAGTTCCATCGGGTCCATCCCAAATGAATTTCCAAGCTTATGGTACGTTTAGCACAAACGGTGCACCTATCTTGCGTCAAGATTAGCACTATCTCCAAATCGACCGAAACGAGCTTCCACTTGAGCCTTGTCACCTAGGAGTGCAATCTGGTGCATCCAAAACGATTTTTGAGTCTATGGTATGTTTGGCGTAAACCATGCACCTATCTTGCACCAACTCTAACATTGTCTCCATATGTACCGAAACGAGGTTCCACTTGACCCACGTCACCTAGGAATCCCATCAGGTGCTTCCAAAATGATTTTTGAGCCTATGGTATGTTCAGCGCAAACTAAGCCCCTATCTTGCACCGACACTAACACTGTCTCCAAATAGACCAAAACAAGATTCCACATGACCCACGTCACCTTGGCGTACCATCGGGTCCTGTCCAAAATGATTTCAGAGCCTATGGTATGTTCGGCGCAAACCACGCACCTATCTTGCGTCAAGATTAGCACTACCTCCAAATGGACCTAAACAAGCTTCGACTTGAGCCTCATCACCTAGGAGTACCATTGGGTGCGTCCAAAATGATTTCTAAGCCTATGGTATGTTTGGCGCAAACCGTGCACCTATCTTTTACCGACACTAACGCTATTCCAAATAGGCCGAAACAAGATTCCACATGAGCCACATCACCTAGGAGTTCCATCGGGTGCATCCAAAATGATTTCTGAGCCTATGGTATGTTTTTACGTAGACCATGCACCTATCTTGCTCCGTGATTAGCACTATCTCCAAATGGACCCAAAGAAGCTTCCACTTGAACCTCATCACCTATGAGTAGAATTGGGTGCATCAAAAATGATTTTCTGAGCCTATGGTATGTTTGGCGCAAACCATACACCAATCTTGCATCGACACTAACACTATCTCCAAATAGACCGAAACAAGATTCCACATGACCCACGTCCCCAAGGAGTTCCATCGGGTGCATCCAAAATGATTTCCAAGCCTATGGTACGTTCAACGCAAACCGTGCACCTATCTTGCGCCAAGTTTAGCACTATCTCCAAATGGATTGACACGAGCTTGCACTTGAGCCTCGTCATCTAGAAGTAGCATCGGATGCGTCCAAAACGATTTTTGAGCCTATGGTATGTTTAGCGCAAACCATAAACCTATCTTGCACCGACACTAACACTGTCTCCAAACAGACCAAAACAAGATTCCACATGACCCACGTCCCCTAGGAGTTCCATTGGGTGCGTCCAAAATGATTTCCAAGCCTATGGTATGTTCGGCACAAACCGTGCACCTATCTTGCGTCAAGATTAGCACTATCTCCAAATGGACCGAAACGAGCATCCACTTGAGCCTCATCACCTAGGAGTACGATCGGGTGCGTGTAAAATGATTTCTAAGCCTATGGTATGTTTGGCGCAAACCGTGCACCTATCTTGCACCGACACTAACATTGTCTCCAAACAGACCAAAATGAGATTCCACATGACCCAAGTCACGTAGGAGTTCCATCGGGTCATCTAAAATGATTTCTGCGTGTATGTTACATTCAACGCAAAATGTAAACCTATCTTGCGTCAAGATTAGCACTATCTCCAAATGGGCCAAAACAACTTCCACTTGAGCCTCATCACCTAGGAGTACCATCAGGTGCGTCCAAAATGATTTCTGAGCCTATGGTATGTTTGGCGCAAATGGTGCACTTATCTTGCACCGACACTAACACTATCTCCAAATGGACCAAAACGGGATTCCACATGACCCACGTCGCCTAGGAGTTCCATCGGGTGCATCCAAAATAATTTCTGAGCCTATGGTACGTTTGGCGCAGACCATGCACCTATCTTGCGCTAAGATTAGCACTATCTCCAATTGAACGCAAACAAACTTCCACTTGAGCCTTATCACCTATGAGTACCATCGGGTGCGTCGAAAACGATTTCTGAGCCTATGGTATGTTTCGCACAAACTGTGCACCTATCTTGCACCGACAATAACATTATCTCCAAATAGACCGAAACAAGATTCCATATGACCCATGTCCCCGAGGAGTAGCATCGGGTGCGTTCAAAATGATTTCTGAGCCTATGGTACGTTTGGCGCAAACCGTGCACCTATCCTATGTCAAGATTAGCAATATCTCCAAATGGACCTAAACAAGCTTCCACTTGAGCCTCATCACCTAGGAGTACCATCGGGTGCATCCAAAACAATTTTCGAGCCTATGGTACGTTCGGTGCAAACCGTGCACCTATCTTGCACCGACACTAACACTATCTCCAAATGGACCAAAATGAGATTCCACATGACCCACGTCACCTAGGAGTTCCATCGGGTGCATCAAAAATGATTTCTGAGCTTATGTTACATTGGGCGCAAACTGTAAACCTATCTTGCGTCAAGATTAGCACTATCTCCAAATGGACTGAAACAACTTCCACTTGAGCCTCGTCACCTAGGAGTGCAATCGGGTGCGTCTAAAATGATTTCTGAGCCTATGGTATGTTTGGCACAAACCGTACACCTATCTTGCACCAACACTAACACTGTCTCCAAACAGACCAAAACAAGATTCCACATGACCCACGTCACCTAGGAGTTCCATCGGGTGCATTTAAAATGATTTGTGAGCTTATGGTCTGTTCGGCGCAATTCATGCACCAATCTTGCGTGAAGATTAGCACTATTTCCAAAAGGACTGCAACAATCTTCCACTTGAGCCTCGTCACCTAGGAGTACCATCGGGTGCGTCTAAAATTATTTTTGAGCCTATGGTATGTTTGGCGCAAACCGTACACTTATCTTGCACCGACACTAACACTATCTCCATATGTACTAAAATGAGATTCCACATGACCCACGTCACCTCAGAATCCCATCGGGTGTGTCCAAAACGATTTTTGAGCCTATGGTATGTTCAGCGCAAACTGTGCACCTATTCTACACTAACACTAACACTGTCTCCAAATATATCGAAACATGATTCCACATGACCCACGTCACCTAGGAGTACCATCAGGTGAGTCCAAAATGATTTTTTAGCCTATAGTACGTTCGGCGCAAACTATGCACCTATCCTGCGTCAAGATTAGCACTATCTCCAAATGGACCTAAAAAAGCTTCCACTCGAGCCTCATCACCTAGGAGTACCATCGGGTGCGTCCAAAATGATTTTCTAAGCTCATGGTATGTTTGGCGCAAACCGTGCACCTATGTTGCACCGACACTAACACTACCTCCAAAAGGCCCAAGACAAGATTCCACATGACCCACGTCACCTAGGAGTTCTATCGGGCGCATCCAAAACGATTTCTTAGCCTATGGTACGTTCGACACAAATCGTGCAACTATCTTGTGTCAAGACTAGCACTATCTCCAATTGGACCGAAACGAGCTTCCACTTGATCCTCATCACCGAGGAGTACCATCGGATGCGTCCAAAATGATTTCTGAGCCTATGATATGTTTGGCGCAAATGGTGCACTTATCTTGCACCGACACTAACACTATCTCCAAACATATCAAAACGAGATTCCACATGACCCACATCACCTAGAAGTTCCATCGGGTGCATCCAAAATGATTTCTGAGCTTATGGTTTGTTCGGCGCAAACCGTGCACCTATCTTGCGTAAAGATTTGCACTATTTCCAAATGGGACGAAACAAGCTTCCACTTGAGCCTCGTCAACTAGGAGTACCATCGGGTGCGTCCAAAATGATTTTTGAGCCTATGGTATGTTTGGCGCAAACCATACACTTATCTTGCACCGACACTAACACTGTCTCCATATATACCAAAATGAGATTCCACATGATCGACGTCACCTAGGAATCCCATTGGGTGTGTCGAAAACGATTTTTGAGCCTATGATATGTTCAAAGCAAACTGTGCACCTATCTTGCACCGACACTAACACTGTCTCCAAATAGACCGAAACAAGATTCCACATGACCCACGTTACCTAGGAGTACCAACGGGAGCGTCCAAAATGATTTCCGAGCCTTTGGTACGTTCTGATGAGGACATCAACACCAACGATACATCCACGCCGACACGAGTACCAGTTTCTGGTCCTATTACTTGTGCCCGTGCTCGTCACATTAATCATCAAGTAAGTTCACTCTTGAGTTCCTGTCCATCATATTTAGACCATGGAGACACGTGCACTCTTGTTTTGGTTAGGAACCAGGGAGAGGACCGAAAGGGACAAGGATTCGCGGATGCTGAATTCGGACTCTAGGACAGCTCCAACTTGTGATGGTCACCACGGTCGCATACGGACTCGGATTGGGGCGTTCAAGTACTTCATGGAATCCTTATGAAGTCTATTTTCATATGGATCTAGAATCAAGTCCATATGTGTATAGAGGCGGCGGCAATGACTGAATTACTACTAAGAGCTTGTCTGTCCAAAGGTGCTGCGTCACCTTAGTTTGGTCCAATGGGCCGTGTATCAAGTTGGGTCCATTAGGGACGCGTCCTAGGGTTGGAGAATGACCCCAACACCCCCCTGGTCGTCCTTCCACCTTCATATACTCCTTAGCCGCCACCAAGAATAGTCGGGTTTTGTTTAGATCAAGTTTAGCTCTCGCTACTTGCTTGTAAGCGCGCGTGCTGGATCAGCCGCCCGTCTTCTTGTCTTCGGAACCCCACCTTAATTGAGATTGAGTTTGAAACTTTCATCTACATCTAGTAATTTAGTACTTGCTATACTTGTTCTTGCTAGTTCTTCGATTGCTTGCAGGACGAGTGCCCTAGTGGTCGGGTGACGCGCTCCACAAGATCGCGGTAGCCATTGGAGGTGGTGTATCGGTTGCTAAGGCGCAGCTTGGAAGGCTATAGTCAGGCCGTGAACGTTGTCTCCACCCATCAATCGAGTTATCCCACACCTCTCATCGAAAGATCAGAAACAAACCCTAGCGGGTTCATATCACGTTCGGCGCAAACCGTGCACTTATCCTATGTCAAGATTAGCACTATCTCCAAATGGACCTAAACAAGCTTCCACTTGAGCCTCATCACCTAGGAGTACCATTGGGTCCGTCCAAAATGATTTTCTGATCCTATGGTATGTTTGGCGCAAATCATGCACATATATTGCACTGACACTAAGACTGCCTCCAAAAAGACCAGAACAAGATTCCACATGACCCACGTCACCTAGGAGTTCCATCAGGCGCATCCAAAACAATTTCTAAGCCTATGATACGTTTGGCACAAACCGTGCACCTATATTGTGTCAAGACTAGCACTATCTCCAATTGTACCGAAACGAGGTTCCACTTGAGCCTTGTCACCGAGGAGTACCATCTGGTGCGCCCAAAACGATTTCTAAGCCTATGGTATGTTTGGCGCAAACCGTTCACCTATCTTGCACTGACAATAATACTGTCTCCAAACGGACCAAAATGAGATTCCACATGACCCACGTCACCTAGGAGTTCCATCGGGTGCATCGAAAATGATTTGTGAGCCTATGGTACGTTTGGCGCAGACTATGCACCTATCTTGGGTTAATATTAGCACTATCTCCAAATGGCCAAAACAAGCTTCCACTTGAGCCTCGTCACCTAGGAGTACCATCGGATGCGTCCAAAATGATTTACGAGCCAATGGTATGTTTGGCGCAAACCGTGCACCTATCCTATGTCAAGATTAGCTCTATCTCCAAATGGACCTAAAGAAGCTTCCAGTTGACCCTTATCACCTAGGAGTACCATCGGGGGAGTCCAAAATGATTTGTGAGCCAATGGTATGTTTCGCGCAAACTGTGCACCCATCTTGCACCGAAACTAACACTGCCTCCAAACGGACCAAACCAAGATTCCACATGACCCACGTCACCTAGAAGTTCCATCGGGCGCATCCAAAATGATTTCTGATCCTATGGTACGTTCGGCGCAAACCGTACACCTATCTTCCATCAGGACTAGAACTATATCCAATTGGACCAAAACGAGCTTCCACTTGAGCCTTGTCACCGAGGAGTACCATCAGGTAAGTCCAAAACGATTTCTGAGCCTATGGTATGTTTAGTGCAAACCGTACACCTATCTTACACCGACACTAACACTATCTCCAAATGGACCAAAATGAGATTCCACATGACCCACGTCACCTAGGAGTTCCATCGGGTGCATCCAAAATGATTTCTAAGCTTATGGTTTGTTCAGCGCATACTATGCACCTATCTTGCGTCAAGATTAGCACTATTTCCAAATGCGATGAAACAAGCTTCCACTTGAGCCTCACCAACTAGGAGTACCTCCGAGTGCGTCCAAAATGATTTCTAAGCCTATGGTATGTTTGGCACAAACCATACACCTATCTTGCACCAACACTAACACTGTCTCCAAATGGACCAAAATGAGATTCCACATGACCCACGTCACCTAGTAGTTCCATTGGGTGCATCCAAAATGATTTCTGAGCTTATGGTTTGTTCGGCGCAAACCGTGCACCTATCTTACGTCATGATTAGCACTATTTCCAAATGGGATGAAACAAGCTTCCACTTGAGCCTCGTCAAATAGGAGTACCATTGGGTGCGTCCAAAATGATTTTTGAGCCTATGGTATGTTTGGCGCAAACCGTTCACCTATCTTGCACCGACACTAACACTGTCTCCAAACGGACCAAAATGAGACCACATGACCCACGTCACCTAGGAGTTCCATCGGGTGCATCGAAAATGATTTCTGAGCCTATGGTACGTTTAGCGCAGACTATGCACCTATATTGGGTTAAGATTAGCACTATCTCCAAATGGACCAAAACAAGCTTCCACTTGAGCCTCGTCACCTAGGTGTACCATCGAATGCGTCCAAAATGATTTACGAGCCAATGGTATGATTGGCACAAACCTTGCACGTTTCTTATGTCAAGATTAGCACTATCTCCAAATGGACCTAAACAAGCTTCCAGTTGAGCCTCATCACCTAGGAGTACCATCGGGGGAGTCCAAAATGATTTGTGAGCCAATGGTATGTTTGGCGCAAACCGTGCACCCATCTTGCACCGACACTAACACTGCCTCCAAATGGACCAAACCAAGATTCCACATGACCCACATCACCTAGGAGTTCCATCGGGCGCATCCAAAATGATTTTTGAGCCTATGGTACGTTCGGCGCAAACCGTACACCTATCTTCCATCAGGACTAGAACTATCTCCAATTGGACCAAAACGAGCTTCCACTTGAGCCTCGTCACCAAGGAGTACCATCAGGTAAGTCCAAAACAATTTCTGAGCCTATGGTATGTTTGGCGCAAACCGTACACCTATCTTACACTGACACTAACACTATCTCCAAATGGACCAAAATGAGATTCTATATGACCCACATCACCTAGGAGTTCCATCGGGTGCATCCAAAATGATTTCTGAGCTTATGGTTTGTTCGGCGCAAACCGTGCACCTATCTTGCGTCAAGATTAGCACTATTTCTAAATGGGACAAAACAAGCTTCCACTTGAGCCTTGCCAACCAGGAGTACCATCGGGTGCGTCCAAAATGATTTCCGAGCCTTTGGTACGTTCTGATGAGGACATCAACACCAATGATACATCCACGCCGACACGAGTACCAGTTTCTGGTCCTATTACTCGTGCCCGTGCTCATCACATTAATCATCAAGTAAGTTCACTCTTGAGTTCCTGTCCATCATATTTAGACCATGGAGACACGTGCACTCTTGTTTTGGTTAGGAACCAGGGAGAGGACCGAAAGGGACAAGGATTCGCGGATGCTGAATTCGGACTCCAGGACAGCTCCAACTTGTGATGGTCACCACGGTCGCATACGGACTCGGATTGGGGCATTCAAGTACTTCATGGAATCCTTACGAAGTCTATTTTCATATGGATCTAGAATCAAGTCCATATGTGTATTGAGGCGGCCACAATGACTGAATTACCACTAAGAGCTTGTCTGTCCAAAGGTGCTGCGTCACCTTAGTTTGGTCCAATGGGCCGTGTATCAAGTTGGGTCCATTAGGGACGCGTCCTAGGGTTGGAGAATGACCCCAACACCCCCCTGGTCATCCTTCCACCTTCATATACTCCTTAGCCGCCACCAAGAATAGTCGGGTTTTGTTTAGATCAAGTTTAGCTCTCGCTACTTGCTTGTAAGCGCGCGTGCTGGATCAGTCGCCCGTCTTCTTGTCTTCGGAACCCCACCTTAATTGAGATTGAGTTTGAAACTTTCATCTACATCTAGTAATTTAGTACTTGCTATACTTGTTCTTGCTAGTTCTTCGATTGCTTGCAGGACGAGTGCCCTAGTGGTCGGGTGACGCGCTCCACAAGATCGCCGCAGCCATTGGAGGTGGTGTATCGGTTGCTAAGGCGCAGCTTGGAAGGCTATAGTCAGGCCATGAACGTCGTCTCCACCCATCAATCGAGTTATCCCACACCTCTCATCGAAAGATCAGAAACAAACCCTAGCAGGTTCATATCACGTTCGGCGCAAACCGTGCACTTATCCTATGTCAAGATTAGCACTATCTCCAAATGGACCTAAACAAGCTTCCACTTGAGCCTCATCACCTAGGAGTACCATCGGGTCTGTCCAAAATGATTTTCTGAGCCTATGGTATGTTTGGCGCAAATCATGCACGTATCTTGCATCGACACTAAGACTGCCCCCAAAAAGACCAGAACAAGATTCCACATGACCCACGTCACCTAGGAGTTCCATCAGGCGCATCCAAAACAATTTCTAAGCCTATGATACGTTTGGCACAAACCGTGCACCTATATTGCGTCAAGACTAGCACTATCTCCAATTGTACCGAAACGAGGTTCCACTTGAGCCTCGTCACCGAGGAGTACCATCTGGTGCGCCCAAAATGATTTCTAAGCCTATGGTATGTTTGGCGCAAACCGTTCACCTATCTTGCACTGGCAATAATACTGTCTCCAAACGGACCAAAATGAGATTCCACATGACCCACGTCACCTAGGAGTTCCATCGGGTGCATCGAAAACGATTTGTGAGCCTATGGTACGTTTGGCGCAGACTATGCACCTATCTTGGGTTAATATTAGCACTATCTCCAAATGGACCAAAACAAGCTTCCACTTGAGCCTCGTCACCTAGGAGTACCATCGGATGCGTCCAAAATGATTTACGAGCCAATGGTATGTTTGGCGCAAACCGTGCACCTATCCTATGTCAAGATTAGCTCTATCTCCAAATGGACCTAAAGAAGCTTCCAGTTGAGCCTTATCACCTAGGAGTACCATCGGGGGAGTCCAAAATGATTTGTGAGCCAATGGTATGTTTCGCGCAAACCGTGCACCCATCTTGCACCGAAACTAACACTGCCTCCAAACGGACCAAACCAAGATTCCACATGACCCACGTCACCTAGAAGTTCCATCGGGCGCATCCAAAATGATTTCTGATCCTATGGTACGTTCGGCGCAAACCGTACACCTATCTTCCATCAGGACTAGAACTATATCCAATTGGACCAAAACGAGCTTCTGGACCAGGACCAGTCTGCCTTAAATTGGTCACCCAAGATGATGAGGACATCAACACCAACGATACGTCCACGCCAACACAAGTACCAGTTTCTGGTCCTATTACTCGCGCCCGTGCTCGTCACATTAATCATCAAGTAAGTTCACCCTTGAGTTCCTGTCCATCATATTTAGACCATGGAGACGCGTGCACTCTTGTTTTGGTTAGGAACCAGGGAGAGGACCGAAAGGGACAAGGATTCGCGGAGGCTGAATTCGGACTCTAGGACAGCTCCAACTTGTGATGGTCACCACAGTCGCATACGGACTCGGATTGGGGCGTTCAAGTACTTCATGGAATCCTTATGAAGTCTATTTTCATATGGATCTAGAATCAAGTCCATATCTGTTTTGAGGCGGCCGCAATGACTGAATTACTACTGAGAGCTTGTCTGTCCAAAGGTGCCGCGTCACCTTAGTTTGGTCCAATGGGCCGTGTATCAAGTTGGGTCCATTAGGGACGCATCCTAGGGTTGGAGAACGACCCCAACACCCCCCTGGTCGTCCTTCCACCTTCATATACTCCTTAGCTATAACACCTCGGGTGTTAGCCTTGCATAACTTGACTTGCATAGCATGAGCATGATCATAAAGCATTCATATATAAGCTTTGTACACTTGAAACATTTGATTGAAACATATGCAACATTCTTATTATTTCATGTTCCCATGTGTATGTGCATATGATCATGAGTGTAAACATGTAGATGATTGTGTGACCTTGCAAATAGCTTAAACATGTTTAGAATATCATCATGAACAACTTTGGTATTTATGGCTAGGGCTAATTAGGTCATTATGTCATAGTTTAAGTATGTACCATCTTTTGAATGTAGCTTGTTTGACCAAGTTTGAACTAGGTGTTAGAGACCTTGCATGGAGGAGATCACTAAAGCAAAGTTGTAGTATTTGACATAAGGAACAACTTTTATTTTTGGGTCATTGACTGATTTAGCTTCTAACATGCTTGAATTGGTCCCACAAAAATCAGAAGAATCAAGATTTCAACACTTAACAAAATTTTTCTAAGTCTTGTTCACTGACAGTCTGACAGCCTGACTTTGGAATGAAATAACTCGAGTTTGGTTGAGTGTTGGAGCATGATCCTTTAATAACAATTGGAGATGGTACTTAGGGCTACAATTTTCGTTTAAAAATCATTCACTGAATCATCCCTGTATCGACGGCAAATTCAACTCGAAATCACGTCGTCAGGCTCTGATTTTGGCTTAACTGACGAACTGAATGGAGAGCTTCAGTGGTCCGACCGGTTCAGACCATTGCCGCCGCGTGGACGCGAGGTTGGCCGCGCAGTCGCCGGCGCTCTGCCCAGCGTGGCCAAGGCAGGACAGACAGCACGCCTTCAACTCCCCAGCGTCCAGTCCGCTCCCTCCGCGCACCCTCATTTCCCATTTCTACCTCCTCCTTCGTCCTTGCGTGCAACCGCAGCAGCCGCCGCCTCCGCACCGAGCGCCGCCGTCGCCATAGCCAACTGCCAGCTTGCACCGTCGTCGCTTCTCCACCACTGCAACGCCTCCACCAGAGCTCTCCGTGACTCACCGCCTCCACCCGCTGCTCACTGACCGCGCTTGGTAAGCCACAGCAACGTGCACGAGCTCTGCCGGCGCATCACCTGCCGCGCCCAGTCACCATGGCTGGGGCACCTCCCTCCACCGTCGGCCGTGCAACCTTGTGCGATAGGTTCGCCTGAGCCCATGGAAGCTCGTCCGTGCCTTTTAGTGCTTCGCCGTGGTCTCCGTCGGCGTAGCGCCGTTGTCCGGCTCCGCCGTGCCGCCATGAATGCCGCCACCGTGCTTAGCTCCGATGATAGGCTCGGTCAAGTAGGTCAATAGGTCCGGAGAGATAGTGGGGGTCATGTCGTGAAGACCTCACCACCGGCGAACTCGCCGTCGACGAGCTCCGGCCGCGCAGCGTCGAGCAGCGCCGTCGTGCTCTATTTTGTCTCGCTGACCGGTGGGGTCAACTGACCAGTGGGTCCGCTTGTCAGCGACTCCAACTTAAAAGCTAGTTCATTTAAATCCAGATCTGGTGCTGTTTTTGTAATTTCTAGATCTCTAGTTTGGTAGCTTCAAAAATTGTGAAATAAATTTGGTTATGTTCCTTAGGAAGTGTAGTATTTAGGAAAAATATATTCTTGACATTTACAGTAGAAATTTTGGGAGATTTAAATGGAGATTTGAAATGTGTTTTTGAATGCATGCAAACTTGTTTATTTTATATCTAGAGTTCCTGTGCTCCAAAAATTATGAAATTTTTGTGGTAAGCTATTCTTGTCATGTATGAACTCTGGTAAAAATTTGAGGATCAGTGCATGTGCAGATTTATAGTTATAGATTTTTCTTTTATGAATAGTTAATCCTTATATGAATTTTTATAAATTATTTATGAATCCAAAATTCATGAAATTTGTTGGAGGTAATTCTAGTACCATATGGATGCTAAGAAAAATAGGAAATCTGTTGCTTGACACTTTTCAATAGGGTTTTCTATTTATGCTATTTCAAGCCTTGCTGCCTTGTCATTTTTGTATAGGATGTTCTTCTAGGCAAAATGGCATGAAAATTTTACAGTAGTCCTTTGATAGCATTGGTAAGGCACTGTAAATTTTTGAGAATTTATGAAGTACATCTGGTATATGTTTATTATTTAACCTAGATATCTAAATAAAATAATAAAGACATTTAAATAAATAGTTTGGGCTTCACCATTATATTATCTTAAAAGTATTTGGTATGCTTAAACTGTTGGTAGACTTTATGTTGTCAAATTTTGAGTGATTACATGAAGTAGAAGTATCGTTGCTTTAAAATGCAAAATTAAAAAGATTCCAGACAGATTCTGTAGTTTGATAAGTTGCATGATAGGGATGATGTGTACTGTAAAAATGGTTAATAACAAGGTTGTAGAGAATTTGATAAGCTTTCCAGAAAGTCTAGGATCACTGTATTTGGATTAGTAGAACTCCAGTTATGAGTGAAACAAGTAGCTACTGTTTTGTGGTATAATCGATGCATTGTGGAAGTAGATAATTAAATAATCGAGAAGAGATATGCACCTACTCAATGAATATGATGCACTTGTTAACATATATGCATTCGTAATGCTTATGCCATATTCATGCATCTAGGATCGGATGAAGAGATAACGTTGCTGGAATTCGAAGAAGCAGAGGAAGGGGACCAGCAGGAGAATCCGCAAGCCGCAGCTCCCGAAGGCATGGAGCAGAACCCTGAAGAGCTTCCGGAGTGTCCTGACCACCGCCCTACTTCCTTTCTGCGAGGCAAGCCCTAGAGCATTCTAAGTCTCCCTAGTAATTTACAAATGTTTACTTAAGTACTTATGATTGATGCATTAGGTTATAAGAGTTGAATGGAACCACTTGATGCATATAAATTCCTTGTCCAGATATTACACCTTTAACCGGTATAGGTCCAGGATCGAATATATGCTTAGCCATGCTTAGACCGGTAGAAGTCAGGTGATGTCCTGTCACCTGCGAGATATAGGTGGACTACCGGAGCACTGTTGGCTATATTTGCTATCGTGGAACAGAACCATGGGGTAAAAGAAAATCGAGACCAGACGGGAAGTCAATAGAGAAGCAACAAGACATGGAGGTCTTGGGTGTGGATCTATCCCCATCTGTGTCGATTAAGGACCGTACCGTTGTTGGCGCTTCTAACAAGATTGAACGCATGCCTCTCACTTAGCTGGCCAGATAACTCATTCCGACCGCGAAGCCGAGTAATTCAACTCAGGCCGGGACCCGTTCTGTTGTGCGCTCCTTCTAGGGAACGATCAGACTGAGCCCAAGGGCAGGCTAGGCCTGAACGTCCTGGCATCTGGTGTTCCAGATTGTGCGGCATAGTACGGACCTACGAAATGTGTACCTGAGTTGTACCAAAGGTGACCTAAGGCTATCGTGGCTGGTAGACCTGGGTTTGTGTTAGGAATAAATTCCCAGCTGGTTGAAATCAATTCGAATCGCCGTCTCTCCCGGATAGTGAGAAACTTGGCTAGTCCCAACATCATAGTAACTAGTGTTATGAAACATGATGGTTCGGATGAATATGGAATTACAATACCTGCTATGGTTACTATTGTATGCTTCTAAATGATATACCTACATGTTTGGCACAGGATAGTTGCTAATCTAGAAATGGATAGTTATAATTAACTTGATAAAGGCATCGTAATGGTCCAACTACGTTAATTGCTTTTATGCAAAATGTTGTCAAGCTACGTCCACTTATACAGCCTTGCATAATCCTTGGAGTCATTTTATTTCTGGTTCATGACGGATAAGTCTAGCTGAGTACCTTCTCGTACTCAGGGTTTTATTTCCCATTGTTGCAGATGGCACTAGTGTATCATGGTTATTGCAAGAGTTGCTTCTATCCCGTCGTGGATGAGGAGTAAGCCTTGGGCAGGCTTCTTTATTAATTCCTATCTTTGCTTTTGTGGACCATGATCCTATTTGGCACTGTATCAAACTATGTTGGAAACTTTATTTTCGAACTTAATTGCTTCCGCTTTATCTATCAAACTCGGTTTGTAATAACTTTTATTCGTACTCTGATAATGAAATGTATCTATGAACTTTATGTAATATGTGGCATGTATGTTGAATCCTATACAATCTTGGTTGTTGTAAATCGTTTATCGAGACCCATCATGGTACTCGACGGACTACCGGGTTTATATGGGTTCAAGTATGACAGTGCGACCGCTTGCGGGCTGCCATTGTACTTGTACTCTTATAAATTGGTCGGTTCTGTGACTAGCTGGCATCAGAGCAAGATTCAACGTTATTTGTCACAAGTGTATTTAAAATAAAAGTTTTTCACTTTCCAAAAACCCTCCTCTAGGAACTAATAGTTATATAATAGGAATTTGAAATCTAAAGTATGCCAATGATCACTTTCCTTATGCCCAAATTAAGGACTATTAGGTGGCTATTTAAGTACTAACATGGGGGTTTTTACTTCGTCGTCCATACGGCGTGCTATTGTATGGATGCCATTCACTTGAGTGGTAATGTATGGATCAAATGCCTCTACTGCCAAGGTAAGATGATGAGTGTATGACTGCAAGAGGTGTGCGTGCGGTCGGGAAGAGTTAGCTTTGGTACGGCTATGTATGCATGCTTGCATGTGTATATGGTACGTATTTAATTGTGGGTTTAAATTATTGTTGGGTAGATTGATACGGAAGTATATGTATGGGTATACATATATGGAAGTATTTACAATTACATTCTGCATATTTCATTCTGGGTTTAGGGCTGAAATGAAATTCCTATGCAGGTACACTAACAACGAAACAGTGTAGCTCGACTAGTTACGCTATTTATGAGGGAACGTATGTATGCCACCGTGTCTACCGTTAGAAACAAATTTTTCATAAGTTTGTGAGGACGTACGGAACGAGCATGCATCATGATAATTACCATTCACATAATTAAATTGTTCCTCCCCTTATAAAATTCTTACTTGGTTATGTAACTCTTATCCATTATGGCATTGTCTCACCAAGTGGTACATGTTAATGGTGCAGATGGCACGCACAAAGCAGACCGCTCGCAAGTCCACTAGAGGCAGAGCTCCCAGCTATCAGCTTGCTCCATGTACCCATCAACATCACACGTTTCTTGGAGAGTTTGGGATACCTACACTCTTGTGGAGAGTGCTCAGCTATGTAGGCTATCCTGATGGAATGGAGCCCCGCTACTTCTGGGCGAATGAGCAGTTGGGAAGAAGGTCTCTTGGTTACTGTGGAGGCCATTGTTCGTCCCCGAGGTGACGGTTCTGAGTAAACAGGTTGGTGTTACGAGTCAACTGGCAGGACTGCTGAAGAAGCAGCTGGCCGGGCAGCCTTTGGGATCCTGAGGGATATCATGGATCATTTTCCTCAGGAGCTGGCAGCCTGCTTTGGTTGGAGTCTTTCCGAGGGGCAACCCCTCCACTGACTCATGGCAGCAGGCAAGAGGAAGATCTTTGGAGATTGGTGCAGCAGAAGGGCAGAACAGTGATAACCCTTCCATGAGCGCCATGTTCGCAGTGATGAGAGTGTTAGATGGAGTAGAAGGTAGCCTCAGACATGTGTCTGGTGCTCTTGGTCATGCCCGCGAGGACTGACGTCAGCTTCAGAGGGAGCACGATGCTAAGATTGAGAGGCTCAATGTAGAAATGGCTCGGTTAACTCACCATAGGAATGCAGCCTGGTCCAGGGAAGATGTTCTGAGAGCTCGACAGTTTGAGCTAGGGGCAGCAGCTGGCCAATGCAGAAGAATACAACAATAACCTACATGAGGAGGTTCATCTGCTGAATAACCAGCTCCACCCTTATGTTCTGCCTGGAGCCGCTAGAGATGGATCTAGAAGAGGACGAGGAAGAAGAAGAAGTGGAGCCTAAAGAAGAAGTGGAGCCTGAGGGAGGAGATGATCCTATGTCTGACCTCGATAGTGATCATGATGAGGATTAGATCGCTTAGTACTTAGTGGAAGGGCTAATGTATCACCTTTATTCATGTAATGGACCTATAGTTCGAATTTGGCATTAGTAATCCGACTATCATGTAATATCGTTAATCGCACGACTATCGCACGTTTGGTTGAACATCAATACTGATTCCTAGTCCTTTGTTGGTAATCACGATTTAAATTTGCATGCGTTATGAGCGCGATAAGTGGTCAAATTGGTGATGTCATGTTGTGAGAATGAATTGTTATGCCTCTGTTGTTGTTGTGAATTTGAGAATTTTCTCAAGTAATTTCAGTTTGGCATGATTATGATTCATCTGCAATCTCTTGGCATCAACCAATAATCGCTTATTGTTGCAACTTTACAGATGACGCGCACCCGTGCTGGAGCTGGTGGCAGCCTAGGATGGCAACCATGATGACTTGCCACCCCCACCGCCGCCGTCTGCTTAGGAGTTCTTTACCCAGTTCCTGGGGAGCCAAAGGACAATGGAGGAAGCTTTGCGCCTCATCGCGCAAAACACCGCTCGTGGCCACCCACATCAACCAGGGGCCGAGCCAAATCAGCACAGTACATTCAAGGAGTTTCTGGATACGAAGCCTCCAATCTTCAAGGTGGCTGAGGAACCACTGCAGGCTGACGAATGGCTAAATACCATTGAGCAGAAATTTCGTCTGCTAAGGGTCACAGAGCATCTGAAAGCTGAGTATGCTTCTCATCAGCTGCAAGGACCAGCAGGGATCTGGTGGACACATTTCCTATCATCTTTGCCTGCTAATGCGCGAGTGACCTGGGAACAGTTCAAGCTGGCTTTTAGGGGACATCATATTCCCTCGGGCCTAATGCGCATGAAAGCCGCCGAATTTATGAGGCTCACTCAAGGAACAAAGACTCTCATAGAATATATGCACGCATTCAACAACCTGTCTAGATATGCTCCTAGGTTTTGTGGATACCGAGGAGAAAAAGATAGAGAGTTTCAAGCGAGGTCTGGGTACTAAACTGATGAAGACTATGGCAAATTCTAGGTGTGCCACGTACAATGAGTTTATTAGTGATGCCTTGACCCAAGAAAACCACAACAACATGCATGCAGTTGCTAAGGGTCGCAAGAGGGCATATGAGGCTGGTGCATCCGGATCTTTCCTAGTCAAAAGCGCCTATCACAGCTAGGCCACAATTCTGTCCACCTGCACCCAAGTTTAGGCCTCCACCACCTAAAGCTCAGAATAATAGGCCACAGAAACCATTCCGTAAGGCGTTCACTATTGCCTTACCAAAAGGAAATGGCAGTCAGGACAGCTCCACCGGATTCAGAAGTAATCAACCATGTTTCAACTGCAACCAACTGGGTCATTGGTCCAAGGAATGCCCCCACCCCAAGAAGAATGGCAACCAGAATCAGAATAATCAGAGGCAGGCGAATGCCAGGGCATGTCAGGGACACGTGCATTATACCACTGTGGAAGAAGTGCCCGCTGGAGAAGTTGTCACGGCTGGTATGTTTCTCGTCAACAAGCATCCCGCTGTTGTTTTATTTGATTCGGGAGCTTCTCATTCATTTATGAGTCAAGCATTTGCATCTAGACATGATCAAGAAATAATTGAAGTAAGCAAAGGGGGTTTTAACATAAGTTCAGCAGGGGGAACTGTTACTACCAAAAAGATAGTCAAAAATGTACTCATCTCTATACAAGGGAGGGAGTACACAACAGATTTGATAATATTGCCCGGGTTATCGATAAGTGTAATCTTAGGCATGAATTGGATGAAGGATCATGGTGTTCTTATTGACACTAGCACCCGTACTATTATGTTGAGGGAACCCATAGGAGGGAATGCTTTTCTAGTACCACTCTCCCTGTAATTTTGAACCCCAACATCTAGCTTGCGCTATCCAAACCACTACACTATGTGATATCCCAGTGGTTTGTGAGTTTCTAGATGTATTTCCAAAAGAATTACCAGGTCTACCACCGGATAGGGAGGTGGAATTTAAGATTGAATTAGTGCTAGGTACGGCACCCATATCAAGAAGGCCCTATAGAATGCCACCCAACGAGTTAGCGAAACTTAAGGTTCAATTGCAAGATCTATTGGACAAGGGTCTTATTCAACCTAGCTCATCTCCATGGGGATGTCTAGCTTTGTTTGTGAAAAAGAAGGATAAGTCACTGAAGAATGTGTGTAGATTACAGACCACTCAATGCTGTGACCATCAAGAACAAATATCCATTGCCCATGCATCGACATCTTGTTCGATCAGCTAGCGAAGGCAAAGGTATTCTCCAAAATTGACTTGAGATCAGGTTACCATCAGATAAAGATCAGACCAGAGGATATACCTAAAACTGCTTTCTCTACTAGGTACGGCTTATACGAGTATTTGGTTATGTCTTTCGGACTAACAAATGCTCCAGCCTACTTCATGTACCTGATGAACTCGGTATTCATGTCCGAACTCGACAAGTTCGTGGTCATGTTTATCGATGATATATTGATTTATTCAGAAAATGAGTCAGATCATGAAGAGCATCTGAGGATTGTCCTATCCAGATTGAGGGAGCATAAGCTATATGCCAAGTTTAGCAAATGTGAATTTTGGTTGAGCAAAGTACCTTTCTTAGGTCACATCTTATCTAGAGATGGAATCTCTAGTAGACCCATCAAAAGTACAAGAGGTCATGGATTGGAAAGCCCCAACTTCGGTTCATGAAGTTTGGAGTTTTCTAGGGTTAGCAGGATATTATCGTCGGTTTATTCTAGATTTCTCAAAGATAGCTAAGCCTATGACCAGACTACTTCAGAAAGATGAGAAGTACAAATGGACACCAGAATGTGAAATAGCTTTTCACACCCTCAGAACCTTGTTGACTACAGCACCTGTGCTAGCACAACCAGACATTGAAAAGCCTTTTGATGTATTTTGTGATGCATCGGGAATAGGTTTGGGATGTGTGCTTATGCAAGAAGGAAGAGTTATTGCATATGCTTCTTCGGCAATTGAGAAAACATGAAGTCAACTACCCTACACATGATTTGGAACTTGCAGCCGTTGTTCATGCATTAAAGATATGGAGACATTATTTGTTGGGCAATGTATGTCATATATATACTGACCACAAAAGTCTCAAGTATATCTTTACCCAACCAGAGCTGAACATGAGACAACGAAGATGGTTGGAATTGATTAAGGACTACAATTTAGAAGTGCATTACCATTCAGGGTAAAGCTAATGTAGTAGCTGATGCACTCAGTCAGAAGTCTCATTGCAACACTATGGAAGCATTATTGGAAGATGGATTCAACTTGTTACATCCTGCTATACTACACAATATCACGATCGGTTGTTCACTTGAGAGCAAAATCATAGAGCTACAGCAGACCGATGTAGGAATAAGTCACATCAAGAGAAAAATGCAAGAGCAAGAAACCAAACATTTTAGATTGGACGAAAGAGGTGTATTATGGTTTGAGGACCGACTTATGGTACCAAAAGACCGTGAGCTAATAAATCAAATTTTAGATGAAGCTCACTCGATCCAAATTATCTATCCATCTCGGGTAGTAGTAAGATGTATCAAGATTTGAAAACCCATTTTTGGTGGACTAAGATGAAGAAAGATATCGCAGCCTATGTTGCTAGGTGTGATAACTGCAGTAGAGTAAAAGCTGTCCATATGAAATCTGCCGGACTACTTCAGCCATTGCCTATTCTAGGATGGAAATGGGAGGAAATCAGCATGGACTTTATCACAGGCCTTCCAATGACACCACAAGGTCACGATTCAATATGGGTTATTGTTGATCGTCTCACCAAGTCAGCACACTTTATACCCATGAACACACGGTATATAGTTGGAAAATACGCTGAGATATATGTTTCCCAGATCGTGAGACTGCATGGAGTACCCAGGACTATAATCTCAGATCGAGGACCATAGTTCATAGCTCGTTTCTGGGAGCATTTACACTAGGCTTTGGGAACCAAGCTAATCAGAAGTTCAGCTTATCATCCGCAAACTTCAGGACAGACAGAGAGAGTGAACCAAATCCTAGAAGATTTACTTAGAGCTTGTGTTATATCTTCAAAAGGTTCATGGGAGAAATGGTTACCTTTAGCTGAAGTTCTCCTATAACAACAGTTATCAAGCGAGTATCAAAATGGCTCCATTTGAAGCCTTGTATGGCAGAAATGTAGAACTCCATTGAACTAGGATTGAGCCCGGTGAAAGGAGATACTTTGGTATTGATTTTGTCAATGAAGCCGAAGAGCAAGTACGTATCATCCAACAACATATGAAGGCAGCTCAATCAAGACAGAAGAGTTATGCCGACAGAAGAAGAAGACCACTAACTTTTGAAGTGGGTGACTATGTATACTTGAGAGTATCACCCATGAAAGGTGTGAAAAGATTTGGGATGAAAAAGAAGCTTTCACCAAGATATGTAGGGCCATACAAAATTTTGGAACGAAAAGGAAATGTCACGTATAAGTTACAACTTCCACCAGAGATGAGTGCAATATTTGATGTGTTCCATGTTTCTCAGTTGAAGAAATGTCTTTGAGTACCTGAAGAAGCTATTGCACCCACCAACGTGCAGCTTCAATCGGATTTGACCTATGAAGAAAAGCCAATTCGAGTATTAGAGGAGATGGAGAGAGTGACAAGGAGTAAGATTATTAAGTTCTATAAGGTGGTGTGGAACAATCATAGTGAACAAGATGCTACGTGGGAAAGAGAAGATTATCTACGAGAAGTTTATCCCGCCTTTTTCCAAGAATGGTAGGTCTTGCAAATCTCAGGATGAGATTTTTATAAGGGGGAGGGGCTGTAACACCTTGGGTGTTAGCCTTGCATAACTTGACTTGCATAGCATGAGCATGATCATAAAGCATTCATATATAACCTTTGACACTTGAAACATTTGATTGAAACATATGCAACATTCTTATTATTTCATGTTCCCATGTGTATGTGCATATGATCATGAGTGTAAACATGTAGATGATTGTGTGACCTTGCAAATAGCTTAAACATGTTTAGAATATCATCATGAACAACTTTGGTATTTATGGCTAGGGCTAATTAGGTCATTATGTCATAGTTTAAGTATGTACCATCTTTTGAATGTAGCTTGTTTGACCAAGTTTGAACTAGGTGTTAGAGACCTTGCATGGAGGAGATCACTAAAGCAAAGTTGTAGTATTTGACTTAAGGAACAACTTTTATTTTTGGGTCATTGACTGATTTAGCTTCTAACATGCTTGAATTGGTCCCACAAAAATCAGAAGAATCAAGATTTCAACACTTAACAAAATTTTTCTATGTCTTGTTCACTGACAGTCTGACAGCCTGACTTTGGAATGAAATAACTCGAGTTTGGTTGAGTGTTGGAGCATAATCCTTTAATAACAATTGGAGATGGTACTTAGGGCTACAATTTTTGTTTAAAAATCATTCACTGAATCACCCTGTATCGACGGCAAATTCAACTCGAAATCACGTTGTTAGGCTCGGTTTTGGCTTAACTGACGAACTGAATGGAGAGCTTCAGTGGCCGACCGGTTTAGACCTTGGCCGCCGCGTGGATGTGAGGTTGGCCGCGCGTCACCGGTGCTCTGCCCAGCATGGCCAAGGCAGGCAGACGCGCGCCTTCAACTCCCCAGCGTCCGTCCGCTCCCTCCGTGCACCCTCATTTCCCATTTCTGCCTCCTCCTTCGTCCTTGCGCGCAACCGCAGCAGCCGCCGCCTCCGCACCGAGCACCGCCGTCGCCATAGCCAATGCCAGCTCACCCTCGTCGCTTCTCCACCACTGCAACGCCTCCACCAGAGCTCCCGCGACTCACCACCTCCACCCGCGCTCGCTGACCACGCTTGGTAAGCCACAGCAACACGCACGAGCTCACCGGAGCATCACCTGCCGCGCCCGTCACCGTGGCTGGGGCACCTCCCTCCACCGTTGGCCGTGCAACCTTGTGCGATAGGTTCGCCTGAGCCCATGGAAGCTCGTCCGCGCCTTTTAGTGCTTCGCCGTGGTCTCTGTCGGTGTAGCGCCGTTGTCCGGCTCCGCCGTGCCACCATGAATGCCGCCACCGTGCTTAGCTCCGATGATAGGCTCGGTCAAGTAGGTCAATAGGTCTGGGAGATAGTGGGGGTCATGTCGTGAAGACCTCACCACCGGCGAACTCGCCATCGACGAGCTCCGGCCACGCAGCATCGAGCAGCGCCGTCGTGCTCTATTTGGTCTCGCTGACCGGTGGGGTCAACTGACCAGTGGGTCCCGCTTGTCAGCGACTCCAACTTAAAAGCTAGTTCATTTAAATCCAGATCTGGTGCTGTTTTTGTAATTTCTAGATCTCTAGTTTGGTAGCTTCAAAAATTGTGAAATAAATTTGGTTATGTTCCTTAGGAAGTGTAGTATTTAGGAAAAATATATTCTTGACATTTACAGTAGAAATTTTGGGAGATTTAAATGGAGATTTGAAATGTGTTTTTGAATGCATGCAAACTTGTTTATTTTATATCTAGAGTTCCTTTGCTCCAAAAATTATGAAATTTTTGTGGTAAGCTATTCTTGTCATGTATGAACTCTGGTAAAAATTTTAGGATCAGTGCATGTGTAGATTTATAGTTATAGATTTTTCTTTTATGAATAGTTAATCCTTGTATGAATTTTTATAAATTATTTATGAATCCAAAATTCATGAAATTTGTTGGAGGTAATCCTAGTACCATATGGATGCTAAGAAAAATAGGAAATCTATTGCTTGACACTTTTCAATAGGGTTTTCTATTTATGCTATTTCAAGCCTTGCTGCCTTGTCATTTTTGTATAGGATGTTCTACTTGGCAAAATGGCATGAAACTTTTACAGTAGTCCTTTGATAGCATTAGTAAGGCACTGTAAATTTTTGAGAATTTATGAAGTACATCTGGTATATGTTTATTATTTAACCTAGATATCTAAATAAAATAATAAAGACATTTAAATAAATAGTTTGGGCTTCACCATTATATTATCTTAAAAGTATTTGGTATGCTTAAACTGTTGGTAGACTTTATGTTGTCAAATTTTGAGTGATTACATGAAGTAGAAGTATCGTTGCTTTAAATGCAAAATTAAAAAGATTCCAGATAGATTCTGTAGTTTGATAAGTTGCAGTGATAGGGATGATGTGTACTGTAAAAATGGTTAATAACAAGGTTGTAGAGAATTTGATAAGCTTTCTAGAAAGTCTAGGATCACTGTATTTGGGTTAGTAGAACTCCAGTTATGAGTGAAACAAGTAGCTACTGTTTTGTGGTATAATCGATGCATTGTGGAAGTAGATAATTAAATAATCGAGAAGAGATATGCACCTACTCAATGAACATGATGCACTTGTTAACATATATGCATTCGTAATGCTTATGCCATATTCATGCATCTAGGATCAGAGGAAGAGATAACTGTTGCTGGAATTCGAAGAAGCAGAGGAAGGGGACCAGCAGGAGAATCCGCAAGCCGTAGCTCCCGAAGGCGTGGAGCAGAACCCTGAAGAGCTTCCGGAGTGTCCTGACCACCGCCCTACTTCCTTTCTACGAGGCAAGCCCTGGAGCATTCTAAGTCTCCCAGTAATTTACAAATGTTTACTTAAGTACTTATGATTGATGCATTAGGTTATAAGAGTTGAATGGAACCACTTGATGCATATAAATTCCTTGTCCAGATATTACACCTTTAACTCGGTATAGGTCCAGGATCGAATATATGCTTAGCCATGCTTAGACCGGTAGAAGTCGGGTGATGTCCTGTCACCTGCGAGATATAGGTGGACACCGGAGCACTGGTTGGCTATATTTGCTATCGTGGAACAGAACCATGGGGTAAAAGAAAATCGAGACCGGACGGGAAGTCGATAGAGAAGCAACAAGACATGGAGGTCTTGGGTGTGGATCTATCCCCGTCTGTGTCGATTAAGGACCGTACCATTGTTGGCGCTTCTGACAAGATTGAACGCATGCCTCTCACTTAGCTGGCCGGATAACTCATTCCGACCGTGAAGCCGAGTAATTCAACTCAGGCCTAGGACCCGTTCTGTTGTGCGCTCCTTTCGGGGAACGATCAGACTGAGCCCAAGGGTAGGCTAGGCCTAAACGTCCTGGCATCTGGTGTTCTAGATTGTGCGGAGTGGTACAGGACCCACAAAATGTGTACCTGAGTTGTACCAAAGGTGACCTAAGGCTATCGTGGCTGGTAGACCTGGGTTTGTGTTAGGAATAAATTCCCTAGCTGGTTGAAATCGATTCGAATCGCCAGTCTCTCCCGGATAGTGAGAAACTTGGCTAGTCCCAACATCGTAGTAACTGTGTTATGAAACATGATGGTTCGGATGAATATGGAATTACAATACCTGCTATGGTTACTATTGTATGCTTCTAAATGATATACCACATGTTTGGCACAGGATAGTTGCTAATCTAGAAATGGATAGTTATAATTAACTTGATAAAGGCATCGTAATGGTCCAACTACGTTAATTGCTTTTATGCAAAATGTTGTCAAGCTACGTCCACTTATATAGCCTTGCATAATCCTTGGAGTCATTTTATTTCTGGTTCATGATGGATAAGTCTAGCTGAGTACCTTCTCGTACTCAGGGTTTTATTTCCCATTGTTGCAGATGGCACTGTGTATCATGGTTATTGCAAGAGTTGCTTCTATCCCACCATGGATGAGGAGTAAGCCTTGGGCAGGCTTCTTTATTAATTCCTATCTTTGCTTTTGTGGACCGTGATCCTATTTGGCACTGTATCAAACTATGTTGGAAACTTTATTTTTGAACTTAATTGCTTCCGCTTTATCTATCAAACTCGGTTTGTAATAACTTTTATTCATACTCTGATGATGAAATGTATCTGTGAACTTTATGTAATATGTGGCATGTATGTTGAATCCTATACGATCTTGGTTGTTGTAAATCATTTATTGAGACCCGTCGTGGTACTCAACGGACTATCGGGTTTATATGGGTTCAAGTATGACAGTGCTGACCGCTTGTGGGCTGCCATTGTACTTGTACTCTTATAAATTGGTCGGTTCTACGACATTAGCCACCACCAAGAATAGTCAGGGTTTTGTTTAGATCAAGTTTAGCTCTCGCTACTTGCTTGTAAGCGCGTGTGCTGGATCAGCCGCCCATCTTCTTATCTTCAGAACCCCACCTTAATTGAGATTGAGTTTGAAACATTCATCTACATCTAGTAATTCAGTACTTGCTATACTTGTTCTTGCTAGTTCTTCGATTGCTTGCAGGACGAGTGTCCTAGTGGTCGGGTGACGCACTCTACAAGATCAGTGGCAGCCATTGGAGGTGGTGTATCGGTTGCTAAGGCGTAGCTTGGAAGGCTTGTAGTCAGGCCATGAACGTCGTCTCCACCCATCAATCGAGTTATCCCACACCTCTCATCGAAAGATCGGGAACAAACCCTAGCGGGATCATATCAGTTGGTAATCAGAGCAAGGTTTATTGGTGAGAGTCTTTCAATCCTTTCGTTGTTCTAATTTTTCCTATAGTCCTAGAAAATCAAAAAAAATATAGTAGATTAGTTTTACTCCGTGATCCTATAAACCCTTTGAGCCTTTGCTAGCACTGCTTAGTTAGGGCTTGTTGAGTTGTCGGCTACATCGGTTGTGTCGAGTTGTTGGTCTTAGTTTTTGTCCTTTAGAGTTTCGAGTTCTTGTCACATTCTAGTCACAGCCGTGTGCTAACATATAAACCTTCTGTTGGCTGAATCCGAATACATCGTTGTGTTCAAGACCGAGTAGGAATCTGAGTTTGAGACCGAATCCCACGTGGTGTTGAGTTCGAGTTGGAATCGGTTTTTAGTCTGAATTGACAGCGGCCTGGTTGCTGTTGTGAGACCGAATCTAAGTACATCTTTGTGCAGTAGTAGTTCTACTTATACTCCAACTCTCCACGACCTGCATATACGTTTTGGTTCGGTTTTTACTCTAGCGGGTTTTTACCGGAATACCCCTGTCCTTCGAAAAAAAAATTTGTGTGGTGTGTGACTCCTGTGAAGTCTTTTTGTTTATATAATCAGTTTTGAGGATCCCCAGAAAAAAAAGAAAAAAAGAAAAAAAAGAAAAAAAAGAAAAGAAGAAGAAGAAAAAAATAGAAAAAGGGGGGGCTGTTTGTTGTGCTTCTCCATTGTTTCCGGTGGTGTGTTGTGACCTCCTTTGTGCCCAGGCTCGCGTCTCTAGCACGGTCTAGGCTAGGACCAGCACAGTACCACCATTGAACGATTATTCAGCTTGCTTCTGTGACTAACGTGGTGCTAGTACTTCCTTGCTTCAGCCCACCTATAGCTCCACATATTTCGACTACAGCTTGACAGGTGTTGTTGTTGCGGCACCGATACACTTCATTCCACGGTTGCAGACTTGTTGGTTGTCGTTCCCTCCTGTTGAGCAAGGTAAGAATTGGTAAGAGCTCTTGTAACAGGTTGAGAGTGAGCGCCTTGCAGTAGCTACATCCTAATAGCTGTAGGGCTTTTATTTCTTCACCTGTTTTTCTTGTTGCCCTTGTCTTTTAAACCATGTCAGGATCAGAGGATGTTAACAAGAGGCCACAATCTCCTCGCACCAAGGGCATCATTCAACATTTTACAAGGCAAGTGCAGCAGCATACAGAAGGACTTGATCAAGATTTATAGGTGACCAATGACAAGATTGGGCAACTAGGAGGCCACCCAACTTGCCTCCACCACCAAGCTTACAGGATTGGAGGCATCTGTTGCCCATATGGACAGAAGCCTTGCTGCTCTTCTGAAGCATTTTGATGACTTCCACACGAAAGACAAAGAGCAGCATAATGAAGACAACAAGGACGAAGAGCGATTCGAAGATAATTATGATGATGATTATACTGCTGATACTGAACATGATGCTCATGACACTCATGACCGGCGTCGCCTATGCCATAATCGTAGAGGTATGGGTGGTCACCGTCGACGTGAGGTACCCAATAATAATGATGCTTTCAGTAAGATAAAATTTAAGATACCTCCTTTTGATGGTAAATATGATCCTGATGCATACATTACTTGGGAAATTGCTGTTGATCAAAAGTTTGCATGTCATGAATTTCCTGAGAATACACGTGTTAGGGCTGCTACTAGTGAGTTTACTGATTTTGCTACTATTTGGTGGATAGAGTATGGCAAGAAAAATCATAATAACATACCACGAACTTGGAATGCTTTGAAACGAATCATGAGGGCTAGATTTGTTCCTTCTTACTATGCACGTGATTTGTTAAATAAATTGCAACAACTGAGATAGGGTGCTAAAAGTGTAGAAGAATATTATCAAGAATTGCAAATGGGTATGTTGCGTTGTAATTTAGATGAGGATGAGGAACCTGCTATGGCAAGATTTTTGGGTGGGTTAAATCATGAAATTCGGGACATCCTTTATTATAAAGAATACACTAACATAACCTGTTTGTTTCATCTTGCTTGTAAAGCTAAAAGGGAAGTGCAGGGCGACGTGCCAGTGCCAAGAATAATATTTCTGCAGGGAAAACTAATTCATGGCAGCCCCGCATGACTACTACTCCAACCACACGTGCTCCTATGCCAACATCCAGCGACAAACCTCGTGCTACTTCTGCAAATTCAGTGGCGAAGACGACCCAGAAGCCTGTTGCGAGTGCTTCATCCATGGCATCTATAGGTAGAACAAGAGACGTTCAGTGTCATCGGTGCAAGGGATATGGACATGTGATGCGTGACTGTCCAAGCAAGCATGTTATGGTCGTCAAAGATGATGGTGAGTATTCCTCTGCTAGTGATTTTGATGAAGATACACTTGCTTTGCTTGCTGCTGACCATGTAGGAAGTGAGGAACAACCAGAAGAGCAGATTGGAGCAGAGGATGCAGATCATTATGAGAGCCTCATTGTGCAGCGTGTGCTTAGTGCACAAATGGAGAAGGCGGAGCAAAATCAGCGGCATACACTGTTCCAAACAAAGTGTGTCATTAAAGAGCGTTCATGCCATTTGATAATTGATGGAGGTAGCTGCAACAACTTGGCTAGCAGTGATATGGTAGAGAAGCTTGCACTTACAACCAAACCGCACCCACATCCATATCACATTCGATGGCTCAACAATAGTGGTAAGGTTAAGGTAACGAGATTGGTACGAATTCATTTTGCTATTGGATCATATCATGATGTTGTTGACTGTGATGTTGTGCCTATGGAAGCTTGTCATATTCTGCTAGGTAGACCATGGCAATTTGATACAGATTGTATGCATCATGGTAGATCAAATATGTATTCTCTCATACACCATGATAAGAAAATTGTTTTGCTCCCTATGTCTCCTGAAGCCATTGTGCGTGATGATGTTGCTAAAGCTAAGAAAACTAAATCTGAGATCGATAAAAATGTCAAATATGTTAGTAGTAACAAAGATGAGATAAGATTGAAAGGACATTGCTTGCTTGCTACTAAATCTGATATTAATGAATTGGTTGCTTCCACTTCTGTTGCCTATGCTTTGGTATGCAAGGGTGCTTTGATTTCAGTTCACGATATGCAGCATTCTTTGCCCCCTGCTGTTGCTAACATTTTGCAGGAGTTTTCGGATGTTTTTCCAAGTGAGATACCAGCAGGGCTGCCACCAATATGAGGGATTGAGCACCAAATTGATCTTATTCCTGGTGCATCTTTGCCAAACCGTGCGCCATACAGGACTAATCCAGAAGAAACGAAGGAAATTCAATGACAAGTGCAAGAACTACTCGATAAAGGTTATGTGCGTGAGTCCCTTAGTCCTTGTGCTGTTCCTATCATTTTAGTGCCTAAGAAAGATGGAACATGGCGTATGTGTGTTGATTGTAGAGCTATTAATAATATCACCATTCGATATCGACACCCTATTCCATGATTGGATGATATGCTTGATGAACTGAGTGGTGCTAATGTGTTTTCCAAAGTTGATTTGCGAAGTGGGTACCACCAGATTCGTATGAAATTGGGAGATGAATGGAAAACTGCTTTCAAAACTAAATTTGGTTTATATGAGTGGTTAGTCATGCCTTTTGGGTTAACTAATGCACCTAGTACCTTCATGAGGTTAATGAACGAGGTTTTGCGTGCTTTCATTGGAAAATTTGTTGTAGTCTACTTTGATGATATATTGATTTACAACAAATCTATGGATGAACATCTTGATCACTTACGTGCTGTTTTTAATGCTTTACGAGATGCACGTTTATTTGGTAACCTTGAGAAGTGCACCTTTTGCACCGATCGAGTGTCTTTTCTTGGCTATGTTGTGACTCCACAGGGAATTGAGGTTGATCAAGCCAAGGTAGAAGCTATACAGGGATGGCCTGTACCAAAGACTATCACACAAGTGCAGAGTTTCCTAGGACTTGCTGGTTTCTATCACCGATTTGTGAAGGACTTCAGTACCATTGCTGCACCTTTGAATGAGCTTACAAAGAAGGGAGTGCCTTTTAGTTGGGGCAAAGTACAAGAGAACTCCTTCAATATGCTAAAAGATAAGTTGACACATGCACCTCTCCTCCAACTTCCTGATTTTAATAAGACTTTTGAGCTTGAATGTGATGCTAGCGGAATTGGACTGGGTGGTGTTTTGTTACAAGAAGGCAAACCTGTTGCGTATTTTAGTGAAAAATTGAGCGGGCCTGTTCTAAATTATTCTACATATGATAAGGAATTGTATGCTCTTGTTCGCACATTAGAAACATGGCAGCATTACTTGTGGCCCAAAGAGTTTGTTATTCATTCTGATCATGAGTCTTTGAAGCATATTCGTAGTCAAGGGAAATTGAACCATAGACATGCTAAGTGGGTTGAATTTATTGAATCTTTTCCTTATGTTATTAAGCACAAGAAAGGGAAAGAGAATATTATTGCTGATGCTTTGTCTAGGAGATATACCTTGCTGAATCAACTTGATTACAAAATCTTTGGATTAGAAACAATTAAGGACCAATACGTTAATGATGCTGATTTTAAAGATGTGTTGCTACATTGTAAAGATGGGAAAGGTTGGAACAAATTCATCTTTAGTGATGGGTTTGTGTTTAGAGCTAACAAGCTATGCATTCTAGCTAGCTCCGTTCGTTTGTTGTTGCTGCAGGAAGCGCATGGAGGTGGCTTGATGGGGCATTTTGGAGCTAAGAAAATGGAGGACATACTTGCTGGTCATTTCTTTTGGCCAAAGATGAGAAGAGATGTGGAGAGATTTGTTGCTCGTTGCACGACATGTCAAAAGGCTAAGTCACGGTTAAATCCACACGGTTTGTATTTGCCTCTACCTGTTCCTAGTGCCCCTTGGGAAGATATTTCTATGGATTTTGTGTTGGGTTTGCCAAGGACTAGGAAGGGACGTGATAGTGTGTTTGTGGTTGTTGATAGATTTTCTAAGATGGCACATTTCATACCCTGTCATAAAACGGATGATGCTACTCATATTGCTGATTTGTTCTTTCGAGAAATTGTTCGTTTGCATGGTGTGCCCAACACAATTGTTTCTGATCATGATGCTAAATTTCTTAGTCATTTTTGGAAGACTTTACGGGGAAAACTGGGGACTAAGCTTTTGTTTTCTACTACATGTCATCCCCAAACCGATGGTCAAACTAAAGTTGTCAATAAAACTTTGTCTACTATGTTAAGGGCTGTTTTAAAGAAGAACATTAAGATGTGGGAAGATTGTTTGCCTCATATTGAATTTGCTTATAATCGTTTGCTGCATTCTACTACAAAGATGTGCCCATTTCAGATTGTCTATGGTTTCTTGCCTCGTGCTCCTATTGATTTGATGCCTTTGCCATCTTCTGAAAAACTAAATTTTGATGCTACTAAGCGTGCTGAATTGATGTTAAAACTGCATGAAACAACTAAAGAAAACATAGAGCGTATGAATGCTAAATATAAGATTGCTGGTGATAAAGGTAGAAAGGAACTAATATTTGAACCTAGAGATTTAGTTTGGTTGCACTTGAGAAAGGATAGGTTTCCTGATTTCAGAAAGTCTAAATTGATGCCTTGGGCTGATGGACCATTTAAAGTGTTAGAGAAAATTAATGATAATGCATATAAACTCGATCTGCTTATAGAATTTGGGGTTAGTCCCACATTTAACATTGCAGATTTGAACCCACGTTACCTAGGAGTACCATCGGGAGCGTCCAAAATGATTTCCGAGCCTTTGGTACATATAAATGAGGACATCAACACCAACGATACATCCATGCCGACACGAGTACCAGTTTCTAGTCCTATTATTCGTGCCCGTGCTCGTCACATTAATCATCAAGTAAGTTCACTCTTGAGTTCCTGTCCATCATATTTAGACCATGGAGACACGTGCACTCTTGTTTTGGTTAGGAACCAGGGAGAGGACCGAAAGGGACAAGGATTCGCAGGAGGCTGAATTCGGACTCCAGGACAGCTCCAACTTGTGATGGTCACCACGGTTGCATACGGACTCGGATTGGGGCGTTCAAGTACTTCATGGAATCCTTATGAAGTCTATTTTCATATGGATCTGGAATCAAGTCCATATGCTATTTGAGGCGGCCGCAATGACTAATTACTACTGAGAGCTTGTCTGTCCAAAGGTGCTGCGTCACCTTAGTTTGGTCCAATGGGCCGTGTATCAAGTTGGGTCCATTAGGGACGCGTCCTAGGGTTGGAGAACGACCCCAACACCCCCCTAGTCGTCCTTCCACCTTCATATACTCCTTAGCCGCCACCAAGAATAGTCGGGTTTTGTTTAGATCAAGTTTAGCTCTCGCTACTTGCTTGTAAGCGCGCGTGCTGGATCAGCCGCCCGTCTTCTTGTCTTCGGAACCCCACCTTAATTGAGATTGAGTTTGAAACTTTCATCTACATCTAGTAATTCAGTACTTGCTATACTTGTTCTTGCTAGTTCTTCGATTGCTTGCAGGACGAGTGCCCTAGTGGTTTTTTTGAGCCTATGGTATGTTTGGCGCAAACCGTACACTTATCTTGCACCGACACTAACACTGTCTCCATATGTACTAAAATGAGATTCCACATGACCCACGTCACCTCGGAATCCCATCAGGTGTGTCCAAAATGATTTTTGAGCCTATGGTATGTTCAGGGCAAACTGTGCACCTATTTTACACTAACACTAACACTGTCTCCAAATATATCGAAACATGATTCCACATGACCCACGTCACCTAGGAGTACCATCAGGTGAGTCCAAAATGATTTTTTAGCCTATAGTACGTTTGGCGCAAACTATGCACCTATCCTGCGTCAAGATTAGCACTATCTCCAAATGGACCTAAAAAAGCTTCCACTCGAGCCTCATCACCTAGGAGTACCATCGGGTGCGTCCAAAATGATTTTCTGAGCCTATGGTATGTTTGGCGCAAACTGTGCACCTATGTTGCATCGACACTAACACTGCCTCCAAAAAGCCCAAAACAAGATTCCACATGACCCACGTCACCTAGGAGTTCTATCGGGCGCATCCAAAATGATTTCTTAGCCTATGGTACGTTCGGCGCAAATCAGTGCACCTATCTTGCGTCAAGACTAGCACTATCTCCAATTGGACCGAAACGAGCTTCCACTTGAGCCTCATCACCGAGGAGTACCATCGGATGCGTCCAAAATGATTTCTGAGCCTATGGTATGATTGGCGCAAACCGTGCACCTATCTTGCACCGACACTAACACTATCTCCAAACATACCAAAACTGAGATTCCAGATGACCCACGTCACCTAGAAGTTCCATCGGGTGCATCCAAAATGATTTCTGAGCTTATGGTTTGTTCGGCGCAAACCGTGCACCTATCTTGCGTAAAGATTTGCACTATTTCCAAATGGGACGAAACAAGCTTCCACTTGAGCCTCGTCAACTAGGAGTACCATCGGGTGCGTCCAAAATGATTTTTGAGCCTATGGTATGTTTGGCGCCAACCGTACACTTATCTTGCACCGACACTAACACTGTCTCCATATGTACCAAAACTGAGATTCCACATGACCGACGTCACCTAGGAATCCCATTGGGTGCGTCGAAAACAATTTTTGAGCCTATGGTATGTTCAATGCAAACTATGCACCTATCTTGCACCGACACTAACACTATCTCCAAATAGACCGAAACAAGATTCCACATGACCCACGTCACCTAGGAGTACCATCGGGAGCAGTCCAAAATGATTTCAGAGCATTTGGTACATTCTGATGAGGACATCAACACCAACGATACATCCACGCCGACACGAGTACCAGTTTCTGGTCCTATTACTCGTGCCCGTGCTCATCACATTAATCATCAAGTAAGTTCACTCTTGAGTTCCTGTCCATCATATTTAGACCATGGAGACTGCGTGCACTCTTGTTTTGGTTAGGAACCAGGGAGAGGACCGAAAGGGACAAGGATTCACGGAGGCTGAATTCGGACTCCAGGACAGCTCCAACTTGTGATGGTCACCACGGTCGCATATGGACTTGGATTGGGGCATTCAAGTACTTCATGGAATCCTTATGAAGTCTATTTTCATATGGATCTAGAATCAAGTCCATATCTGTTTTGAGGCGGCCGCAATGACTGAATTACTAATGAGAGCTTGTCTATCCAAAGGTGCTGCGTCACCTTAGTTTGGTCCAATGAGCCGTGTATCAAGTTGGGTCCATTAGGGACGCGTCCTAGGGTTGGAGAACGACCCCAACACCCCCATTGGTCATCCTTCCACCTTCAGATACTCCTTAGCCGCCACCAAGAATAGTCAGGTTTTGTTTAGATCAAGTTTAGCTCTCGCTACTTGCTTGTAAGCGTGCGTGCTGGATCAGCCGCTCGTCTTCTTGTCTTCGGAACCCCACCTTAATTGAGATTGAGTTTGAAACTTTCATCTACATCTAGTAATTCAGTACTTGCTATACTTGTTCTTGCTAGTTCTTCGATTGCTTTATAGGACGAGTGCCCTAGTGGTCAGGGTGACGCGCTCCACAAGATCGCGGCAGCCATTGGAGGTGGTGTATCGGTTGCTAAGGCATAGCTTGGAAGGCTGTAGTCGGGCCTGTGAACATCGTCTCCACCCATCAATCGAGTTATCCCACACCTCTCATCGAAAGATTCAGAAACAAACCCTAGCGGGTTCATATCACGTTCGGCGCAAACCGTGCACTTATCCTACGTCAAGATTAGCACTACCTCTAAATGGACCTAAACAAGCTTCCACTTGAGCCTCATCACCTAGGAGTACCATCGGGTCCGTCCAAAATGATTTTCTGAGCCTATGGTATGTTTGGCGCAAATCATGCACCTATCTTGCACTGACACTAAGACTGCCTCCAAAAAGACCAGAACAAGATTCCACATGACCCACGTCACCTAGGAGTTCCATCAGGCGCATCCAAAACAATTTCTGAGCCTATGATACGTTTGGCGCAAACCGTGCACCTATATTGCGTCAAGACTAGCACTATCTCCAATTGTACCGAAATGAGGTTCCACTTGAGCCTCGTCACCAAGGAGTACCATCTGGTGCGCCCAAAATGATTTCTAAGCCTATGGTATGTTTGGCACAAACCGTTCACCTATCTTGCACTGACACTAATACAGTCTCCAAATGGGCCAAAATGAGATTCCACATCACCCACGTCACCTAGGAGTTCCATCGGGTGCATCGAAAATGATTTGTGAGCCTATGGTATGTTTGGCACATACTATGCACCTATCTTGGGTTAAGATTAGCACTATCTCCAAATGGACCAAAACAAGCTTCCACTTGAGCCTCGTCACCTAGGAGTACCATCGAATGCGTCCAAAATGATTTACGAGCCAATGGTATGTTTGGCGGAAACCGTGCACCTATCCTATGTCAAGATTAGCTCTATCTCCAAATGGACCTAAACAAGCTTCTAGTTGAGCCTTATCACCTAGGAGTACCATCGGGGGAGTCCAAAATGATTTGTGAGCCAATGGTATGTTTCGCGAAAACCATGCATCCATCTTGCACCGAAACTAACACTGCCTCCAAATGGACCAAACCAAGATTCCACATGACCCACATCACCAAGAAGTTCCATCGGGCGCATCCAAAATGATTTTTGAGCCTACGGTACGTTTAGTGCAAACCGTACACCTATCTTCCATTAGGACTAGAACTATATCCAATTCGACCAAAATGAGCTTCCACTTGAGCCTCGTCACCGAGGAGTACCATCAGGTAAGTCCAAAACAATTTCTAAGCCTATGGTATGTTTGGCGCAAACCGTACACCTATCTTACACCAACACTAACACTATCTCCAAATGGACCAAAATGAGATTCCACATGACCCACGTCACCTAGGAGTTCCAACGGGTGCATCCAAAATGATTTCTAAGCTTATGGTTTGTTCGGCGCAAACCGTGCACCTATCTTGCGTCAAGATTAGCACTATCTCCAAATGCGACGAAACAAGCTTCCACTTGAGCCTCGCCAACTAGGAGTACCACCGAGTGTGCCCAAAATGATTTCTAAGCCTATGGTATGTTTGGCACAAACCATACACCTATCTTGCACCAACACTAACACTGTCTCCAAATGGACCAAAACGAGATTCCACATGACCCACATCACCAAGGAGTTCCATCGGGTGCATCCAAAATGATTTCTGAGCTTATGGTTTGTTCGGCGCAAACCGTGCACCTATCTTGCGTCAAGATTAGCACTATTTCCAAATGGGATGAAACAAGCTTCCACTTGAGTCTCATCAAATAGGAGTACCATCAGGTGCGTCCAAAATGATTTTTGAGCCTATGGTATGTTTGGCGCAAACCATTCACCTATCTTGCACCAACACTAACACTGTCTCCAAACGGACCAAAACGAGACCACATGACCCACGTCACCTAGGAGTTCCATCGGGTGCATCAAAAACGATTTCTGAGCCTATGGTACGTTTAGCGCAGACTATGCACCTATCTTGGGTTAAGATTAGCACTATCTCCAAATGGACCAAAACAAGCTTCCACTTGAGCCTCGTCACCTTAGGAGTACCATCGGAATGCGTCCAAAATGATTTATGAGCCAATGGTATGTTGGCAGAAACAGTGCACCTATCCTATGTCAAGATTAGCTCTATCTCCAAATGGACCTAAACAAGCTTCCAGTTGAGCCTTATCACCTAGGAGTACCATCGGGGGAGTCCAAAATGATTTGTGAGCCAATGGTATGTTTCGCGCAAACCATGCACCCATCTTGCACCGAAACTAACACTGCCTCCAAATGGACCAAACCAAGATTCCACATGACCCACGTCACCTAGAAGTTCCATCGGGCGCATCCAAAATGATTTCTGAGCCTATGGTATGTTCAGCGCAAACCGTACACCTATCTTCCATCAGGACTAGAACTATATCCAATTGGACCAAAACGAGCTTCCACTTGAGCCTCGTCACCGAGGAGTACCATCAGGTAAGTCCAAAATGATTTCTAAGCCTATGGTATGTTTGGCGCAAACCGTACACCTATCTTACACCAACACTAACACTATCTCCAAATGGACCAAAATGAGATTCCACATGACCCACGTCACCTAGGAGTTCCATCGGGTGCATCCAAAATGATTTCTAAGCTTATGGTTTGTTCGGCGCAAACCGTGCACCTATCTTGCGTCAACATTAGCACTATCTCCAAATGCGATGAAACAAGCTTCCACTTGAGCCTCGCCAACTAGGAGTACCACCGAGTGCGCCCAAAATGATTTCTAAGCCTATGGTATGTTTGGCACAAACCATACACCTATCTTGCACCAACACTAACACTGTCTCCAAATGGACCAAAACGAGATTCCACATGACCCACGTCACCTAGGAGTTCCATCGGGTGCATCCAAAATGATTTCTGAGCTTATGGTTTGTTCGGCGCAAACCGTGCACCTATCTTGCGTCAAGATTAGCACTATTTCCAAATGGGATGAAACAAGCTTCCACTTGAGCCTCATCAAATAGGAGTACCATCAGGTGCGTCCAAAATGATTTTTGAGCCTATGGTATGTTTGGCACAAACCGTTCACCTATCTTGCACCGACACTAACACTGTCTCCAAATGGACCAAAACGAGACCACATGACCCACGTCACCTAGGAGTTCCATCGGGTGCATCGAAAACGATTTCTGAGCCTATGGTACGTTTAGCGCAGACTATGCACCTATCTTGGGTTAAGATTAGCACTATCTCCAAATGGACCAAAACAAGCTTCCACTTGAGCCTCGTCACCTAGGTGTACCATCAAATGCGTCCAAAATGATTTACGAGCCAATGGTATGATTGGCACAAACCTTGCACCTATCCTATGTCAAGATTAGCACTATCTCCAAATGGACCTAAACAAGCTTCCTGTTGAGCCTCATCACCTAGGAGTACCATCGGGAGAGTCCAAAACGATTTGTGAGCCAATGGTATGTTTGGCGCAAACCATGCACCCATCTTGCACCGACACTAACACTGCCTCCAAACGGACCAAACCAAGATTCCACATGACCCATGTCACCTAGGAGTTCCATCGGGCGCATCCAAAATGATTTTTGAGCCTATGGTACGTTCTGCGCAAACCGTGCACCTATCTTCCATCACGACTAGAACTATCTCCAATTGGACCAAAATGAGCTTCCACTTGAGCCTCGTCACCGAGGCAGTACCATTAGGTAAGTCCAAAACAATTTCTGAGCCTATGGTATGTTTGGCGCAAACCGTACACCTATCTTACACCGACACTAACACTATCTCCAAATGGACCAAAATGAGATTCTAGATGACCCACGTCACCTAGGAGTTCCATCGCGTGCATCCAAAATGATTTCTGAGCTTATGGTTTGTTCGGCGCAAACCAGTGCACCTATCTTGCGTCAAGATTAGCACTATTTCCAAATGGGACGAAACAAGCTTCCACTTGAGCCTTGCCAACCAGGAGTACCATCGGGTGCGTCCAAAATGATTTTTGAGCGTATGGTATGTTTGGCGCAAACCATTCACCTATCTTGCACCGACACTAACACTGTCTCCAAACGGACCAAAATGAGATTCCACATGACCCACGTCACCTAGGAGTTCCATCGGGTGCATCGAAAACGATTTCTGAGCCTATGGTCCGTTTGGCGCAGACTATGCACCTATCTTGGGTTAAGATTAGCACTATCTCCAAATGGACCAAAACAAGCTTCCACTTGAGCCTCATCACCTAGGAGTACCATCGAATGCGTCCAAAACGATTTACGAGCCAATGGTATGTTTGGCGCAAACCGTGCACCTATCCTATGTCAAGATTAGCACTATCTCCAAATGGACCTAAACAAGATTCCAGTTGAGCCTCATTACCTAGGAGTACCATCGGGGGTGTCCAAAATGATTTGTGAGCCAATGGTATGTTTGGCGCAAACCGTGCACCTATCCTATGTCAAGATTAGCTCTATCTCCAAATAGACCTAAACAAGCTTCCAGTTGAGCCTCATCACCTAGGAGTACCATCGGGGGAGTCCAAAATGATTTGTGAGCCAATGGTATGTTTCACGCAAACCGTGCACCCATCTTGCACTGAAACTAACACCGCCTCCAAATGGACCAAACCAAGATTCCACATGACCCATGTCACCTAGGAGTTCCATCGGGCGCATCCAAAATGATTTCTGAGCCTATGGTACGTTCGGCACAAACTGTACACCTATCTTCCATCGGGACTAGAACTATATCCACTTGGACCAAAACGAGCTTCCACTTGAGCCTCGTCACCGAGGAGTACCTTCAGGTAAGTCCAAAATGATTTCTGAGCCTATGGTATGTTTGGCGCAAACCGTACACCTATCTTACACCGACACTAACACTATCTCCAAATGGACCAAAATGAGATTCCACATGACCCACGTCACCTAGGAGTTCCATCGGGTGCATCCAAAATGATTTCTAAGCTTATGGTTTGTTCGGCGCAAACCGTGCACCTATCTTGCGTCAAGATTAGCACTATTTCCAAATGCGACGAAACAAGCTTCCACTTGAGCCTCGCCAACTAGGAGTACCACCGAGTGCGTCCAAAATGATTTCTGAGCCTATGGTATGTTTGGCACAAACCATACACCTATCTTGCACCAACACTAACACTGTCTCCAAATGGACCAAAACGAGATTCCACATGACCCACGTCACCTAGGAGTTCCATCGGGTGCATCCAAAATGATTTCTAGGCTTATGGTTTGTTCGGCGCAAACCGTGCACCTATCTTGCGTCAAGATTAGCACTATTTCCAAATGGGATGAAACAAGCTTCCACTTGAGCCTCGTCAAATAGGAGTACCATCGGGTGCATCCAAAATGATTTCTGAGCTTATGGTTTGTTCGGCGAAAACCGTGCACCTATCTTGTGTCAAGATTAGCACTATTTCCAAATGGGATGAAACAAGCTTCCACTTGAGCCTCGTCAAATAGGAGTACCATCGGGTGCGTCCAAAATGATTTTAGCCTATGGTATGTTTGGCGCAAACCATTCACCTATCTTGCACTGACACTAACACTGTCTCCAAACGGACCAAAACGAGACCACATGACCCACGTCACCTAGGAGTTCCATCGGATGCATCGAAAACGATTTCTGTGCCTATGGTACGTTTAGCGCATACTATGCACCTATCTTGGGTTAAGATTAGCACTATCTCTAAATGGACCAAAACAAGCTTCCACTTGAGCCTCGTCACCTAGGTGTACCATCGAATGCATCCAAAATGATTTACGAGCCAATGGTGTGATTGGCACAAACCTTGCACCTATCCTATGTCAAGATTAGCACTATCTCCAAATGGACCTAAACAAGCTTCCAGTTGAGCCTCATCACCTAGGAGTACCATCGGGGGAGTCCAAAATGATTTGTGAGCCAATGGTATGTTTGGCGCAAACCATGTACCCATCTTGCACCGACACTAACACTGCCTCCAAACGGACCAAACCAAGATTCCACATGACCCACATCACCTAGGAGTTCCATCGGGCTCATCCAAAATGATTTTTGAGCCTATGGTACGTTCTGCGCAAACCGTACACCTATCTTCCATCACGACGAGAACTATCTCCAATTGGACCAAAACGAGCTTCCACTTGAGCCACGTCACCGAGGAGTACCATCTGGTAAGTCCAAAACAATTTCTTAGCCTATGGTATGTTTGGCACAAACCGTACACCTATCTTACACTGACACTAACACTATCTCCAAATGGACCAAAATGAGATTCTAGATGACCCACGTCACCTAGGAGTTCCATCGCGTGCATCCAAAATGATTTATGAGCTTATGGTTTGTTCGGCGCAAACCGTGCACCTATCTTGCATCAAGATTAGCACTATTTCCAAATGGGACGAAACAAGCTTCCACTTGAGCCTTGCCAACCAGGAGTACCATCGGGTGCGTCCAAAATGATTTTTGAGCTATGGTATGTTTAGCGCAAACCATTCACCTATCTTGCACCAACACTAACACTATCTCCAAACGGACCAAAACGAGATTCCACATGACCCACATCACCTAGGAGTTCCATCGGGTGCATCAAAAATGATTTCTGAGCGTATGTTATGTTCAGCGCAAACCGTGCAACTATCTTGCATTAAGATTAGCACTATCTCCAAATGGACCGAAACAAGCTTCCACTTGAGCCTAGTCACCTAGGAGTACCATCGGGTGCATCAAAAATGATTTCTGAGCCTATGGTCCGTTTGGCGCAGACTATGCACCTATCTTGGGTTAAGATTAGCACTATCTCCAAATGGACCAAAACAAGCTTCCACTTGAGCCTCATCACCTAGGAGTACCATCGAATGCATCCAAAACGATTTATGAGCCAATGGTATGTTTGGCGCAAACCGTGCACCTATCCTATGTCAAGATTAGTACTATCTCCAAATGGACCTAAACAAGCTTCCAGTTGAGCCTCATTACCTAGGAGTACCATCGGGGGAGTCCAAAATGATTTGTGAGCCAATGGTATGTTTGGCGCAAACCGTGCACCTATCCTATGTCAAGATTAGCTCTATCTCCAAATGGACCTAAACAAGCTTCCAGTTGAGCCTTATCACCTAGGAGTACCATCGGGGAGTCCAAAACGATTTGTGTGCAAATGGTATGTTTGGTGCAAACCGTGCACCCATCTTGCACCGACACTAACACCGCCTCCAAACGGACCAAACCACGATTCCACATGACCCACGATACCTAGGAGTTCCATCGGGCACATCCAAAATGATTTCTTAGCCTATGGTACGTTCGGCACAAACCGTACACCTATCTTCCATCGGGACTAGAACTATATCCAATTGGACCAAAACGAGCTTCCACTTGAGCCTCGTCACCAAGGAGTACCTTCAGGTAAGTCCAAAACAATTTCTGAGCCTATGGTATGTTTGGCGCAAACCATACACCTATCTTACACCGACACTAACAATATCTCCAAATGGACCAAAATGAGATTCCACATGACCCACGTCACCTAGGAGTTCCATCGGGTGCATCCAAAATGATTTCTAAGCTTATGGTTTGTTCGGCGCAAACCGTGCACCTATCTTGCGTCAAGATTAGCACTATTTCCAAATGCGACGAAACAAGCTTCCACTTGAGCCTCGCCAACTAGGAGTACCACCGAGTGCGTCCAAAATGATTTCTGAGCCTATGGTATGTTTCGCACAAACCATACACGTATCTTGCACCAACACTAACACTATCTCCAAATGGACCAAAATGAGATTCCACATGACCCACGTCACCTAGGAGTTCCATCGGGTGCATCCAAAATGATTTCTGAGCTTATGGTTTGTTCGGCACAAACCGTACACCTATCTTGTGTGAAGATTAGCACTATTTCCAAATGGGATGAAACAAGCTTCCACTTGAGCCTCGTCAAATAGGAGTACCATCGGGTGTGTCCAAAATGATTTTTGAGCCTATGGTATGTTTCGCGCAAACCGTTCACCTATCTTGCACCGACACTAACACTGTCTCCAAACGGACCAAAACGAGACCACATGACCCACATCACCTAGGAGTTCCATCGGGTGCGTTGAAAATGATTTCTGAGCCTACGGTACGTTTAGCGTAGACTATGCACCTATCTTGGGTTAAGATTAGCACTATCTCCAAATGGACCAAAACAAGCTTCCACCTGAGCCTCGTCACCTAGGTGTACCATCGAATGCGTCCACAATGATTTATGAGCCAATGGTCTGATTGGCACAAACCTTGCACCTATCCTATGTCAAGATTAGCACTATCTCCAAATGAACCTAAACAAGCTTCCAGTTGAGCCTCATCACCTAGGAGTACCATCAGGGGAGTCCAAAATGATTTGTGAGCCAATGGTATGTTTGGTGCAAACCGTGCACCCATCTTGCACCAACACTAACACCGCCTCCAAATGGACCAAACCAAGATTCTACATGACCCACGTCACCTAGGAGTTCCATCGGGTGCATCCAAAATGATTTCTGAGCCTATGGTATGTTCGGCGCAAACCGTACACCTATCTTCCATCGGGACTAGAACTATATCCAATTGGTATGTTTGTCGCAAACCGTGCACCTATCCTATGTCAAGATTAGCACTATCTCCAAATGGACCTAAACAAGCTTCTAGTTGAGCCTCATCACCTAGGAGTACCATCGGGGGAGTCCAAAATGATTTGTGAGCCAATGGCATGTTTGGCGCAAACCGTGCACCTATCCTATGTCAAGATTAGCTCTATCTCCAAATGGACCTAAACAAGCTTCCAGTTGAGCCTCATCACCTAGGAGTACCATCGGGGGAGTCCAAAACGATTTGTGAGCCAATGGTATGTTTGGTGCAAACCGTACACCCATCTTGCACCGACACTAACACCGCCTCCAAACGGACCAAACCACGATTCCACATGACCCACGTCACCTAGGAGTTCCATCAGGCGCATCCAAAATGATTTCTGAGCCTATGGTATGTTTGGCGCAAACCGTTCACCTATCTTGCACCGACACTAACACTGTCTCCAAATGGACCAAAACGAGACCACATGACCCACGTCACCTAGGAGTTCCATCGGGTGCATCGAAAATGATTTCTGAGCCTATGGTACGTTTAGCGCAGACTATGCACCTATCTTGGGTTAAGATTAGCACTATCTCCAAATGGACCAAAACAAGCTTCCACTTGAGCCTCATCACCTAGGTGTACCATCGAATGCGTCAAAAATGATTTACGAGCCAATGGTATGATTGGCACAAACCTTGCACCTATCCTATGTCAAGATTAGCACTATCTCCAAATGAACCTTAACAAGCTTCCAGTTGAGCCTCATCACCTTGGAGTACCATCGGGGGAGTCCAAAACGATTTGTGAGCCAATGGTATGTTTGGTGCAAACCGTGCACCCATCTTGCACCGACACTAACACTGCCTCCAAACGGACAAAAGCAAGATGCCACATGACCCACGTCACCTAGGAGTTCCATCGGGCGCATCCAAAATGATTTTTGAGCCTATGGTACGTTCGGCGCAAACCGTACACCTATCTTCCATCATGACTAGAACTATCTCCAATTGGAACAAAATGAGCTTCCACTTGAGCCTCGTTACCGAGGAGTACCATCAGTAAGTCCAAAACAATTTCTTAGCCTATGGTATGTTTGGCACAAACCGTACACCTATCTTACACCGACACTAACACTATCTCCAAATGGACCAAAATGAGATTCTAGATGACCCACGTCACCTAGGAGTTCCATCGCGTGCATCCAAAATGATTTCTGAGCTTATGGTTTGTTCGGCGCAAACCGTGCAACTATCTTGCGTCAAGATTAGCACTATTTCCAAATGGGACGAAACAAGCTTCCACTTGAGCCTCATCAAATAGGAGTACCATCGGGTGCGTCCAAAATGATTTTTGAGCCTATGGTATGTTTGGCGCAAACCGTTCACCTATCTTGCACCGACACTAACACTGTCTCCAAACGCACTAAAATGAGATTCCACATGACCCACGTGACCTAGAAGTTCCATCGGGCACATCCAAAATGATTTCTGAGCCTATGGTACGTTCGGCGCAAACCGTACACCTATCTTCCATTAGGACTAGAACTATATCCCATTGGACCAAAACGAGCTTCCACTTGAGCCTCGTCACTGAGGAGTACCATCAGGTAAGTGCAAAACGATTTCTAAGCCTATGGTATGTTTGGCGCAAACCGTACACCTATCTTACACCGACACTAACACTATCTCCAAATGGACCAAAATGAGATTCCACATGACCCACGTCACCTAGGAGTTCCATCGGGTGCATCCAAAATGATTTCTAAGCTTATGGTTTGTTCGGCGCAAACCGTGCACCTATCTTGCATCAAGATTAGCACTATTTCCAAATGGGATGAAACAAGCTTCCACTTGAGCCTCGTCAACTAGGAGTACCACCGAGTGCGTCCAAAATGATTTCTGAGCCTATGGTATGTTTGTCACAAACCATACACCTATCTTGCACCAACACTAACACTGTCTCCAAATGGACCAAAATGAGATTCCACATGACCCCCGTCACCTAGGAGTTCCATCGGGTGCATCTAAAATGATTTCTGAGCTTATGGTTTGTTCAGCGCAAACCGTGCACCTATCTTGCGTCAAGATTAGCACTATTTCCAAATGGGATGAAACAAGCTTCCACTTGAGCCTCGTCAAATAGGAGTACCATTGGGTGCGTCCAAAATAATTTTTGAGCCTATGGTATGTTTGGCGCAAACTGTTCACCTATCTTGCACCAACACTAACACTGTCTCCAAACGGACCAAAACGAGACCACATGACCCACGTCACCTAGGAGTTCCATCGGGTGCATCGAAAATGATTTCTGAGCCTATGGTACGTTTGGCGCAAACTATGCACCTATCTTGGGTTAAGATTAGCACAATCTCCAAATGGACCAAAACAAGCTTCCACATGACCCATGTCACCTAGGAGTACCATCGGGTGCGTTCAAAATGATTTCTGAGCCTATGGTACGATCGGGCGCAAACCGTACACCTATCCTACGTCAAGATTAGCACTATCTCCAAATGGACCTAAACAAGCTTCCACTTGAGCCTCGTCACCTAGGTGTACCATCGGATGCGTCCAAAATGATTTACGAGCCAATGGTATGATTGGCACAAACCTTGTACCTATCCTATGTCAAGATTAGCACTATCTCCAAATGGACCTAAACAAGCTTCCAGTTGAGCCTCATCACCTAGGAGTACCATCGGGGGAGTCCAAAACGATTTGTGAGCCAATGGTATGTTTGGCGTAAACTGTGCACCCATCTTGCACTGACACTAACACTGCCTCTAAACAGACCAAACCAAGATTCCACATGACCCACGTCACCTAGGAGTTCCATCGGGCGCATCCAAAATGATTTTTGAGACTATGGTACGTTCGGCGCAAACCGTACACCTATCTTCCATCATGATTAGAAGTATCTCCAATTGGACCAAAACGAGCTTCCACTTGAGCCTCATCACTGAGGAGTACCATTAGGTAAGTCCAAAACAATTTCTGAGCCTATGGTATGTTTGGTGCAAACCGTACACCTATCTTACACCGACACTAACACTATCTCCAAATGGAAGAAAATGAGATTCTAGATGACCCAAATCACCTAGGAGTTCCATCGCGTGCATCCAAAATGATTTCTGAGCTTATGGTTTGTTCGGCACAAACCATGCACCTATCTTGCGTCAAGATTAGCACTATTTCCAAATGGGATGAAACAAGCTTCCACTTGAGCCTTGCCAACCAGGAGTACCATCGGGTGCGTCCAAAATGATTTTTGAGCCTATGGTATGTTTGGCGCAAACCATTCACCTATCTTGCACCGACACTAACACTGTCTCCAAACGGACCAAAATGAGATTCCACATGACCCACGTCACGTAGGAGTTCCATCTGGTGCATCAAAAACGATTTCTGAGCCTATGGTACGTTTGGCGCAGACTATGCACCTATCTTGGGTTAAGATTAGTACTATCTCCAAATGGACCAAAACAAGCTTCCACTTGAGCCTCATCACCTAGGAGTACCATCGAATGCATCCAAAACGATTTACGAGCCAATGGTATGTTTGGCGCAAACCATGCACCTATCCTATGTCAAGATTAGCACTATCTCCAAATGGACCTAAACAAGATTCTAGTTGAGCCTCATCACCTAGGAGTACCATCAGGGGAGTCCAAAATGATTTGTGAACCAGTGGTATGTTTGGCACAAATCGTGCACCTATCCTATGTCAAGATTAGCTCTATCTCCAAATGGACCTAAACAAGCTTCCAATTGAGCCTCATCACCTAGGAGTACCATCGGGGGAGTCCAAAATGATTTGTGAGCCAATGGTATGTTTGGTGCAAACCGTGCACCAATCTTGCACCGACAATAACACCAGCTCCAAACAGACCAAACCAAGATTCCACATGACCCACGTCACCTAGGAGTTCCATCGGGCGCATCCAAAATGATTTCTGAGCCTATGGTACGTTCGGCGCAAACCATACACATATCTTGCATTAGGACTAGAACTATCTCCAATTGGACCAAAACGAGCTTCCACTTGAGCCTCGTCACCAAGGAGTACCATCAGGTAAGTCCAAAACAATTTCTGAGCCTATGGTATGTTTGGTGCAAACCGTACACCTATCTTACACCGACACTAACACTATCTCCAAATGGACCAAAATGAGATTCTAGATGACTCACGTCACCTAGGAGTTTCATCGGGTGCATCCAAAATGATTTCTGAGCTTATGGTTTGTTCGGCGCAAACCATGCACCTATCTTACGTCAAGATTAGCACTATTTCTAAATGGGATGAAGCAAGCTTCCACTTGAGCCTCGTCAACTAGGAGTACCATCAGGTGTGTCCAAAATGATTTCTGAGTTTATGGTATGTTTGGCCCAAACCATACACCTATCTTGCACCAACACTAACACTGTCTCCAAACGGACCAAAACGAGATTCCACATGACCCACGTCACCTAGAAGTTCCATCGGGTGCATTTAAATTGATTTATGAGCTTATGGTCTGTTGGGCGCAAACCGTGCACCCATCTTGTGTGAAGATTAGCACTATTTCCAAATGGACTGAAACAATCTTCCACTTGAGCCTCGTCAACTAGGACTACCATCGGGTGCGTCCAAAATGATTTTTTAGCCTATGGTATATTTGGCGCAAACCGTACACTTATCTTGCACCGACACTAACACATCTCCATATGTACCAAAACGAGATTCCACATGACCCTCGTCACCTAGGAATCCCATTGGGTGCGTCAAAAACGATTTTTGAGCCTATGGTATGTTCAATGCAAACTATGCACCTATCTTGCACCGACACTAACACTATCTCCAAATAGACCGAAACAAGATTCCACATGACCCACGTCACCTAGGAGCACAATCGGGTGCGTCGAAAATGATTTCTGAGCCTTTGGTAAGTTCGGCGCAAACCGTGCACTTATCCTGAGTCAAGATTAGCACTTTCTCCAAATGGACCTAAACAGGCTTCCACTTGAGCCTCATCACCTAGGAGTACCATCGAGGGAGTCCAAAACAATTTCTGAGCCTATGGTATGTTTGGCGCAAACCGTACACCTATCTTACACCGACGCTAACACTATCTCCAAATGGACCAAAATGAGATTCTAGATGATCCACATCACCTAGGAGTTCCATCGCGTGCATCCAAAATGATTTCTGAGCTTATGGTTTGTTCGGCGCAAACCGTGCACCTATCTTGCGTCAAGATTAGCACTATTTCCAAATGGGACGAAACAAGCTTCCACTTGAGCCTTGCCAACTAGGAGTACCATCGGGTGCGTCCAAAATGATTTTTGAGCCTATGGTATGTTTGGCGCAAACCATTCACCTATCTTGCACCGACACTAACACTGTCTCCAAACGGACCAAAACGAGATTCCACATGACCCACGTCACATAGGAGTTCCATCGGATGCATCGAAAATGATTTCTAAGCCTATGGTACGTTTGGCGTAGACTATGCACCTATCTTGGGTTAAGATTAGCACTATCTCCAAATGGACCTAAACAAGCTTCCACTTGAGCCTCATCACCTAGGAGTACCATCGGGTGCGTCCAAAATGATTTTCTGAGCCTATGGTATGTTTGGCACAAACCATACACCAATCTTGCACCAACACTAACACTATCTCCAAACGGACCGAAATGATATTCCACATGACCGATGTCACCTAGGAGTTCCATCGGGTGCATCCAAAACAAATTTTGAGCCTATGGTACGTTTGGCGCAAACCGTACACCTATCTTGTACCGACACTAACGCTGTTTGAAATAGGCCGAAACGAGATTTCACATGACCCACATCACCTAGGGGGCTCCATCGGGTCTGTCCAAAATGATTTCTGAGCCTATGGTACGTTCAACGCAAACTGTGCACCTATCTTGTGTCAAGATTAGCACTATCTCCAAATCGACCGAAACGAGCTTTCACTTGAGCCTTGTCACCAAGGACTGCAATCGGGTGCATCCAAAATGATTTCTGGGTCTATGGTATGTTTGGCATAAACCATGCACCTATCTTGCACCGACTCTAACGCTGTCTCCATATGTACCAAAATGAGATTCCACATGAACCACGTCACCTAGGAATCCCATCGGGTGCTTCCAAAACGATTTTCGAGCCTATGGTATGTTTATTGCAAACTGTGCACCTATCTTGCACTGACACTAACACTGTCTCCAAATAGACTGAAACAGGATTCCACATGACCCACGTCACCTAGGAGTACCATCGGGTGCGTCCAAAATGATTTTCGAGCCTATGGTACGTTCGGTGTAGAGCGTGCACCTATGTTGCGTCAAGACTAGCACTATCTCCAATTGGACCGAAACGAGCTTCCACTTGAGCCTCATCACCGAGCAGTACCATCTGGTGCGTCCAAAATGATTTATGAGCCTATGGCATATTTGGCTCAAACCATACACCTATCTTGCCCCAACACTAACACTATCTCCAAACGGACCAAAATGAGATTCCACATGACCCACGTCACCTAGGAGTTCCATCGGGTGCATCCAAAACGATTTCTGAGCCTATTCTACGTTTGCGCAAACCGTGCACCTATCTTGCACCGACACTAACGCTGTTCCAAATAGGTAGAAATGAGATTTCACATGACCCACATCACCTAGGAGTTCCATCAGGTCCATCCAAAATGATTTCCATGCCTATGGTACATTTAGTGCAAACGGTGCACCTATCTTGCGTCAAGATTAGCACTATCTCCAAATCGACCGAAACGAGCTTCCACTTGGGCCTCGTCACCTAGGAGTGCAGTCAGGTGCATCCAAAATGATTTTTGAGTCTATGGTATGTTTGGCGCAAACCATGCACCTATCTTGCACCGACTCTAACATTGTCTCCATATGTACCAAAACGTGGTTCCACTTGACCCACGTCAGCTAGGAATCCCATTGGGTGCTTCCAAAATGATTTTCGAGCCTATGGTATGTTCAGCGCAAACCATGCACTTATCTTGCACCGACACTAACACTATCTCCAAATAGACCAAAACAAGATTCCACATGACCCACGTCACCTAGGAGTACCATTGGGTCCGTCCAAAACGATTTCAGAGCCTATGGTACGTTCGGCGCAAACCGTGCACCTATCCTGCGTCAAGATTAGCACTATCTCCAAATGGACCTAAACAAGCTTCCACTTGAGCCTCATCACCTAGGAGTACCATCAGGTGCATCCAAAATGATTTCTGAGCCTATGGTATGTTTGGCGCAAACCATGCACCTATCTTTTACCGACACTAACGCTGTTCCAAATAGGCCGAAACAAGATTCCAAATGAGCCACATCACGTAGGAGTTCCATCGGGTGCATCCAAAACGATTTCTGAACCTATGGCATGTTTTTACGCAGACCATGCACCTATCTTGCTCCATGATTCGCACAATCTCCAAATGGACCCAAAGAAGCTTCCACTTGAGCCTCATCACCTATGTGTAGTATCGGGCGCATCGAAAATGATTTCTGAGCCTATGATATGTTTGGCGCAAACCGTACACCAATCTTGCCCCGACACTAACACTATCTCCAAATAGACCGAAACAAGATTTCACATGACCCACATCACCTAGGAGTTCCATCGGGTCCGTCCAAAATGATTTTTGAGCCTATGGCACATTTAGCGCAAACTGTGCACCTATCTTGCGTCAAGATTAGCACTATCTCCAAATCGACCGAAACGAGCTTCCACTTGAGCCTCGTCATCTAGAAGTAGCATCGGATGCGTCCAAAATGATTTTTGAGCCTATGGTATGTTTGGCGCAAGCCATAAACCTATCTTGCACCAACACTAACACTGTCTCCAAACAGACCAAAACAAGATTCCACATGACCCACGTCCCCTAGGAGTTCCATTGGGTGCGTCCAAAATGATTTCCAAGCCTATGGTATGTTCGGCGCAAACCGTGCACCTATCTTGCGTCATTATTAGCACTATCTCCAAATGGACCGAAATGAGCATCCACTTGAGCCTCATCACCTAGGAGTACGATCGGGTGCGTGTAAAATGATTTCTAAGCCTATGGTATGTTTGGCACAAACCTTGCACCGACACTAACATTGTCTCCAAATGGACCAAAATGAGATTCCACATGACCCAAGTCATGTAGGAGTTCCATCGGGTCATCTAAAATGATTTCTGCGTGTATGTTACGTTCAACGCAAAATGTAAACCTATCTTGCGTCAAGGTTAGCACTATCTCCAAATGGGCCAAAACAACTTCCACTTGAGCCTCATCACCTAGGAGTACCATCAGGTGCATCCAAAATGATTTCTGAGCCTATGGTATGTTTGGCGCAAACGGTGCACTTATCTTGCACCGACACTAACACTATCTCCAAATGGACCAAAACGAGATTCCACATGACCCATGTCACCGAGGAGTTCCATCGGTTGCATCCAAAATGATTTCTGAGCCTATGGTATGTTTGGCGCAGACCATGCACCTATCTTGCGCTAAGATTAGCACTATCTCCAAATGAACGCAAACAAACTTCCACTTGATCCTTATCACCTATGAGTACCATCGGGTGCGTCGAAAACGATTTCTAAGCCTATGGTATGTTTGACACAAACTGTGCACCTATCTTGCACCGACAATAACATTATCTCCAAATAGACTGAAACAAGATTCCACATGACCCATGTCACCGAGGAGTACCATCGGGTGCGTTCAAAATGATTTCTGAGCAATGGTACGTTTGCCGCAAACCGTGCACCTATCCTGCGTCAAGATTAGCAATATCTCCAAATGGACCTAAACAAGCTTCCACTTGAGCCTCATCACCTAGGAGTACCATCAGGTGCATCCAAAACGAGTTCTGAGCCTATGGCACGTTCGGCGCAAACCATGCACCTATCTTGCACCGACACTAACACTATCTCTAAATGGACCAAAATGAGATTCCACATGACCCATGTCACCTAGGAGTTCCATCGGGTGCATCAAAAATGATTTCTGAGCTTATGTTACGTTGGGCACAAACTGTAAACCTATCTTGCGTCAAGATTAGCACTATCTCCAAATGGACTGAAACAATTTCCACTTGAGCCTCGTCACCTAGGAGTACCATCAGGTGTGTCTAAAATGATTTCTGAGCCTATGGTATGTTTGGCACAAACCGTACACCTATCTTGCACCAACACTAACACTGTCTCCAAACAGACCAAAACAAGATTCCACATGACCCACGTCACCTAGGAGTTCCATCGGGTGCATTTAAAATGATTTATGAGCTTATGGTCTGTTGGGCGCAAACCGTGCACCCATCTTGCGTGAAGATTAGCACTATTTCCAAAAGGACTGCAACAATCTTCCACTTGAGCCTCGTCACCTAGGAGTACCATTGGGTGCGTCCAAAATGATTTTTGAGCCTATGGAATGTTTGGCGCAAACCGTACACTTATCTTGCACCGACACTAACACTGTCTCCATATGTACTAAAATGAGATTCCACATGACCCACGTCACCTCGAAATCCCATCGGGTGTGTCCAAAACAATTTTTGAGCCTATGGTATGTTCAACGCAAATTGTGCACCTATTTTACAATGACACTAACATTGTCTCCAAATATATCGAAGCATGATTCCACATGACCCACGTCACCTAGGAGTACCATCAGGTGAGTCCAAAATGATTTTTTAGCCTATAGTACGTTCAGCGCAAACTATGCACCTATCATGTGTCAAGATTAGCACTATCTCCAAATGGACCTAAAAAAGCTTCCACTCGAGCCTCATCACCTAGGAGTACCATCGGGTGCGTCCAAAATGGTTTTCTGAGCCTATGGTATGTTTGGCGCAAACCGTGCACCTATGTTGCACCGACACTAACACTGCCTCCAAAAAGCCCAAAACAAGATTCCACATGACCCACGTCACCTAGGAGTTCTATCGGGCGCATCCAAAATGATTTCTTAGCCTATGGTACGTTCGGCACAAATCATGCACCTATCTTGCGTCATGACTAGCACTATCTCCAATTGGACCGAAACGAGCTTCCACTTGAGCCTCATCACCAAGGAGTACCATCGGATGCGTCCAAAACGATTTCTGAGCCTATGGTATGTTTGGCGCAAACCGTGCACCTATCTTGCACCGACACTAACACTGTGTCTAAACATACCAAAACGAGATTCCACATGACCCACGTCACCTAGAAGTTCCATCGGGCATCCAAAATGATTTCTGAGCTTATGGTTTGTTCGGCGCAAACCGTGCACCAAACTTGCGTAAAGATTTGCACTATTTCCAAATGGGACGAAATAAGCTTTCACTTGAGCCTCGTCAACTAGGAGTACCATCGGGTGTGTCCAAAATGATTTTTGAGCCTATGGTATGTTTGGCGCAAACCGTATACTTATCTTGCACCGCCACTAACACTGTCTCCATATGTACCAAAACGAGATTCCACATGACCGACATCACCTAGGAATCCCATTGGGTGCGTCGAAAATGATTTTTGAGCCTATGGTTTGTTCAATGCAAACTATGCACCTATCTTGCACCGACACTAACACTGTCTCCAAATAGACCAAAACAAGATTCCACATGACCCACATCACCTAGGAGTACCATCGGGAGCGTCCAAAATGATTTCCGAGCCTTTGGTATGTTCAGGGCAAACCGTGCACTTATCCTACGTCAAGATTAGCACTATCTCCAAATGGACCTAAACAAGCTTCCACTTGAGCCTCATCACCTAGGAGTACCATCGGGTCCGTCCAAAATGATTTTCTGAGCCTATGGTATGTTTGGCGCAAATCATGCACCTATCTTGCACCGACACTAAGACTGCCTCCAAAAAGACCAAAACAAGATTCCACATGACCCACGTCACCTAGGAGTTCCATCAAGCGCATCCAAAACAATTTCTGAGCCTATGATACGTCTGGCGCAAACCATGCACCTATATTGCATCAAGACTAGCACTATCTCCAATTGTACCGAAACGAGGTTCCACTTGAGCCTCGTCACCGAGGAGTTCCATCTGGTGCGCCCAAAATGTTTTCTAAGCCTATGGTATGTTTGGCGCAAACCGTTCACCTATCTTGCACTGACACTAATACTGTCTCCAAACGGACCAAAATGAGATTCCACATGACCCACGTCACCTAGGAGTTCCATCGAGTGCATCGAAAACGATTTGTGAGCCTATGGTATGTTTGGCGCAGACTTGGCACCTAACTTGGGTTAAGATTAGCAGTATCTCCAAATGGACCAAAACAAGCTTCCACTTGAGCCTCATCACCTAGGAGTACCATCGGATGCGTCCAAAATGATTTACAAGCCAATGGTATGTTTGGCGCAAACCGTGCACCTATCCTATGTCAAAATTAGCTCTATCTCCAAATGGACCTAAACAAGCTTCTAGTTGAGCCTTATCACCTTGGACTACCATCGGGGGAGTCCAAAATGATTTGTGAGCCAATGATATGTTTCGCGCAAACCGTGCACCCATCTTGCACCAAAACTAACAATGCCTCCAAATGGACCAAACCAAGATTCCACATGACCCACGTCACCTAGAAGTTCCATCGGGCGCATCCAAAATGATTTCTGAGCCTATGGTACGTTCGGCGCAAACCGTACACCTATCTTCCATCAGGACTAGAACTATATCCAATTGGACCAAAACTGAGCTTCCACTTGAGCCTCGTCACCGAGGAGTACCATCAGGTAAGTCCAAAATGATTTCTAAGCCTATGGTATGTTTGGCGCAAACCGTACACCTATCTTACACCAACACTAACACTATCTCCAAATGGACCAAAATGAGATTCCACATGACCCACGTCACCTAGGAGTTCCATCGGGTGCAGCCAAAATGATTTCTAAGCTTATGGTTTGTTTCGGCGCAAACCGTGCACCTATCTTGCGTCAAGATTAGCACTATTTCCAAATGGGACGAAACAAACTTCCACTTGAGCCTCGTCAAATAGGAGTACCATTGGGTGCGTCCAAAAATGATTTTTGAGCCTATGGTATGTTTGGCGCAAACCGTTCACCTATCTTGCAACCGATACTAACACTGTCTCCAAACGGACCAAAACAAGACCACATGGCCCACGTCACCTAGGAGTTCCATCGGTTGCATCAAAAATGATTTCTGAGCCTATGGTACATTCGGCGCAAACCGTACACCTATTTTCCATCAGGACTAGAACTATCTCCAATTGTACCAAAACGAGCTTCCACTTGAGCCTCGTCACCGAGGAGTACCATTAGGTAAGTCCAAAACGATTTCTGAGCCTATGGTATGTTTGGCGCAAACCGTACACCTATCTTACACCGACACTAACACTCTCTCCAAATGGACCAAAAATGAGATTCCACATGACCCACGTCACCTAGGAGTTCCATCGGGTGCATCCAAAATGATTTCTGAGCTTATGGTTTGTTCGGCGCAAACCGTGCGCCTATCTTGTGTCAAGATTAGCACTATTTCCAAATGGGACAAAACAAGCTTCCACTTGAGCCTCGTCAACTAGGAGTACCATCGGGTGCATCCAAAATGATTTCTGAGCCTATGGTATGTTTGGCGCAAACCGTACACCTATCTTACACCGACACTAACACTATCTCCAAATGGACCAAAATGAGATTCCACATGACCCACGTCACCTAGGAGTTCCATCAGGTGCATCCAAAATGATTTCTGAGCTTATGGTTTGTTTGGCGCAAACCATGCACCTATCTTGTGTCAAGATTACCACTATTTCCAAATGGGACAAAACAAGCTTCCACTTGAGCCTCGTCAAATAGGAGTACCATCGGGTGCGTCCAAAATGATTTTTAAGCCTATGGTATGTTTGGCGCAAACCGTTCACCTATCTTGCATCGACACTAACACTGTCTCCAATTGGACCAAAATGAGATTCCACATGACCCACGTCACCTAGGAGTTCCATCGGGCGCATCGAAAATGATTTCTGAGCCTATGGTACGTTCGGCGCAAACTGTACACCTATCTTCCATCAGGACTAGAACTATCTCCAATTGGACCAAAACGAGCTTCCACTTGAGCCTCGTCACCGAGGAGTACCATCAGGTAAGTCCAAAACGATTTATGAGCCTATGGTATGTTTGGCGCAAACCGTACACCTATCTTACACCGACACTATCACTATCTCCAAATGGACCAAATAAGGTTCCACATGACCCACGTCACCTAGGAGTTCCATCAGGTGCATCCAAAATGATTTCTGAGCTTATGGTTTGTTCGGCGCAAACCATGCACCTATCTTGCGTCAAGATTAGCACTATTTCCAAATGGGACGAAACATGCTTCTAGTTGAGCCTCGTCAACTAGGAGTGCCATTGGGTGCGTCCAAAATGATTTCTGAGCCTATGGTATGTTTGGCGCAAACCGTATACCTATCTTACACCAACACTAACACTATCTCCAAATGGACCAAAATGAGATTCCACATGACCCACGTCACCTAGGAGTTCCATCGGGTGCGTCCAAAATGATTTCTGAGCTTATGGTTTGTTCGGCGCAAACCGTGCACCTATCTTACGTCAAGATTAGCACTATTTCCAAATGGGATGAAACAATCTTCCACTTGAGCCTCGTCAACTAGGAGTACCATCGGGTGCGTCCAAAATGATTTCTGAGCCTATGGTATGTTTGGCGCAAACCGTACACTTATCTTGCACCAACACTAACACTGTCTCCATATGTACTAAAATGAGATTCCACATGACCCACGTCACCTCGGAATGCCATCGGGTGTGTCCAAAATGATTTTTGAGCCTATGTTATGTTCAGCGCAAACTGTGCACCTATTTTGCACCGACACTAACACTGTCTCCAAATAGATCGAAACATGATTCCACATGACCCACATCACCTAGGAGTACCATCAGGTGAGTCCAAAATGATTTTTGAGCCTATAGTACATTCGGCGCAAACTATGCACCTATCCTGTGTCAAGATTAGCACTATCTCCAAATGGACCTAAAAAAGCTTCCACTTGAGCCTCATCAACTAGGAGTACCATCGGGTGCGTCCAAAATGATTTTCTGAGCCTATGGTATGTTTGGCGCAAACCGTGCACCTATGTTGCACCGACACTAACACTGCCTCCAAAAAGCCCAAAACAAGATTTCACATGACCCACGTCACCTTGGAGTTCTATTGGGCGCATCCAAAATGATTTCTAAGCCTATGGTACGTTTGGCGCAAACCGTGCACCTATCTTGCGTCAAGACTAGCACTCTCTCCAATTGGACCAAAACGAGCTTCCACTTGAGCCTCGTCACCGAGGAGTACCATCGGGTGTGTCCAAAATGATTTCAGAGCCTATGATATATTTGGCGCAAACCGTGCACCTATCTTGCACCGACACTAACACTGTCTCCAAATGTACCAAAACAAGATTCCACATGACCCACGTCACCTAGGAGTTCCATCGGGTGCATCCAAAATAATTTCTGAGCTGATGGTTTGTTCAGCGCAAACTGTGCACCTATCTTGCGTCAAGATTAGCACTATTTTCAAATGGGACGAAACAAGCTTCCACTTGAGCCTCGTCAACTAGGAGTACGATCGGGTGCGTCCAAAATGATTTTTGAGCCTATGGCATGTTTGGCGCAAACCGTACACTTATCTTGCACCAACACTAACACTGTCTCCATATGTACAAAAACGAGATTCCACATGACCCACGTCACCTATGAATCCCATTGGGTGCGTCGAAAATGATTTTTGAGCCTATGGTATGTTCAATGCAAACTGTGCGCCTATCTTGCACCGAAACTAACACTATTTCCAAATAGACCGAAACAAGATTCCACATGACCCACGTCACCTAGGAGTACCATCGGGTGCGTCCAAAATGATTTCCGAGCCTTTGGTACGTTCAGCACAAACCGTGCACTTTTCCTGCGTCAAGATTAGCACTATCTCCAAATGGACCTAAACAAGCTTCCACTTGAGCCTCATCACCTAGGAGTACCATTAGGTGCGTCCAAAATGATTTTCTGAGCCTATGGTATGTTTGGCGTAAATCGTGCACCTATCTTGCACCGACACTAAGACTGCCTCCAAAAAGACCAGAACAAGATTCCACATGACCCACGTCACCTAGGAGTTCCATCGGGCGCATCCAAAATGATTTTCTGAGCCTATGGTACGTTTGGCGCAAACCATGTACCTATCTTGCGTCAAGACTAGCACTATCTCCAATTGTACCAAAACGAGCTTCCACTTGAGCCTCGTCACCGAGATGTACCTCTGGTGCGCCCAAAACGATTTCTAAGCCTATGGTATGTTTGGCGCAAACCGTTCACGTATCTTGCACCAAAACTAACACTATCTCCAAACGAACCAAAATGAGATTCCACATGACCCACGTCACCTAGAATTTCCATCGGGTGCATCAAAAATGTTTTATGAGCCTATGGTACGTTTGGCGCAGACTATGCACCTATCTGTAACACCTTGGGTGTTTTAAATACTAAAACCAGCCATGTCATCATATGCATTGCAAAGCATTTGATCTTAGTGAAAAATTTTATGTGCATTCACTAAAACAAGTTTACCTTTATGTTATATGTGTTGACTTGTATAGCTTGAATTGAGTTAAAAATCTTTGTAGTGAATTGAATTTCCGAAAAACCCTGTTTTCAGTATTTAAATCCTACCCTGAAAACCCATTTCAAAATCTAAGCACATTTTGGGGTTGAGCTTAAAAGCAAAAGTGTAGAACTTGTCGAGTTGTACAAAGTTGGTTTTTGGAGTTTTCAACGTTGTTTTATAAAATTTGAAGTAATTTGAAAAGGCGTAATTCTTTAAATGTCCCCTTTTTTAATTCAAATTTGCATTTCAAAAAGTAGACCGAATTAGGGGTTAGTTATAAAAGCAAAGTTGTAGAACTTTGAATTTTGAACAACTTTTATTTTTGGATATTTTTGAGTTGTTACATAAATTTGGGAGTAATTTGGTTTTTAAATCAAATGGCAATTTTGTAAATAAGATGAACAGTACCAGCGGGCAGCTGTCACCGCCGGCGATCTTCTTTCTGCTTCCAGGCGCGGTCGTGGCCGTCTTTGGCATCGCACTAGCCTGGATAAGGCCGTGTCATGGCTTCCTCTTGCTTCCTGGCCGTCATTTATAGCCCAGGAGTCGTCGCCGTTCTTCTTTTCTTCTCCTCTATTTTCCAGTTGCCGCCGCCATAGCTCCATCGAGCTCTCGCCGTCGATCTAGCGCCTGTACCATCTCAGCAAAGTGCTACATAGCTTTGCTAAATCCTTGCGCACCTAGCCAGCTAGCTCTGGTCACCTGACTTCACCGGGAACCGCCGCTCGTCGCGTTTCTTCTTCGCGGCTGGCAGCATCACCGTCGGGTGCGCTTCACCGTGGCCGTGGCTCTCCGGTGAGCCGCTGCTCTTGCGAAGCCTTGTTTGAGTTTTGCCTTGATGCCATACTGCTTTGTGCCCAGTTGATTGGTCCTTTTGTTCATCACAGTCACTGGAGCATCGCCGTCATCGTCACTTGCTCCGCCGTGGGTGTTGTGCACGTCGAACCACTTCGCCGTTGCTCCTCCAGCTTGCTCTCTGCTCAGTCGTGTTCGGCGTGAGCTGCTGAACCTTCCCATGCTATTTGTTCAAGCTCTACCGGTCTCACGTCACTGGCATAGCGCAGCCGCACCACCGTGTCTGCCATGGCCGTCGGCAAGCTCGTGCACTGCTGTAATTAGCCTCGATAGTACACTCAATCGATGCGGGTGATGAGGGGAGTGTGTTGGTACTCTCGCTGTCACCGATGATCCCACTGGCGGCGAGAAATCGCCGGTCAGCGCGTCATTGCCGTAGTTAGCGCGGGGGGTCGGGGATGACAAGTGGGGTCGGGCTGTCAGTGAGCGGGTGATTTGAAAATGAATTTTCCTTTTTCAGAAATGATTGAATAGTGCTGTAATTTGTTATTTTTGTGTAGATTTATTTAGAGCTCCAAAAATTATGAAAATTTTTGTGTGACCTCTCTGTGATGTGTACTAGTTAAGAAAAATATGAAATGTTGTTTTTAAGTACTTTTTGGATCTGATAAAAATGGCTCAATTAATTAATAAATGAGTTTCTATGATTTTTCTAGGCTTAAATAATTATCCAAAAATTATGAAAATTGCTTTGCCACTTAGTTATCATGTGATGAACCTTTACAAAAATTTCGAGCTCAATTGGAACAAGTTGATTTATTTCATAATTTTTAATTAAAGCATTAATTCATAAAAGCAAATAGTAACCTTTAATGATTTAGGTTTTGTTTGAAATTTTGGATTGAGTGATGACCTTGGGTCATTAGTTGGTAATGATCCTTGGCAATTGAATTTAGTGTTATGAAAAAGGCTTAGTTAGTTTTGACTTGTAACCGTACCGCGAAGGAAAGTTGTATTCGAGTTTTTAACCTTCGCATCCATCATCAAGCATCATGTTTTGTATCCCGCATCATGTTAAACATAGCATTGTTACTATGTATAGTGAACGAAGGTGAGCACGTGGTAGTTAATCAAGTTGCGGAGGAGGTTAATCCGTCTATTGAGGTCGGATCTGATATCAGTGGGACGAATCCGGAACCTGACTTTTCCGCCAATCAAGGCAAGCCCAGATGCATTTAAACCTACCTTGTGTTTTACAAATTTTTATCGCTTTTGCTTTTATATACTACATTGAGTGATTAGGAGTCAAGTGAAAACCTAATTGGTGCATTACCAACCTTGTTTTTCCATATCTACCTTGTTACCAGTTTTACTTCGTAAATGCCTAATTATGCTTAGCCATGCTTAAACAGATAAAAGTCGGGTGATTACCTATCACCCGCGAGTTTTAAATGGATCTTTGGTTACGTTTGGTTACTTATGTTATCATGTGATATGAGCTTGTGGAAGAATAAATCTAGACCGAGCGGACTCGGTGTGTGAGAGCCACAAGACATGAAGGTCTTGTGAGCGGGTTCTTTCCGCCTGTGTCGATTAAGAACCATCCGTTGTTGAACTGTGTGAGATGAGACTTTGTAGTACTAACCACATACTCTAGTAAGCCTTAACTTGGCGATTCTATTACGAGGATGGCTACTCGCGCACTGGGAGTGGAGAGATGGCGAGAATAGCGTGTACCCACATGGCAATGGACTGGATTGGTGGGGTACTATATTCTCGGGTGGCGCGGACCCGTTCTTGTTTTAGAAGATCCGAGGGTAGGTTGGTATATGTAGGTCGGGGACCTACATATATCGTGTGGTCTAGAATCCTTAGCTGGGTTTTAATCGGTTTGAATCGTCGTTGCTCCTCGGTTATGGAGACTCAACTCTCTGTTCATCATCATAGTTTATTAACTGAAACTTGAGTAAGGTTTGAGAAAGTGTGGGATATGAAGTTTCATGATCTCATCATGGATCATGTTAGCTTTGTATATGATCTTTTGAAGATAAAAATGTTGATATAAAGAATCTTGTTAGAGAGCTTTTACGCAAAAAGAACTTTGACTATTGCTAAAGCCATACCTTGAATCCCTGAGTCTTCTCAGCTTTAATTTCGGTTAAGTCTTGTTGAGTACTTTTGTACTCAGGGTTCGTTGACCCTTGTTGCAGGTGAGCCTCATGAGCAGGTCTGTTTTGGACTGTGCCGCATGACTGTTGTTCAGGTCGATGACGATAAGTGAATGTGTGATCCTTGGGCAGGATACTTATATTGTGTGTTTGTATTATGTTACTAATGCCACTCCACTACTACTATGGTTTGTAATAATTATCGAACTTAGTTTGTAAGGTTTAAAAACAACTGGTTTGTAAACTAAGTTATTGTAAGACTTCCGCTAATTTACTCTGATGTAGATATTTGAATAAATGTTGTAATACTGCAATCCTGCTCAAAAATCGTGGATGATTCGGGGTTCCCCGAGGACACCCGACAGTCTTCTTAAGTTACCAGGAACATATGCATAGTTGTCAGAGGTCGTTGGACAGTGACAAGTGCATGTGGGTCCTATAATTTAGGAGGTTCTGCCACAGAATGGTATCAGAGCAATTGTTACAAAGTCTTTGTTGTATTGTTTTACAAAAACTTCAAAATGATTTGGGACAAATAAATATAACTTGTTAATTTGGTCTAAATTGCTTCTGGCTTATCTTATTTCATTCTCACCATTCCTTAATTGATTAAAAAAGCTTTGTGTGGTGGAGTAGTAATCTTATTATGCCCTATATAAAAACAACTGTTGTTTATGTACCTTATAAGCTTTGATGTTTTTATTCGTAAGAACGATTCATGCATCATGATTAATTCACTTGTTACTTCCTTCACTCTGAGTCTGGGTTGGGTTGTGAGTCTAGGTTGGGTAGTGAGTCTGGGTTGAGTATGTAATCCATCCTGGCTGCTCTTTAGACTTTGATCAGATTGTCTTACTTGGATTAATTTTGCTTCCTACGGTATGGCTCGTACCAAGATAACACCCCGTAAGTCAGTCGGACCCAAAGGAGTTCCTCGTCACCAGCTTGCCCTTAGGAATGATGGTACTAGCAGTAGCAGCTCTAGGCTTGATCCCTAGGCAGAGATACAGAGGCTTACAACAGAGTTAGCTGAGGCTACTAGAGATAGGGCTATGGATGCCATCCATGCAGGCGAGTTACGGGATAGATTGAGGTGTCTTACCACCGCTCACAAGAACTATGAACGTATGTTAGTTCATATGGTGGAAGGAAGGAATGAGGCTTGGCATAGGGAAGATGTAACTAGAGCTAGAGCTCATGAGCTAGAATTCTATGTAGAAGACTTAGAAGAACATAATACTACTTTGCATGAAGAAGTCCATAGGCTGAGCAACCTCCTGGATCCAAATCATGAACCTCAAGCTGATGCAATGGACCCTGGTGTCATCATTGCTGATAATGATGAACTTGAAGAGGAAGAAGAAGAAGATCCAGAAGAATTAGTGATGGTCGATGAAAGTGATAATGAAGGCAGAAATGTTTCCGGAATGGATATCGATCACGAGGTTTGATGTGGTCGAGGAGAAGAGTAGAGTTGTAAAATAGTTAGATCTAGTTAAGTTAAGTAGTCTTGTTTAGGTGCGGGCTTGTGCTTAAATAAGTGAACCAATGTAATGCGTTGTAGTCAGCTCTTTTATCGTTTAATAAAGGCTTGTGAGTAAAGTTTGGTTTGTTATGAACAGATGCGTCGTACGCGGGGTTTGCATATGCCTGGTACTTCACAAGATGAAGACGGTATTCCTGATCCACCACCAGTTCCTCTGAATTTGGCTGATGCTATCACCACGCTTGTCAATGTGACTGTTGAAAATGCTCAATTGCTTCGAGAGATAGCTCAGTGTAATAAGAATATGGTGCAAGGAAACTATGGCCACAATCATAACAGGCAGGAGGCTACGTTTGTTGATTTTATAGATACAAGACCACCAGTGTTCACCAAGGCCGATGAACCACTGGAGGCTGATGATTGCCTTCGGACTATGGAGCAGAAATTTGATCTTATTCCATGCACGGAGATGTAGAAACCTGTGTTTGCCACCCAGCAACTTAGAGGTGCAGCAGGTGCTTGGTGGGCAAATCTAGTGGCTATGCAACCAGCTGGCATTCCAATAACTTGGGCTGAGTTCTGTACTACCTTTTGAGCTCATTATATTCTAGGAGTGATGACCATGAAGCTGGATGAGTTCCTTGCTTTGAAGCAAGGGGACCAAACGGTTATGCAGTATGTGGGTAGATTCAATCACCTATCACAGTATGCATCTAAACATGTCAACACAGATGCTAAGAAAAAGAAATGGTTTATGCGAGGTCTGAATACCAAACTACAGACAATGATGACTACCTGTACCAATGTCACTTATCATGAGGCAGTGAATATTGCAATTGCTTCAGAGAAAAAGTATCAGCAGCATAAAGAGATCAAGAAGAAAAAGAGTGTGCCATGGATCTTTTGGTGGAAATCAAAAGAGGCAAAAGATAATCTATCATCCAGTCAACCATTATCGTCCTCCTTATCGTCCGCTGCAGTTCCAAGCCAGGCAACAATCAAATGTCCATCCTACCACAACTTACCAGAATCCACAATAGGCAAATGCTCCTGGTGTCCATGCTCCAATGTCCCAGGGTCACAATTATCCATGTTACAATTGCGGAAGGTCCGATCACTTCTCCAGGGAATGTTCGTATCCCAAATAGTATAATTCAAATTCTCAGAAAGCTCCTACCAATCACAGGGTCAAGCACAGAACAAGAACAACAATCAGAATGCTCAGAAGGGCAAAGATGAAAGGAAGACAGGACGAGTTTTCTATATTCAAGCTGGGGAAATTCTAGAAGGGGAGCCAATGATGATGGGTATGTTTCCTATCGCCGATCACCCTGCTATTATGCTTTTTGATTCTGGTGCATCTCATTCATTCATCAATAGAACCTTTGTCGTAAAGCATGAAATTCCAATTAGGGAAATAAAGGAAAATTTCTTTATACAGTCGCCCAGGGGATGTCTGTGTACTAAGGAAATGGTATACCAGGTACCCATAAACCTAGGTGGGCATATTTTTCCCACTACCATGATTATTCTCAAGGATCATGATATAGATGTGATCTTGGGAATAAATTGGATGTATCAGCATAAGGCTGTTATAGATGCTTTGAATAGGACATTAAGGGTGAGTTTGCCTGATAGTAATTCTCAGCTTCTTATCTAACTTCCAACCTTAAGGAGATCAGTGGAAAGAGTTTGTGCAACTTCTATCAAGGAGATTTGAGATATCCCAGTAGTTTGTGAATTCCCTGATGTTTTTCCTGAGGATTTACCTGGTCTACCACCCGATAGGGATGTTCAGTTTAACATAGAGTTAAAACCTAGAACAGCACCGATCTCTCAGAGAGCTTATAGAATGCCTCCCAAGGAATTAGCCGAGTTGAAAACTCAGTTGCAAGAGTTGATTGAGAAAGGATTTATCCAACCTAGTTCATCACCTTGGGGATGTCCTACAATTTTTGTGAAGAAGAAAGATGAGACCCTGAGGTTGTGTATTGACTATCGTCCGTTGAATGAAGTGACAATTAAGAATAAGTATCCCTTACCTCGGATAGACTTGCTTTCTGATCAACTGGCCGGAGCCAAAGTTTTCTCCAAAATTGATTTGAGGTCAGGTTATCACCAAATCAAGATTAAGCCTAAAGATATTCCCAAAATGGCATTTACCACAAGATATGGATTATATGAATACTTGGTAATGTCTTTTGGTTTGACAAATGCTCTAGCTCATTTCATGTATCTGATGAATTCAGTATTCATGCCTGAGCTAGACAAGTTTGTAGTGGTGTTTATTGATGACATCCTAGTATATTCCAAGAACAAGAAAGAACATGCGGAACACCTCTGAATTGTCCTGACCCGCTTGAGAGAACATCAACTATATGCCAAGTTCAGTAAGTGTGACTTTTGGCTTAAGGAAGTACAGTTTCTTGGACATGTCTTGTCAGCTGAAGGAGTTGCTGTTGATCTAAGTAAGGTTAAGGATGTGCTTGATTGGAAACCGCCAACCACTGTTCATCAGGTTTGGAGTTTTCTAGGAATGGCAGGGTATTACCATCGTTTTATCCTAGATTTCTCTAGAGTATCCAAGTCCATCACTGGGTTGTTGAAGAACCAAGCCAAGTTTGTCTGGTCATCTGATTGTGGAGAAGCTTTCCAGACTTTGAAGAGACTGTTAACCACTGCACCAGTATTAGCCCAACCTGATATTGAGAAGTCATTTGACGTTTATTGTGATGCTTCGGGTATTGGTATTGGATGTGTATTGATGCAAGAAGGCCAAGTCATAGCCTATGCTTCCAGACAACTTAAGCAACATGAAGAACATTATCCAACTCATGATTTGGAGTGAGCAGCAGTTGTCCATGCTCTGAAGATTTGGCGGCATTACCTACTTGGTAATACGTGCCATATTTATACGGACCACAAGAGTCTAAAGTATATCTTTACTTAGTCAGAATTGAACATGCGACAAATAAGATGGTTAGAATTGATTAAAGATTATGACTTGGAGGTGCATTATCACCCTGGAAAAGCAAATGTGGTTGCAGATGCCCTCAGTCGAAAGAGTAATTGCAATTGTCTGGCAATAAAAACAATGGATCTGACTTTATGTCAAGAGATGGAGAAGTTGAGTATAGAGGTAATTCAATAAGGTAGTTTGACTAATATAACTGTTGAAGGCACTATTTGAGACCAGATTATTGCTGCTCAGAAAGAAAACAAGGGTATAGCCCATATCAAAGAAAGAATCAGGAATGGGAAAGCGGAATGCTTCAAAGTAGATGATGAAGGTGTGTTATGGTTCAAGAATCGCTTAGTGGTACCAAAGGTTCCTGCGTTGCGACAGTCAATTCTTGAAGAGGCACATGCTACTAGGTTATCTATTCATCCAGGAAGTAATAAGATGTACCATGACTTGAAACAGAGGTTTTGGTGGACCAAAATGAAGATAGAAATTGCCCGGTATATAGCAAAGTGTGATACTTGTCAAAAGGTGAAAGCTATACATTTGAGGTCTGCTGGAGAGTTACAACCATTACCTATTCTAGCTTGGAAGTGGGAGGATATTAGTATGGACTTTATCGTTGGTCTACCCAAGACATCTAAAGGTTTTGATTCAATATGGGTTATTGTGGATCGACTAACTAAGTTAGCACATTTTCTTCTAGTCCAGATTACATATCCCACTATCCAATATGCCAAGATGTATTTAGCCAGAATTGTGAGTTTACATGGGGTACCAAAGACCATAGTGTCAGATAGGGGTACACAGTTTGTCTCTAGCTTTTGGAAACACTTGCATGCTTCGTTGGGTACCACACTCCTATATAGTACAACTTATCATCCACAGACTGATGGTTAGACTAAAAGAGTAAATCAAGTACTTGAAGATATGTTAAGATGTTGTGTTCTTAACTATTCCAATAAGTGGGATGAATGTTTGCCTTTGGCTGAATTCTCATACAATAATAGTTATCAAGAGAGCATTAGAATGGCTCCATTTGAAGCACTTTATGGTCATAGATGCAGAACATCGCTGAGTTGGTCTGAACCCGGGGAAAGAAGGTTCTTTGGAGTTGACCTTGTGAAAGAAATAGAAGACAAGGTTAAGCAAATACAAAGTAATTTGAAGATAGCTCAGTCCTGACAAAAGAGTTATGCAGATAAACGACGTAGACCATTGGTGTTTAACAAGAGAGATTTTGTATATCTGAAGGTATCACCAATGAAGGGAGTTACTCATTTTGGTGTTAAAGGCAAGTTGGCACCTCATTATATTGGACCATTTCAAATTTTAGAGAGGTATGGAAAAGTGGCATATCGCTTGAAATTACTAGAACATCTCTCAGCTATACATGATGTGTTCCATGTTTCTCAATTGAAGAAGTGTCTCCGAGTGCCTGAGCAGAATGTTGAGGTTGAAGGAGTGGAACTTGAACCTGATTTGACATATTCTAAATATCCTATCCGAGTTCTGGATCAGAAAGATCGTGTCACTCGAAGGAGGACAATCAAGTTCTACAAGATACAATGGAATCAACATTCTAAAGAAGAAGCTACTTGGGAATCTAAAGATTACTTGTTAGAAAAATTTCCAGAGTTTCTTGCGTCAATCTAGAATAATGTTGGTTGTGCTTTATTGTTACAAAACATGTTTGTAAAGGAACCTCAGCTATTTTATGGACAAGTTTTGGAATGTTGTTGTTTGACACATTTCCTTTTCCATTACTTACCCTATGACTTTGAATCTTGGGACGAGATTTCTTTTAGGGGGAAGGATTGTAACACCTCAGGTGTTTTAAATACTAAAACCTGCCAAGTCATCATATGCATTGCAAAGCATTTGATCTTAGTAAAAATTTTTATGTGCATTCACTAAAATAAGTTTACCTTTATGTTATATGTGTTGACTTGTATAGCTTGAATTGAGTTAAAAATCTTTGTAGTGAATTGAATTTCCAAAAAACCCTGTTTTTCAGTATTTAAATCCTACCCTGAAAACCCATTTCAAAATCTAAGCACATTTTGGGGTTGAGCTTAAAAGCAAAAGTGTAGAGTTTGTCGAGTTGTACAAAGTTGGTTTTTGGAGTTTCCAAAGTTGTTTTATAAAATTTGAAGTAATTTGAAAAGGCGTAATTCTTTAAATGTCCCCTTTTTGAATTCAAATTTGCATTTCAAAAAGTAGACCGAATTAGGGGGTGGTTATAAAAGCAAAATTGTAGAACTTTGAATTTTGAACAACTTTTATTTTTGTAGTTTTTTGAGTTGTTACATAAATTTGGCAGTAATTTGGTTTTTAAATCGAATAACAATTTTGTAAATAAGATGAACAGTACCAGCGGGCAGCTGTCACCGCCGGTGATCTTCTTTCTGCTTCCAAGCGTGGTCATGGCTGTCTTTGGCATCGTGCTGGCGTGGAGAAGGCCACGTCGTGGCTTCCTCTTGCTTCCTGGCCATCCTTTATAGCCCAGGAGTCATCGTCGTTCTTCTTTTCTCCTCCTCTTTTTTCTAGTCGCCGCCGCCATAGCTCCGCCGAGCTCTCGTCGTCGATCTAGCACCTGTACTCTCTTAGCAAAGTGCTACATAGCTTTGCTAGTTCCTTGCACACCCAGCCAGCCAGCTCTGGTCACCTGACTTCGCCGGGAATCGCCACTCGTCGCGTTTCTTCTTCGTAGCCGACAGCATCACCATCGGGTGCGCTTCACCGTGGCCGTGGCTCTCCGGTGAGCCACTGCTCTTGCGAAGCCTTGTTTCAGTTTTGCCTTGATGCCATACTGCTTTGTGCCTAGTTGATTGGTCCTTTTGTTCATCACAGTCACCAAAGCATCGCCGTCATCGTCACTTGCTCCGCCGTGGGTGCTGTGCACGTTGAACCGCTTCACCGTTGCTCCTCCGGTCTTGCTCTCTACTCAGTCGTGTTCGGGGTGAGCTGCTGAACCTTCCCATGCTATTTGTTCAAGCTCTACCGGTCTCACATCGCCGGCGTAGCACAGCCACGCCACCGTGTCTGCCATGTCCATCGGCAAGCTCGTGCACCGCTGTAATTAGTCTCGATAGTACACTCAATCGATGGGGGTGATGAGAGGAGTGTGTTGGTACTCTCGCTGTCGCCGTTGATCCCACCAGCATTGAGAAATCGCTGGTTAGCGTGTCATCGCCGTACTCAGCGTGGGGGGTCGGGGATGACAAGTGGGGTCAGGCTATCATTGAGCGGGTGGTTTGAAAATGAATTTTCCTTTTTCAGAAATGATTGAATAGTGCTATAATTTGTTATTTTTGTGTAGATTTATTTAGAGCTCCAAAAATTATGAAAATTTTTGTGTGACCTCTCTGTGATGTGTACTATTTAATAAAAATATAAAATGTTGTTTTTCGGTACTTTTTGGATCTGATAAAAATGGCTCAATTAATTAATAAATGAGTTTCTATGATTTTTCTAGGCTTAAATAATTATCCAAAAATTATGAAAATTGTTTTGCCACTTAGTTATCATGTGATGAACCTTTACAAAAATTTTGAGCTCAATTGGAACAAGTTGATTTATTTCATAATTTTTAATTAAAGCATTAATTCATAAAAGCAAATAGTAACCTTTAATGATTTAGGTTTTGTTTGAAATTTTGGATTGAGTGATGACCTTAGGTCATTAGTTGGTAATGATCCTTGGCAATTGAAATAAGTGTTATGAAAAAGGTTTAGTTAGTCTTGACTTGTAACTGTACCGCGAAGGAAAGTTGTATTCGAGTTTTTAACTTTCGCATCCATCATCAAGCATCATGTTTTGTATCCCGCATCATGTTAAACATAGCATTGTTACTACGTATAGTGAACGAAGGTGAGCACGTGGTAGTTAATCAAGTTGCGGAGGAGGTTAATCCATCTATTGAGGTTGGATCTAATATCAGTGGGACAACTCCGGAACCTGACTTTTCCGCCAATCAAGGCAAGCCCCGGATGCATTTAAACCTACCTTGTGTTTTACAAATTTTTATCACTTTTGCTTTTATATACTTCATTGAGTGATTTGGAGTCAAGTGAAAACCTAATTGGTGCATTACCAACCTTGTTTTTCCATATCTACCTTGTTACCAGTTTTACTTCATAAATGCCTAGTTATGCTTAGCCATGCTTAGACAGATAAAAGTCAGGTGATTACCTATCACCCGCGAGTTTTAAATGGATCTTTGGTTACATTTGGTTACTTATGTTATCATGTGATATGAGCTTGTGGAAGAATAAATCTAGACCGAGTGGACTCGGTGTGTGAGGGCCACAAGACATGAAGGTCTTGTGAGCGGGTTCTTTCCGCCTGTGTTGATTAAGAACCGTCCGTTGTTGAACTGTGTGAGATGAGACTTTGTAGTACTAACCACATACTCTGGTAAGCCTTAACTTGGCGATTCTATTATGAGGATGGCTACTCGCGCACTAGGAGTGGAGAGATGGCAAGAATAGCGTGTACCCACGTGGTAATGGACTGGATTGGTGGGGTACTGTATTCTTTGGTGGCACGGACCCATTCTTGTTTTAGAAGATCTGAGGGTAGGTTGGTACATGTAGGTCGGGGACCTGCATATGTCGTGTGGTCTAGAATCCCTAGCTGGGTTTTAATCAGTTCGAATCGTCGTTGCTCCTCGGTTATGGAGACTCAACTCTCTATTCATCATCGTAGTTTAATAACTCGAACTTGAGTAAGGTTTGAGAAAGTGTGGGATATGAAGTTTCATGATCTCATCACGGATCATGTCAGCTTTGTATATGATCTTTTGAAGATAAAAATGTTGATATAAAGAATCTTGTTAGAGAGCTTTTACACAAAAAGAACTTTGACTATTGCTAAAGCCATACCTTGAATCCCTGATCCTGCATTCCTTAGTCTTCTAAGCTTTAATTTTGGTTAAGTCTTGTTGAGTACTTTTGTACTCAGGGTTCGTTGACCCTTGTTGCAGGTGAGCCTCATGAGCAGGTCTGTTTTGGACCCTGCTACATGACTGTTGTTCAGGTCGATGACGATAAGTGAATGTGTGATCCTTGGGCAGGATACTTATATTGTGTGTTTGTATTATGTTACTAATGCCACTCCACTACTACTATGGTTTGTAATAATTATCGAACTTAGTTTGTAAGGTTTAAAAATAACTGGTTTGTAAACTAAGTTATTGTAAGACTTCTGCTAATTTACTCTGATGTAGATATTTGAATAAATGTTGTAATACTACAATGACTCTGTAATGTGATCCTGCTCAGAAATCATGGATGATTCGGGGTTCCCCGAGGACACCCGGTAGTCTTCTTAAGTTACCAGGAACATATGCATAGTCGTCAGAGGTCGTTGGACAGTGACAAGTGCATGTGGGTCCTATAATTTAGGAGGTTCTGCCACACTATCTTGGGTTAAGATTAGCACTATCTCCAAATGGACCAAACCAAGCTTCCACTTGAGCCTCGCCACCTAGGAGTACCATCGGATGCGTCAGAAATGATTTATGAGCCAATGGTATGTTTGGGCAAACCGTGCACCTATCCTACGTCAAGGTTAGCACTATCTCCAAATGGACCTAAACAAGCTTCCACTTGAGCCTCATCACCTAGGAGTACCATCGGGTGCGTCCAAAACAATTTCTAAACCAATGGTATGTTTGGCGCAAACCGTGCACCCATCTTGCACCGACACTAACACTGCCTCCAAAAAGAACAAAACAAGATTCCACATGACCCACGTCACCTAGGAGTTCCATTGGGAGCATCCAAAATGATTTTTGAGCCTATGGTACGTTTGGAACAAACCATGCACCTATCTTGCATCAAGTCTAGAACTATCTCCAATTGGACCGAAACGAGCTTCCACTTGAGCCTCGTCACCGAGGAGTACCATCAGATGCGTCCAAAATGATTTCTGAGCCTATGGTATGTTTGGCGCAAATCGTGCACCTATCTTGCACGACACTAACACTGTCTCCAAACAGACCAAAATGAGATTCCACATGACCCACGTCACCTAGGAGTTCCATCGGGTGCATCGAAAACGATTTCTGAGCCTTTGGTATGTTTGGCACAGACTATGCACCTAGCTTGGGTTAAGATTAGCACTATCTCCAAATGGACCAAAACAAGCTTCCACTTGAGCCTTGTCACCGTGGAGTACCATCGGATGTGTCCAAAATGATTTACGAGCCAATGGTATGTTTGGCACAAACCGTGCATCTATCCTATGTCAAGATTAGCACTATCTCTAAATGGACCTAAACAAGCTTCCACTTGAGCCTCATCACCTAGGAGTACCATCGGGGGAGTGATGAGGACATCAACACCAACGATACATCCACGCCGACACGAGTACCAGTTTCTGGTCCTATTACTCGCGCCAATGCTCGTCACATTAATCATCAAGTAAGTTCACTCTTGAGTTCCTGTCCATCATATTTAGACCATGGAGACACATGCACTCTTATTTTGGTTAGGAACCAGGGAGAGGACCGAAAGGGACAAGGATTCGCGGAGGCTGAATTCGGACTCCAGGACAGCTCCAACTTGTGATGGTCACCACGGTCGCATACGGACTCGGATTGGGGCGTTCAAGTACTTCATGGAATCCTTATGAAGTCTATTTTCATATGGATCTAGAATCAAGTCCATATCTATTTTGAGGTGGCCGCAATGACTGAATTACGACTGAGAGCTTGTCTGTCCAAAGGTGCTGCGTCACCTTAGTTTGGTCCAATGGGCTGTGTATCAAGTTGGGTCCATTAGGGACGCGTCCTAGGGTTGGAGAACGACCCCAACACCCCCTGGTCATCCTTCCACCTTCATATACTCCTTAGCCTCCACCAAGAATAGTTGGGTTTTATTTAGATCAAGTTTAGCTCTCGCTACTTGCTTGTAAGCGCGCGTGCTGGATCAGCCGCCTGTCTTCTTGTCTTCGGAACCCCACCTTAATTGAGATTGAGTTTGAAACGTTCATCTACATCTAGTAATTCAGTACTTGCTATACTTGTTCTTGCTAGTTCTTCGATTGCTTGCAGGACGAGTGCCCTAGTGGCCGGGTGACGCACTCCACAAGATCGCGGCAGCCATTGGAGGTGGTGTATCGGTTGCTAAGGCACAGCTTGGAAGGCTGTAGTCGGGCCGTGAACGTCGTCTCCACCCATCAATCGAGTTATCCCACACCTCTCATCGAAAGATCGGGAACAAACCCTAGCGAGTTCATATCAATTGGTAATCAGAGCAAGGTTTATCGGTGAGAGTCTTCCAATCCTTTCGTTGTTCTAATTTTTCCTATAGTCCAGAAAAGCAAAAAAATATAGTAGATTAGTTTTACCCGTGATCCTATAAACCCTTTGAGCCTTTGCTAGCACTGCTTAGTTAGGGCTTGTTGAGTCGTCGGCTACATCGGTTGTGTCAAGTTACTGGTCTTAGTTTTTGTCCTTTAGAGTTTCGAGTTCTTGTCACGTTCTAGTCACAGCCGTGTGCTAACATATAAACCTTCTGTTGGCCGAATCCGAATACATCCTTGTGTTCAAGACCGAGTAGGAATCTGAGTTGGAGACCGAATCCCACGTGCTGTTGAGTTCGAGTTGGAATCGGTTTTTAGTCTGAATTGACAGCTACCTGGCTGCTATTGTGAGTCCGAATCTAAGTACATCTTTGTGCAGCCGTAGTCCTACTTATACTCAAACACTCCACGTCCTGCATATCTTTTTTTTACCAGAATACCCCTGTCCTTCGGAAAAAGTTTGTGTGGTGTGTGACTCCTGTGAAGTCTTTTTGTTTATATAATCAGTTTTGAGGATCCCCAGAAAAAAAGAAAAAAAATGAAAAAAAGAAAAAAAAGAAAAAAGGGGGTTGTTCGTTGTGCTTCTCCATTGTTTCTGATGGTGTGTTGTGACCTCCTTTATGCCCAGGCTCGTGTCTCTAGCATGGTCTAGGCTAGGGCCAGCATAGTACCACCGTTGAACGATTATTCAGCTTGCTTTTGTGACTAACGTGGTGCTAGTACTTCCTTGCTTCAGCCCACCTATAGCTCCACATATTTCGACTACAGCTTGATAGGTGTTGTTGTTGCGGCACCGATACACTTCATTCCACGGTTGTAGACTTGTTGGTTGCCGTTCCCTCCTATTGAGCAAGGTAAGAATTGGTAAGAGCTTTTGTAACAGGTTGAGAGTGAGCGCCTTGTAGTAGCTACATCCTAATAGTTGTAGGGCTTTTATTTCTTCACCTGTTTTCTTGTTGCCCTTGTCTTTTAAACCATGTCAGGATCAGAGGATGTTAACAAGAGGCCACAATCTCCTCGCACCAAGGGCATCATTCAACATTTTACAAGGCAAGTGCAGCTACATACAGAAGGACTTGATCAAGATTTATAGGTGACCAATGACAAGATTGGGCAATTGGAGGCCACCCAACTTGCCTCCACCACCAAGCTTACAGGATTGGAGGCATCTGTTGCCCATATGGATAGAAGCCTTACTGCTCTTCTGAAGCGTTTTGATGACTTCCACATGAAAGACAAAGAGTAGCATAATGAAGACAACAAGGACGAAGAGCGACGCGAAGATAATTATGATGATGATTACACTACTGATACTGAACATGATGCTCATGACACTCATGACCGGCGTCGCCTACGCCACAATCATAGAGGTATGGGTGGTCACCGCCGACATGAGGTACCCAATAATAATGATGCTTTTAGTAAGATAAAATTTAAGACACCTCCTTTTGATGGTAAATATGATCCTGATGCATACATTACTTGGGAAATTGCTGTTGATCAAAAGTTTGCATGTCATGAATTTCCTGAGAATACACGTGTTAGGGCTGCTACTAGTGAGTTTACTCATTTTGCTACTGTTTGGTGGATAGAATATGGCAAGAAAAATCCTAATAACATACCACGAACTTGGAATGCTTTGAAATGAATCATGAGGGCTAGATTTGTTCCTTCTTACTATGCACGTGATTTGTTAAATAAATTACAACAACTGAGACAGGGTGCTAAAAGTGTAGAAGAATATTATCAAGAACTGCAAATGGGTATGTTGTGTTGTAATTTAGATGAGGATGTGGAACCTGCTATGGCAAGATTTTTGGGTGGGTTAAATCGTGAAATCCGGGACATCCTTGATTATAAAGAATACACTAACGTAACCCGTTTGTTTCATCTTGCTTGTAAAGCTGAAAGGGAAGTGTAGGGGCGACGTGCCAGTGCCAAGAATAATATTTCTGCAGGGAAAGCTAATTCATGGCAGCCCCTCACGACTACTACTCCAACCACACGTGCTCCTATGCCAACATCCAGCGACAAACCTCGTGCTACTTCCACAAATTCAGTGGTGAAGACAACCCAGAAGCCTGCTGCGAGCGCTTCATCCATGGCATCTATAGGTAGAACAAGAGACGTTCAGTGTCACCGTTGCAAGGGATATGGACATGTGATGCGTGACTATCCAAGCAAGCGTGTTATGGTTGTCAAAGATGATGGTGAGTATTCCTCTGCTAGTGATTTTGATGAAGATACACTTGCTTTGCTTACTGCTGACCATGTAGGAAGTGAGGAACAACCAGAAGAGTAGATTGGAGCAGAGGATGTAGATCATTATGAGAGCCTCATTGTGCAGCGTGTGCTTAGCGCACAAATGGAGAAGGCGGAGCAAAATCAGCGGCATACATAGTTCCAAACAAAGTGTGTCATTAAAGAGCGTTCGTGCCCTTTGATAATTGATGGAGGTAGCTGCAACAACTTGGCTAGCAGCGATATAGTAGAGAAGCTTGCACTTACAACCAAACCGCACCCACATCCATATCACATTTGATGGCTCAACAATAGTGGTAAGGTTAAGGTAACGAGATTGGTATGAATTCATTTTCCTATTGGATCATATCATGATGTTGTTGACTATGATGTTGTGCCTATGGAAGCTTGTCATATTCTGCTAGGTAGACCATGGCAATTTGATATAGATTGTATGCATCATGGTAGATCAAATATGTATTCTCTCATACACCATGATAAGAAAATTGTTTTGCTTCCTATGTCTCCTGAAGCTATTGTGCATGATGATGTTGCTAAAGCTAAGAAAACTAAATCTGAGATCGATAAAAATGTCAAATCTGTTAGTAGTAACAAAGATGAGATAAGATTGAAAGGACATTGCTTGCTTGCTACTAAATCTGATATTAATGAATTGGTTGCTTCCACTTCTATTGCCTATGCTTTGGTATGCAAGGGTGCTTTGATTTTAGTTCATGATATGCAGCATTCTTTGCCCCCTGCTGTTGCTAACATTTTGTAGGAGTTTTTGGATGTTTTTCCAAGTGAGATACCAGCGGGGCTGCCACCAATACGAGGGATTGAGCACCAAATTGATCTTATTCCTGGTGCATCTTTGCCAAACCATGCGTCATACAGGACTAATCCAGAAGAAATGAAGGAAATTCAATGACAAGTGCAAGAACTACTCGACAAAGGTTATGTGCATGAGTCCCTTAGTCCTTGTGCTGTTCCTGTCATTTTAGTGCCTAAGAAAGATGGAACATGGTGTATGTGTGTTGATTGTAGAGCTATTAATAATATCACCATTCGATATCGACACCCTATTCCACGATTAGATGATATGCTTGATGAACTGAGTGGTGGTAATGTGTTTTCCAAAGTTGATTTGCGAACTGGGTACCACCAGATTCGTATGAAATTGGGAGATGAATGGAAAACTGCTTTCAAAACTAAATTTGGTTTATATGAGTGGTTAGTCATGCCTTTTGGGTTAACTAATGCACCTAGTACCTTCATGAGGTTAATGAACGAGGTTCTGCGTGCTTTCATTGGAAAATTTGTTGTAGTCTACTTTGATGATATATTGATTTACAACAAATCTATGGATGAACATCTTGATCACTTACGTGTTGTTTTTAATGCTTTACAAGATGCACGTTTATTTGGTAACCTTGAGAAGTGCACCTTTTGCACCGACCGAGTGTCTTTTCTTGGCTATGTTGTGACTCCATAGGGAATTGAGGTTGATCAAGCCAAGGTAGAAGCTATACAGGGATGGCCTGTACCAAAGACTATCACACAAGTGCGGAGTTTCCTAGGACTTGCTGGATTCTATTGCCGATTTGTGAAGGACTTCTATACCATTGCTGCACCTTTGAATGAGCTTACAAAGAAGGGAGTGCCTTTTAGTTTGGGCAAAGTACAAGAGAACTCCTTTAATATGCTAAAAGATAAGTTGACACATGCACCTCTCCTCCAACTTCTTGATTTTAATAAGACTTTTGAGCTTGAATGTGATGCTAGCGGAATTGGACTGGGTGGTGTTTTGTTACAAGAAGGCAAACCTATTGCGTATTTTAGTGAAAAATTGAGCGGGCCTGTTCTAAATTATTCTACGTATGATAAGGAATTGTATGCTCATGTTCGCACAATAAAAACATGGCAGCATTACTTGTGGCCCAAAGAGTTTGTTATTCATTCTAGTCATGAGCCTTTGAAGCATATTCGTAGTCAAGGGAAATTGAACCGTAGACATGCTAAGTGGGTTGAATTTATTGAATCTTTTCCTTATGTTATTAAGCATAAGAAAGGGAAAGAGAATATTATTGCTGATGCTTTGTCTAGGAGATATACCTTGCTGAATCAACTTGATTACAAAATCTTTGGATTAGAAACAATTAAGGACCATACGTTAATGATGTTGATTTTAAAGATGTGTTTGCTGCATTGTAAAGATGGGAAAGGTTGGAACAAATTCATCTTTAGTGATGGGTTTGTGTTTAGAGCTAACAAGCTATGCATTCCAGCAAGCTCCGTTCGTTTGTTGTTGTTGTAGGAAGCGCATGGAGGTGGATTGATGGGGCATTTTGGAGCTAAGAAAATGGAGGACATACTTGCTGGTCATTTCTTTTGGCCAAAGATGAGAAGAGATGTGGAGAGGTTTGTTGCTCATTGCACGACATGTCAAATGGCTAAGTCACGGGTAAATCCACACGGTTTGTATTTGCCTCTACCAGTTCCTAGTGCCCCTTGGGAAGATATTTCTATGGATTTTGTGTTGGGTTTGCCAAGGACTAGGAAGGGACATGATAGTGTGTTTGTGGTTGTTGATAGATTTTCTAAGATGGCACATTTCATACCCTGTCATAAAACGGATGATGCTACTCATATTGCTGATTTGTTCTTTCGAGAAATTGTTCGTTTGCATGGTGTGACCAACACAATTGTTTCTGACCGTGATGCTAAATTTCTTAGTCATTTTTGGAAGACTTTATGGGAAAAACTGGGGACTAAGCTTTTGTTTTCTACTACCTATCATCCCCAAACCGATGGTCAAACTAAAGTTGTCAATAGAACTTTGTCTACTATGTTAAGGGCTATTTTAAAGAAGAACATTAAGATGTGGGAAGATTGTTTGCCTCATATTGAATTTGCTTATAATCGTCGCTGCATTCTACTACAAAGATGTGCCCATTTCAGATTGTCTATGGTTTCTTGCCTCGTGCTCCTATTGATTTGATGCCTTTGCCATCTTCTGAAAAACTAATTTGGATGGTACTAAGCGTGCTGAATTGATGTTAAAACTGCATGAAACAACTAAAGAAAACATAGAGCGTATGAATGCTAAATATAAGTTTGCTAGTGGTAAAGGTAGAAAGGAAACTAATATTTGAACCTGGAGATTTAGTTTGGTTGCACTTGAGAAAGGATAGGTTTCCTAATTTCAGAAGTCTTAAATTGATGCCTAGGGCTGATGGACCATTTAAAGTGTTAGAGAAAATTAATGATAATGGCATATAAACCGATCTGCCTACAGATTTTGGGGTTAGTCCCCACATTTAAAACATTGCAGATTTTGAAGCCATATTTTGGGAGAAGAAGACGAGGCTTGAGTCGAGGATTGCCTCAAATGCAAGAAGGGGAGGATGATGAGGGACATCAACACCAACGATACATCCACGCCGACACGAGTACCAGTTTCTGGTCCTATTACTCGTGCCCGTGCTCATCACAATTAATCATCAAGTAAGTTCACTCTTGAATTCCTGTCCATCATATTTAGACCATGGAGAAGCATGCACTCTTGTTTTGGGTAGAAACCAGGGAGAGGACCCGAAAGGGACAAGGATTCACGGAGGCTTGATTCGGGACTCCAGGACAACTCCAACTTGGTGATAGTCACCGGTCGCATACGGACTCGGATTGGGGGTTCAAGTACTTCATGGAATCCTTATGAAGTCTATTTCATATGGATCTAGAATCAAGTCATATCTGTTTTGAGGTGGCGCAATGACTGAATTACTATTTGAGAGGCTTGTCTTGTCCAAAGGTGCTACGTACACCTTAGTTTGGTTCAATGGGCCGTTATCAAGTTGGGTCCATTAGGGCGCGTCCTAGGGTTGGAGAACGACCCCAACACCCCCCTGGTCGTCCTTCCACCTTCATATACTCCTTAGCCACCACCAAGAATAGTCGGGTTTTGTTTAGATCAAGTTTAGCTCTCGCTACTTGCTTGTAAGCGCGCGTGCTGGATCAGCGCCGTCTTCTTGTTTGGAACCCCACCTTAATTGAGATTGAGTTTGAAACTTTCATCTACATCTAGTAATTCAGTACTTGCTATACTTGTCCTTGCTAGTTCTTCGATTGCTTGCAGGACGAGTGCCCTAGTGGCCGGGTGACGCGGTCCACAAGATCGCGATAGCCATTGGAGGTGGTGTATCGGTTGCTAAGGCACAGCTTGGAAGGCTGTAGTCGGGCCATGAACATCATCTCCACCCATCAATCGAGTTATCCCACACCTCTCATCGAAAGATCAGGAACAAACCCTAGCAGGTTCATATCAAGGAGTCCAAAATGATTTCTGAGCCAACAGTATGTTTGGCGC